>NC_081556.1:51485508-52685508 GCF_963082655.1 Stomoxys calcitrans | reverse complement strand
ATGCTGACACAAGCTAGGACATGCTGACACAAGCGAGTCATTGAAGTCTTTTTGATCCGCTTGACCGTTATGTCTATATCCTCCGTAGTTTCCACTTCCTTTTCTGGTCTAGAAGGGAAAGTCGTACAGAGAGTGTGCCGAAATCTATACCAATTCGTCTTTCTTCTTTTAAGCCGAGGACCATTTCCATTGAGGCCAGCCAGTAATGAGACTTATTTATTTCAAGGCTGTCTTCTATTGAGTCTTCATTGCTTAGAATACAAGCTCTGCGTCTCCCATGCCCCGTAACCTTGAGTAGTTTAAATCGAGGAATTCTTAGTCTACGAACCACGTTAAATCCTCCCGCCATCAGAAGAACCTTTAGTGCTGCCTTAAAATGGTGGAGTTTTGTCTGCAAACCCGGACCATGGTCAGGATTCAGAATTTTCACCACTGTTGCTTAAGCCTCGTCTTCTGAGTCCGCCAGGAGTTCATCCTCACAAGATTCGTTCGATCATATCATGATGAGTTCCTTATGCATCCAGGTGCAGTTGAGATAGTAGTGAATCCACTCCTCCTCTGGACACCGGACACTTGCGGCGTGTACGATTCCTCCTTAGATACATCACTAGCTGCTGCTGTCGAATAACCTTTTGAGTTCTGTCCTTCCCCGCTGGCGCATACCTTGAGCCCAATCAAACCGATGCCTTCATCTCCTCCTCCGATCGTGGCAGGGGGACTTCCAGTCTCCTGCAATCTTCCAGACTTTAGAGATGTGGTCGATAGTTCCTAAGGCAAGTGTTCAGCAACAACTTTTGATTCATCTCCTGATTCTCCAATCCCACCGCGTCTTTAGACCTTCAGCTAAAGTTTGTATCGGCCCCGATACCAGCCTGCATCGTCCCAGACTGGAGGAGGCCCAGGTTATTCCGCAAGGACATCGGAGTATACTGATGACAGTCCATTGACTATCCCACTCCAATTGTCCCTAGATATGCAGTTCTCCCTTGTCGACAACTGCCATCCCCAAACTGTCCCTAGCGACATTAGCATAGGTTCTTGTACCCATATAACTATTATTCGCCTTAGTTCTTTTACGCTTGGGATACCCCCAGGTGAGCGCAGCCTTTTGGCTGACTGTGGTGCAGTTTCCGAATCTAACCGTGTAGCTGAGAACGATGCGCTTCTTATTATTCCAATCTCTTAAAGAGCTTATTGGTTTGCCAGAGAAGGCCGATGGCCGTCCGTCCGTCTGTCGAAAGCATGCTAACTTTCGAAGGAGTAAAGTAGCCGCTTGAAATTTTGCACAAATATTTCCTATACGTGTAGGTCGGTTGGGATTGTAAATGGGCTATATAGGTCCATTTTTTGATATAGCTGCCATATAAACCGATCTTGGATTTAGACTTCTTGAGCCACTAGAAGGCGGAATTCTTATCCGATCTTGCTAAAATTTTGCATGACGTGTTTTGTTACGAGTTCGAACAACTTTGCTAAGTATGGTGAACATCGGTTCATAACCTGATATAGCTGCCATATAAATCGATCTGGGGTCTTGACTTTTTGAGCTACTAGAGGGCGCAATTATTATCCGTTTCAGCTGAAATTTTGCATGAGGTGTTTTGTTATGACTTTCAGCAGCTGTGCTAAGTATGTTTCAAATCGGCTCATAATCTGAAATAGGTGCCATATAATCCGATCTGGGGCTTGACTTCTTGAGCCTCTACAGGGAGCAATTCCAATCCGATTTGGCTGAAATTTTGCACATAGTGTTTTGTTATGACTTCCAACAACTGTCTTACGAATGGTTCAAATTGGTCCATAACCTGATATAGCTGCGATATAAACCGATCAGGGATCTTGACTTCTTGAACCACTAGAGGGCGCAATTATTATCCGATTTAGCTGAAATTTTGTACAACGGCTTCTCCCATGACCTTTAACATACGAGTCGAATATGGTCTGAATCGGTTTATAGCCTAATATAGCTCCCATATAAACCGATCTCTTCTTCAGCCCCTAAAGTGCGCAATTCTGACTAGATTTGGCTGAAATTTTTTGCAAATAACGCTTTTTGAGATAAAAATTAGAAATTAACTCATGGAAGTCAAATAAGGTTTTGTGAAAAATTTCCATTGCTTACGATCTACATACCCAACTTTGAAGCAAAAATCCGACTTTCTGCGAAAACTGATGATATTTAGATAATTTTTTATACAATTAACAGCAAATAAACATTGATTGACAATACTTTGAATGTATTTACTCATATGTCCTTAAATTGTTAGCATTAGCAGCAGTTGATTGCTATGTCATCATAGACTTTCACTGATTGTTGCCTTGAAGTCTATGTAAAACATTCAGTACAAATACATACACATCCACACCCAATTTGGACATATGCTAATTTCGGACATCTATAATTTAAGGGAAATTTCGAGTCCTTTGTCCACAAAAGTCTAGTTTATTATCGTTGCCACCATTGTTATAAATTGGTGTTTTGATATAAATACATATATATATATATATATATATGGGGTAAAGAGTGAAAATAATTAGTTCCCACACACATACCATACATTTCGGTTTTAGTCTCTTAGTAGAGGAATTGCATATTTGTACAAGTATGAACAACAGCGAACCTTTCCAAAAACTTTCGACTTTTAACGACTTTTCCATTACTTTGACAAATTTCATTTATAAATCACTTCATTTGAACAAAAGTTGCTGCACTCTGACATGAAGTGTTTTATTTACCCACATACAGTCACTTTAGCCTTCACAGTGATTAGGAAAAATCCTAATTATATTGAAAGGGCAGTAAAATTTTATTGGGACAATAGCTGTAGAATTCTAAAAAAACAACAATGAGATAATGACAGACATTCAGTAAAAAATTTTGTATATAATAAAAAAGTTGAATGAAATTGTATCAATAAAAAGTTTAATATGTTCACAATTTGAAATCATTTTTGTAATTCCGATTGAATTAATTTGTGCCAAACGGTGAGGTTAGGTTGTGAGACTCGAAATGTATTTTAGTCCATTGTGAAACCACAGGAACAGGAAAAAGAAGATGCCATCTATTGTAGTTCTTACTGCTGAACCAGCCAGACGGCTTTTCAAAGCCTAACGACATGCGAATGTTCAAAAATTGCAAGTTTTGCCCATGAACATTCCACTAAGGAATAGGGGCAAACTTCTCACATATTAATGAGTGCTGTCCGATTCAAGTTTAAGCTCAATGATAAGGGGCCTCCTTTTTATAGCCGAGTCCGAACGGAGTGCCACAGAGCGACACCTCTTTGGAGAGAAGTTTTACATGGCATAGTGCCTCACAAATGTCGCCAGCATTAGGAGGGGAAAACCACCGCTGAAAATTTTTTCTAATGGTCTCGCCAGGATTCGAACTCAAGCGTTAAGCGTCATAGGCGGACATGCTAACCTCTGCGCTAAGGTGGCCTGTTCGAATGGCGAATGTTCACATCCGCTAATTCAGACAGAAGCAAAGAGGAACTGCTTCTGCTTGACATTAAGGGTCATCCACAGCAGATTTTCAAAATTCTCTTCTTCCTTAACGTTCTCACAACTTAAGCGAAAATCGTTTCTTGCAACCTTTATTGTATCAACATGTTTTCACGATGAGTGAGACTTCTACTCTAGCGGATGACAGCAAAGGGATACACTTCTCCAAGTCTAAATTGAGCCACATAATTTTGAAGCGTTCAAATCCCGCACTTATTGAACATTTGTCATTCGTTACCTTTCGGGCATAATGCTGAATTCTTAGCTTACATGTCACTAGAGGCGTACCCACGGATTCCAATTCCCTTGGAGTATGTAAGGTAGCACCTAATATTCCAAAATCGCGGATATTAATCCGACCCATGCCACTTTGAAATACACCTACGCCACTGATCGGCTTGTTGTGCGTCAGATAATCTTACTAACTTTAAAGGTCAATAGAAGCAAAAGTACTTCAGTTATTGTTTTAATTCTTTTTTATTTTATTTGAGAATACAATATCCCAAATTAGTATACCCTTGTAAGAGTAGCGGAGTAGCTGCATGTGCGGCCGCGGGTAGTCAGCGATTTTCGAGAGGAGTGTCTCAGTGAGGAGTCAGGTGGCACTGGCTCTTAATTAAACATTGAGTGCCAATGATACTCGAGATGCCAAGGCGAGTTATTGGCGCCTTCAATTAACCAATGGCCAACATCAGCGTCTGTTCCCAGGTTAGGGCCGGCTGGAGGCGAGCGGCTCGCCACAACGAGGGAAACACGTGCAATCCCACAAAACCCATGCGGTTGGGGCGCTGGGCCAGTAACCCGCCCCCCAAAACTATAAGAACTACTATGAGAAACAAAGGATACTACCCGTGCTGTTATATGGTTCCGAAGCATGGGTAATTGTGAAAGCAGATGAGGCAGTGCTTGGAGTATTTGAGAGAAAGATTCTTAATAAAATATCTTATATATAAAAATCAATTTGTGTTTGTTTGTATGTATGTGTGTACCTTATAGACTCAGAAACGGCTGAACCGATTTTCTTGAAATTTTCACAGATGGTGCATAATGACCCCGTGGTGAAAATAGGGTACTACATTTTTTGATATCTGAAGGGGGGGTCGGACCCTCCCCCTTACCATAATTTTCAGAAACGCCAGCTCTCGGAGATAAGTGGTGCGATTTAAGCGAAATTTTGTGTGCTCTCATATAGTACCATAAAAATAAAAATTTGGTATCCAAATTTAGGATGGGGTACCTAGAGGGGGCGGCCCACCCTTAAACGTACCAAACATATATTTAGACCAATCACGACAATGTGGGACTCAAATGAAAGGTATTTAGGATAAGAAAACGTATCTGATATCCAATTGTCGAATCAAGTGCTAGGGGGACCACCCCAACCCCCCAAACACCCCTAAATCGAACTTATTTACCGACTATGGCAATATGGGACTCAAACGAAAGGTATTTTCGAGTAGAATACGAATCTGATATCCAAATGTAGGACCACGTTGGGGGTCCACCCCTTCTCCAAAACACCCCCCAAACAGGACTTATTTACTGACCATGGGAATATGGGGCTTAAATAAAAGGTATTTGAGTGTAGAATTAGAATCTGATATCCAAATATGAGACCAAGTGTTTGGGGGCCGCCTCTCCCCAAAAACCTCCCCCAAAGGGGACACATTTTCGACCATAGCCACATGGGGTTCATATGAGAGGTCTTTGGGAGTAAAGCACAAATCTGATATCAATATTCGGGAAAAGTGCCTATGGGGCCACCCCACCCCCACAACACCACCCAACCCCAAAACACCCCTAAATCGGACATATTTACCGATCATGGCAATATGGGACTCAAATGAAAGGTATTTGCGCTAGAATACGAATCTGATATCCAAATGTGGGATCACGTTTCTGGGGGTCCACCCCTTCCCCAAAACACCCCCCAAACTGGACTTATTGGGTTGCCCAAAAAGTAATTGCGGATTTTTTAAAAGAAAGCAAATGCATTTTTAATAAAACTTAGAATAAACTTTAATCAAATATACTTTTTTTACACTTTTTTCTAAAGCAAGCTAAAAGTAACAGCTGATAACTGATAGAAGAAAGAATGCAATTACAGAGTCACAAGCTGTGAAAAAATTTGTCAACGCCGACTATATGAAAAATCCGCAATTACTTTTTGGGCAACCCAATATTTACTGACCATGGGAATATGGGGCTTAAAAGTGTTTGGGACCAAGTGGGACCAAGTGTTTGTGGGGCCGCCTCTCCCCAATGGGGAAATTTACGACCATAACCATATGGGGCTCAAATGAAAGGTCTTTGGGAGTAAAGCACGAATGTGATATCAATATTTGGGAAAAGTGTCTATAGGGCCACACCACCCCCACATCACCACCCCCACAACACCAACCAAATAGTAAGTATTTACTGACTTTTGCTATATGAGGCTCAAATAAGAGGGTTTATAGAGGGAACACGAATCCGATATATATTCTCAAGGCCAACTCACTTATTGGCCTATCCCCCAAAACACCCCCAAGCCGGAACGTTTGCCGACTATGAAAATATGGGGCTCAAATTAAAGGTATTTGGGAGTAGGCAATGTTTCTGATATCAACATTAGGGACCTACTGTCTAGGGGACGTCCCACCACCATAACAACCCCCAAATAGGACGTATTTGCTCACCAAGACAATTTGGGTCGTAAAGAGAGTGCAACTAAATATCTATAGTTTTTATGACTTTTGCAATAAGGAGTTCAAATGAGATTTGAAAACGAATTTGATATCCAATTTTGAGGTAAATGGCAATATGGGGTTCAAATAAATGATATATATATATATGAGAATAGAGCACGTTGCTGATATATTTTCCGGGCTTAGTGTTTGGGCGACCACCCCAAAACACCCCTTAATAGGCCATATATACCGACCATGTCAATGTGGAGCTTAAATGAAAGGTATTGGGGGTAGAGCAAGAATTGATACCCACTTTCGGGACCAATTTTCTGGTGGTCAACCCCTTTCCCAAAATACCCCACAAACAGCAATTTTTCAGTTACCATCTCAAAATGAGGCTCATATAAAGGTATTTGGGAGTAAATTACGAATTTGATATCCAAATGTAGGACCATGTATTTAGGGAATCACCCCTTCCCCAAAACAACCCGCAAAGGGTAAAAATTTTTCGACCATGCCAATATGTGGTATTTAAGATTAGAAAGCGAATTTGATAACCTATTTTCGGCCATGTGTTTGGGGGACGCCTCATCGTGTAAACTCCCCTAGCAATATGGGGTTTAAATAAATGGTTTTTGAAAGAAGAGCACGATGCTGATATTTTTTCAGGACCAAGAAAACACCCCTAAATCAGATATCATGAGAGTAGCGGGCTGAAATAAAGTATTTTAAGAATGGAGTCCACCTTACATCCAAACTTAAATTTTTTTTTGTCAAATTTGTACTCTACTTTTAAATACCTTTCATTTGCCCAAAGGGATAAAAGTGTCCTGTTGGGTGTTGTTTTTAGAGGTGGGGGACCCCTCGACACTTATGGTGACATTTTAATGTCAAGTTCGTACTCTACTCTTGAATACCTTTCATTTGATACCCAATCGGGTAGGTTATGGTATGGGGCGTCCCCCAGGTTGTTTGACCCCAAAATTGCAACAATTTCGTGTTTTTGGGGTACCATAAGGTGTCATGCAAAATTTCGCTTAAATCGGTGCACCCCTCTCCGAAATCTGGTGTTTTTGAAAATGGGGGTATGGGGGAGGGTCCAAATGGTCCATCCCCTTAGTCCAATTTTGGCATACTCTTTCTAACATTGTCTTCCAATATGTCAACTGAAGCGGGTTTGTCTGTATAGACATGAGCCTTAACATAGACCCATAAAAAATAGTACAAAAGCATTAAATCGCACGATCTACCGGTCTCGAACGTGAAATACTTGCCTCTCAATAAGTTCATTGTTACGCGTGCTGTATGGCATGTGGCACCGTCTTGTTGCAACCGCATGTCATGCAAGTCAAGCTCTTGCATTTTGGTCAAAAAAAGTTGGATATCATCTCACGAAAGCATTCACCATTCACAGTTACGTTACGATTCGCAGAAGTACCAATGATGCCACCAGCCCATAAACCGTACCAAACTATGACTTTTTCTGGATGCATTGTTAGCTCTTGCAATGCTTTTGGCTGATCTTCACTCCAAAATCGACAATTCTGCTTACTTACGTACCCATTAAGCCAAAAATGAGCTTCGTCCATAAAATGGAAGAAGCGAGCGATGAACTTTCTTAACAGAGAACGCACTTTGATAATAAAATGCAATAATTTGCAAGGGTTGTTCGTTTGTGAGACGATTCATGGTTAAATTATAGACCAAACTGAAAATGTTTGACAATGAAACAAAACACGAAACGTGCGTGGGTTGTTTAAACCTGTGTTGTCAAAAAGATAATAGGTAAAAAATCACCCTATATAATAGATTCGATAAGCAGCTTAACCCTTTCTTTGATATTAGAACTACTCCATAACTGGTTGTTGTTGTTGTAGCAGTGTGTTGTGCACTGAGGCGGCAGCCCACCCTCATGGAGCACTCCATCGGGTCAATCCGGTACGTACAACCGGCTGCCATGGGATTTGCATTAGCATCACTTCCTACAATGAGGATATTTTTCCCTGCAGAAGCGGGTTTCTACCAGCAACTTAAGGCTTGAAGGCGGCATCTCCGAATCGTACGACATATATAGGGAAGCCAGCCAGTAATGAGACCTATAAATTTTAAGACTGGCAACTACTGAATCTTCTGTGCTTTGCGACGGCAGAAAAAACTTTTAGACTACTCTTTGCAAGATATACACACATACAATGTCCTATTTGAACTTATAGAGCCGTAGTTGTTAAAATGTTAACAAATAGGCTCGAAATTTGATATAGCTGCCATATAAACCGATCTTTGGTCTTGACTTTATGAGCTTCTAGAGGGCGAAATTATTATCCGATTTGGCTGAAATTTGTACTTCCAACAATTGTTCTATGTATGGTCTAAATCGGTATATAACCTAATATAACTGCAGTATAAACCGATTTTCCAGTTTGACTTTTTGAGCCTCTGGATGGCGCAATTATTACTCGATATGCCTGATATTTTGGAGGCAGTGTTTTTCTATGGCCGGTGTTTATAACCTACACCACTACTGTGGTACAGGGTATTATAGATTTGTGCATTTATTTGCAACGCTAAGGAGGAGGAGGGCTAGACCCATCGATAAGTAGACGGATAGGCTTAGAATCACTTTCTGATTCGATTTAGCTATGTCAGTCTGTCCGTCTGTCTGTCTGTCCATGTATTCTTGTAATCAAGGTATAGGTCGCATTTGTTGTCCGATTTTCACAAAATTTTGCATAAGTGTCTTTTTTGGTCCATGGACGAACGCTACTGATTTTGAAAAAAATCGCTCCAGATTTAGATATAGCTCCCATTTATATCTTTCATCCGATGTGCCCCTTTAAAGCTGTAGGACCACTATTTTGGTGAAATCTCTACAAAATTGGGCACGAAGTGCTTATTTTGGAGTCGCAATATGTGTGCAAAATTACATCTAAATCGGTTCAGATTTAGATATAGCTCCCTTAACGAAAGTTATATTTCGTTCGATTTGACCTATTAAGGCTGTAGAAGGTACAATTTTGTTCCTATCTTTATTAAATTTGGCACGAAGTGCATTTTGTAACGTCCCAATATGTGTGCAAAATTTCATCATAATTTGATCGGATTTATATATAGCTCCCATATATATCTTTCATCCTATATGGTCTTTTAAGGCTGTAGCAGACACAATTTTGGTCCGATCTTTACAAAATTTGGCATGTTTCATTCAACGTCCTCATATGTGTTCAAATTTTCATAAAAATCGGTCCAGATTTAGATATAGCTCCCATACATATTTTTCATCCGATATGGACTTTAAAGGCTGTAGAAACCACAATTTTGATCCGATCTTTACAATATTTCGCATGGGCCGTTTTATTCAACATCCTCATATGTGTGTAAATTTTCGTAAAAATCGGTTCAGATTTAGATATAGTTTCCATATATATATTTCATCCGATATGGCCTTTTAAGGCTGTAGAAGCCACAATTTTGGTCCGATCTTTATTCAACGTACGTTTTATTCAACGTCCTCATATGTGTGCAAATTTTCATAAAAATCGGTTCAGATTTAGATATCGTTCCCATATATATTTTTCATCCAATGTGGCCTTTTAAGGCTGTAGAAGCCACAATTTTGGTCCGATCTCTACAAAATTTTTCATAAGATGGTTTAATTGACATCCCAATATGTGTGCAAACTTTCATCAAAATCGATTTAGATAAAACTCTCCTATGTATCTTTTATGCGTTTCGACTTTTAAGGCTGTTGAAGCCACAATTTTCGTACCATCGTAAGAAAATCGTATAAGGTTCTATTCGATATTTCAATAGGTATGCAAAATTAAAGTCTGACTAAATTTGGATATATGTGCTATCTATTAAAAGTATTATGTATACTCGGTGGTGTAGGGTATTATATAGTCGGCTCCGCCCGACTTTTGGCATTCCTTACAGGTTTTCTATTCGAAAAAGTCATTTAAAGAACTTGACAAATGACAAAAATGATCGAACCTAGCACACTTTTACTTGTTTTCATTTCACTATTGGTTTTTGTTATCTTTATACCCCTCTACTTTGGTAATGAGGGTATACCATGTTAACGACCTTTTTGTTTGTATTTATTGGATACTACCTTTTGCTGCTTGTGTCTAAGAAATTGATTAATAATAAATGAAATTGTTTGCTTGAATTCATAGTTAAAATATTTCAACCAGGACTTGTGTTGCTCAAATTTTGAATCGCTATTTCTTTCGAACTCAAACTATTCTTTCACCTTAATGTCTGTCCAGCATAAAGAAGACTTCATAAAGGATAAGCGAGGAATTCCCTATAATACAATATTTACACCTTTTAGGTTGTAACATGCACATGCCCCGGGTATCGCATGTCTTGCTGCCACTTTACTATGCCTCAGACTTTGTTGCGTACTGCTTTTACATCGATAGACCATTTGTTTGTATTTATGATAAAAGATTAGATCTGCCTTAAGGACTTTGCCATGGCTGCCATGAAAAAGTGTTTGGTGGAAAAAAAGTAACAAAACTCGCAGATTGAAAGCATTCAAAAATTACACCAGGAGAGAAAAATTTTCATTGCTACCCGCTTTTTCTCCCACTGCCATTTTCTATTGTTTCTTTTTTGCGAAATATAACCTTCTGGAGTAAACTCAAGTTTGTTGATATTGACCTTTGGCTACTGGAGGGAAATGTGCTTGTTGTTTGAAGGGAAATGTGCGTGTTGTTTGAAGCATTCATTTATTATTGGGCTTACTTAAAGGTAATGGTGACTTAAGTATATAACTAAGAATAGCTATGGCGATGACAAACAAGAGTATAAAATTCCCTCCTCTGATTTCTCACAGTGTTCACAAATTGGTTTTCTCGTGACAAAAATATTTTTGTATGAAAAGAGTAAAAGGGCCCGACTCCTTCTTGATACCAAATACCACGGATTCTGCTATAAATTTGAAATTCACCATCCATCAACCATCTTCATCTTACAGCAACTTAACATCATATATTTAAAATTTTAATTTCAATTTGAAGATTTCAAATCTGGGTTAGTTTCAGTTTTTTAGGGTCTCAAAAAGTAACATACATACATACTTTAAAACATACAGCTTACTGGCTTAGGTGTAGAGTTGGGTAGTTCCGGATTGAACTAGTTCATTGGAACTTATCCAAAGAGATGGAAATAGTTCCATCTCTTTCTTTCATATGGTTAGGTTTGGTTAGGTTGAAAAGAGGGTGCAGATATTAATCCGCCCCATGCCACTATAGACATACATCTAAGCCAGTAATCGGCTTGTTGTGCGCTCTAAAAACTATAAAAACTATAAAAAACCCCCATATATACCGATCTGCCGATTAAAGGTCTAAGGCCCATAAAAGCCACATTTATTTACATCCTTGTTTAATATGGTCTTGATCGGTCCAGATTTAGATATAGCTGCCATATAGACCGATCTCTCGATTTTGGGTCTTTGGCCCATAAAAGGCGCATTTATTATTCATTCAATTCAAATGGGTTCAGATTTGGATATAGCTGCTATATATACCTATCTCCCGATTTAAGGTTTCTATTCATATAAAAGGTGAATTTATTTGTAGTGGGACATTATAAAGAATATACATTAGACTGTCCCACTGTATAAGTGAGACAGTGGGACAGTCTAATGTATATTCTTTGTCGTCGTAAAAAGACGATCTATCCATGTCCGTCCCTGTATCTACTTAAATCGCGCTACAGTCTCTAAAAAATAAAATATTGAGCTAAAATTCTGCACAGATTCCTTTTTTGTCCATAAGCAGGTTAAGGTCGAAGATGACTATATCTTAATAAAGCCCCCATATACACCGATCTTCCGATTTAAGGTCTGAAGTCCATGAAAGAAGGACTTATTTCCCGATTTCACTTAAATTTGACACAGTGAGCTTTGTTAGGCCTCCATGCCGAGTATGGTTTAGATCGGGCCATTTTTTGGGTATAGCCCCCATATAGACCGATCTCCTGAATGAAGGTCTTCATTCATAAATAGCGTATTTATTACCTATTATTATGCAGATCGGCTCATATTTGGATATGTATAGTTGCCATATATACGGTTTTGAATCTATATAAGACCCATTTATTACTCCATTCTTTATTCTTTAATTTCTGTGTGTTGCTTTTGTGTAAGTTTTTCGCAGAATTGCAGTTTTCGACGCAACGTTCACAAAACAAAGCTCAACGCGCTGATTATGTTTTGGCCTTAAAGGTGGTTAGAATATGTAACAACTATGATCTTGCAAATGCAAATTTTGGCCATGAACATTCCACTAAGGAACAGGGGCAAACTTCTCACATATCAATGAGTGCAGTCCGATTCAAGTTTAAGCTCAATGATAGAAAGCCTCCTTTTTATAGCCGAGTCCGAACGGTGTGCCACAGTGCGACCCTCTTTCGAGAGAAGTTTTGCATGGCATAGTACCTCACAATTGTTGTCAGCATTAGGAGGGGAAAACCACCGCTGAAAGTTTTTTCAGCTGGTCTCGCCAGGATTCGAACCCAGACATTTAGCGTCATAGGCGGATATGCAAACCTCTGCGCTAAGCTGGCCTCCGATCTTATGATCTTAACATCTCCATTTATTATACTATAATATGTTAAGTATTCTATTACTAAATTCCTTTATTGATAGGATTATACTCCTTAACTAAATTTTCACACTAGTTACACTGTGCTCACACAAAATTTCTTCAACTTCTAACTTGATTTCTCCTATGAATTTCACACGAACAATTAAATATGATTAAGCAAACAGACCCACTATGAATAAAAGACGAAAAACCACGCCACCATTTCCGAGACAAACTTTCTTGACTAACTTTGTAGCTATCAGGGTAAGAAGAAATTTTCTCGTTGCATATTACTTACAGTGGTGGCCAAAACATATGCAACTGGTCTGGTTTCAACTGAAGACACAAATATGTAAACTTTGATTTCTTGAGCCCCTGGGGGCGCAATTTTTATCCGATTTGGCTGAAATTTTGCATGATACAACCTGATACAGCTCCCATATAAACCGATCTCCCTATTTTACTGCTTAAACATCTAGAAAGCGCTTTGGCTGAAATTTTGTACAACGGCTTCTACCATGACCTTCAACATATGTGTCAAATATAGTCTGAATCGGTCTGTAGCCTGATACAACTCCCATATGACCCGATTCCCCGATTTTACTTCTGGAGCCCCTATAGGGCGCAATTCTTATTCGAATTGGCTGACATTTTACACAATGACTTCTACTATGGTCTCCAACATTCAGTTCATGTATGGTCCGAATCGAATCTCCCGATTTGACTTCTTGAGCCCTTTGATCCGCAATGTTTGTCCGATTTGGCTGAAATTTTGAACGTTGTGTTCTGTTATGACTTTTAACAACTGTGCTAAGTACGGTCCGAATCGGTATATAACCTGATATTGCTCCCATGTAAACCGGTCTTTCGATCATCCTTGTTCAGTTCCTAGAAGCTTTAATTTTTTTCGGTTTGACAAAAGGTGGGTTCCCAAGATTCGGTCCGGCCGACCATAGCACGCTTTTACTTGTTTTAATTACTTTAGGTATTTTTTAGATTTTTTTAGAAATTTTGTTGGAAGAGTTGATTTTAGTTTGTGGAATATTACTTTAAAGAAGCTTCCTTATCCATCCATTGGTATACATTTCGAAATGTGGCTGAGCTAGCTCTCATTTTTTGTTGTTGCTCTACTAAAGTGCACATCACTGGCATGACCTTTTGTATCTTAAATTAGAGAAAAAAAGTTATTTCTCTAACATTCCCTTCATAATTAAGCAGCAGTCATTTTCAACAAACAACAGACTTTTCAGCAGTCAGCCTGCTACTCTAAAATTGCAGTACAACTGCTGTAATAGCAGAATAGCACAATAGTAGCAAAATTTACTATTAATATTCAGCAGACAGTGTTTGCTATTCTCAGTTAACTTTTATCCAAGAGTCTACAAATCCAGTCATTTCGTTTGTAACACCTCGAAATATTCATCTAAGACCCCATAAAGTATACATATTCTTGATAGTCTCGACGTTCTGAGACAGTCCTGCCATGTCCGTTCGTCCGTCTGTCGAAATCACGATAGCGGTCGAGCGCATAAATCTAGCCGCTTAAAATTTTGACAGATACTTAATTGTGACGTAAGTCGTTGGGGATTGCAAATGGGCCATATCGGTTCAGATTTAGATATAGCTCCCATATAAACCGATCTCCCGATTCAACTCCTTGAGCCACTGGAAGCCGCAATTTTTGTCTGATTTGGCTGAAATTTTGAATGTAGTGTTCTGTTATGACTTTCAACAACTGTCGGGATCGGTATATAACATGTAGTGTTCTGTTATGATGACCAATAACTGTGTCAAGAACGGTATAAATCGGTTCATAACCTGATATAGCTCTCATATAATCCGATCTCCTGATTTGAGTTCTTGAGCCCTTACAAGTCGCAATTTTTGTCCGATTAGGCTGAAATTTTGAATGTAGTGTTCTGTTATGACTTTCAACAACTGTCGGGATCGGTATATAATCCGATATAGTTCCCATATAACCCGATCTCCTTATTTGAGTCTTAAGCCCTTCAAGTCGAAATTTTTGTTCGATTTGACTTCCAACAACCGTGACAACAACCCATATAAACCGATCTCCCGATTTGGGTTCTTGAGCCCTTACAAGACGCAATTTTTGTCCGATTTGGCTGAAATTTTGCATGTAGTGTTCTGTTATGACTTCCAACAACTGTGATAACAACGGTCCGAATCTGTATAACCTAAAAGAGCTCCCATATAAACCGTGCTAAGTACGGTCTAAATCGTGCTAAGTACGGTCTAAATCGTGCTAAGTACGGTCTATAACCTGATAAAGCTCGTATATAAACGGAACTTCCGATTTGGCTTCTTAAGTTCTTACAAGCCGCAATTTTTGTCCGATTTGGCTGAAAATTTGTTCTGTTATGACTTTCAACAACTGTGTCTAGTACGGTCCAAATCAGTCTATTACCTGATATAGCTCTTATGTAAACCGGTATCTCGATCATCCTTGTTCGGTTCCTAGAAGCTTTAATTTTTGATGGTTTGACAGAAGTTTGGTATGTAGAATGAAATGAACTACATTTATTTTGTATAAATTTTTAGCAGAATCCAAGATTCGGCCCGGCCACACTTAGCACGCTTTTATTTGTTTTTTATTGCCTTAATCTCCCAAAGGGGAGAGCTGCGGTCTATTTGACTATGAGAATGAATATCACTGGAGTGAAAAGTTTTACTGATTACAGAAAAGAAATTGCCAAGAGAAAAGAAATGTCCTGTTTGATAATCCTGTGAATAATCCTTTGGGAGCTAAATGAAAGATGAATGAAATCATTGACCAGCCTAATCGGCAACCATAGCGAGCAGATTTTTGTATTAATTCCAGAAGATTGTTATCCACCATTTGTTATAAATGACATGCTTGTTGCATATGTTTGGCCACCACTGTATATGTCTTGCCAAAACCCATACCCATACTTTCAAGCTGGCGCAAAACTCAAGTTCAAGCTAAACATTAGTGACTCAACGTTTGTCAAACTTCCTCTTCAAGGTTACAATTACGGGTTTCTCTCTTACAGAATTGGCAGTGCGGACACTTCGGAAATTGTGGCATCGAAATCTGCAGGAAGTGGCAGTGAACCTTCCACGCCAGAGGACAATATAAATGTGGTGGTACGTGTGAGACCACTGAATGAGAAGGAGAAGAGAGACAGACATGGCTCTATTCTGCAATTCCCGGGAAACGGCCAAATAATTGTGAGTTCTAAAAAACTATTTTTATGTTTTAAAGTAGGTTAGTATTAATGAAATTCTCTTTTTTGATAAACTAGATTGAAGCCAACAGTTCAGCCAAAAGTCGAAATCGTGAAAATGTTCGTGTATTTACTTACAATGTGGTCTTTGAGCCCGGAGCCACCCAAGACGATATTCTAGATTACTCCGGTATAAAACGAATAATTGAGATGGGAATCGAGGGTTTTAGTTGTACAGCATTCTGTTATGGCCAAACGGGTTCGGGTAAGACTCATACCTTAACCGGACCACCAGACTTGGTAAGTAATTTTCTTACCTTCTTCGATAGTTTTGCCAATAAAAAATGTCATTCAATCTATTATACTCTGAAAAAAAAAAGTTGGCCCAAAATTTAAGATTTTTCAGTTTTCGTAGGATTTTAGCAATGAAAACGAGCCAAAGAACCAAAACTTTAAAATAAAGATACTATCTTTAAATTTAATTTCCTATTTACTAACGGAGATTACCTTCCGTTTCAAATTTTGATCGCTGTTTGATTCTTATTTTACTTCAAAGATGACTTCCATTTTTTTTTTCAAAAATTCTTTTTTTAAACTTTTTTTTTAATTAAAAAATTAAAGACGATTCTATTTGTAAGGCTATTTTGCATCTTTAACTACGGTTCACTGTTATCTTGTCCCAAATTCAATTTCCATTTAAAACTTTTGTTTTGAATAACAAGACGCAAAGTTAAGGATTTGTTAACCTACCATTTATAATTAAAAATCTTTAATATAAAGGAAAATATTTTTCACCAAATGGAATGTTTTCTTAAAAAATTGGAAAATTGGTCATCTTTTAATTAAGTTTGCTAATCTTTGGCTCGAATCCTTAAAATGAGGACAAATTTTTTTCAGTGTACTCATTAGTTTGATTAATTTCAGAAGTAATAATGAATTTTTTTATATCATCAAGATATTTTATAGAGCAGAGTGATTTTGTTCACAATAATCTTTTTTATACTCTTAATTGCAGTTTATTGGAAAACCTAATCATAAAGATCCGCGTCATGGTCTCATCTTCCGCTCGTTTGTGTACCTCTTCCAATTGATCAAAAACCGTAAGGATATATCATTCGTATTAAAGGCCTCATTTATGGAAATCTATAATGAACGGGTAAGACTTCTCATTTCTAATGCATGCAATCAAATTAATAATAAATAATTTTATGTTTAAAATATGTATCAACGAAATATAAATTAAGAAGAAACTTTACACAAGGAATATGAAAATCGATTCAATTTAAGATGTAGCTCCCATATATAAGATATTTCAGACAATTTGTATTACAACATGTCAGTGCCGCTTTTTGGTTGGAAGGTATAACTATATCTGATAAGAGACTCATAGAATTTAGTTATCTAAACACAGAAATATAAGTTTGCAGTTGGAAATGCAAATCTTTCCATGAACATTTCACTAAGGAATAGAGGCAAACTTCTCACATATCACTAAGTGATGTCCGATTCATGTTTTAGCTCAATGATAAGGATCTTTCTTTTTAAAGTCGAGTCCGAACAGCGTGCCACAACACCTGTGACACCTATTTGCGGAGAAGTGTTTACATGGCATTGTACTTCATGAATGTTGCCAGCATTAGGAGGGCAGAACCACCGCCTAAAATTTTTCTCCGATAACCTCGCCAGGATTCGAATTCAGGAGTTCAGCGTCATTGGCGAACATGCTTACCTGTGCTCTACGGTGGCCGCCGTAGCCGATACATACGATTAAGCTTTGAGGGAAACCGTTGAAATTTTCTGATTGCTGGCGGTGGTTTCCTCCTTACTAATGCTCGCTACAATTGTGAAGTATCCTGCCATGTTAAAACTTCTATACCTTCTGGTGTTGCTATGCAGCACGCCGTTCGGACTATGCAATAAAAATGAGACACTTTGTCATTGAGCTTAAACATTAATCGGACTGCACTCCTTGATATAAGAAAAGTAGTTTTAGTGTATCAAAAATAGATTTTCGAGAGGAGAGTCCCAGTGAGGAGTCAGGGGGCCTGGGTCTTAATTAAATACTGAGTGCCAATGATACTCGAGATGACAAGGCGAGTTATTGGCGCCTTCAAATAACCAATGGCCAACATCAGCGTCTGTTCCCAGGTTAGGGGCGGCTGGCGGCGAGCGTCGGATCTTGGTCCAAGCGGCTCGCCACAATGAGGGATACGAGTGCAATCCCACAAAACCCATGCGGTTGGAGCGCTGGGCCAGTAACCCGCCCCCGGAAAACTGAGAACTACTATGAGAAACAAAGGAATAGTAAAAACGGATCCCCTCAACATTGACGACCCACGCAAACGAAAAAAGGACCATCAGCCTTATTTATGCCCATGGCCCGACGGAAGACAAAGACGAGCAAACCAAGGATATTTTCTACGAGTGCCTAGAGAGAGAATATGACCGCTGCCCCGCCCATGATATTAAAATCGTTCCGAGAGATTTTAATGCGAAAATAGGGAAGGAAGACATTTTTGGTCCCACAGTCGGAAAGTTAAGCCTCCACGAGATAACGTCCAGTAATGGGTTGAGCCTGATAGATTTCACCGCGGCAAAAAACATGGTAGTTAGTAGCACCAGATTTCAACATAAAAATATTCACAAAGCCCATGGCTGTCACCCGATCAAAACACGAGAAACCAAATTGATCACGTTGTGATAGATGGAAGGCATTCATCCAGCGTGTTAGATGTACGATCGATCCGTGGAGCGAATATAGATTCGGATCATTACCTCGTTGCAGCAAAGGTTCGCACCCGTTTGAACATGGCGAGGAAAGTACGATCTGACACAATACGTATCTGGGTACCGGAGGCCTCCTCCAAGAAACCCATGGTACGACCAAGAGTGTCGAGATGCTGCTGAAGCCAAGAATGCGACATATAGAGCAACCCTGCTATCAGTAGCAACGCGCCAGATGAAGGAGAGATATCGCGAGAAAAGGAGAGAGGAGAAACGTCTATTCCGCAGAAAGAAAAAGGAAATGGAAAGACGTGAGTGTGAGCGAATTGAGATGTACAGGAGTCCGAATGAAGTTCGGAAGTTCTACCAAAGAATTAAACACCAAACCGATGGCTTTGGTGCAGGCACATCCTCCTGCAGAGGCAAAGAAGGAAATCTGGTAACTGACACAGATAACATGCTGAGGATATGGAAAGAACATTTTACCCAACTGCTAGTGTCCGATGTTGGCGGCGAAGAGAATACCGCAGAACCAATTCCTGATGATGGTATAGAATGTTTACCTCCTAGTCAGAATGAGGTCCAAGTAGCAGTGACCCGACTGAAGAACAACAAGGCAGCAGGAGCCGAGATAATTGGGCCCTATCAATGCGGCTTTAGACCTGTCAAATCCACCCTAGACCAGATATTCACACTGCGCCAAATCCTGGAAAAGACCCGAGAAGGACAAATCAACACCTACCATCTCTTCGTTGACTACAAAGCCGCCTTCGATACTCCTTTACGTTCAAAGGTATTTCAAGCCATGTATGAGTTTGGAGCCCTGTAAAATTAATAAGACTCTGCAGGATGACGCTTGCTGATACGCGTTCCTCAGTAAGAATAGGAAAGAATCTCTCCGAACCATTTAATACCAAACGAGGTTTCAGACAAGGAGACAGCCTATCGTGTGATCTCTTTAACATTCTGCTGGAGAAGATTATACGAGATGCAAATGTGAATAGATATGGCACACTAATCACAAGAGAACACATGCTACTCGCCTATGCCGACGACATCGATATCATAGGTCGGTCACCGGAAGTAGTAACTGCAGCCTTTGAAAGAATCGAAAGAGAGTAAGTGAAAATGGGTCTGGCAGTAAATGGAGATAAGACGAAATGGATGGTTTCAACTCCCAAAAAGCCTTGCACAACCGAGCAGATAAAGAAAATGGAGAAAGTTGGGAACCACAACTTTGAGACAGTCAGTAACTTTATCTACCTCGGAACCGCCGTAACCGAAACGAATGACACCAGTTTTGAAATTAAGCGAAGAATAATACTGGCAAACAGATGCTACTTTGGACTAAGTAAGCAGTTTAGAAACAAGGCCACCTCTCGACAGACGAAGATTACACTATACAAGACACTGATACTACCCGTGCTGTTATATGGTTCTGAAGCATGAGTACTTGTGAAAGCAGTACTCATGCTTTAAGAGAAAGATTCTTCGTAAAATATATGGACCAATTTGCGTTAACGGAGAATAAAGGTGACGTATGAACCACGAGCTGTATGACGACGATAGCATAGTTACACGTATCAAAATACAACGGCTGCGTTGGCTAGGTCATGTTGTCAGAATGGATGAAGAAGGCAAACACGGTGGTACACGCAAACCGGGAAGACCAAAAGCCCGATGGAAAGATCAAGTTGTGGGAGACACCTCGAAACTTGGTGTCAGAGATTTTAGAATGAGCGCAGAAGATCGAGGCGCTTGGAACGCTATTGTACGTTCGGCTAGTGGAACAAATATTATGTCGTAGCCAATTAGCCAAGTAAAGTAAGTATATCAGTTTATTAACCGATTCGGATCGTACTCGGAACGAATGTTGTAAATCTGCAAAATTTCGGACAATCAGGTGAAAATTGAGGACTTCAGGCGCTCTATCAGTTTTTAGACCCATTTTGTTATTACTTAGCACGGATGTTGCAAGTCATAATTGAGGCCTTTAGGAGCTCAAGAAATCAAAATTGGGGATGCGTTTATATGAAGGCTACATCCAAATCTGAACCGTTATGGCCCATTTACAATACCCAACGTGCACCTAGTTTTACGTGTTGGGCCGCAATTGTGATTTCCATAGACAGACGGACGTTTACACTGCTCACTAAAACCGGATTTAGGGCTCTTGTCAGCTCATTTTATAAAGGGGAAATAGATGATTGAGCCATTAAAAGAAGTTCTATTGATCAGTGTAAAACCTAGTTTAAGATATTAGCCTTGTTGTAGGGGCACTAATGAAATACAAATTTTAAATAATTTTTTTATGAAATTGGTTCAGATTTAGATATAACTCCCATATATATGTTCGTCCGATTTTGACTAATATTGTGATAAATCGTTCATTTGGTTTCTTCACGAAATTTCGCACATAGGATTATCTTTGCGTTGAGATTACTTGTAAATTTCATAGAAATCGGTTCAAATTTTGATATAGCTCCCATATATAAGTACCATTCGATTTAGGTTAGGTTAGGTTTAAGTGGCAGTCTGCCATCAGACTCACTTAGACATTTGTGAACACAGGAACAGAAGAAGGAAGATGCCTTCTAGTTTCTACCGTTGAACCATCCAGATTGCTTTAAACAGCCCAACAACTTGTGAATGTCCACATCCGCTAAATCAGACAGGTTCTCAAAGAAATTCGAACCTAAAGTGGAACTACTTCTGACTGCCAATGCGGGACACACACACAGAAGGTGTTTTATTTTCCCTCCTTTTTCGATGTCCTCCCAACTTCTGCAGAAGTCGTTTCTGGCAAACTTCAGTCTGTCAGCAATGACTGCCAGTGACAGCAAAGCGGTAGACCTCTTCAAGTCTAGATATAGGCCACATAGTCTTGGACTGCTCACAGCCCCTCTTTGTGGCCATCTATCATTCGTTGTCCTTCGGGCCGGGTTTTAAACACTTAGCTTACATGTCGCTAGAGGCATACGCACAGATTCCAGTTTCCCTGGAATATGTAAGAAAGAAAAATATGTAAAAAAGTTTTACATGGCATACTACCTTACAAATGTTGCCAGCATTAGGAGGGGAAAACCACCGCTGAAAATTTTTTCTGATGGTCTCGCCAGGATTCGAACCCAGGCATTCAGCGTCATAGGCGGATATGCTAACCTCTGCGCTACGTCTAAAGCCGCATTTATTATTCGATTTCGCTGAAATTTTAAACAGTAAGTTTTCTTTTGTAATCCTTATCCGGATATTTAAAATCGGTCCGGATATTTGGTACTAGCTGCCCTTTAGACCCGTCTTCGAATTTAGGGTCTTAATCCCATAAAAAGTGGATTATTGCCCGATTTCGCTGTAACTGTAAGAGTTCGCGGGATCTTAATCAAATATCATCCAGACCAGCCCATATAAGGACATGTTTTTGGAGTTCAAATAAACTTGGATGATTAATATATCCAGGGGTGGTGGGTATCCATACACTTTTTTAATTGTTTTTTTTTTCAACTTCTGAAAATTCTAAGCAAATATTCGAATTGATTTTCGTTTGTTAGTATTAATTAGCTATTTCAACCTTCAACGAAATTTAAGTTAACAACACCTATCAACCTAATGCAATCCTTTCCATAATTGAATGTCCAATGCGATTGCCGTAATGACCAGAGTAGTACAAAAGATTTCGCGTGGCATTTTAAATGAACCGACTTTTGTTTGCATTTCTTCGACACGCCCTTCCAATCCCCATATGTCGGTGCATATTTACACGTTTCACGTCAAAGCAAAGTCAGCAGACAACAAAAAAAATGGAGCAAATAAAAACTGTTGTTATGCACATTACCTTAGAAATGCAACAGTCATGGCTGACATGTCTGTCGACATTTGCACGACAGGGAAACGGAAATACACTTTATTGGGTTAATGGGGCCAATTCAATTAAATTTGCGTTATTTCGCCTTTGGTGTCATGAATTCTCCATAAATCGATTTTTCTATAAATGTTGCTGCTAAATTTTCACATTAAGAAATATCCAGTTTTTATTATGTCTTACTATTTCTATGCATTTCCTTTTTGATATTTTTTCTCTTTGACAGGTTATTGATTTATTGAATCCTGGCTCTCAGCGCAAGCCTTTATCTGTACGATGGTCAAAGAAATCTGGTGGATTTTTTGTTGAAAATCTTTTTACGGTCGACTGTGAGGAATTGGATGATCTACTAGCAGTGTTAGAGGAAGGTAAGTATTAAGAAATTGTAGGTTTTAACCCAGGGCGCACCGATAGCCGAGTTGGTTCGATTCCAGCCAGAAGCCTTGGTCTGTCGCTACTGTGGTATCGCAATGAACTTAAAATTGTCCAAGTGTGTCGGTAAAGGACTGACACTCTTACCTAAGCTACTAACCTAACTCAAACATGAAGAGTGGAATGAAAATACAGGACTCCATTGTGTAGTGTTTAGCAGAAGTCCATCCAAGTGTAGAGTTTGATGATGTTGTTCGTTTGAGATTGTGAATAGGACAAATGTCTATAACGATATTAACTGATCTATGGATTGTACTTCTGGAGCCTCTTTTATTCGATTCAGTTAAAAGTTCATACCATTTTGGAGGCCACCGTAGCGCAGAGGTTAGCATGTCCGCCTATGACGCTGAACGTCTGGGTTCGAATCCTGGCTAGACCATCAGAAAAATTTTTCAGCGGAGGTTTTCCCCTCCTAATGCTGGCAACATTTGTGAGGTACTATGCCATGTAAAACTTCTCTCCAAGGAGGTGTCGCACTGTGAGCTTAAACATGAATCGGGCTGCACTCATTGATATGTGAGGAGTTTGCTCCTGTTCCTTAGTGGAATGTTCATGGGGAAAATTTGTAATTTTGCATCCCATTTTGAATAGCGTGAATACATGAAGTCAAATTCCGGAGGTTATCAAGGCCTCCAAATGGAGGATGCTAAATGTATATACTAAGATTCTGATTGGTCGAACTTAATTTGCTATGTCAATTCCTTTCTATGGCTTTAAATGAATTATTTTCATGAGCGTAAAGTATTTTTACGTTCATTAAAATAAAAATCGAACAAATTACTGTACCTGACGGTTTATTTTGCATTTTAAAATACGATTCAAGTGTTTAATTGGTCACATTGCCCTTATTTGTATCTGTTGTCTTTGTTAGTTCAACAATTTGTTTTACTTTATTTGTGTTTGCTACATTATATGACGAATGGACTAGCATTTGTCTTTAGTCAGGGCATCTAAATAAAAAAAACCTAGTAACTTTCCATACATACCAATAAGGTTCTATTGTTTTTTACGCATTAACTTTTTATACCCTGCACTACTTCTATGATACAGGGTATTAAAGCTTAGTGAGTTTGTTTGAAACTTTTGAAAGCAGAAGAGATGAACCTACTGTTAAGTACACCGATTGACTTTTTTATACCATCCACCATAGGATGTGGGTATACTAATTTCGTCATTCTGTTTGTAACTCCTAGAAATATTTGTCTAAGACCCCATAAAGTATATATATTCTTGATCGTCCGTCCGTCTGTCCGTCGGTCCGCCTGTCTGCCGAATGCACGCTAACTTTCGAAGGAGTAAAGCCAAATACTTCTTATTAGTGTAGGTCGGTTGGGATTGTAAATGGGTCCTATCGCTCTCGTCTTGAGTTCTTGAGCCTCTAGAGGGCGCTATTCTTACCCGATTTGGCTTAAATTTGGCATGACGTGTTTCGGTATGACTTCCAACAACTGTACTTAGTATGGTGGAAATCGGTACATCACCTGATATAGCTGTCATATAAACCGATCTGGGATCTTGACTTCTTGAGCATCTAGAAAGCGTAGTTATTATCCAATTTGTCAGAGATTTTGGATAACGGCTTCTCCCACAACCTCCAACGTACGGTCCGAATCGGTCGATAGCCTGATTTAGCTCCCATATAAACCGATATTGGATCTTGATTTCTTGAGCCTCTAGAGGGCGCAATTACTATCCGATATGGCTGAAATTTTGCATGACGTGTTTCGGTATGACTTCCCACAACTGTGCTTAGTATGGTCGAAATCGATTTATAACCTGATATAGCTGTCATATAAACCGATCTGGGATATTGACTTCTTGAGCCTTTAGAAGGCATAATTATTATCCAATTTGGCTGAAATTTTAAACAACGGCTTCTCCCATAACCTCCAACGTGCGGTCCGAAAAGGTCTATAGCCTGATGCAGCTCCCATACAAACCCAACTCTCTATTTTACCTCTTGAGCCTCTAGAGGGCGTGATTCCCATCCGATTTGACTGAAATTTGGCATGAAGTGTTTTGTTGTGACTTCCAACAACTGTAATAAGTATGGTGCAAATCGGTCCATAACCTGATATAGCTGTCATATAAACCGATCTGGGATCTTGACTTCTTGAGCCCTTAGAGGGCGCAATTATTATTCGATTTAACTGAAATTTTGCACAACGACTTCTCCAATGACCTTCAACATGCGTGTCAAATATGGTCTGAATCGGTCTATAGCCTGAAACAGCATCGGTCTATAGCCTGAAATAGCACAACAGAGATACCGGGAAAAGAACTCGACAAATTTGATCCATGGTGGAAGGTATATAAGATTCGGCCCGGCCGAACTTATCACGCTTTTACTTGTTTCAACTGATTTCCTTTAGCAAATGTCCGTCAATCCTGTTAATGCCTGTTAATGCGTGTACGCAGTTTTGATCCTTTTTGAAATAAAGTGGTCAATTTCCAACTTATTTTCTCAAAGTTTGGATTCTCTTACGACCCTTGAGGTTACTGGTGAATTTTATGCACAGAAAAAAATATGTGCATGATATTAATGATTTTGTCATAACATTTATGAAAAAAAATGTTTAAATACGTCTCAATGAAACTCTTCATAACATTTATAAAACTCGTTTCATATTTCTTAATTTAATGAAACATGTCATAATATTGGGTTGCCCAAAAAGTAATTGCTGATTTTTCATATAGTCGGCGTTGACAAATTTTAAGCATTAATCGAATTGGATCGTCATGTAACTGAGCGTTCAACTGTTCATTATCACATAAAAAGTCTTGGACTGGTGAAAAAGCTTGATATTTGGGTACCACATGTATTGAAAGAAATTCATTTAACAAACCGAATCAACGCTTGTGATATTGACCTTAAACGCAATGAATTCGATCCGTTTTTAAAACGAATCATAGGAGATGAAAAATGGATTGTTTACAACAACGTTAGTCGAAAACGATCGTGGTCCAAGCATGGTGAACCAGCTCAAACCACTTTAAAGGCTGATATCCATCAAAAGAAGGTTATGCTGTCTGTTTGGTGGGATTGGAAGGGTGTGGTATATTTTGAGCTGCTTCCAAGGAACCAAACGATTAATTCGGATGTTTACTGTCAACATTTGGACAAATTGAATACAGCCATCAAGGAGAAGCGACCAGAATTGGTCAATCGTAAAGGTGTCATATTCCACCAGGACAACGCTAGACCGCACACATCTTTGGTCACTCGCCAAAAACTGAGTGAGCTTGGCTGGGAACTTTTGATGCATCCACCATATAGCCCTGACCTTGCACCATCAGACTACCATTTATTTCGATCTTTGCAGAACTCCTTAAATGGTAAAACTTTCGGCAATGATGAGGCTATAAAATCGCACTTGGTTCAGTTTTTTGCAGATAAAGGCCAGAAGGTCTATGAGCGTGGAATACTAAATTTGCCAGGAAAATGGCAAAAGGTTATCGAACAAAATGGCAATTATATATTTGATTAAAGTTCATTCTAAGTTCTATTAAATATGCATTTACCTTCTTTTAAAAAATCCGCAATTACTTTTTAGGCAACCCAATATTTATTAAAATCAAACATATAGTTTATTAAAAGTTGTCATAAGATTTATGAGTATTTTTCATATCATTTAAGAAAAAAATTTCATAAAATTTATAATAATATTTATTATACTCATGGAACCCTGTTTTACTGTTTATAAAATGTTTCATTACATTTATAAAAAAGTAAGAACGTGCTAAGTTCGGCCGGGCATTCGCATTTGTCGAGTTCTTTGCGCGGTATCTCTTTTTAGGCAAACAAAGAAAAAAGGATAAGAATTGTTATGCTATTTAAGATATATCAAGTAATAGTCCGACTCGGACCATAGGTTAATTGAATGTTGAAGACCACAGTAGTAGTCATTGGGTAGTATTCCAGCCATTCGGATACGAATTGCGGCTTGTAGGTGCTCAAGAAGCATAATCGGCAGATTGGTTCATATGGGAGCTGTATCAGGCTATAAATTGATTAAGACCATATTGGACAAGTATGTTGAAGGTCATGGGAGAAGCCGTTGTACAAAATTTCAGCAAAATCGGATAAGAATTGCGGCTTCTAGGGGCTTAAGAAGTCAAGATATCCGATCGGTTAATATGACAGCTATGTCAGGTTATGTACCGATTTGAACCATACTTTGCACAGTTGTTGGAAGTCATAATAAATAACTTTATACAAAATTTTAGCCAAATTGGATGAAAACTGCTCCCTCCATCGGTTCAAGATCGGTATATATATGCAGCTTTATCAGGTTATCGACCGATTTGAACCATACTTGACACAGTTGTTGGAAGTTACAACAGAACACATCATGCTAAATTTCAGTCAAATCGGATGAGAATTGTGCCCTCTAGTGGCTCAAGAAATTAAGAAGTCAAGATCCCAGATCGGTTTATATGGCAGCTATATCAGGTTGTGGGCTGATTTGAACCATACATAGCACAGTAATACGAAGTCATAACTTAACATCTAATGCACAATTTCAGCCAAATTGGATGAGGATTGCGCCCTCTAGTGGCTCAAGAAGTCAAGATCCCAGATAGGTTTATATGACAGCTATATCAGGTTATAAACAGATTTCAACCATACTTGTCACAAAACATCACGTGGAAATTTTCCGCCAAATCTGATAAGAATGGCAACCTCTAGATGCTCAAGAAGTAAAGACCCCAGATCGGTTTATATGGCAGCTATATCACATCATTTATAAGATATAACGACATTAATAAAATATATTTGTGCAAAATTTTAAGCGTCTATCTTTACTCCCTCGAAAGTTAACGTGCTTTCGACAGACGATCAAGAATATACGTACTTTATGTGCTCTTAGACGCATATTTCGAGGTGTTACAAACGGAATGACGAAATTAGTATACCCCCCATCCTATGGTGGAGGGTATAAAAAGAAAAATAAAACTAAAGGTTGGATATTTAGTTTCCATGGCTTCACTTTGCAAATTATGTACTAAGTTTTTTACGCTTCAATTCCTCATATAGGCGATAGTTAGTTCGTGATGCTCCTAAAAATGTGAAGATGTGTTGTTAGATTATGAAATTCTAATGAAATATCGCGTATCCTCAGGTTTATTTCATGTTGGAAAGTTTTTTTTTTGGCACAATAAAATATTATCGGCAGTGCTTACTTTTTACTTCACTGCAAAGTTAAAAACCCCAACAGCTGCAAGATTTTACGTAGAATGAGCGCAGAGATCTAACTGTGCATATTATGCATTGTTGTAATGTAAACCAGTAAGGAAAGGAAAAAGTCGGGCGGTGCCGAATAAATAATACCCTACACCTACCCTACAATTATAAATTCGGGCAATATATAATTATACATGTATATGAGGGCTATATCTAAATCTGAACCGACTTTCAAACAGATCGTTTGAAAATTGTTATGAAAGTGAAAATCCGGCGGTAAATATGTATGGGTGCTACATCCAAATTTGAGCCAATTTAATGAAATCTCTCAGATATGTTAAGATCAGTAACAAACCAATCCGTGCCAAATTTTGTGAAGATCGGTTACAAATTATATTTATTACAGCCTTATAAGTGTAAATCGGGTGATACATATAGATATATATCCAAATCTGAACCGATTTTAGTGAAATCTCGTAGATATGTTAAGATCGGTAACAAAACAATCCGTGCCAAATTTTGTGCAGATCGGTTGAAAATTGTAGCTACTACGGCCATTTAAGTACAAATCGGGCGATACATATATATGGGAGCTATGTCCAAATCTGAGCCGATTTTTACCAAAATCAATGGCGTTCGTCCTTGGACCAAAAAAGCGATATATGCAAAATTTCGTGATGATTGGACAACAAATACGACCAGCACTTGATTACAAGAATAAATGGACTCACAGACGGACATGGCTAAATCGAATCAGAAGGTGATTCTGAGTCGATCGATATACTTATCAATGGATATCTTGATCGTCATGACATTTTAAGTCGATCTAGCCATGTCCGTCCGTCTGTCTGTCGAAAGCACGCTAACGAAGGCGTAAAGCTAGCCGCTTGAAATTTCGCACAAATATTTTTTGTTGGTGTAGATCGGTTGGTATTGTAAATGGGCCAAATCGGACCATGTTTTGATATAGCTGCCATATAAACCGATCTTGGGTCTTGACTTCTTGAGCCTCTAGAGGGCGCAATTCTCGTCTGATATGATTGAAATTTTGCACGTGGTGTTTTGGTATCACTTCCAACAACTTTGCCAAGTATGATTAAGAGCAATTCATAATCTGGTATAGCTGTCATATAAACCAATCTTGGATCTTGACTTCCAATAACTGTGCTAAGTATGGCGTAAACCCGTATAGAACCTGATATAGCTGCCATATAAACCGATCTTGAATCTTGACTTCTTGAGCCACTGGAGGGTGCAATTCTTATCCGATTTGAATGAAATTTTTGCACGAAGTATTTTGCTATCATATCCAAATACTGTGCCAAGTATGGCTCAAATCGGTTCATAACCTGATATAGCTGTCATATAAACGGATCTGGGGACTTGACTTCTTGAGCTTCTAGAGGGCGCAATTTTTATCCGATTTGTCTAAAATTTTGCATGACGTATTTAATTATGACTTTTAACAACTGTATCAAATAAGGTTTAAATCGGTTCATAACCTGATATAGCTGCCATATAAACCGATCTGGGATCTTGACTTCTTGAGCCTCTAGTAGCCGCGATTATTATCCGATTCGCCTGTACGACGGATCGTCTCATGATCATCGACATACGTGTTTATTATGGTCTGAATCGGTCTATAGCGTGATACACCTCTTTTTTAATTCTTGAGCCCACAAAGCGCACAGTTGTTATTCGAATTGGCTGACGTTTTACACAGGTCTCCAACATATAATTTAATTGTGGTCCGAACTGGACCATATCTTGGTATCGCTCTAATAGCAGAGCAAATCTTTTCTTTTATCCTATTTTTACCTGTGAATATGCGATTCGGCCTGGCCGAACTTAGCACGCTTTTATTTGTTTATTTTGTCCATACATTTAATGGCACAATTTGTGTGAAATTTCCAGTATATAGCCTAAAAATTTACGGACTTATTAAGAAAACACTGAAAAAAAAAACAAGACACAAATTTGATATTTTAAAATTAAACTATTCATATCTAATTAACGGTATACGATGACATAGCACATTGTATATGTTTTTTAGAGATAGATTAGTTAGATCTCGATAAGTTTTTTCTTTAGAGTTCTAAATCATGAACATTGGTTCAGTAGATCAAAAGATTGAAGAAGTGAAAAATTGTGAATTTTGACACCATTTATTAAAGATATAGCCCAAGTCTATACCCTGATCTACAAATATCTAGAACATTTATTACCGTTCAGATCAACAGGTAAGAAGTTGTGGACTAATTTCCAATTTGTTCGCCATTTGGCCCACTATGTGACGATAGTATGGTTTAACGTATCAAAATACAACAATTGCGTTGGCTAGATGATGTTAACAAAGTAAATGAAGATGCGCCAGCGAAAAAGTTTTTTAATATATAACAGCGTCTTGGGACGCAATTACATGTTCGGTTAATGGTCCAATTAAAGAAAAATAAAGTAAAGTAAGATAACTTTTCTAGCAGGAAAAACCATTTTTTTTCGAAAAATTACCATTTTCATTTATGATTTCCTTTTTATACTCTCCACCATAGGACGGGGGTATACTAATTAGGTCGATCTAGCCATGTCCGTCCGTCTTTCCCGTATCTGTTCGTCGAAACATGAGATTTTGCACAAATACTTCTTAGATCGTTTCGGATTGTAAATGGTCATAATCGGTCCATGTTTTAATATAGCTGCCATATAAACCAATCTTGGGTCTTGACTTCTTGAGCTTCTAGAGGTTACAATTCTTATCCGATTTGTCTAAAATTGTGCACATGGTGTTTTAGTATTACTTCAAACTATTGTGCAATGTATGGATTAAATCGGTACATAACCTAATATAGCCGCCAGATAAACCGATCTCCCGATTAGACTTGTTGAGCTTCTAGAGAGCTCAATTCTCATCCGATATGGATGAAATTTTGCACATATCGTTTTGGTATGACTTCCAATAACTGTGCCAAGAATGGTATAAATTAGTCCATAACCTGATATAGCCGTCAGATAAACCGATGTCCTGATTAGACTTCTTGGGCTTCTAGAGGGCGCCATTCTTATCCAATCTCTCTAAAATTTATATATGTCATTTTAGTATGACTTCCAACAACTGTTTCAAGAAGTATGGTATAAGTCGGTTGATAGCCTGATATATTGTAGCTGCCGTATAAACTAATCTTCCAATTTGACTTTCTAATGCTCTGGTGGGCGCAATTATTACTCGATTTGCCTGAAATTGGAGGTGGAGTTTTTCATAGACTTCTAACAGCCATGGCACGGTTCGTATCAGTCAATAACATGATATAGCTGATATATATTTGAAAAAGTCATTTAAAGAACTTGACAAATGCGATCAATGGTTATCTTCAATTTGCACGCTTTTACTTGCACAAATAGAAGCGTGCTAAATTTGGTTGGGCCGAAGCTTGGTAATCCACTACCATGGATTCAGTTAAAATATTGGAGCTATATATATACCGATTTAGACCGTACGTGCCGCAGTTGCTGGAAGTGATAACAGAACACTATGTGCAAAATTTTAGGTAAATCGGACGAAAAATGTAGCTTTCAGGGGCTCAAAAACTTAAATAGGGAGATCGGTTTATATGAGAGCTATATCATGTTCTTGACCGATTTGGACCGTACATAGTACAGTAATTGGGAGTCGTAACAGAATATTATGTGCAAAATTTCTACCAAATCGGATAAAAATTGAGCCATCTAGGGGCTCAAGAAGTATATCCGGGAAATCGGTTTATATGGGAGCTATATCAGGTTCTACACCGATATAGACCATACTTGACACAGTTTTTGGAAGTCATAACAGAACACTATGTGCAAAATTTTCAAATCGGACGAAAATTGCGGGTTCCAGGTGCTCAAGATGTCTAATCCAGAGAGCGATTTATATGGGAGCTATATCCAAATCTGAACCGATATGGCCCATTTGCAACACCCAACGACCTACATCAATATAAAGTATCAAGCGGCTAGAGTTACGCGTTCGACCGCAATCGTGATTTCAACAGATGGGCGGACGGACAAGGCTAGTTGGACTCAGAATGTAGAGACAATCAAGAATATATATAATTTATGGGGGCCCAGATCAATATTTTGAGGTGTTACAAACGGAATGACTAGATTCTATATTTTTTATATGTAAATGTTACTAAAGAAAAATAATATTTTTATCATACCACTGTATGTACCGCCCTCTTTTTCTTTGTAGCTACATAGAAAAAGCATTAACAGCCAAACTTCTTAAGATTTTACACAATATTTTCCTCTATAACTACGCAAACAACTAAAAATCGGCTCAGCCATAGATTTTAGATATGAGTGTCGCCCGATTTGCACTAACAAAGATAACAATGGTAATATCTTTAATTTCCAACCGATATTCACGAAATTTTATGAGGATTGATGTTTTACTAATCCGCACATCTTTCTTCAAAATCGGTTAGGCTTTATATATAGCTCCCATGTATATTTATCGTTCGATTTGCGCTTATAATGCAATTTTTTCCTTATATGCCTCTCATATATAAAAAATTCAACTCAGAAAAAAGTTTATAAATATTGGGTTGCCCAAAAAGTAATTGCGGATTTTTTCATATAGCTTGTGACTCTGTAATTGCATTCTTTCTTCTGTCAGTTATCAGCTGTTACTTTTAGCTTGCTTTAGAAAAAAAAAGTGTAAAAAAAGTATATTTGATTAAAGTTCATTCTAAGTTTTATTAAAAATGCATTTACTTTCTTTTAAAAAATCCGCAATTACTTTTTGGGCAACCCAATAGTTAATTTAAACAACATTATCAGCAATAATTAATTAAGAACCAAGCTGCAGTTTACCTAAGAGATATAAATTTCTAATTTTATACAAACATACTTTTTGTTATGAGTAGATACTTAAATTGCGAATTGCGGCGCCACTAATGAATATAGTAAATGCAACAAACACTAGAAGCTTACGTTTTCCAAATTCCTTTTAGACAGTGATGTAATTAAATAAACTTCAACCGATAAATGGCATTTGTGCATTGGTGTAACTAAAGTTATCCTTGTGTACGGATGACCTCAATAATTTCTGCATAAAGGGTAAAGTGGGCTAATTTTACTTTCGGGAAGAGATTGTAAAGATGAGTACACTGGAAAAAAATATGTCGCTTTATGCAGAAAAAAATATACCCAAAATTCGTATAAAAATTTTGTTACGCTTTTTAATCATTTTCCTTTTATACCCACCACCGAAGGATGGAGGTATATTCATTTTGTCATTTCGTTTGCAACACATCGAAATATCCATTTCCGGCCCTATAAAGTAAATATATTCTTGATCAGCGAAAAATCTAGGTCGATCTAGCCATGTCCGTCCGTCACAGATTCTTTTTTTGTTCGTAAGGAGGTCAAGTTCGAAGATGGGCTATATCGGCCAATATCTTGATATAGCCCTCATAAAGACCGATCCGCCGATTTAGGGTCTTAGGCCTATAAAAGCCACATTAATTATCCGATTTTGGGACAGTGAGTTGCGTTAGGGGATGTCCGTTTTTATACCCTCCACCATAGGATGGGGGTATACTAATTTCGTCATTCTGTTTGTAACACCTCGAAATATGCGTCTAAGACTCCATAAAGTATATATATTCTTGATCGTCATGTCATTTTATGTCGATCTAGCCATGTTCGTCCGTCCGTCCTTCCGTCCGTCTGTCTGTCGAAAGCACGCTAACTTTCGAAGGAGTAAAGCTAGCTGCTTGAAATGTTGCACAAATACTTTTTATTAGTGTAGGTCGGTTGGTATTGTAAATGGGCCAAATCGGTCCATGTTTTGATATAGCTGCCATATAAACCGATATTGGGTTTTGATTTTTCAGCCTCTAGAAGGCGCAATTCTTATCCGATTTTATTGAAATTTTTCACGTAGTGTTTTTGTATCACTTCCAATAACTACGCTAAGTATGGTTTACATCGGTCCATGTTTTGATATAGCTGCCATATTCCTGCCGCAATACGTATCCGAATGAACTGAAATATTACACAATGACTTCTACAATGTTCAGCATTCAATTCATTTATGGTCCGAACCGGACTATAACTTGATATAGCTCCAATAGCATAACAGTTCTTATTCAATATTCTTTGTTTGCCTAAAAAGAGATACCGGGCATAGGACTCGACAAATGCAACCCATGGTGGGGGGTATATAAGATTCGGCCCGGCCGAACCTGGCACGCTCTTACTTGTTACTATTCAATCCCATGGCAGCCGGTTGTACGCACCGGATTGACCCGATGGAATCTTCATCGGCAAGGGCTGCCGCCTCAGTGTACGTGTTCGTCTTTTTTCGTCATGGGAGATGCACATCCCGGAGTGCCTTCTCCGTATGCTTCTGGTCCGTGCCGGGATTGAAAAGAACCCCGGACCCTGGTTCTGTTCCGTTTGCCAGAACCGCCTTCATCATCGGTCAGTGTCGGTGAGGTGTAACCGGTGCTTGGAGTGGGTACATTTCCGTTCTTGCTCTGGCCTAACTTCGCTGCGGGAGTATAGTCATACTGGCTATGTCGCTAGGTGCTGTGCGAACATAGCCAGCAGTGGGTCACAAGCGTCGCCGTCGTCGCCTTCGGCGTCCTCGTCGTCGGACTATGTGACCCCCCCGACCTCTCCCGTACGGCAATTTATGCAAAGACAGCACCCTAGCCCTACTATTGCCAGGCCAGTGTCGGGAAATGTATCGTTCTTGCAGTTAAACTGCAATGGACTGCGAGGCAAGATTGATGAGATTGTAGATTTTATGAGTCGGAAGAGCATATCGGTCGCAGCGATCCAGGAGACAAAGCTGACTAACACCTGCAGCCTGCACAGTTGTCACGGCTACAATGTGCTACGTAAGGATCGCTCAAGGAATGGAGGTGGGGGATTGGCCTTCGTTATACACCATTCCGTGCAGTATAGACCTATCTCGCCTGCGCTTGACGCTAGTGACCCATAAATGGAATGTATGGGGGTAGCAGTCAGGTCTGGTACTGCCGAGATAGAGATATACAACGTGTATATACCGCCGGTTGGCAGCTGTGTCCCGATTAATGGCCAGGCCTACATCCCCGACATAAGTGGGTTGCTATCTGGCCATAGTCGTCTGGTTCTGGGGGATTTCAATGCACATCACTCGTCATGGCATTCTCCCCTAGGCAACGACCAGCGTGGCATAGCTTTGGCAGAGCAGATAGATAGCTCCACGTTTTGCACGGTGAATGAGGATGCCCCCACTAGGATTACGAGGAGGTGCAGCAGCTCGCCAGACATCTCAATCGCATCCCCTGATCTCGTGAGTGACGTATCCTGGCAAGCCGTCATCTCTTTGGGGTCAGACCACCTCCCCATAATCCTCACCATCGACCGACCACCCGACTTCATAACCTCTGAGCGCCGGACGTTCATCAATTACAAGAAGGCCAATTGGACTGGCTTCAGAGAGTATACCAATCGCCGCTTCAATGAACTGCCACCCCCCTCTGATGTGCTTGTGGCCGAGAGGAAATTCCGAGACATCATCAACGCAGCAGCCGCTCGCTTTATACCAGCCGGTCGAATACCGCAAGTGCGACCCAATTTCCCGGCGCAAGCAGTGGTACTCGCAGACGAGCGTGATGGGATTCGTGCTATGGACCCCGCTAACCCCAGAATCAGCGAGCTGAATCTGGAAATAAACAGGGTAGTCAACGAACATAAGCGGAATTTGTGGCTGGAACACTTGGAGCAATGTAACTTAGGCACCGGTGCAGGCAAATTGTGGGCCACTGTTAAGTCTCTCTCGAACCCCGGTAGACGGGACGACAGGACCTCAGTCACTTTTGGCGAGTTAACCGTGACTGATCCGAAGAGATGCCCCAGGTTGTTCAACCGTCAATTTATTGTGCATCCCGAGAGAGACAGGGCAAGGAGGAGAGCCATTCGCCGTATTCGTGGTCTCCGAGCCGATGAACAGCCACCACAATTTACCGTGGGCGAAGTTACGAATGTCATCCGTGGCGCCAAACCTTCCAAGGCGTTGGGCCCCGACGGAATCTCTACATTGATGCTGAAGAATCTGGATTTACCTGGAGTTGAGTACCTTACCACTGTCCTTAACCTGTCATTGAACACTCTTATAGTTCCCGATGTCTGGAAAATGGGCAGAGTGATCCCACTACTGAAGCCTGGTAAAGACCCGAGTTTGGGGGAGTCGTACAGACCGATCTCCCTTCTCTCACCAGTGGCTAAGACGCTTGAGGCATTACTCCTCCCGAGCCTCGTAGGAGAATTTCCATTCGCCGAGCATCAACACGGATTTCGGAGACTGCACAGCACAACAACAGCTTTGCATGCCATCACCACACACATTTGCCGTGGCTTCAATCAACCCAGGCCATGTGATAGGACGGTCCTCGTGGCACTGGACCTATCGAAGGCATTCGACACGGTCAGCCATGCCAAATTATTTGAGGACATCGCCAACACGTCCCTCCAGCCAGGCCTGAAACGTTGGGTCGCGAATTATCTGTGTGGCCGCCAGTCATTTGTGGAATTTAGGGATAAGAAGTCAAAACACCGTAGAGTGAAACAGGGAGTTCCCCAAGGTGGGGTGATATCTCCGGCTCTGTTTAACCTCTACCTATCCTCCATCCCACCTCCTCCAGACGGCATAGAGATCGTATCATATGCGGACGATTGTACGATCATGGCATCAGGCCCCCCACCCATTGATGACATCTGCGATAGGTTGAACGTCTACCTCAACGAGCTTGCCTCATATTTCGCTGCAAGAATTTTGAAGATATCCGCCACCAAATCTTCAGCCACACTGTTCACTACAAATACGCGTGAGGTGAATTCTGAGCTGTCTGTGATGGTCGATGGAGAAATGATTCCGACCATCAAGTGTCCCAAAATACTTGGCGTCACATTTGACAGCTCCTACACTTTCTCCCCACATGCCACAGCAATCTGCAATAAAGTCAAAAGTAGAAACAAGGTCCTCAAGTCACTCGCTGGCAGCACTTGGGGTGCAGACAAAGAAACCTTGTTGACCACGTACAAAGCAATTGGCCGGTCTGTGGTAAGTTATGCAGCGCCAGTGTGGTCACGTCAACTTTGTGACACGCAGTGGAATAACATTCAGATCTGTCAGAATGCCGCCCTCCGAACTGCGACGGGCTGCCTCCTTAGTTCTCATGTGGACCACCTCCATCAGGAGACAAAGATCCTACCAGTGCGAAGACATAACTACATGCTGTCTAAGCAATACCTTTTGAGCTGTTATCGCAGAAATCATCCAAATCATCATCTTGTGGATAGATACCCACCGCCCAGAAGCCTTAAGGTTGATCTACACGATCTAGAGCGTGAGGTCCAGCGCTACAAGAGAGAACCTCTAGATCAAGCGGCATATCAAGCAGGTCTGAACAACATTCATGCAGACACGGTAGCAGACGCGTTAATTGGCTACCGGGTGAATGTAGTCCTTGGAGAACGACCGCCACCCATTGCACCCGAAGAAATCGACCTCCCCCGGCAAACCAGAGTGGTTCTGGCTCAATTACGTTCCGGCAGATGCAGCCGCCTCAATTCCCACAGAGCTAGGATTGGTGCCGACGTGCAAGATGTATGTCCCGATTGTAACCAGGGACCGCACGATACACGTCACCTGTTTAACTGCCCGGCCAGACCCACTCGACTTAGACCCAGATCCCTGTGGACGCACCCCATCTTAGTCGCGGAGTTCCTGGGTCTTGACACTCAACAGAATCAAGCAGACGAAAGATAGTACACAATAAACTGCTACAACAACAACAACAACAACTATTCATTTGTTGCTCATAGTAGTTCTAACCTGGGAACAGACGCTGATGTTAGCCATTCGTTATTTGAAGGCGCTAATAACTCGCCTTGTCATCATCATCAGAAATCTCTGAGAATGAGCGCAGAAGATCGAGGCACTTGGAACGATATTCCACGTTCGGCTAGTGAGCATTTGACAGATTTCCTTTATAGAACTGTCAAATAAATCTATATTAGGGCTTCATTAAGTTTTGTGAATACGGTTATCAGTATAGTCGGTGCCGCCCGGCCCCTCGCTGAGACTCTCCACTTGATACCGCTGATTGTCCGCTACTACAATTGCAGCTACTCCGTAGGGCGCAACCTGTGGAAGCGCCCGGTGGCTTCTCACCAAGCTTCTCGTGATAACGATGAGCACCACATAGATCGGAATTCAAAGTTCCAGTCTGTGCTGTTCTCACAGCCAGGCAAAATTTATATTTTTATCTCTTAAAGTTTTTCTGTAAATTTGAATACTAAACACTTTAATTCGTTTTGCAGGAATGCGAAATCGCGCCGTCGGATCTCATGCCATGAACGATCATTCCTCCAGATCTCATACAATCCTTACGGTACACATAGTATCAGAGCAGCAAACAGATGGCGGGGTATTTCTCTCAAAACAGGGAAAAATCAATTTTGTGGATTTGGCTGGTAGTGAGCTAACCAAGAAGACTCTTAGCGAGGGCAAAACACTGGAGGAGGCAAATAACATTAACAAAAGTTTAATGGTTTTAGGTATGGTGTTCTTATGGCAAAAACTAAAGTTTCTTTTATTTTTATGTGCTCTTCTTTCATAATATTAAGGTTATTGCATTGCCTCATTGAGTGACAACAAAAAACGCTTTGGCCACATACCCTATAGAGACAGTCAACTGACCAAATTATTGGCCGATAGTTTAGCCGGCAACGGAGTTACCCTAATGATTGCCTGTGTCTCGCCAGCCAATTACAACTATGCTGAAACTTTGAACACCCTGCGCTATGCCTCCCGGGCCAAACGCATTCGCACAAAACCAGTCATAATGATGGATCCCCGAGAGGCTTTGATCCTCAGTCTGAAGAGAGATGTAAACGCATTGCAAATGGAAAACGAACACCTCAAGGCAGCCCTACATTATCATCACAATACCATTAAAGAGTCCAGCACTAATGCAGAAGATACAAATATGGTAGAAGTTCCCACAGATCAGGGTGGACCCATACCGAAAATCAATTTGGAACGTTTGCCCGAATTGGATGGCAGTGAATTAGCTGAACTGGTCAAATTATATATGCAAGAGAATGAGGCGTTACGTCAGGAGAACAATCATTTGTTTACAGTACGGGAGACCATATTAAGAGACCAGGAAATTGTTTGTCGTGAGAATGAGCGATTGCTCAAAAAATTGGAGGATGTTAATAAGTAAGTCATAGTCACTGCATTCATCTTTCAGCCTTTCAAGGAATTGTGAAGGAAACTAGAACTAAGATCAGAGAAACTGGGTGTGGTCGATGACAGCAAACAGATTACCAATTTTATACTTCCTTAATTGATGAGTAGATGTTGGATTGTTTCTGCTTCATAATTCCTTGGATGCATACCTTCCTTCCATAATTTTACAACTTTTTGCTTTTAAGTTCGATGAAAATACACATTATTCCGTTATCGCTTTCTCGTTTTAGATCGAGACTCGGGAATGAGAATAATGAGTGTGGCAATCTAACAATTTGAACTGCAAGCAATGGGCTTTAAAGGCCCTTTTTCAAAATCTAAATATTCTCGCACAATAGAAATGAATTTTTCGTATAGAAGTATCACAGTTTGGTGTGGTGTCATGTCGTTAAATTTCTTTTTGAAAAATTTACACAAACTTTTATGGAGATTTAACTTGCTTTTTGATGTTTTTCCTCTTTTTTTATGTGGATTTTACAATAAAGACCTCTAGTTCTATTTAGCCGTGTTTTGGTGTTTTGTTAATTTTACCTCTTTTTGTATTAAAACTTTTAAGAGTTTGTGTTCGTTCTCCTTTGATTCCGGCCAGGCCCGCTTTATCATCGGCATCTGGGAGTGAGACAGCAGGAACGGAGATATGGACCAATCCCCAAGATTCTCAAGACGAAAGAGATGTAAGTGGTGCGAGTAACAAACTTTAGTTTCTTATTAATTGCGTGCAATTATAATCTTGAGTTTGCAAAACAATTGCAGCCCTCCAATCTGCAGGGTCGTATTTCGGAGAACAATGAAAAACGCTCAGATGCTGAACAGCGTAAGATAGATCAGGACCGCATTGCTCGAAATATTATTGAAATGGCCAACAAATTTCCTCGAAGAAGCTTGGAGGAGAATAACGACGACAGAGCCCCCAAGGCTCACAAACCTCCAGATATGAATGTCGAAATGAATGGTCTTTTGCCAGAGTAAGTGTTGCTCTATACGTACACAAGTGAAACGATTAACAATTTATCACTTTCCTTTCCAGCATGCTAGCCTAAAATCTTTTTATCGGCAACAATGTGGATAAACTTTTCTGAAGGGTTTCATATATTCGAACGTTCAATTATATCTATACTCTTAGTTTAGACCAATAAGTGCTTGAAAAGTGTAACCTAAATAAAATTTAAGAATATCATTCATAATCATAGATAAATTATAATCCTCTTCTATTGTCATCCTCTTTGAGTTTGTTATACCATCCGGATCTTATTTGGGCCAGAGTAGCTCTGGTTTTTATAGACAGTTCCGTCTCATCATCTGCAGTGGATGGTGAACATCCACCAAGGAGTATATTCGAATGATACGATGAGGTCGTATTGAAGACAATAACCTAATGAATATCCTTCAAGCCCGTTCTCTATGAGTAGGTTGTGAATGGGTCGGTGACGTTTAGTCGTATCGCGTCCCTAAACATTTGGTACTCCTCTTGACTTGCCTCGGGGGCAATGATGCCAACAATTTACCAGCAAAAAGCGTAACAAAAATTGTTAAAAGGCTGAAAATGAGTAAAGTTTTGTATGGAAAAGCGTGAAGAAGCCCAACTTAAATATTTGGCAAATATTAATTATATTTTTTATATCCACCACCTTAGGGTGGGTGTATACTAATGTAGTCATACAGTTTGTAACACTTCGAAATATTGATCTAGGATCGAAAATTCTGATAGGAGATTCTGATTTGAATTAGCCATGTCCGTCCATCCGTCTGTCGAAATCACGATATCGGTCGAAAGCTAGCTCTACGCTTTCGAGATACTTTATACTTTATATTGATGTAGGTCGTTGGGAATTGCAAATGGGCCATATCGGTTCAGATTTGGATATAGCTCTCATATGAACCGATCTTCCGATTTGACTTCTTGAGCCCATGGAAGCCACAAATTTTGTCCGATTTGGCTGAAATTTTTCACATAGTGTCCTATTTTGACTTGCTACAACTGTGCCAAGTACAGTTAAAATCTGTGTATAACCTGATATAGATCCCAAATAAACCGATCTCCCCTGGAAGCCGCAATTTTCATCCGATTTGGCTGAAATTTTGTACATGATGTTCTGTTATGACTCCCAACAACTGTGCAAAGTACTGTTCAAATCGGTCAAAAACATGATATAGCTCCCATATTAACCGATCTCCCGATTTGACTTCTTGAGCCCCTACAAGTCGGGGTTTCTTTCCGATTTGGCTGGAATTTTGCATATAGTGTTCTGTTATGACTCTGAACAACTGCGCCAAGTACGACCCAATTCGGTCTATAACTACATATAGTTCCCATATTTTAGCGGAATCCATGGTGGTGGGTTCCCAGTATCCGGTCCGGCCTAACTTAGCACACTTTTACTTGGTTAGAATTCGCATAGTTCTTGGAATAATTAAATAATAAAACCAAGAAACTCACTGTCATTGTACTACGAAATGATGTACAATACAGGAGCGTTACGTGTCAAATATTGTCCGATTCGGTCTGTAGCCTGATATAGCTCCTTTATAAATCGATCTCTCTATTTTACTTCTTGAGCCTCTAGAGGGCGCAATTCACATCCGATCTGGCTGAAATCTGAAATTTGAATTTCCAACAATTGTACCAAATATGGTTCAAATCAGTTCGTAACCTGATATAGCTTTCATATAAACCGATCTGGGATCTTGACTTCTTGAGCCTCTAAAGGGCGCAATTATTATCGGATTTGGAAACGGAAATTTTGTACAACGCTTTCTCCCATGACCTCCAACATGCGTGTCAAATATGGTCTGAATCGGTCTATAGTCTGAAACAGCACCGATATTAACCGATCTCCCAATTTTACTTCTTGAGCCCCTAAAGGGAGCAATTTTTTTCAAATTGTCTGAAAATTTAAACAATGACTTTTACTATGGTCTCCAACATTCAATTCAATTATGGTCCGAATCAGACCATAACTTGATATAGTTCAATAGCATAGCAATTCTTATTTTTTATCCTTTGTTTGCCTAAAAAGAGATACCGGGAAAATAACTCGACAAATGCGATCAATGGTGAAGGGCATATAAGTTTCGGCTCGGCCGAACTTAGCATGCTTTTACTTGTTTCTGATGTTCTCGCCAGGATTCGAACTCATGAGTTCAGCGTAATAAGCGAACATGCTAACCTACGCAATACGGTGGCTTTAATATTCGGACCATAATTAAATTGAATATTAGAGACCAAAGAAGAAGTTATTGTGGAAAATTTCAGCAAATTCGAATAAGAATTTCGCCCTTTAGGGGCTCAAGAAGTAAAGTAGGGAGATTGGTTTATAGTGGAGGTGTATCTGGCTATAACAGATTCAGACCATATTTGACATGTATGTTGAGGGTCATGGGAGAATCCGTTGTACAAAACTTCAGCCAAATCAGAAATAATTGCGCCCTCAAGAGGCTGAAGGAGACAAGATCCCAGATCGGTTTATATGTCAGCTATATCAGGTTAGGGACCGATTTAAACCATATTTGAAACAGTTGTTAAAAGTCGGAACAAAAGACGTTTTGCAAAATATCAGCCAAATCGGATAAGAATTGCGACCTCTAGTGGCTCAAGAAGTCAAGACCCCAGATCAGCTTATAGGGCAGCTCTACGAGGTTATGGACCGCTTTCAACCTTACCTAAAAATTTTTCATTGCTGATGTAATTCAAATAACTTACAATTAAATATAACTAAATAGTTATTCATTGGAAAAGTTGTTCAGAATAACAAGCAAAATATTTCATTTACAGACAGTTTCTAAATAATTTTTCTTTGCAGATAAGTTTCAAATTCATATAGAATTATATCTCAGAAAAAATTTTGTTAAATGTTTGTTTTTCGGAACAATTTTCATTAAAAAATTTGTTGGAAAAAATTCCATGAAGATTTTTTCTAAAGAAAATGTTAACATCTTTTTGTTTAAAACAATCACAAAAATTGTATCTTTTGAAAAAATAACATTGCGATTTAGCCTTTTAAAAAATTGCATCAACTCATTAAAGACGAAAAATACCCAAGAATAAAGCTGCCTTAGGTTGGGTTAGGGTTAGGTTGAAAAGAGAGTGCAGATATTAATCTGCCCCCTGACACTATTGACATACACCTAAGCCAGTAGTTGGCTTGTTGTGCGCTCTAAAAACTAAAAAGTAACTTCGAAAAAGATGTTAGGAATTCCGTACTACTTACAAAATCCTTAATTGTTTTCCATGCCACGCCTCTAAATTGGTTCATGTCTGGTATTGTGTCCCCACCTAAGTGCCGGTATCTGTCTGACGCGAAAGCTGGGCAATGACAAAGGAAATGCTCCAACGTCTCATCATCTTCCCCGCATGCCTTACACATGCTATCACTTGCCGCACCGATTTTTCATAAGCGAGCTTGTAGTCCTGTGTGTCCCTTTATAATTCCAATAGCTATATTGACCTCCTTCTTACTTCCTTTCAGTAATGGCCTCGTCTTGTCACGATCTGGATCCCCCCATTTTTTTCGCCGTCCTACCGACCGTTTCGCCGTCCTATCGACAAACAAGTGTAGTTCTGGCTCAATTGCGATCTGGCAGATGCAGCCGCCTCAATTCCTATAGAGCAAGGATTGACGCCAACGTGCAGGATGTATGTCCCATTGAGACTAGGGACCACACGCCCGGCCAGACTCAGTCGTCTCAGACCCATCTTAATCGCAGATAAACAAACTGCTACAACAATAACTTCGAGTCGAAAATCATTTTACGAAAACAATTATCACCGATCTTAATATCAAATCCCAAATCTGAATTTAGTTTTTCTTAAGTATGTTTGTTCCTTATAGACTCTAAAAGTTCCACCAAAAAAATTTAAGGGGACCGATCGGGACAATATAAGTCTCAAATGAAAGGTTTTCGAGAGTATAATACAAATTTGCAATCAAAAATTGGGTCCAAGTACCAAGTACCAACCCCAAAACTTCTTCAAATAGGCATATTGGACGATCATGACAGTATGGGACTCAAATAAAAGATTTTCGGGAGTAGATTATGAATATGGTCCGGCAGGAGCAATCTTATATATAAAAATCAATTTGTGTTTGTTTGGAGGTTTGTTTGTTTGTTTGTATGTATGTGTGTTCCTTATAAACTCAGAAACGGCTGAACCGATTTTCTTGAAATTTTCACAGATGGTGCATAATGACCCCGTGGTGAAAATAGGGTACTAAATTTTTTGGTATCTGAAAGGGGGCGGACCCTCCCTCTTACCCTAATTTTCAGAAACGCCAGATCTCGGAGATTGGTGGTGCGATTTAAGCGAAATTTTATGTGCTCTCATATAGTACCCTAAAAATAAAAATTTGGCATCCAAATTTCGGATGGGGTACCTGGGGGGGCAGCCCCATCCTAAAGCCTACCAAACATATATTTAGACCAATCACGACAATATGGGACTCAAATGAAAGGTATTTAGGATAAGAAAACGTATCTGATATCCAATTTTCGGACCAAGTGCTATGGGGACCACCCCAAGCCCCAAAACACCCCTAAATCGGACATATTTACCGACCATGGCAATATGGGACTCAAATGGAAGGTATTTGCGAGTAGAACACGAATCTGATATCCAAATGTGGGACCATGTTTCTGGGGGTCCACCCCTTCCCCAAAACAACTGGACTTATTTACTGACCATGCTAATATGGGGCTTAAATAAAAGGCATTTGAATGTAGAATGCGAATCCGATATCCAAATATGAAACCAAGTATTTGGGAGCCGCCTCTCACCAAAAACATCCCCCAAAGGGGACAAAATTTACGACCATAGCAATATGGGGCTCAAATGAAAGGTCTTTGAATCTGATATCAATATTCGGGAAAAGTGTCTATGGGGCCACCCCACCCCCACAACACCACCCAAATAGTAAGTATTGTCTGACTATTGCAATATGAGGCTCAAATAAGAGGGTTTTTAAAGTGGAACACGAATCCGATATATATTGTATATTCAAGGCCAACTCACTGAGTGGCCGCCCATCCCCAAAACACCACCCAAGCCGGTAATGTTGCCGACTATGGAAATATGGGCTCAAATTAAAGGTATGTGGGAGTAGACCACGTATCTGATATCAACATTAGGGGCCAACTGTCTAGCCGACGTCCGACCACCATAACAACCCCCAACTAGGACGTATTTGCTCACCAAGACAATTTAGGTCATAAAGAGAGTGGAACTAAATATTCATAGTTTTTAGGGCCAATACCCTAAACCGGACATATTTGCTGACTTTTGCAATAAGGAGTTTAAATGAGATTAGAAAACGAATTGGATATCCAATTTTGAGGGCAATGGCAAAATGGGGTTCAAATAAATGATATATGAGATTAGAGCACGTTGCTGATATATTTTCCGGGCTTAGTGTTTGGGGGACCACTCCAATCCCCAAAACACACCTAGATCGGACATATTTACCGACCATGTCAATGTGGAGCTTAAATGAAAGGTATTGGGGGATAGAGCAAAAATTGATAACCATTTTCGGGACCAATTTTCTGGGGGTCTACTCCTTTCCCAAAATACCCCACAAACAGTAATTTTTTAGTGACCATCGCAATATGGGGCTCAATTAAAGGCATTTGGAAGTAGAATACGAATTTGATATCCAAATGTAGGACCATGTATTTAGGGCATCATCCCTTTCCCAAAACACCCCCAAGGTGAAAAAATTTTTCGACCATGCCAATATGTGGCGCTAATGAAAGGTATTTGAGATTAGAAAACTAATTTGATAACCTATTTTGGGGCCATGTGTTTGGGGGACGTCTCATCCTGTAAACTTCTCTTAAGCTAATGGCAATATGGGGCTTAAATGAATGGTATTTGAGAGAAGAGCACGATGCTGATATTTTTTTTGGGGGACCACCTCTCCCCCGAAATCACCACTAAATCAGACGTCATGAGAATATCGGGCTGAAATGAAGTATTTCAAGAATGGAGTACACCTTACATCCAAACTTAAATTCGTAGGCCAATAAAGATCATATGGGATTCAGATAAAGGCACTTATATTGGTCAACTGTTAGTCAAGTTAGCATGGTATTTCATTAAAAGATCTTTAATTGTCGAAAATAAATATTCTAAGGAAATTTTTGTTCCGGGCCCGGGTCAGCTAGTGGAGGGTATAAAAATGAATTGACAATTTTCAAGACGCCAGATCTCTGAGATGCATGCACCGATTTTTGTATGCCAAAAAACACGAAATCGGTATAAAATTGTTTGCTCAAATAACATGGGGGGACGCCCCATCCCTAAAACCACCCGGACGGACATGTTTACCGATTGGGACAATATGGGATCAAATGAAAGGTATTTAAGAGTAGAGTACGAACCTGGTAAAGAAATTTCGCCCAAAGTGTTTGGGGGGGCCCCCCACCCCCAAAAAACCCCCCCAACAGGTCTCTATTACCACTTTGGACAATATGGATATCAAATGAAGGGTATTTAAAAGCAGAGTAGAAATCTGAAAAAAATATTCCTTGGAATCTGAGGGGCCTCCCGAGACCCAAAACCCCCCACACGGACGTCATGTTTACCGATAGGCACAATATGAGTATCAAACGAAAGGTAAATAAAAATTTATTCCTTGGAGTTTGTCCCCCGCACGGACATGTTTACCGATTGGCACAATAGTAAAGTAGGGACTTGGTATACAAATTTCGACCAAAATTTTGGGGGGGAGGTCCCCTACCCCAAAAACCTGCCAATAGGGCTCTTTCACCGCTTTGGGCAATATGGGTATCAAATGAAAGGTATTTAAAAGTAGAGTACAAAGTACTTCCTTAGTGTCTGAGGGGCCTCTCCACTCCCCCCAAAAACCCCCAACAGGGCTTATTTACCAATTGGGACAATATGGATATCAAATGAAAGGTATTTGGAAGTTGATTACACATCTGTTATAAGAATTTTGGCCAAGGTGTCTACGGGGCCCCCAACCCCAAAATCCATTAAACTGGCATGAATGTCCAACGTCACAAAATGGGTATCAAATGAAAGGTCTTTGGGAGTTTATCACGAATCTGGTATACATATTTGTGATAGAGTCTGGAACTGGCACATCAACTAAATAACCTTCAATAGGACGTGTAGTTCGAGCGGTATAATTGTAAATTTAAAGAAAGGTCTATGTCTGTAGAGTTCGAATCTAATGTTGATATAAGGATTCAAGAATCTGGGTCACGTCCAGCCGTCCTGCCATTCAGCAGGACATGTATATCGCGACAATAAAGGACAGAAATTAATTGTCTTATGGGTCTTAGCATGGGGGATTGACCCTCTCCCAATAAAATCAATACCAAACTGTCATATAGGACGACTGAGAATATATTGTACACAAATGAAGGGATGTGTCAGAGTGCAATCTTCCCCTTCTCCTATCCTACCCAAAGAAAAGGAATTAAAAATAATATATGAAGGCCGATCAGGATAGAATACGACAGTAATAAAAGGTCTTTGGTACAAATTGGAATAGACACAGGAGGACCTACGGATCTTTAAAAATGTGGTATCGCAAATGCCAGCTTTGAAATATGATCTTTAATGTAAATAACGAAAACAAAAAAAAAATAATAAGTGTGGATCTGAACGAGACTGAATATCTTGATCGCCACCTTCAAAATGCTTGACATTATGGGTGTCAATTAACATCTTGCTCTAGCACGAAGCTGATATTATTTCAGTGTCCCTTCAAACTGGCCATGTTTGCCTACTATGGCAATAAAGGGCTCAAATAATAGGTATTTGATTGAAGAAAACGAATATGATATCCAATTTTGAGGCCAAGTGTTTGGGGGGAGTCTCATCCCATAAACTCCCCCTAAACCAATTGCAATTGCGGCTCAAAAAAAGGAATTTAACAGTAGATGATGATATTTTTTCAGGGCTAAGTGCATGGGGGCCGCCCCACCCTACTTACACCGCAAACTGGACATATTTGTGGATTATGGCAAAAAGGGGCTCAAATCTGATATCCGTTTTATGGCCAAGTGTTTCAGGGACGACTTATCTCATAAACTCCCCCTAAGCCACACATATATACCGACTATAGCAATATGTAGCTCCAATGTGGTTTTTGGAAGTGGAGTATGAATCTGATATCCACTTTCAGGGCGAGAGAATGAAGTAGATCTGACATCCAAACTTTAATCAACGAACACTGCCCTTACCTTATTTTCACAAACTTCAGATCTCGGAGATTGGTGGGGCGATTTAAGCGAAATTTAGTTTGTTTATAATAACTTAAATACAGAAATTTGTATCCTTATTTAGAGTGGGATATCTAGGGGGCCGCCCCAACTTCAAAGCCACCAGCCAATGAAAAATAAACCAATAATGACAATATAGGACTCAAATGAAAGGTATTTGAGATCAAAGCACGAATCTGATATATGGGGATCCGCCTCACCACCAAAAATACCCCATACCGGATATATTTACCGGCCATAGCAATATAAGGCTCCAATGAAAGGTATTTGGGAGAAGAACACCAATATAATATGCACATTGGCGCCAGAAATCTGAAAGGCCGTACCAGCCCCCCCGAACAGGACTTATTTCCTGACGTGACCGTATAGGGCTCATAAAATAAGAGAGCGAAAGAAGGCGCAGCCGAGCGGGCCCTGTCCAGCTAGTTTTATATATAAAAATCAATTTGTGTTTGTCGGTTTGTTTGTGTGTTCCTTAAAGACTCAAAAACGGCTGAACCTATTTTCTTGAAATTTTCACGGATAATGCACAATGATCCCGTGGTGAAAATAGGGCACTTAATTTTTTTTATATCTGAAGGAGGGCGGACCCTCCCCTTTCCCTATTTTCAGAAACTACAGATCTCGTAGATGGGTGGTGCGATTTAAGCAAAATTTTATGTGGTCTCAAATAGTAACCTAAAAACAAAAATTGGGTATACAAATTTCGGATGGGGTACCTAGGGCGGCCGCCCCAACCTAAAACCTACTAAATAGACCGCCCCTCCTAAAAACATCCCCCAAAGAGGATACATTTATGATCATAGCAATATGAGGCTCAAATGAAAGGTCTTTGGGAGTTAAGCACGAATCTGGTGTCAATATTCGGGAAAAAGTGTCTATGGGGCCACCCCACCTTCATAACACCACCCAAATAGGAAGTATTTGCTGACCATTGCAATATGGTGCTTAAATGAGGGTTATTTAAGAGCAGAACACAAATCTAATATATATTTTCAAGGCCAAGTCACTGAGTGGCCACCCCATCCCCCAAAATAATTCCCAAGCCGGTTATGTTTGCCGACTATGGAAATATGGGACTCAAATGAAAGGTATTTGAATGTAGACCACGAATCTGATTTCAACTTTCTGGACCGAACGTCCCACTACCATTACAACCCCCAAATAGGACGTACTTGCTCACCAAGACAATTTGGATCTTCAATACAGTGGAGGTCGATATTGAAAGTTTTTAGAGCCCATACCTCAATCTGACATATTTGCAGACTTTTGCAATAGGGGGTTTAAATGAAAATGGCAATATGGGGTTAAAAAAATTATATTAGATTGAGGGAATAGAGCACAATGCTGATATTTTTTCAGTGCTAAGTGTTTGGGGGACCAACCCACTCCCCAAAACACCACTTTATTGGGCATATTTACCGACCAGGTCAAAGGGGGGCTCAAATAAAAGGTATTGGGGAGTAAAGCACGAAAGTGATATCCACTTTCGGGACCAATGTTCTGGGGGTCTACCCCTTTCCCAAAATACCCCACAAACAGCAATTATTTACTGACCATCATAATATGGGGCTCAAAAAAGATATTTGGGAGCAGAATGCGAATTTTACATAAAAAATTTGGTCCCTGACCTCAAAAGCACTGCAATAACAAAAGTGGACCGATCGGGACAAAGTGGGGCTCAAATGAAAGGTATTCGGAAGTAGATTCCGAATATGGTCTGGAGAGAACAATAGACTATATATTTTTTTTTAATATCTAAAGGGGGCGGATCATCCGCGACCCCTAGCTACTGCAATCTCCAATTCTATATAATCTGATCTTCCGATTGGTCTTCTACGGCCTCTAGAAGCTGCAATTTGTGGCTGATTTGGTACAAATTGTGTACATAAAGTAACACATGTTTCCTTCAACTATGTACATTTCTGTAAATTTTTAGTAGCATCCATCATGGTGGGTGTTCAAGATTCGGAACGGCCGACCTAAGTTGGTTTTGATTTGTTTTATTAAATATTGTATCCGTTATATTAAAAAATATAAATTTGGTTTTGATATTCCGGGGAGCTTAAATTTTTCGGTTTAAGTCTGGGTACTGCACGGAATGATGTATCGCGATTGTCAATCCCCCACCTCCACTCCTTAAGCGATCCTTTCGTAGCACATTGTATCCGTGGCAACTGTGCAGGGTGGAGGTGTTCGTCAGCTTTGTCTCCTGGATCGCTGCAAACAATACGTTCTTCCGACTCATAAAATTTACTATCTCGTCGATCTTGGATCGGAGACCGTTGCAATTCAATTGCAAGATTGATACACTTACCGGCATTGGCCCGACAATATTGGGGCTGGGGTACTGCTGTTGCTATATTGCCGCATGGAAGAGGTCGTAGAGTTTAACGACGCTTGTGACCCACTGCTGTCTATGTGCGCACAGCGCCTAGCAACATATTCAGAGCGACTATACTCCCATAGTGACGTAAGGCCAGAGCAAGATCGGAAATGCACCCACTCCATGCGCCGGTTACACCTCACCGACACCAACCGATGATGGAGGCAGTTCTGGCAAACCGAACGGACCCAGGTTTGTTTTTGATCCCAGCACGGACCAGAAGCGTGCGGAGAAGGCACTCCGGGATGTGTCTCTCCCACGACGAAAAAATTACGATCAGGAACACTGAGGCGGCAGCCCTTGCCGACGAAAAACTCCATCGGGTCTATTCGCTACGCACAACCGGCTGCCATGGGGTTGTTTAATAGTTGTTGTTGTTGTAGTAGTTTGTTGTTTTCTACCTTTCGTCTGCTTGATTCTGTTGAGTGTCAAGACCCAGAAACTCTGGGACTAAGATGGGGTTCGTCCACAAGGATCTGGGTTTGTGTCGAGTGGATTAAACGTCACCTGTTTACTGTTTAACTACCCTGCCAGGCATGGTTTTGCAAAAGTAGACTCTGATGGCACTTGCAAAAGCTGACTTCGAATTAGAAGCAGACACTAAATTTAGAATGTTTGAGTGAAAGAATCATCGTAAAACTCATCGTAGATGATAAATATCAGAACCGTATGAACTACGATTTGTGCGAGCTGTGGTATGCCGTCGTCGATAAATATCGGGTTTTTCAATAAGAGCTCTACAAAGTTTTTTTTTTTAATAAAACAAAAACGGTTAGATATCAATGAAATTCTTTATTTCTGTGACATTACGTTCGATGCCATTATGTATAGAACTCAATTTCTTTTGCATGGCCACCATGAATCCAATTTTCAACAGTTTTCAATCATAAATCCAATAAGCCAATACTGCTGTAATTTCGCGTTCGATATTCGTACGAAGTTCATCAATCGTCATTGGCTTATTGGCATAGATAATAACGCCGCCGGTCCATTAGGCCATACTCCTATGATGACTCATGGAGTACGTGTGGATTGCCATCTGCAGATAGTGGAATGCTTACTTGTTTGTTTCTGTGTTTGTTTGTGGGTTTGTAAATTTGTTTGTTCCGTATATACTCAAAAACGGCTAAACCGATTTCTTTAAAATTTTCACAGATTGTGGGGAGTGGTCCGGAAGGAGCAATAGGCTATATAATTTTCTGATATCGCAGGCGTGCGGACTCTCCCCCTTACGTCAAACGTAAAAGTAGACCGATCGTGACAATATGGGACTCAAATAAAAGGTAGAATACAAAATTGATATCAAAATTTGGATCCAAGAAACTGGGGGCCGCCTCGACACCAAAACCTCCAAAAATAGGTTTATTGGACGATAATGACAATATGGGACTCGAATGAAAGGTGTTCGGGAGTAGATGGACGAATATGGTCAGGAAGGAGGTAAAGGCTTTCTAATTTGTTAATATTGGAAAGGGGCGGACCCTCCTCCTTACCCCAAAAGTACGACTCAATAATAAAAGTGGACCGATCGTTACAATATGGGACTCAAATGAAAGGTATTCAGGAGTAGAGTAGGAATTTAATATCAAACAATTAAAAGCGTGCCAAGTTCGGCAGGGCCGAATCTTATAAACCCTCCACCGTAGCTTGCATTTGTCGAGTTCTTTTCCCGGTATCTTTTTTTAGGCAAACAAAAGATAAAAAAAGAATTGATTTAATATTGGAGCTATATCGAGTTATGGTCCGATCCGGACCATAATTGAATTGAATGTTGAAGACCATTGCAGAAGTCATTGTGTAAATTTCAGCAAATTCGAGTAAGAATAGCGCCCTTTAGGAGCTCAAGAAGTAAAGTAGAGAAATCGGTTTATATAGGAGATGTATCAGGCTATAGATCGATTGACATAATTGTTGAACATGTATGTTGAAGGTCATGGGAGAAGCCGTTGTACAAATTTCAGCCAAATCGGATAATAATTGCGCCCTCTAGAGGCTCAAGAAGTCAAGATCCCAGATCGGTTTATATAGCAGCTGTATCAGGTTATAGATCGATTTGAACCATATATGGCACAGTTGTTGGAGATCATAACGTTACACGTCGTGCAAAATTTCAGCCAAATCAGATAGGAACTGCGCCCTCTAGCGGCGTAAGAAGTCAAGTACCCAGATAGCTATATGAGGTTATAGACCGATTTCAATCATACTCAGCACAGTTGTTGGAAGCCATAATGAAACACCTCATGCAAAATTTCGCCAAATCGGATAAGAATTGGCAGCTATATCAAAACTTGAACCGATATAGCCCATTTACAATTCCCAAGACCCCAGATAGGTTTATATGACAGCTATTTCAAAACGTGGACCGATATAGCCCATTTGCAATCCCAACCGACCTACACTAATAAGAAGTATTTGTGCAAAATTTCAAGCGGCTATCTTTACTCCTTTCGAAAGTAAGCTTGCTTTCGACAGACAAACAGATATGGCTAGTTCGACGTAAAATGTCATGACAATAAGGAATATATATAAATTACTAGCTGGACCGGAACATTATTATGGCACAACATTTCCCTTGGAATATTTATTTTCGACAATGAAAGAGCTTTTAGTGAAATACCATGCTACGAAAATAGTATATAGCTTGACAAACAGTTTAGAAATATAATTATCTGAATCCCATAAGATCTTTATTGGTCCACGAATATAAGTTTGAATGTAAGTTGTACTCCATTCTTAAAATACTTTATTTCAGCCCGATATTCTCATGATGTCTGATTTAGGCGTGTTTTCGGGGGTGGGGTGGTCCCCCAGACACTTGGCCCGTCCCGTATTCTACTCCCAAATACCTTTATTTAAGCCCCATATTGCGATGATCAGTAAAAAATATCTAAGCCCTGAAAATCACTAAGCTCTGAAAATATATCAGCAACGTGCTCTATTGCTCATATATTTGAACCCCATATTGCCATTGGCCTCAAAATTGGATATCAAATTCGTTTTCTAATCTCAAATACCATTCACTTAAACCCCTTATTGAAAAAGCCAGCAAATATGTCCGGTTTGGGGTATGGGCCCTAAAAACTATGAATATTGAGCTCCACTGTCTTGAAGACCCAAATTGTCTTGGTGAGACATCATAACAACCCCAACGTCCTACGTGGGGGGTTGTTATTGTGGTGGGACGTCCCCTAGACAGTTGGACCCGAATGTTGATGTCAGATTCATGGTCTACTCCCAAATACCCTTCATTTGAGGTCAATTTTTCATAGTCGGCAAACATGACCGGTTTGGGGGGTGTTGTGGGGGATGGGGCGGTCGTTCAGTGACTTGGCTTTGAAATATATATCAGTTTCGTGTTCTACTTATATTGCAATGGTCAGCAAAAACTTCCTATTTGGGTGGTGTTATGGGTGTGGGGTGGCCCCATAAACACTTTTCCTAAACATTTATATTTACAAAGTCCTCTCATTTGAGCCCCATATTGCTATGGTCGTAAATTTGTCTTCTTTGGGGGATGTTCTCGGGGATGGGCGGCCCTTCAAACACGTGGTCCCACATCTGGATATCAGATTCGTATTCTACACTCAAATACCTTTTATATAAGCCCCATATTGCCATGGTCAGTAAATAAGTCCTGTTTGAGGGGTGTTTTGGGGAAGGGGTGCACCCTCAGAAGGTTTGTCCCAAATTAAGATATCAGATTCGTATTTTACTCGCACATACCTTTCATCTGAGTCCCATATTGCCATGGTCGGTAAATATGTCGGGTTTAGGGGGGTTTGGGGGTTGGGGCGGCCCCGAAACATTTGGTCCGACAATTGGATATCAGATACGTTTTCTAATCTTACCCTCCCCCGTTACCCCAAAAACACCACCCAAAATTAAAAGTAGACCGATAGGGACAATATGAAAGCTATTGGAGAATAGAATATGAATATGATATTAAAATTGGGTTCAAGTATCCAACGCGTCGCCCAGCTCCAAAAACTATCCCAAACAGGTATATTGGACGTACATCTCAATATAGGACACGAATGAAAGGTATTCGAGAGTAGATTACGAATATGACATAAAAAATGAGATCCACGTGATTGATAAGCCCTCCAAATGGAAATATTACTCGATCATAGCTTGATGAAGCTCAAATAAAAGGCATTTAGGAGCAGATTACGAATATAAAATTAAACTTTTTGTCCAAGAATCTAAGTGGTGTTTTACCTCCTAAAATCGCCTCCAATAGGTTATTTGACAGTTTAATATAATGGGAAATCAAGTGATAGATATTTTTGATCATTCAAATTTGTGCTCAAGTGGCATATGGCGTGTGGCGCACAGCCCTCACATAAACACCCTCCACCAAACGGCTGTATACACCAATCAAGACAATACGGGATTAAATTAAAGGTAAAAGATTGTGGACTACGAATCTGATATCTTCATTCAGCTCATATATCTAGCGGACCACCTCACTCCAAAACTGTCGATCAATCATAATGACCTAACAATACACTGTGTGATTTAATTAATATGGGGAGATACAAATAAATGTAGGCCTTGGGGTATGGCGATCAGCGTGATAGGAGGAATTGTAAACCCTAACATCTTAACGTTAAGGTTTGCAACCATTTTTAGCTCATCGATAGACAATACCAAACGACGTGCTGCTGGGCAACACCTTTTTGTTCAAAAGTTATACATGGTTTAATAGTAAGAACTATTGCCACCGCACCAAATATATTGACAGGCAAATTAGATCTTTACCACAGAAAATCGTTTAATATGGCAATGTGATTTAATTTAAAAAAAAAGACTAAATAATGACTATTTAATAGGTAGTCATAAAGTCAACTACCACATGAGGATCTATGTTGTAGTTGCACTAACATTTAAATAAGTGCCATCTACTGGCTGTTTTCTATTGGATTTAGTTGATCCAACAGCCATTACATGGCGCTAGTTTAGCGAAACCAACATGAACAGAAAGAGGGCAGAGTGGTCAAAATAGACCACAAAGTCTTTAACTTTGTTATGACAATCTATCGGTCCTTTGAATAACGAAAAAAAAATAAAGAAAATTTCGTTGCGGTTGTTTGCGGTATTATTATACCCACCACCGAAGGATGGGGGTATATTCACTTTGTCATTCCGTTTGTAACACATCGAAATATCCATTTCCGACCATGGATATTTCGATGTGTTGCATTTCCGACCCAATATATATTCTTGATCAGCGTAAAAATCTAAGACGATTTAGACATGTCCGTCCGTCTGTCCGTCTGTCTGTTAGAATCACGCTACAGTCTTTAAATATAGAGATATTGAGCTGAAACTTGCACAGATTCTTTTTTTGTCCATAAACAGGTAATGTTCGAAGATGGACTATATCGGACTATATCTTGATATAGTCCCCATATAGACAGATCGGCTGATTTAGGGTCCCAGGCCCTTCAAAGCCACATTTATTATCCGATTTTGCTGATATTTGGGACAGTGAGGTGTGTTAGGCCCTTCGATATCCTTTGCTAATTTGGCCTTGATCGGTTCAGATTTGGATATAGCTGCCATATAGACCGATCCTCCGATTTAGGGTCTTAGGCCCATAAAAGCCACATTTATTATCCGATTTCGCTGAAATTTGGGACAGTGAGTTATCAAAGGCCCTTCGAAATCTTTCTTTAATTTGGTCCCGATCGGTTCAGATTTGGATATAGCTGTCATATAGACCGATCGCTCGATTTAACGTTTTGGGCCCATAAAAGGCGCATTTATTGTCCGATTTCGCCGAAATTTGGGACAGTGAGTTAAGTTAAGCCCCTCGATATACTTCTGCAATATGGCACAGATCGATCTAGATTTGAATATAGCTGCCATATAGACCGATCTCTCGGTTTTAGGTTTTGGTGCCATAAAAAGCGCATTTATTGTCCGATGTGGCCGAAATTTGGGACAGTGAGTTGTGTTAGGCCATTCAACATCCTTCTTCAATTTGACTCAGATCGGTTCAGATTTTGATATAGCTGCCATATAGACCGATCTCTTGATTTAATGTTTTGGGGTCATAAGAGGCGCATTTATTGTCCGATTTCGCCGAAATTTGGGACAGAGAGTTAAGTTAAGCCCCTCCACATATTTCTGCAATTTGGTCTAGATCGATCAAGATTTGCATATAGCTGCCATAAAGACCGCTATCTCTATTTAAGGTCTTGGCCCCAAAAAAAGGCGCATTTATAATCCGATTTAACTGAAATTTGGCACAGTGACTTATGTTAGGATTTTCGACATCCATGTCGTATATGGTTCAGATCCGTTTATTTTTAGATACAGCTACTAAAAAGACCAATATTTTGTTATACTTGTACTTATTAGTATTTGTTCCAAATCGGAACATATTTCGATATAACTGCTATGGGACTGCTATAAGGTATGCAATTTTCACCAAATTTTGATGAAAGGTGGTTTACATATACCCGAGGTGGTGGGTATCCAAAGTTCGGCCTGGCCGAATTTAACGCCTTTTTACTTGTTTTTTAACTTTTCCACCATCGCCTTACCATAATTTTCGAAAACACCTGATCTTGGAAATTTTGTTTGAACACTTACAGTAACCTAAAATTTGGTATCAAAAGCTGGGGTGAGTGACAAGGAGGGCCGCCCACCACCAAAACGGATTTATACAATATGGGTATCAAATTAAAGGTGTTTGAGAGTAGAAAACGTATCCCAAAAAACCCATCAAATCGGACATATTTACCGACCATAGCCGTATGAATCTAAAATGAAAGGTCTTTGGGAGTAGCGAGCGAAATTGACTTTCACTTTTAGGATCAAGTCTCTGGGGGTCCACCACACCCCAAACAGGTTTTTTACTTACTTGGGATTTAAAGAAGAGGTATTTGAGAGCAGAAAAATCCACAGGAAAATTGGAATACATTCTCAACTCAAATTAGACAAAAATTTCCAAATTTAGAGTTCTTTTCTCCAACATACGATTATCGGGCGCAGCAGAGCGGGCCGGGCTCAACCAGTCTATTATACATAAAAACATTCACAGGTTCAATCTTTTGTTGCATAGATTTTGCAATTGAAGTTGTATTTAAGCATAAAATATACACGGATTACTTAGAGAATATATATTTCATATATCATAGCTATATTTTTGGGTGTGTGTGTGTGTGTAATTGTAGATTAGGTTTGGGTATTAGAAATTTTCATAATTTGAATATTTTCGGTCATTTATTTTTACATAGAACATAAGAAAATTACAATGGTGTTTGTTTGGGAGGTTTCTCAGTGCTGCATAAGTTCTTCAAACAAATGAATGGCAATAGGGAAAACTAAAAAAATGTTACACAAATCAAACAACAATATTACATTTGATGTAATACCTATGTTTCAGAATATACATATTTTATATTATCTTTGTTTAAATAAACATACTATATACAGAGAAGATCTTAGGTGTATCTAAAGTTATTCAAGTATAATATATCCATATATGTATGTGTAAGTCTAGGCTTATGTTTAAAATATTTCAATAATTTGTTTTTGTGTTTCTTTCTCCAAATTTTCTTACATGTAGCACAGTTATAATAGTTATTGATAAAAAAAATAATAAAAATAACGAAAAGAAGAGCTTCTATATCCCAGAGCTGAAACGCGTGTGTGTGTTTATTATACTTAATTTCGTTCACGATTTTGGAAAGGTTTCATTATATTTTTTAAAAATCTAGATATTCATAAGAAATAATTAAGCTAAACCATATCTATAGAGTAGTCAGAGAGTAAACAAATTAATTTTTTGTTTTTTTTTTTTTTTTTTTTTTATTTATCATCATATTGTAGTAAGCGTATTTTGGCGATTTTAGTATTCCTGTAAATGGAGCAGAAGCCGGATGGCTTGGTAGAAGCCTTTTTTCCTTACTCCTTTCCGTGTATTGAGCCATGATGATTATATTTCGTTATATACCACGATAAGGAGGAGTACAGTACAATAGGAAAGAGGAACGTAGAATATTTACATAGAGAATTCCATAGAGACACGGCAAAGTGAATGTGCGTGTTTGAGAGGTGAAATATATATAGAGAAGATAGGAAGAGAGATTGGGAGAGCATGTCTAGCGATCCCCATAAATACATATTTACATAAATCTTGGGCATAACGGCTCCAAGCGTACTAAACATTGGTATGCTGGCCGAGTGCAGTCGAAGGATAAAGCTCTTCCGAATATTTCGGTCGACATTCGGCACAAAACCATTTTCCCTGTGGAGCCACCATGATTCCCACACACTCAAAGTGAAACCATTCAATGAGACAGTTCTCTCCGTCACAGGCTATCATTTCGGACACCTCGTCGTAGGGACAGCGGCAATAGCAGTATACCGATTCGCCTTCTCGTGCTTGTCTGGCTCCGGCTGGTGGCCGTATGGGGTAGCGAATATTGTTGGCCTTAAAATACTGTAGAGTTGCAAAGTCGGGATTGGGAAGCAAGGCTGGTGGTATTTTGTGATTGAACGCTTTTGTTTGGGGCGTGGGAGGCCTAGGTGGTTGAGAGGGCAGGACTATGTTCAAGTTGTTGGCATTCTTGGGAATGGGCTTAGCGGAGATCTTAGAAGTTGAGGGCATGTGTGAGGTTGAAGTATTTAGTTCATCGTCACTGCTCGTGTCCGTGGTGTTATAGTGATCGTCCGATTTTTGGGACTCATGATTACGGGTAGTATTTAAGCCTATCTCAGAGGGCCTTATCTTTAGCGTCGGTATAGGCGGTAGTTTACTATTTGCCTTAGGGTCTTTCTTTTTCGAAGGCCTTTTCTTCGCTGATTTTTCTCCTCCTAACAGAGATAGGCGGGATCTCTTTTTGCCGCTGGGCGTGGTAATGCTACTGTTGAATAAATTGTTTGTTACACCTGCCGGAGCTTTTAATGTTTTGTGGCTTTTGTTTTTATTATTGAGTATGCTTTTCGAGGGCGTAGGCAAATCCTCCTTGCGCCATGTTAGCTGAGGCGGTGGTTGCGGCTTAAAAGCCCTCGTGCCTATCATCAATGGCGGTCCTTTTAATAGATTCTCGTCATCGCTTGTGTAGCCGTAGAATTTGTTTGGCCTTCTTGCACGCTTCGAACGTTTTAGTGAGCCATCCGCATCGGAACAGCTGCTGCCATCACTAATTCGATGATGCGAACCTCCGCCATATGGTGGCATGGTAATAGGTCTAGGAGTTAGAGGTTGCTCATTAAAGTGCATATGAGCTGTTTGTGGTGGAGCGGCATAGACATTTCCTTGTTGCAAGGACATTGTATTTTGCATTCCATCCAATGTGGGATTGACCAAACTGTGTGCTACTGTTGGCAAAACAACCGGTGGTACCAATGTGTGGTGGTCTTGAGCAGTAGTGGTCAATGGAGTGCTTAGATTTTGTTGCGCCGGCGCATTTTCCTGTTGATGTGATTGTTGTTGGTCCATGGTATGTGCGTGTCCTTTGCATGAAGATTTGCGATCGCGTTTCTTCTTTTTTACTTTTATCTTGGGCCTTTCGTTAGAAGCCACTTCTTCAGGCAGTGAGGGAGTGGAGGGCCGACTATTTTCCACAATATCATAGTTATGCGAAGGCGACAATCTTGTTTGTGCCATTAATTGTGCCCTTTTCTGCGCTAACAGCTCGCTGGCAAGCTTCTGGGGATGTTCATCGTAGAACTCTTCATCGGTTTCGGATTCGTTGGTTTCCAAGTCGCTTTCGTAGAACAACGGTTCCTTGGGGGGCGAAGGAGCTCTAAGCTCTTGCGATTTGCCCATGCCATCTTCATCTTCCACATTAATTACTTCAGAAGTGGATTGCTTATGACCCTGCTTTAGAGGAGAAAGACTTTCACTTCGTTTACGCATGCGATCACGTTCAGACTTCTTGCGATGCCGCTTTCTTACAGACGCATTAGAGGCTGCAGATGAATCTGTATCCTCGGAAGAAGATGAAGAAGAAGATCCTGATCCTGTGTTAGAGGAGGAACAAGAACAGTTGGAACCACAGGAACAACTGGAGTCCGAACTAGAACTGGAATCGCTCGATGATGAGGAACCATCCGATCTTCGCGACGTTGTACGCCTTGGTGATTTGTTTTGTTTCTTCTTCACGGGCGAAGTTTCGGGCGTTGACCCTACCTCTGCTTCTGGGCTTTTGAAGGTTGTATCTTTGGATGCCGTCGGCGGTGGTGGAGGTGGAGGTGGAGGAGGCTCATACAGCTTGTAGTAATCGTGGTCGGATAGAGCAATATGCACAGGGCCATACATTATGTTGTTCACCTCTTTGGGTTCGACTGACTTTTCCCTTTCCGGTGTTGTCGCTTGTTGCATTTTGAGGAAATTTTGCCATATTGCTAAAACTTTTCCAGGTTGAGACACACCTGTGCTATCCATGGCTTTGTCGTCTTCGTCGCCTTCTGCCTCCGAAGGGGGTGATAGCATCACTCTGGGCATGGCGTCAATTTCACTTCTTGTTTTAGAGTCGGAATCCGAGTCATCGCCACCACTGGAGTCAGTTTCAGAAAGATTGGGTGCAGCCAAATTTAAATCCTCAATCAATTCTTTCCGTCTTTTATTCTTCTTACGCTTTTTACGAAGCGCCTCGGCTGGTTTCTTCTCATCTGTCTTTGCTGGATCCTCATTTACTCCTCCTGAATGTTCAGTCTCATCCTCTTTCATTTTTTCTTGTGACTGTTCTTCCTTTTCCTTTTTCAGAGTATTTGTCTCCAAGTCGGTGTGATCCAAAGGTTCCTTTTTAATTTCCACCTGTAGTGTTAAACCTTCCGAAACGTTGTTTTCATTTTTAACCTCTTCCTTGGCTTCTTGCCCCAGATTGTCTTTATTTTCCTCAACATTTTCCAGCTTCTCGGGTGGCGGCATGTGCACAGCGGCGTGCTTGAGTAAAAGTCTACGCGATATAAATTTCTCTTCACACTCGTCTTCTATGCAAGGATAACGGAAGTCGCCCGAGTGTATGCGTTTGTGCACTCTTAAATACATGGCCTTCGAGAAGCACAGGTTACACACTTCACAGATGAATTGTTGAGGGGGTATGCAAAAATGATAGACATGTGGCCATTTCTTTTGCAGACACTTTTTACATATGGTGCTCTCTGTGCCATGCTTCCAGAACAAATGTTTGGTAATGTCCAATTTGTTGCGATACGCTATGCCGCAACGGTAACACAAATGATGCAACTTATGTTTCCAGACATGGGATGACAATTTACTCTGATCACGACAATCTTCGAGGCAAACGTCGCAAGCGAAATGCTTTTTACGCAAATGGACCATAAGCCGAAACGGCGAAGGTATATTTTCAAGTTCGCACAAACAACAACGAAATTGGACATCGAATACGGACACCTTATTCGGTGCCCCTGGACAGATGTGGCATAGAATTTCGCTGAAACTAAAAAAGTTTGCGCGACACATAAAACACAGAATGGCTGTGCGAAGATGCATTTTCCGGTTGTGCAAATAAAGTTCCTTATGGGTAGCCGCTACAACACGGCACTGAAAGCACTCGAAAATACGTTCATTGTAATTTTTAGTGAACGCACCATTGCCCACTGTGCAATAGCTGTTGGCATTAAAGTAATGCTCTTCTAGTTCTGGCAGAAAACTTTTCAATTTGGTAACAATGGTGTCGGCCTGCAATTCTTCGGCGGTTATGCTGTCGACGGTGGCGGTGAAACGATGTTGGGCGATCATGTGCAACACCAAACTTTTACCATTGACCGCAATTCGTCTGGCATGATTGCAGTACAGGCATGTTGGATAGACTGTCTTCAGGCAAATGCGAACAAATTCCACGGTTTCATATTTATCCAATGGCTGATCCAATTGTAGATCCAATGTAATAGTGTCCTCATCAGCCACTTCAATACCATCAGCTGGTGGCAGTTTTTCCATTTGCTCTGCACTTTCAACGCCCTTACCACTATTGTCCTCACAATGATTTTGTTCTTTAGTATCGCAAACATCTACATCGACGTCCACATCTTCGTCATCATCTTCCTCCAGCTGGACACTGGTATTCTCTGGCCCATTACTCTGTTGTGAGCTTTGTGTGAGTGAAACATTTACGTCTTCCTGTGTTGTCTCGTTATCGTTATCGTCATCGGTTTGTGACATAGTTGTTTGAGATATTGGCAGTTCTTGGTAGTGCGCTTGATCCTCAGCGCTTGGTTGTGTTGGCGTCGTAGTATAACCAGGGTCCATTTCAGTCTCAGTATCCGATGCTTGATTTGTCTCCATAGGTTCATTGTCAACGCTTTCAATCGAAGTATTCAAATGATCGCTGCCGCGAGGTCGCTGCGATTCCTCTCTGTTAAAACAGGGATACAAAAATTATTACAAGTGTTTTTCATAACAAAGTGCTTTAGTAACTCACCCATAAATGGTTTGTGTTGGTTGGGCCGTAATGGCTTCATCGATGTCCATCATATCGCTACCTATTGTGTCCCTGCGCTCATGAGTTACTTGAATTTTTGCAGGACTTACTGCCATGGCGGGCAAGGCCTCTATTGGAGGTGGTGGCAATTCTTTTTCTACGGAATTTTGCTCCATGCTAAGATGGCGCATAAGAGGCTCTTCTCTTTGAGCGAGTCGTTGCTGTAGAGATTCCTCACTGTGTGATATGGACACAGTCGGTCGCCTTGGTGTAAACCATCTTGAGTTGGGAGAGGCAGGAGGCGTTGGGGACCAATTATGATCCGTAGTTCGAATGCTGCTCTGGGAGATGGTAGGCTGTCGTGGTTCAGCAAATTGTTTGTTGTGATTGTGGCGAAATGATGATTTCTTGGTACGTTTTATGTCTAATTTCGTTCGCTCGATCTCCTGCATAATGCGAACCAAATTCGAATTTGGCTCATCCAACGAATCGTCATCGTCCTGCGATTGTGTGCGATTTTGGTAGATGCTGTTTCCGCCGCTTTCGTCGCAGGCCACTTCATCCTCTTGCGAATTTGTAGCTTCAGTAGCAGATTCCGTGGCAGAATTTCGTTCGATGTCTCTGTCCTGAGAATTGGCGGGTGTAGTTTCGACAAAGAGGCTAACACTTGAATTTCCCTCTGTGGGGATTTCATTGGTAGCCGATGAGTCATTAGGATTATCAATGCTCTTTTCATGATCTTCACTTCCTTCCTCTTCGTCGGGTTCTTCGCTCTCAGAGGAGGAAAGGGCATCATCCACAGATTTTTGAAATTCCTTGGGTACTCGCAGCAAAAACTTGGGAACTACCAACCTCAACGGTGGCACTTTTCTAATGACATTTTCTTCCTCTTCTAGTTCTGGTCTATCTGGCGGTAGATCGGGCTCTATAGGTGCACTAGTAGAATGTTGGTGTCCTATAGAATCGCTCGGCTCCGCCGGAGCCGTAGGCGGAAGGGAAGTTGCAGCTTGAGGAAGTAAACTACTGGTGTTACAGGATTCGTCGATGACCATATTACTACTACTGTTACTATCTTCGCTATGCAAAGCATTTGGGGTTGGTGGGCGTTGTACATTCCGGCCACTATCACAGTTCAAATTGGAATTGGAATTTAAGGAAGAAGGATTTGCAGCAAGTTGCTTACCTAGAGCAAAAGATTCTGGAGGAATATTTTCCACAATTGTCCTAGAAAAAAGCAAATAAAAATAAATAGAAAATACTTTAGATATAAGGAGGTATTCTTTATACTTTTCTTGGCCTATGGGAACTAAGGAAGCGCTAGGTGTCTTTTCCTTTTTCTTTTTGAGCTTCGAAAAACGTTTACTGTCCGGATGAGCCTTGCAGTGATTGGTATGTCGGCCCTTTTGGCCGCACAATGCACAAGGCTTGATGTATTCCGCACAATCATGTTGCGAGAATTGTTCGCTCGCCTCGAAAAAATGTTCACACGTACAACACATAAGAATTCTTGCCTCAAGCGGATAACTTTCCATTTGTGGTATGCTCTTACGCAAAGCTTCCTCCGAATTGAAATGCGTTTGCTCCAAATCGTGTTTGATTTCTAAATGCAGCGCCAGCTTTTCAGCAGTCGGAAAGAAACGGACACAATACATACACATATGCCGGTTGTGTATTTCGTGAATGTGCAGAAAAAGGTTCCAGTTCTCATGATAAGTGCTACAACTGGAACATTTGTAGAAGCGTTTCTTGTTTACCACAGGACCAGAACCACTTTCTTTAACGCTCACCAAAGGTAAGGCGGCTGCAGATTTGGGTTCTAAGAACGCTGGTAGGGTGGAATTGGGCGGAAGCGTTACTGCCGCTGGTGAAATCTGTGGTGGCGGCGGAGGTGGTGGTGGATGAAATGGAAAGAAACTATTCGAGGACAAGCACACAGTTTGATGTTCGGTGAGAGCGGCAAGGGAATCGAAGCTACCCATCTTGCACTTAAAACAAAGATACTTTGTCACAGGCATTTGCTGTTGAGAAGGTGGACTGTGAAATTGGCTTTGAAGAGGAATTTCAGCAATGGTTGCCGGTGGCGGTGGCTGTTGCATTAAAGGTACATTTATTATAGGGACAGGCGGAAGTTGAGATGGAGGTGGTACATCCATGGGCATAAGCGATGCCTGAGTGGTAAGTGAATATGATTGGGCTCTAGTTACACTGGGTGAAGATATGGGCCTTTCAAGCTGTTGCAACAGTAATGACTTAAAAGCTGGAGGGGGTGGCGGTACTGCAATTTCCATCTGCGGCATATGTGAGAGGTTAGTCTACAAAAACAAAACAAAGATGTAGTGAGAGCGCAAAATAATACCAATCATCATAAGACATACCTGTTCAGGGTCATTTGTTTCCATTTTTACAACGATATTTACGCTGCTGGAACGCTGAATTTCCTGGCCGAAGGGTTCAATGGGAGTCTGTTGCAACGACTTCGACATTGACATACTGATGGTGTCATAGTTGGGGTTGTCAGTAATTTTGTACGAGAAAGTTTGAGGCGCCTCATTTTCCTCATTCAAATGAACCTGTTTTTGTTTAGGACCATTTAAGAAACCATCGTCGCTGGTGCGGGAGATTCTGCGTTTTAATGAAATCCTCAAAGGTTGAATCTTTTCCTCTTTCACATCCTCCAAGGGATGATCGATAACCAATTGTTGTGAAGAAGAAGTATTGGTAGAACAGGAAGCTGCCGATGCCATTGAAGTGCGGCTAGCCTCATCTACATTATCGAGCAAAGATTTCCCGCGAAAAGGCGTAAAGTCACTTCCAGCAAGTGGTCCATTTAAGTGATTAGTATTCCGATGTACTTCTTGGGTTTCCTCATTAATTTTAAGTTCGGTCTCATTATCCGAGTCATGTTGAAAGAACTCATGGCGTTCCGTTTGTTGTGTACTCGTATGCAAAGCATTTGTTTGCTTTGGGGAATCTTCGTAGGAGCCTTCCTCCTGACTGGCATTAAAATGAAAAGCGGTTCTAGCCTCCTCGTTTTGAGGCAAATTATTTTCAACCAACGTCAGCGACGAGACGTGACCTTCTCTGTTTGGTGTTGTATCCGAAAGAGGAATGGTTTTGGCTTCACCACTTGCTGGTGAACGCAAAGGAGACTGAATACTTTCCGAAGATTGAGAGGATGCATGCGCAGATGCTTGAGGAGTTCGGCTGGTGGTTTCGCTTGGAAATTCTATTCTCGCCTCTTCGCTTTGGGGCAAATATGCATCGCCTGAGTCTTGGGCGCAAAATAAATCTGGCGATTTGGATAGATTTGTTCTGCTTCTAATACTTTCGTTCGAATTATTCTCGTTATATACATCCAAGCCGCTATTGCCACTATGATTGCCATTAAGTTTAGTGGAATGAAAAGATCCATTATTCTCTTCTTCGATTTCTTCGTTCGTTTTCTCTATAGGAGTGTCGATCTCTCCCGTCGGATAAACATTTGCAAATGTATTCCAAATTTTTGGTATTTCAACCAAATTCAAGGCACATTTCTTATCTTGAGTCGATTGTGCGTCACCCTGCAATGCCTGCTCTTCTTTGACTGCCGACATGGAAGAGATTTCGGCGATATCATCTTTTTCGCTATCTTCAGCCTCTTGTGTGTTCTCTTCTTCATTAATATCTTGCACATCTGCTGTCTCAGATACACTATGATGGTCGGATGTGTCACTCATATTATCAGCTTCGTTACCGAAAGTGCTTTTCTGGCTAGGCATTGAGGGATTTCTGCTCTCTCTGCTATTCTCCTTCTCTTCCCGAAACGAGGATGCGACAGCGATTGTTTGCTCAGTTGACTGAATTTGGTTAGGAGAATTTCTCTCTTCACGAACAGACCCAATGGGTGGAGAGTAATCTTGAAAACTTTGAATAGTATCAACATTCCGGCAATTTGTTGGTATTGCGTCCACATTGCCGTCGACTTCTTCTGTAGCTGTTTCCTCCGCATTTTTATAAGGAGAACTTTTCTCTTCACGAATAGACCTAATGGGCGAAGAGTAATCTCGCAAACTTTGTTTAGTATCATCATTCTGGGTATTTGTTGGCATTGCGCCTTCATCGCCGTCCACTTTTTCTGTAGCTGTTTCTTCAGTCGTACGTACTTCATCTCTATTGCCATCTATTTCCATTGGCACTGCTTTATTCTCCTCTGATTTGAGACGTTTGCTTTCCCGACTTTCTTGGCTAGAGTCATCATCGATATCAAATTGATAGAGTATGCGATGATTTTCACTGTTTTTCTTCTCTTTGCGTCGTTTGACTTTTTTGCTGGTGCAAGCATTGCTGTTTTCATCATCAATACTTATGACTAAATTGTCATGTTTGGGAACTTCAAGTTCTTGGGCTGTATTCTCATTAGTTTCAAAGTCAGCTTCATTTTCCTTTCCAGAACTATCTGCATTACACACAATCTCCTCATTTGAGGCTTCTTTATCCCTAGAGCTGCCCTTGTCACAAGGCACAAGTTTGTCGGTCATTTCTGTTTCTTCATCGCTTTTTAGCAATTCTTCTTCTTGCTCCATAGACACAAAGCCTACGTTACCGTCCTTGTCCGGAACACTGCAATTTTTTCCTTGCTCATCGTCGTCATCAGATTTCAATAATTCTTCTTCTTCCTTTTCGGTATCGCCATCATAGTGGCATTTTTGGATTTCATTTCTTGTTCCATTTTTCATTATAAGATCTACAAGATTTGATTCCCCTTCAACATATGGGCTATGCGACACTTGAGGTTTTTCTGCCTCCACCTGTCGTTGCGTGTCATCGCCCCCAATGCGGTCATCATTATTCTCATCGTTGCCACTTACATCCAATGATTTTGTTTTTTCCTCTTTCTCCTCTTGCTGGTCAGTGTCACCAGCAGACAGCTGGTTTGTAGTTCTTTGCTCAATTGTGGTCTCACTTTGTGCTTCTTGACTATCTTCCACATTCTCGATTTTATTGCTATTTTCTTCAGACAAATCTTCCGTCGAGTTCTGTGTATTTGAACAGGAATCTTCTGTCTCTACATCTTCAGTTGGCTGCGGCGAATTTTCTAACTGTGCTGAAAGTAAATTGCTAGACGTACTTGCTGCTGGATCTGGCTGAGGTGGATTTAAAGTTTCCATAATTTTTCAGAATTTTCCTGAAACAAAAAAGACATAAAAATAGAAATTAGGAGTAACAGGAAAAGGCAAAAATTTCCCACTGGCAACATATGGATTGTTGTAAGTCGCAGTCTCTTAGAACGAAAACAATATTTTAAAGAACGGCGCTTCGGGTCAAGGGAAATACTCGTAGGGTTGATATTTACATATATACAGTCAATCAAATAAATTTGCGTGCAATTGTGTCTAGCAAATAAAATGGCTGTATTCCCACCATTAATATATAGGTATTTAATTTTTTTGCACTGTACTTTAATGGAATATTTATCATTGCATTGTTGTTCCGATTTTTTACTATTTCTTGTGAGGATATATTTTACAAATATATTATAATAATTAATTTTCAAATTTAACAAGAAATGTCTGCACCTTAACATATTTCGAGCTATACCTGGGTACGATAAATTGAATTTGCGAAGAACACTCTTTGAGTGATCCTAAAATCTACTACACTATTCACGGACAATGTCAAGTGTCATATAATTCCTCAAAATTCCCGAACACGTATAGAGATGTGAGTTGTATATGTAAGCTTTTTATACCCACCACTATAATATGAGGTATACTAATCGTGTCATTCCGTTTGTAACACCTCGAAATATTCCCCTAAGTCCCCATAAAGAATATGAATTCTTGATCATCTCGACGTTCTGAGTCGATCTAGTGATGTTCGTCCGGCTGAAATTTTTGGCTGCAGAGAGGGACATCCCGGAGTACCTTATCCTCACGCTTCTGGTCCGTGCCGGGATTGAAAAGAACCCCGGACCCTGGTTCTGTTCGCGTTGCCAGAACCGCCTTCATCATCGGTAGGTGTCGGTGAGGTGTAACCGGTGCATGGAGTAGGTACATTTCCGATCTTGCTCTGGCCTCACTTCACTACGCGGGTATAGTCATACTGAATATGTCGCAAGGTGCTGTGCGAACATAGGCAGCAGTGTGTCACAAGCGTCGTCGTCGTCGCCTTCTGCTTCCTCGTCGTCGGACTTTGGGACCCCCCCGACGTCTCCCGTACGACAATATACGCAACGGCAGCATCCCAGCCAAAATAATGCCAGACCAGTGCCGGGAAATGTATCGTTTTTGCAACTAAACTGCAACGGACTCCGTGGCAAGATCGATGAGATTGTGGATTTCATGAGTCGGAAAGATATATATATATATATATATATGTCACAGCGATCCAGGAGACAAAGCTGATTAATACCTGCAGCTTGCACAGTTGTCACGGCTACAATGTGCTACGTAAGGATCGCTCAAGGAATGGAGGTGGGGGATTGGCCTTCGTTATACTCCATTCCGTGCAGTATAGACCTATCTCGCCTGCGCTTGACGCTAGTGACCCATACATGGAATGTATGGGGGTAGCAGTCAGGTCTGGTACTGCCGAGATAGAGATATACAACGTGTACATACCGCCGGTTGGTAGCTGTGTCTCGTTGAATGGCCAAGCTTACAACCCCGACATAAGTGGGTTACTATCTGGTCATAATCGTCTGGTTCTAGGGGACTTTAATACGCATCACTCTTCATGGCATTTTCCCCTAGGTAACGACCAGCGTGGCACAGCAGATTGAGGGCTCACCAGACATTTCCTTTTCATCCCCTGATCTTCTGAGTGGCGTATCCTGGCAAGCCGTCATTCCCACCATCGACCGACCATCCCACCCCCGACCACCACTTCATAACCTCTGAGCCACGGACGTTTATCAATCAAAAGTGAACTGCCACCCCCCTCGGATGTGGTAGTGGCCGGGAGGAAATTCCGAGACATCATGAACGCAGCAGCCGCTCGCTTTATACCAGCAGGTCGAATACTTCAAGTGCAGCTCAATTTCCCGGTGCAGGCAGTGGTACTCGCAGACGAGCGTGATTGGATTCGTGGTATGGACTTCACTAACCCCAGAATCAGCAAGCTGAATCTGGAAATAAACAAGATAGTCAACGAACATAAGCGAAATTTGTGGCTGCAACACTTGGAGCAATGTAACTTAGGCACCGGTGTAGGCAAGCTGGGGTCTACTGTTAAGTCACTCACGAACCCCGGTAGATGGGATGACAGGACCTCAGTCACTTTTGTGCGAAATAATAGTGACTGATCCGAAGAGTTGCGCCAGGTTGTTCAACCGTCAATTTAGTGTGCATCCCGAGAGTGACAGGGCAAGGAGGAGAGCCATTCGCCGTATTCGTGTTCTACGAGCCGATAAACAGCCATCACATTTTACCGTGGGCGAAGTTACGAACATGTCATTGAACATTCTTGTAGTTCACGATGTCTGGAAAATGGGCAGAGTGATCCCGCTACTGAAGCCTGAAAAGGACCCCAATTCGGGGAGTCGTACACACTGATCTCCCAGTGGCAAAGACGTTTGAGTCATTACTCCTCCCGAGCCTCGTAGGAGAATTTCCATTCGCCGAGCATCAACATGGATTTCGAAGACTGCATAGTACAACAGCTTTGTATGCCATCACCGCATACATTTTCCGTGGCTTCAATCAGCCCAGGCCATGTAATAGAACGGTGCTCGTGGCACTGGACCTATCGGTCTGTGGTAAGTTATGCAGCGCCAGTGTGGTCACGTCAACTTTGTGACACGCAATGGAATAATATTCAGATCTGTCAGAATGCCGCCCTCCGAACTGCGACGGGCTGTCTCCTCAGTTCTTATGTCGACCACCTCCATTAGGAGACAAAGATCCTACTAGTGCGAAGACATAACTACATGCTGTCTAAGCAATACTTTTTGGGCTGTTATCGCAGAGACCATCCAAATCATCATCTTGTGGATAGATATGCACCGCCCAAAAGCCTTAAGGTAGATCTACATGATCTAGAGCGTGAGGTTCAGCGCTCACGAGAGAATCTCTAGATCGAGCGGCATATCAAGCAGGTCTAGACAGCATTCATGCAGACACGGTAGCAGATACGGTAAATGTAGTCGGGGTGAATGTAGTCCTTGGAGAACAACCGCCTCCCATTGCATCTGAAGAAATTGACCTCCCCCGGCAAACAAGAGTAGTTCTGGCTCAAATACGTTCCGGTAGATGCAGCCGCCTCAACCCCTACAGAGCAAGGATTGATGCCGACGTGCAAGATGTATGTCTCGATTGACAACATTTATGCCATGTAAAAATTCTCTCCAAAGAGTTGTCGCACTGCGCCACGCCGTTCGGACTCGGCTATAAAAAGGAGGCCTCTTATCATTGATCTTAAAACTTGAATCGGACTGCACTCATTGATATGTGAGAAGTTTGCCCCTGTTCCCAATGGAATGTTCATGGGCAAAATTTGCATCTCCCGATTTGACATCTTGAGCCTTTTTGGTCTTTTTGGCAGCTATATCCAAATATACACCGAACTGTTTCCAGTTTTGCCTTTATGTGCTCGAAGCGATGCGCAAAGAGGCATATGTCATCCGAGTAGTCCATGTCTCCGAGGAAGTCGTTAATATCCTAGTGTATGACAAAGGGTGCCTCAGCATTAAAGTACGTTTACATTGGCAGGTCAATCCGGATTTATGGCCTTTTCGAGATTTAAGTGCTAAATCTTGCAGGATTTACCATTCAAAAATATATACCATTTTACAGCATTTATTTTTAAATCCTAAATATACCCGATTTCATGGCTGAATAATCGATAAAAGTACCAAAATATGCAACTGTTTTCCAATTTTCAATGCTGGCAACATTTATGAGGTACTATGCTATGTAAAAATTCTCTCCAAAGAGTTGTCGCACTGCGGCACGCCGTTCGGACTCGGCTATAAAAAGGACGCCTCTTATCATTGATCTAAAACTTGAATCGGACTGCACTCATTGATATGTGAGAAGTTTGCCCCTGTTCCTTAGTGGAATGTTCATGGGCAAAATTTGCATAAACAAATCTCCCGATTTGACATCTTGAGCCCTTACAAGCCGCGATTTGGCTAAAATTTTCATGTAGTGTTCTGTGCAATTTGATAGACCTCTTCACTTTCAAAATCGGATGAAAAAAATTTATTGCCTCAAGATTTTAAGTCTGGAGATCGGTCTATATAGCGGCTATATATAACTAAAATCCGACTTTATGAGATCAGAAGTTCAGGTTTATATACAAAAAATAGGAAATCATCAAAAATTATTTGGAAAATTTTGCTATACCCAAGAAATCTGCAAAATTATAAATAGCCAAATATATACCCAAAAAAGGTATTTATTGGGTATTTACCCAATATCCTCGATATCTCGATATATAGCCAAAAAAGATATTGGGTTGCCCAAAAAGTAATTGCGGATTTTTTAAAAGAAAGTAAACGCATTTTTAATAAGACTTAGAATGAACTTTAATCAAATATACTTTTTTATCCTTTTTTTCTAAAGCAAGCTAAAAGTAACAGCTGATAACTGACAGAAGAATGAATGCAATTACAGAGTCACAAGCTGTGAAAAAATTTTGTCGACGCAGACTATATGAAAAATCCGTAATTACTTTTTGGGCAACCCAATATTTATTGGGTATTTAGCCAATATCCTCGATATCCGAGTTGGTAGCGTGGCCGGATTACCAGGGCACACCAATGGCCAGGTTTGTCGCCACTGTGGTATCACAATGTGCTAAAGTTAACGAAGTGAGTATGTTAAGAAAAAGACTTCCGCTCTATTCTAACTTACATTTAATACTCTCAACACGTAATAAGTGTGAGATTTGACTGAAATTTTAAACATAATGTACACTAATAGGCATCAACACCTACATGCATATAAACCACACATAAACCGGTTCATCTTTTTAAATTCTTAAGCCCCTCGAAATTGGAATATCATTAGTAATAGTTTAAAGTAAGTGAATCCTGTGAGAGCCTAGAGTGGTTTTCCACGCCACCGAATTAAAAACCAAAAACAAAAATCCACCTAATCTAACAATACCCTATACCATTGAATTTTCCCGCATTCAAATAGCCAGGGCATTTGATAAACCTAAAATGTATGAAACGAATGAGTCATACAAAGGTAAATTAAACCTGATTCACATTATCTCTCCAAGATTTGGATTTTAATTATAGAATGTATAATAAATATTCTATAATTATCTGGTAATGGGTATGTTGTAGGTAATTTCCATTACTGCTTTCTATTTCTTCTTGTTATGGAGAATTATTGGCTTTGCTGTTTCGTTGCAATTGCCGATTTTGTATGTCATAGACAATAAAAAACGCCTATCAAAGGCATATGGTATGGACAAACGGCTGTAATCAAATTCAAAACATAACTACCGGAGTGTGGGAATACACAAATCGGCGAAAAGAGAATAACAAAATGTAATCAAAACAAAGTAAAAAAACACAAACTTTGGCTAATTGTCTTTGTCCGTCCATCCACATGTTCTGTTTTCTTATATCATCTTTTACCGATTTGTTTTTTGATAAGTCAACACCAACAAAACGCCTACATAAGTAGACAAGCTAACCAAAGCACGAAATACCCAACACACAAAAGCGTAGAAATATTTTTAAAATCTACCGTGATTGCGATTGCAGTTGAACCTTGTTTATCCGGGCCTCTATTAACCGGCATGATGTGCTTTTGGTTTTGAATGATGTGCTTTGGTTAAACCGAGGTTTACCTGTATTATCCATGTTTCAATAATAATCCCTCTATTATCTGTGCACCACATGCATGATTTTTTTTAAGTAAAAACCTGGGATTCCACTTTTTATTTGAATTAAAGTTGAGTAAATTACTCCAATGCGGCTTTAGACCTGGTAAATCCACCCTGGACCAGATATTCACACTGACAAATCAACACCTACCATCTCTGACTACAAAGCCGCCTTCGATACTCCTTTACGTTCAAAGGTGTTTAAAACCATGTCTGAGTTTGGTATCCCTGCAAAATTAATAAGACTCTGTAAGATGACACTTGCTGATACGCGTTCCTCAGTAAGAATAGGAAAGAATCTCTCCGAACCATTAATACCAAACGAGGTTTCAGACAAGGAGACAGCCTATCGTGTGATCTCTTTAATATCCTGTTGGAGAAGATTAAACGAGATGCAGATGTGAATAGATATGGCACACTTATCACAAGAGAACACATGCTACTCCCCTATGCCGACGACATCGATATCATAGGTCGGTGACCGGAAGTAGTAACTGCAGCCTTTCAAAGCATCGAAAGAGAGTCAGTGAAAATGTGTCTGGCAGTAAATGGCGATAAGACGAAATGGATGGTTTCAACTCCCAAAAAGCCTTGCACAACTGAGCAGATAAAGAAAATGGAGAAAGTTGGGAACCACAACCTTGAGACAGTCAGTAACATAATCTACCTCGGCACCGCCGTAACCGAAAGGAATGACACTAGTTTTGAGTTTAAGCGAAAAATAATACTGGCAAACAGATGTTACTTTGGACTAAGTAAACAGTTTAGAAACAAGGCCACCTTTCGACAGACGAAGATTAGGTCATGTTGACAGAATAGATGAAGAAGCTCCAGCAAAGAAGTCTTTTGAAGGCAAACCCGGTGGTACACACAAACCGGGAAGACCAAAAGTCCGATGGAAAGATCATGTGGTGGGAGACACCTCGAAAGTTGGTGTCAGAGATTTTAGAATGAGCGCAGAAGATCGAGGCGGTTGGGACGCTACTCTACTTTCGGCTAGTGTAACAAATGTTCTGTCATAGCCAATTAAAGTAAAAGTAAAGTAAATGGCTCCAAGAACAAAAGAGAAAAGAGAGCTCATAAAGTTATTTCATTTCAGGAAAAATTTGGACTGAAAGTCCGTTGGTTTGGTATCGGAAAAATATGATGTTAACAAACAAACTTTACGCGATTAATAAACATCTCCTCTTGAAGTCAATCCTAAAAAAAAGAGGAAGTAAGACAAAATCTACAAAACATTGGATGGGTGAAAAGTGGAAATTGAAAATTGCTTTACTTCTAGATAAGGGTAAGCACGCAAAGATGTAAATGTTGTGATATCTAAGAACGTTGCCGTGGCATTTCTTCCGCCTAATTGCACATGTTTAGAGATGGGATTCCCATGGCAGCTGGTTGTACGCACCGGATTGACCCGATGGAGTTCTTCATCGTCAAGGGCTGTCGCCTCAGTGTACAACACTTTGCTACAACAACAACCGCGAAAATTCCCAATGCATGGGAGTACTAAGATTTGGTAGACCCCTACATATTCCTTGCAAATGTGGTCCAGATTTTATCACATTTGAATAAAGCTACCATTAGCCTGGAGACCACATATGACGCTAAACGCCTGGGTCTGAATCCTGGCGAGAACAACAAACAAATTTTCATTGGTGGTTATCTCTTCCTAACAGCGTGCCGCAGAGCGACACCTCGACACAAATGTCGCCAGCATTAGGAGGGGATAACCACCAATGATTTTATTTTGACTCCGCCAGGATTCGAATCCAGGCCTTCAGCGTCAAAGGGACATGCTAACCTCTACGATGGACTTATGATTATCAGTAAGGTAAAAATTTAGCCAGTCTAAGGCCTATCCCGAACAGCGTGCCGCAGAGCGACACCTCGACACAAATGTCGCCAGCATTAGGAGGGGATAACCACCAATGATTTTATTTTGTCTCCGCCAGGATTCGAATCCAGGCCTTCAGCGTCAAAGGGACATGCTAACCTCTACGATGGACTTATGATTATCAGTAAGGTAAAAATTTAGCCAGTCTAAGGCCGGAATCTCAATAAAAAAAATATAACTAATGAGAAAGATTTGCATTTGAGTTAATTACAGCTCAATTAGCCTTAGGAGCAACAGCAATGTCCTATGACAGTCCGATCTGGACCACATTTGATGAATAGTTTGAAATTTTTCGGAATCGGATGAAAAATGCTCCTTTTATAGGCTGAATGCCTTATTTTGGTTATCGGCCCATATGACATCTATATCCAGATATAATTCTATCTGAACCATATCTCACTGGAATGAGTAGGGTACCTCCAAAACTCACTGCGCCAAATTTCATCGAAATCGGATAAAAAATACTACTCTTATGGGCTCAACTCTCTATATCGAAAGATCGATCTACATGGCAGCTATATCCAAATATGGTGCGATCTGGACCATATTTGATAGGAATGTGTGGTGGTAGGGGTAGGAGACAAGACTTTAAGTCGAGGGATCGGTCTATATAGCGGCTATATATTACTATAGTCCAATTTTAGGAGATCAGAAATCAGGTGTATATACACAGAATATGAAATCATCAAGAACTGTTTGTAAAATGTTTTATATAGCCAAGATGTCTGCAAAATTATGAATACCCAGCTTTTGGGTATATACGGGTAAATACCCGGGTAGATAAAGATCCTACCTGTGTGCAGATTTAACTACATTCATATTCATATCATTATCTTGTGGATAGGAATCCACCAGCCAGAAGCCTACTAGGATCTGCATGGTCTACAGCGACAGGTTCAGCGTTACAAAAGAGAATCTTGGGATCAAGGGGGTTTAGACAACATTCATGCATACACAGTAGCAGATGCGATAAATAGTTATCGGGGAATGTGGCCCTTGCATAACAAACGCCCCCCATTACACCTGAAGAAAGTAACCTATCCCGGCAAAACAGAGTACTTATGGCTCAGTTACGGTTCGGGAGATGCAGCCGCCTCAACTCCTATGGAGGAATGATTAGAGACAACGTACAGGATGTGTGTGTCGAGTGTGACATGGGTCACACAAAACGCGTCATCTGTGAAATTCTCAGCCAGACCTACTCGACTCAAAAGCAGATACCTCTGGACACACTCCACCTTAGTCGCAGAGTCCTGGATATTCAGAACAGAACAGAATCGAGCAGACGAAAGAAAGAACACAATCCACGGAATGACCCGATGAAATCATTCATCGGCAAGGGCTGCCGCCTCAGTGTACAACACATTGGTACAAAAACAACACACAACACATATGCAACACACAACAACAGCAACTACCAAGGCTATCAGCTACGGTGAGGTAGATCCTTGTTAATGCAAGATTGGAGAATATCTGTTTCAACGACTAGAGGATCGCCCCGTCAGGCTTCCCAGGCCCTTACAGTAGTCCCAAATGACTCGATGGTTAAATAAATTTAGAGGAGACGTGGTAACCCATAATCCTACGCCATCTCTCCGTCACCGAGGGGCATTGACACAGAAGATAATCAATCGTCCTCAATAATCCAGAAATCCTCATCATTCCGAGCCCATCAATGTGAACTTGGTAACACTTCGCGTCAGCTATTCTTCAGAACATCTGCTGTGTCCTGCACTGTCAGTAAGAAGTTCCACCTTAGCTCCCTTGTTTTGAGAAAGCCGATGTGAACATTCGTAAGTTATTAGAATTTTAAAGCCTAACCTGACGTATGATATAGGTTCCAAAGATATGTTCTTCCGATTAGGACAAAAATTCCAATAATATGATCATTTGACCACTAAATATCACACGAAGGATACGATCATCACTGCAATCGGGTTTACGAACCAGAATCGATACAGGATCACTCCTGGCCAAGAAATGTTTCCAAATGCGAAAATCTGCGGCTACAACAACGACCGATTTTCACAAAATTCTATATGAAGCCGTATCAAAATCGGTTCAGAATTGGGCACAAATAAGTACCCATAGCGATTTTCACTTATTAGGGGGTAGTATTTAAATTTTTTTAAGGGAACTGCTTATTACTACCTTAACGTACCTATTACCTATCTTAACACCTCTGAAAAAATTCACGAAAATCCATTCTAATTTAAATATAACGTAATTGTAATCGTAATGCCCAAATTGCATTTATGGTGTAGGTGTTGGGTATTCTATATGTTATTCGGCACCGCTTGACTTTTGTTACTCGTACTTGTATTGAAAAGTGGATTTGAAGTTGTTTCTACAGCTGCAGGTTTGCAGTCTTTTTATGCCTTGGACTTAAATATCCCTTTGCTGTAACCACTCATACGCTTAACAAACTGCAGATGATGCACTTTGGACAGCTGACATTTCCACAAGCCGTATGTCTGGCTGTTTCTACATTTTAAATACACAACTTGAAAAACGAATTTAACCACAATTCTATAAACGTTGCAATAACATATGGATGCTTTTAAAATACAATTCTGCAAAAGAGAGATCGATATGTTTAACACTTAGCATTCTATTAATTTGTATTTTCATTATGGAAGAGGAAACACGCGTCTCGTTAAATGTTGTGCTGGGATACAGCAAAAAAAAAAAAACAAACAATTACACAACTACAAGCAACCTCAAACGAAACACATACACCGAAGAACTGTCGTCTCTATGGTAAACACTATGCCAACAACAACAACGGTAGAAACAATAATAGCACACAAAAGCCAAACGTAGAATGAACAAGAATTTACACACAAAGCGCAATGACGAAGAGGAAGACAAAACAAGAAATAGTGAAAAAGCAAAACGAAGCGCAAAAACAACATAACATCATTATGATGGGCACATACACACTCGCGCTTACATATATACGGGAAGACGAACGAATAAAAAAAAAACACGCGCCTTTTTAAAATAACCACAATTATAATAATATTTTTCGTCTTAAATTTGACACTTTTTTTGTAGGGCGAGCTCCATTTGCTCACAGATAATTATCGATTTTTAACAGTAATTACCTTGTTTTTTGTTGTAGTCTAGTATGCTTGGTTTATTTGTTTTGTTGGCGAGGACAATGTACCGTCGCTATGTTTATCATTGAGAAGAATATTCCTTGATGCTGATGTTCACTCCAACAAGCAACATCCAAAAATACTGGCTTTACCATGGATGGTAACATTAACGTGGTCTCGTTTTTTTTTTGGTACACCTTACACAATATTTCAGGTATGGATTGTCCGTTCACCGCGTGGTTCTTTCAGTTGGTTGAGATTACCGCGGGCTGGATGCAAAATGTGATTTTTACTTAAAATTCAGCCTCACAATTCTTCACAGACGTCGACAGCGGCAACGATTACGGGCAACTAAATAAAACCCAAGAAACGAGTGCGCGTCTGTGCCTCGGTCGTCTCTCGCGAGGAGTCTCAACGAGACACCACCCTCTTATTTAATCGCAACCCAGAATTTTTCTTCTCGATATCCGTGTTCACGAAAAAAAAATAATTTCACAATTTTCAATATTCTTTTCGAATATGACAATTTATTTAGCAAATTTCAATCGTCCCGACGATTTATAACAATGATAATTACTTTTGCGTATTTTCTTTTGCAAATATCAGCATGATTTTCATAAAAATTGTAGAATTTATCAGAGCACACTTTTTTTCCTCCAACACACACGAAATATCGAGTGTGAATTGATTCGACGAGGCTGTATTCAGACACTTCTTTTTGTTATTTCTTCTATCTCGGGGCAAATTAAAACTATTCTAAGCAATCGATCGTTATTTAAATTATATATTTTTAATAAATTCATGAGGGTTTAGGCGTTTCAATATCTTTAAAAATTAATTGAAATTATTTTCATTCGCCAAACAATAAAATTGCGTTAGCCATTTTGATTAAGGTTGCATTTTTGCGTACATAATTTGACATAAGCGTTGTAGCAATTTGTCGTTTATACAACTATGCACAATACAACACTGTCTGCCAAAGTGGCGTGGAAAACATGTTGGCACGCATATTGATTTGGTGGTACCCATGGTTGAATTAAATTAAATTAAATTGGTTGAATTGAATATTAAAATCCTAAGCAATTTTGCTACTTCAGAAAGCTTAATCAGTGAATAAATATGCTGCGTTCTTCCTCTTTTAAGTTTGTCATTCAAATTGAATGATGGCGCCATATCTTTTAATAAATTGCGATAGTAAGAGGCAATAAAATCAGCCGCTTACTAAACGCGGATAAAACCAAGATATATTTACTTACAGGTAGGGGCAGTTGCCATGGCATAATTACCAGGTAGACGTTATGTGTGTGTGTGTATAAGAATCATACACAAACAATGAGAAATGGCGCGAACAAGTTACATACACAAAATCGGAGTTGCACTATTCGCAGATTTTGATAGATAGTGCGCTAAATATTTTGTTGTTGGGCAACTGCCACTACCTGTAAATGAATATATCTTGGCAGTTGCCCAACAATAAAATCTTGAGTACACTATCTGTCAAAATCAATGTTTAGTGGAACTCTGATTTTGTGTACGTTAGTAGTTCGCGCCATTTTTTCGTTGTTCGTGTGTGTTATGGTTCTTGACTATAATACACACACATCCAAAACTCGTTGACAGATAAAAAAATTTTAAGGGGAAAACATTAACATATTGGGTTGCCCAAAAAGTAATTGCGGATTTTTTAAAAGAAAGTAAATGTATTTTTAATAAATCTTAGAATGAACTTTAATCAAATATACTTTTTTTTACACTTTTTTCTAAAGCAAGCTAAAAGTAACAGCTGATAACTGACAGAAGAAAGAATGCAATCACAGAGTCACAAGCTGTGAAAAAATTTGTCAACGCCGACTATATGAAAAAACCGAGTACAATTTTTTCTCGCGAAGTGCACTATCTGTCAACGAGTTTCGGCTGTATGTGTGTTTTATAGTTATGAACCATAACACACAAACACCCAAAAATGGCGCGAACTACTAACATACACAAAATCAGAGTTGCACTAAACACTGATTTTGAAAGATAGTGTACTCAATATTTTGTTGTTGGGCAACTGCCACTACCTGTAAATGAATATATCTTGGGGAAAACAGATGATCGAGCCATTAAATCCGGATTTAAAGAGCAGTGTAACGGGGTTTAGCATTTGTCTCCATACAAACTAATAATGGCTGAATCATTTAAAGATTATTTCACTTGAACAATTACTTAAAAACAATATGGTAAAATCGCAATCTTATCATCAAGCTGATTGACGTTTTGCCAAATCACCAAAGAAATACGTGCGCGTACATGAGCAGAGAATATGCGATAAATGACATAATAACAAAAAGAATGCAAACAAAAATCTGACATCTTAGTATCGTCAAATCTGGCCGGCTTTAAAATCTGTTCGCGTGAGACCACATTTTTAAATCCGCCTTGCAAACTAATGGTGATTTCGATTCTGAAAAAAATGTTACCCTAATGTTGCAATTATACGGGAAAACATTCTTTATCATCCCAACCCTCTTAATCGAACATGTTCATATGTCCATATGTAGTGCAAATAAAACGGTAAAAACCGCATCCTCGCCTTCGGACGAAGAACTTTCGGGCAATGCATCTAATATACCGTTAGCTAAATAAATCGCGTTCACTTTTTCCGTTATTTTAAATTTCAAATTGATTTTAAATGATTTTTTTTATTATGTCATCACATATAAGGTCTGTTCGCGTACTTTTCCAGAAAAAATTTGCAGGAGAGTAAGAGCCATTTAGTCTCTTTATTTGCAAGCAAAAGTACGCGAACGTATTTCAATGAAAATTTGCAGAAAAACAGCTGATTTTTTTTTTGGTTGGTTTTTTATTTGCTTGCTTGGATATACTTGTGAGGTATTTTCCTTAGATAAACGTCAATTTATTGACCCGAGAGTGAAAAGGCTAGAAGGGGAGCCATTCGCATATCCGTGATCTCCGTGCCGCTGGACAGCTATCACAAATTACTGTGCAATACCATGGCAGCCGGTTGTACGTACCATATTGGCCCGATGGAGTCTTTCAGTGTACAACACACTGCTATAACAACAACAACAATGCATGAAGCTACGAATGTCATCCGTGGCGCCAAGTCGTGCAAAGCGCTGGTTCCAGATCTACACTGATGCTGAAGAATCCGGATCTGCCTGTCTGAACACTATTATAGTACCCGATGCTTGGAAGATGGTCAGTCTCATCCCGCTACTGAAACCTGAAAAGGACACGAGCAAGGATGTACGACTCCTCCCATCTCCCTTGAGGGACTACTTCTCCCGCTCCTATCTTTGGACAATTTCCATTCAACGATTATCAGTATGCACTTCGAAGGCTGCATAGGACTACAACTGCTTAACATGCCATCACCGTATACAAAAGTACACTTGTTGTGCTGACAAAGATACGATGGACTAACCATCTAATGCTTTTGGGTATTGTGGCTCGATAAATTGCTACGACCACTGATGTGAGGCTAAGGGAGTTTTCATGTGGCGGCTACGGACACTTTGTTTTCATTGAAGATATCTGTATCCGTTCACAATTGGCAGACTAATTTGCACTAATTTTTTCTAATCCCACTGCGCTTCACTTGTTTAACTGCCCAGCTAGTCCCACTCAATCCCATGGCAGCATCTTCCCTCCTTAACAAATACAAAGGAACGGTGTTCGTTTCATTGTAGCTCTCCGATGAGGATGATTCCATCAAAACACTTTAGAAACCGATAATAACCCTTTTGTTGATGTCTTGAAGGATAAAATGTTTTAATTTGTCAAGATTTTTCAAATTTTGCACTTACCTTCTAATGTAGAACAACCGACTTGAGGTAAAATTAAATCTTAATTTGTCGAGTTTTCTAGTTGCTGCCATGAATCTTCACTAAAAGTAAATAAAAATTAAACGAATTTAATAATTATAAGTAAACAATATTTAAATTTTTTACTTACCTCTATCTAATTTTTTGTGTACCCCATAATTTTGACTCCAGGAACCCGAATATGAAGTCCGTTTTTGGGGCTCGGGCCTGTGGACCACCCCTCCTTAAGTGACTTACACAAGCGTACATGCGTACTCATGAACGTACATATCACACACATCCATACACAATTCTTGAAAGCCATCAAATCGGGTTTATTTATTTCGGATTTAAAAATAAATCTTTCAAAAATCGGATTTATGTTTGTATGGTAAAACCTGCAAAAACCAAAGATTTAGCAATTTTATCTCGAAAGCCTAGTACTGACTTTGACTTTTCACACGAACAACTGTTAAAACGCACTATAAAAAAATTGTGACGAAGATAATGCGAACACATTCCATACAAGTGGTGCTGAAGTATATGTCGTTGCATCAGAATAAATTTTGCACAATTTTAATTGCTCTGTTGTCTTTGTTGTGTGCTGTTGTTAGACTTTTGTTTGAGTTCTGACAAAGAAAAGAGTCAGTCGGATTTAGCAATAATTTAATAGGCATTTTCGCTGTGAATGAAGTCAGTACTAGACTGAAAAGGCCATAAATTCGGCCAATGTAAACATACTTTAAGCGATATTTCCGGTTTGCTTTGCATAACAGGGTGACATTGAAAGCATTGCATATAAATGGCCTAGCCACTAACTTTTTTTCTTTTTGCCACTCGGTTCGTTCGCCAATTCATTGAAAACAGCTGATTTTATAAAGGGAATATAATTGTGTTCAGTGAGTTGGCGAACGAATCGAGTGACAAAAAGAAAAAAGTTTGTGATCTAGGCCGTAAGATTTGTTTTTCTTTTATGGCTTCATTTAATTCCAATAAATTGAATTGTAGGAGTATAAAAATTGGGAAAGTGAAAATATAAATAAAATAAATATACACCATTAAATCTCTTAATGTTGATATTGTATACGAAGATAATATATACGAAACGCTAAAGCTATCATTAGACGATAGGACTTGTCATATGAACTGTCACTTTCTGTATTCATAAGACTTGTTTATGTACATGAACCCATCGATGCATGTGAACTCAAATTAATACTTTAGTGCGTATTAAACACATTTCAATTACAGCAGGGATGGAAAAGTAAAACAAAAGTACTTTTTCTGTACATTTTCGAAAAGCAAAAAAGGACTACATTAGGATGCTGAGTTTACATGATACATGATGCTTGCACAGAAAAAATATTATCTTAAATTTGACCAATTATGTACGTCGAATACGAATTGAGCGCACTCTAATCGGCATATATTCTTATATGTATTGTACTTTTTATACCCTCCACAATAGGATGAGGGTATGCCAGGATTCACTAATAAGAAGGTTAGGTCACATGCGAAGACATTAAGTGGATAGGCCTCGTGAACATCATTAAGGATGTCAAATCTGCCGATTGAAAATGTCATCATATAGAAGAAAACGTAAACGAATGAATGTAAAAAGAGAACTATTTGACATAATCAATGACAAGCACTGGAAAAAATAAAAAAAATTGTATGTCGGTTGATCGCTTGGCTTACCTTATTCAGTTAATCCTGGGGGTATACTAATTTCGTCATTCCGTTTATAACACCTCGAAATAAGACCCCATAAAGTATATATATTTTTGATCGTCATGAAATTTTTGAAGTAAAGCTATAAATACTTCTCATTAGTTTCGGTCGCTTGGTGTCACTTCGAAACAACTGCGTCGAGTATGACCTTAATCTGTCCATAACCTGATATAGCAGCTATATAAACCCATCTCTCGATTAGACTTCTTGGGCTTCTAGGGGGCAAAAATTCTTATCCAATTTGGTTGAAATTTTGCACAAATACATCATTAGTGTCGGTCGGTTGGTGCAACTTCCAACAACTATTCCAAATAGCGTCTAAATCGGTTGGTAGCCTGATAAAGATGCCATATAAACCGATCTCCCAATTTGAGTTTCTGATCCTCTAGAGGGCACAATTATTGCTCGATTTGCCTGAATTTTTTTTCTATGACTTCTAACAGCCATGACAAGCAAAGTCCAATTTGGATAATAACTTGATATATATATTCATATATATTTGAAAGTCAAGAATTTGACAATTGCGATCCATGATGGAGGGTATATAAGATTCCGGCCCGCTTTTACTTGTTTTAGGTCGGCCAAACGTTTTTTTTAAAGAACAAACCATTTTCCAATAAATTAGTTTATTGAGTTGATAACGGCTTTAATTGAATTATTCAGCTTGTCATAAATGCAAACTGCAATAATGTTTATTAATAATACAAATTTGTTTATAAGTCTGATTTCAGCAAAATTTTTGATCGAATATACAAATTTCTTAATTAAATCTAGAATTCCCTTTTTTCTGTGTGTTTATTCATGCTCAGGAGAGAAATTTTTAATCAAGCATGCTTACGCACGAATTTTCATTTAGAATCAATTTCATGTACGCTCACGAGATAACGCTACGATGACGCTACTATTTTACTCTAAGAACTAAAACCCCGACTACACTGCCACCTCATTCGGACTTTTTCGACCATTGTGATACCACAGGAACAGGATCGCTTTTAAAGCCCAACAACTTGTGAATCTTTACAACCATCAAATCAGTCAAGTTCATTCAAGAAACGAAAATCTGAAGCGGAACTCCTTCTGACTGCCAGGGCGGGACACACACAAAGCAGATGTTCCATAGTCTCCTCTTCCTCGACGTCCTCACAGCTTCTGCAAAAGTTATTTGGAACCTTCAATGTTCACAAAAACCCATTGTGATCATCCACAATTCGTTGGCCTTTTGGCTTGATCCCGAAGACTTAGCTTGCACGTCGCAAGAACATACCCACAGATTCCAGTTCCCCTGGAATGTGTAAGGTAGTTCCTGGTCTTGCAAGCTCGTTTGTTCCAAAATTTCCTAGGATATCTCTGTGGCCCAGCTTCCAGAGCAGGTGAATTTTGAACTGTTTAGTCATCTTGTTGAGAGGTCTGCGATAGTCGAGAGTGGTTTTTGAATTCAATAATACGTTGTCCATGGCTGCATGGCTTTCTGAGAGATATAAGATATTTATACCAATCATCGCTATACCATTCTATCTAAGCCATTCCACTACTTTTTTACTTGCAAGGATTTCCGCTTGATGCACACTACTGTGTTCGGGTAACATTCTCGATATGACTAGTCCTAGTTCTTCAGTTTGAAACCATCTATATAATTTTTATTACCAGGGATATTGAAGTTCCAATCGGTCTTATCATTGGTCAGTACAATACTTTTTATGAAAACGCGGCTCAGGCAAGTGTAATCCACACTGTCTGGAACATCGGGCATTGTATCAAAGATAACACAGCGTCCGGAGCCGCCGTATAACCAAAGAAATAGCTCCCTTAGCCGCACATCAGTGGTCACAAAAATTATTTTAGCCACAATGCCCAAAGTCATTAGGTGTAGCATTAAATTCAGTGCAGTAGATGGTGTGCCATCCTTTGGATACGGCTGAGTATTGAACAATAGATGGACTTTTGAAGAGCCGTCCACCAGATCAGAACACCATATATCATCATAGGTCTGACAACTGCCTTATATATCCTATGCATGACACGCGGTTCAAACCCCCAACATTTGCCAATGGCTCCCTTGCAGGTGTATAGGGCAAGAGATGCCTTTCTTGCCCTTTCCAAAATGTTTGATTTGAAATTTAATTTCCTGTCCAGCACAACACCCAGGTATTTTGCTCTTCAGTAAATGGAACAATCTCTCCTCTCTCCTTGCATCTCCTCCTGAAAAGAATTACTTCTGTCTTACACGGATGAAGCCAATTTCCGTATTCCACTTTGCAGTCGCACTTAGAGCTTCCTGAAGCAATTCTCTAAAAATGCTGGGAAACTTTCCCCTAACCGCAATAGCCACGTCATCAGCATACGCTACCATTTTTGCACACCTTTCTTCCAGACACAATAATATATTGTTCATGGCCAAATTCTAAAGTAGGGGAGGTAGTACACCTCCTTGAAGAGTTCCTTTGCTGACCCATATTTTTAAATCTAAAGATCCCAAGACTGTCGTAGTGCATCTTTTAGTAAATAAGTTATTAATAAGCTATCTTACGGTTGTGTTGATGACCAAAAAATACAGCTCCTTCATGACGGACATCGTTCTACACTAGTGGAAGCACCTTCAATGTTAACAAATGCTACCATTGTATATTCCTTCACAGCGAGAGAACCCCCTTTATAGACGACTAGACCGTAAAGGGCTGTTTCAGTGGATTTGCCCTTACTATATGCATGCTGTTGCTGAGGCTGGTGAGCTCCAGGGGTCTTGGCCCTTGGATATGTTTCTATCAACCTTTCTAAAGTCTTAAGCATAAAGGACGACAGACTAATAGGACGGAAATCTTTTGCCTTCGTGTTGTACGGTTTTGCTTTTGGAATGAAAATGACTTTTGTGTCTCTCCATCCCACAGTTATATACGACTTGTTGACATAATAGAGTATATCTATCTAAGCCAAGGGGCCAGTCTCTCACGTCCCGGCGATTTGAAGTAGTCAAAACTTCTTATCGCCCAAAGGATTTGCTCTCAGACTCGTTTTCAACAACACCTACCGACGAATGCATATCAGTGACAATTTCTTCTGGCGTCACGTTGTCCTGTGGAGAGTTTCCTGAGAAATTTGTATTACAATTTCTACGCTTATGGTCATTAGATTAGGTTTTTGGGCCAGATTTCAGTCAAATCAGGTGAAAATTTAGGCTTACAAGGGAGGAAGAATTCAAATTCAAGGATCGGTTTATATCGGGTTGTAACTGTTTATAGACCGACTCGGATCATACTTGGCATGGATGTTGGAAGTCATAACATAAGTCTTTGTTCCAAATTTCAGACAAATCGGACGAAAACGGAGGCTTATAAGGGCTCAAAAATCAAATCCGGGGATCGGTTTATAGGGGGGCTATATTTATTTATAGACCGATTCGGATGATAACACAAGTCTTAGTTCCAAATTATAGCCAAATCGGACGGAATTTGAGGCTTCTAAAGGCTCAAGAAATCAAATCGGGGAATCGGTTTATATGGGGGTTATTTCCAAATCGGAGCCCATATCTCACATCAATAAGAAGTATATGTTAAAAATTTCAAGGGGCAAGCTTTACGCGTTCAACCGCTATTGTAATTTCGATAGACGGACGGAGGGGCGATCGGTGCTTCATCGAATCAGAATGACGATACGATCCAGAATGTATACACTTTATGGGGCCGCAGATCAATATTTCTAAGTGTTTCAAACCGAATGATAAGATTAGTATAGCCCCATCCTTAGGTTGTGGGTATACAAATAAAATGTTGTTATTGTTATACCAGACTGTTTGGAAGATTAGGATAGGCAAATACCCTAATATTGGAACGTCATGCAATGAAGAGACGGGAAACTCAATACAGTCTAACGAACAGGAACCCGACGATGGAACCATTACCGACATTATTAAGATTCGGAAGACTAGAATAGGCTAAGAATCTAATATTGAAACATCAGGCAGTACAGTGACAGGAAAGTCAATGCACCCTAAAGAACAGGGAGCGGACGATGAGACCATCACCTACACCCAAGAAGCCCATTTAAAGGCGAAACAATGATTGAGGTCATCCAAATAAACTTCCACCGGAGCGAGACAGCCACACACGCTCTGATGGAGAAAAACAGCAAGGGCAAGATTCATATTGCCTTAAATCGGGAGCCATGGACGACCCGGAACAAAGTTTCTGGAATGAACCAAAACAACAACTAACTGGTACTCGGCCGAAGACCTGCGTTTTTTGTCATAAAAATTTAAATTGTATATTTTCCCCAGAGTTGTCAACGTCGGATGCAACAGAGATGAGACAGGGAGACGGTGGAACATACCTGGCATCAATGTATCTGCCTTTCGACTCTCCGACTCCGCCACCCAATACGGAGCTGCAACGGATAGTAAGGAAAGCAAAACAGGCAGTAAATGAGATACCAATTTTGTGGGGTAGTACCAACACTAATAAGCGGGGCCAAACCCTGGCAGAGTTCTTGAATACTAACAACCTAATAACACTTAATATTGGTAACACCACTACCTTTGTCAATAGGATTAGTAAGGAGGCTTTAGATGTGACAATATGTTGGGAAAATCTAATCGATGAGGTTCAGAATTGGAGGGTCTCCATGGAGCGCTCTTTCTCTGACCATCACTACATTAGGTTTAGAATAGCACGGCCAGCGTCGAATCCGATAAGCTTCCGGAATAAGTTGAAAACCAACTGGACAAAATTCGGAAGACTACTCAGAAGAAGACTTGGGCAAGATAATTTAGATTCGCCATGCATAGAAGACATTGACGACAATGTCAACAGGATTACGACTACACTGGTGGGGTCTTTCGAAAATAGTTGTCCTCCTCGGGAAAGGAAAGAAAAATCGTGGATGACCGGGGTGATTCGCAATATTGGGAAATAGGTCCACAGACTTCCAGAGCATGTCGTAAAAAAGCGGATGTTTATTGGGATGTGTATTACACACGGCTCAAGGAATACAATAAGATTACCGTATCGATAGCGTTAATGACGCCGCCAAGATAAAAAAGTTTCTCTCAAAAACCCATCCAAACTGAAACTCTAGTAGACGACATGGGTGTGACAACGGAGGACATATTGAGGCTTTTGATGAAAACCCATTTTCCACAAGATGCGACGGGACTCACGGAGACACCTGAACCTTGGAATAATGACATTGATCGAAGGTTTATAATTACGGAATTTATGGTAAAGGAATCCTTGAGGAGCTTCGAACCATTTTTTCCGGCGTTACCGCAGAAAGAGGCAGACTATCTGGTGCATCATCTGGCCAATATTTCCACCACGTGCCTAGGACTTGCATATACTCCGAAAACCTGGCAGGAGGCAAGGGTGGTGTTTATACCTAAGCCCGGCAAGGCAATTTACGTGACACCAAAGGCCTACAGACCCATAAGCCGTACGCCCTTTCTACTCAAAACCATGGAATGTATTGTGGACACCATGATAAAGAGTAGGACATCCAGCGAACTGCTCAAATACAAACAGCATACCTATGTCAAGGGAAGATCGGTGGAGACTGCCCTGCACGAGGTTGTGCTAAGGAACAGGTGGTTAAATTGTGTGTCCTAAGTCATAAATATGACTGAGGAGGGATTTGAACACGTATGCTACGCAGACGATGTTATAATTCTTCTAAGGGGTAAGGATCCGAACGAGCTATGCAGAAGGGCCGAAAAGGTCTTGCAGATGGCAAGCGACTGGACTAGACCTAGAGGTCCCTATGTAAACCCAGAAAAGAGTGAAATCAGCCTGTTCATGAGGAAGACGAAGGTGGGCCAATTTCACGCACCACGTTTCCTCAATAGAACGATTTCGATATCTGACAAGGTCAAATACTTAGGTGTGATCATGGGCAGGAAAGTGAATTGGAAGTGTCACATTCAGGAGCGTACCGAGAAGTTTCACAGATGTTGGACACTATGTAGACGGACCGTAGGATCGAAATTGGGTCTGAATCCGAGGATAGTCCACTGGCTTTACAGGAGCGTGATTTGACCAATACTTAGTCAGCCTTCAGTAGTTTGGTGGACTGCGATGAAGAAAAAGGGTTCAGAGAACATGTTGTCTTGACATGGCGAAGCCATGAGGACCACGCCCACTAGGGCACTGGAGACTATTCTAGATATCCGACCCATAGACATACAGATTTAGTGCGAGGCAGTCACTGCGGCTATGAGACTTAAGGCGATGGGACAATATTTTGAGGAAATCTGGAAGGAATGGAAGAGGTTTCCGATCGGATACCTGAGACGACATTTGAGGTGGACTGCGAGGCACTGCGGCCATCGGCACATTCTTGGATTGCCGGAACCCTAGTATTGTCATCTGGAAGATCAAGATACACGTATGGATCAAAGCTGGAGAACAGAGTGGGCCTAGGGGTCTACATTGAGAGCCCGGGGACTGAGAACTGTTTTAGACTGCCTGACCATAATACGGTCCTGCAGGCGGAGATGCGGGAGATCATGGAATGCATGAGGTGGGGTGGTGTTAACGCTAGGGCGTCGACTACGAACATCTTTACGGACAGTAAACAGGTCATAAGGGCAATAACAACCAAGACGGTAAGGTCACGAACAGTCTTGGAATGTAAGAAGGAGATTAAAACCTTCTCTGAGGATGACATAATCCGCATCGATTGAGTGCCGGGCCATAAGGGAGTAAGGGGGAAAGAAAGGGCAGACGATTTGGCAGTGAAGGCCAGTAAGCTTGATTTACCCGAAGCCTTTCGGGTCGACGCAGTCCGAGTTAAGGGAGTGGGCTACGAATGCGCATGTAACTTTGTGGAACTGCGAAGCGGTCGGTAGGACGGCGAAAATTCTATGGGAGGATCCAGATCGTGAGAAGACAAGGCTATTACTGCAAGGAAGTAAGAAGGAGGTCAGTATATCTATTGGTATCATAACGGGACACAGAGGACTACGAGCTCACTTATGTAAAATCGGTGCGGCAAGTGATAGCATGTGTAGGGCATGCGTGGAAGATAATGAGACGTTGGAGCATTTCCTATGTCATTGCCCAGCTTTCGCCACAACAGACATCGGCACATACGTTTGAACACAATACCAGACAACTTAGGGGCGTGGCATGGAAAACAATTAAGGATTTTGTAATTAGCACGGAATCCCTAACTTTGATTTTCTTCTTCGAAGTTACTTTTTTAGTATTTAGCCGATTACTGGCTGAGGTGTATGTCCATAGTGGTATTGTGCAGATAAATATCCGCACCCTCTTATCAACCTAACCTAACCTTTACTAGATCGTTTTATTTAACTTTCCTGTTTTTAAATTCAAGCTCGAGGTCCTTTTGTTTTTTATTTAAATTATTTGCCGATATTTCGTATATAATATTCGTGTTTTGTTTCTCATTTGGATATATGATATCTTGAAACTACATTCCATTGAATTATTGATAAATAAATTAAATAAAGCAAGTAAAAGCCAGCTAAGTTCAGCTGGGCCGTATCTTATATACCCTCCACCATGGATTGCATTTATCAAGATCACTTTTTAATCAAACAAAGGACCATGGATATGAATTGCTATGATATTGGAGCTATAACAGGTTATAAACCGAAACGGGCCATACTTGGTTTGGATACTGGAGACCACAGTAGTAGTCATGGTGCAAAATTTTGCCCAATAAATAAAATCGAGTGGTCGGCACATATTGTAACTATGTTAGGTTTTGGACCAATCCAGGCCATTCCTAGCACGTATATTGGAGGTCATAAGAGAAACCGTTGTACAAATTTTCAGCAAAATCGATAAATAATTACTCCTCTAGATGCCCTAGCAGTAAACTTGGGGATCGGTTTATATGGGAGCTATATCAGGTTATGAACCGATTCCGACGATACTTGCTACATGATGAACTCCTCAATCGGCAGCGCTGCCGCCTCAGTGTACAACACACAGCTAAACAACAACAACAAAATCATACACTAATAAGACAACCGACATACATTAAGGCCCAAACAGACAGACGGACGGACAGACAGATGAACGTAGTTACATTGAGTAAGAAAGTGATTCTGAGTCGATCAGTATGCTTGTTAACTGGTCTATCTATCTTTCTTGTACCACCGTAGTGGTGTAGGGTATAAAAATTATTAAAAACTTGCACAGCATCAACCGTTGGGTGATCGGCGTGCGAAGAGCAAAAGAGTTTTGCTAAAGATGTTTGTGTTTGTTGCTATTGGTATTGTTGGATGAGTCGGATTTGAATAAGGAAAATAAGATTTGATTTGTTTTCTATTGCGCTTGTGAAGCAAGTCGTCTTAAAGAGCCCTGTTCAAATTCAGATGTGTGCTTTACAACCTATTCTAGTTGGGATGGTATGTAAAGCACCATGATCTATTTGACATCGTCCGCTGATGATTTTTCTTGGTCGAAAACGAAATCGCGAATCGGATAGCCAGTCAAATGCATTAGCAACAACACACTTTTGCTGACTTTTAAATGTTTTTTGCTTTGCTATTCTTTGAATAGAAATCATTACACAATGGTCTTGCCGGACAATATCATGCAATGGAATCTCAAAAAATATTTTAAATTTTTTTTAGTATTTTATCCTAAAATCATTCTGTACCATATGACCCATTTACAACAGCCAACTACCTATACCAATATGAAGAATCTATGGAAAATTTAATGAGGATAGCCTCATTCGTTCGAATGCTACCGTGATTTCGGATATATGTTGGACGGACGGACGAATATGGGTAGACAGATGTAACCTATTAACGACGAATGAGTAGAAATATATCCAAAAATAGAACTGTCATAGAAAAATTCTAGTTCGAGTTAGGAAAGAGGTATCCTAAAGAAATTTGAATTGGCGTAAAGTGGTCGAATGAAACTAGTTAACAAAATCTTCCCGTCATATCTTGTCGAAAATCGGCAATTTTTATAGCTCAGATGGGTCGCCCCCCCAGATTAGTTGATCCCAAAATTTTATACCAACTTCGTGTTTCATGGGTGGCATACAAAAGTTCGCTTAAATCGGTTCACGCATCTCCAAGATCTGTCGTTATTGAAAATTGGGGTAAGGGGCAGGGTCCGCTCCCTCTTCGGATATCAAAAAAAGTAGTGCCCTTTTTTCACCGGAGGCTCAAACTCTCCCATATGTGAACATTTTATAAAAATCTGTTCAGCCGTTTTTGAGCCTATACGGAACAGACAAATAAACTAACAAAGAGACAAACAAACAAAGCGAAACAATTTAATTTTTATTTATAACTAGCTGACCCGGGCCCGCTCCGCTGCGACTTCTTTTACTTTATATGGAACAAAAGTTTCATTGGAATATTTTTTTTTTTCGACAATTAAAGAAATACCATGCTAACTTGACTAACATTTTAACAATATATGTGCCTTTACCTGAATCCCATATGATCTTTATTGGTTTACGAATTAAAGTTTGGATGTAAGGTGTACTCCATTCTTAAAATACTTCATTTCAGCCCGATATTCTCTTGATGTCTGATTTATCGGTGTTTTCGGGGGAGAGGTGGTCCCCCAGATACTTGGCCCTGAAAAAATATCAGCATCGTGCTCTTCTCTCATATACCATTTACTTAAACCCCATATTGCCATTGGCTAAAGAGGAGTTTACAGGATGAGGCGTCCCCCAAACACATGGCCCCAAAATAGGTTATCAAATTCGTTTTCTTATCTCAAATACCTTTCATTTGAGCCACATATGGCATGGTCGAAAATTTTTTTCCCTTTAGGAGTGTTTTGGGAAAGGGGTGATGCCCTAAATACATGGTCCTACATTTGGCTATCAAATTCCCATTCTACTCCCAATTTTCTGGGTAGACCTCCAGAAAATTGGTCCCGAAAATGGGTATCAATTCTTGTTCTACCCCCCAATACCTTTCATTTAAGCCCCACATTGACATGGTCGGTAAATATGCCCGATTTAGGGGTGTTTTGCGGATAGGGGCGGTCCCCCAAACACTAAGCCCGGAAAATATATCAGCAACGTGCTCTATTCTCATATATCTATATATCATTTATTTGAACCCCATATTGCCATTGCCCTCAAAATTCGATATAAAATTCGTATTCTAATCTCATTTAAACTCGTTATTGCAAATATGTCCGGTTTGGGGTATTGGCCCTAAAAACTATAAATATTTAGTTCCACTCTCTTTAAGAACCAAATTGTCTTGGTGAGCAAATACGTCCTATTTGGGGGTTGTTATGGTGGTGGGACGTCCGCTAGACATTTGGCCCCTAATATTGATATCAGATTCGTGGTCTACTCCCAAATACCTTTAATTTGAGTCCCATATTTCCATAGTCGGCAAACATGACCGGCTTGTGGGGTGTTTTGGGGGATGGGCGTCCACTCAGTGAGTTGGCCTTGAAAATATATATCGGATTCGTGTTCCACTTTAAAACCCGTCTTATTTGAGCCTCATATTGCAATGGTCAGAAAATACTTACTATTTGGGTGGTGTTGTGGGGGTGGGGTGGCCCCATAGACAATTTTCCCGAATATTGATATCAAATTCGTGCTTTACTCCCAAAGACCTTTCATTTGAGCCCCATATTGCTATGGTAGTAAATTTGTCCTCTTTGGGGGATGTTTTTGGGGAAGGCGGCCCTCCAAACACTTGGCCCCATATTTGGATATCAGATTCTAATTCTACACTCAAATACCTTCTATTTAAGCCCCATATTCCCATGGTCAGTAATTAAGACCTGTTTGGGGGGTGTTTTTGGAAAGTGGTGGACCCCCCACATTTGGATATCAGATTCGTATTCTACTCGCAAATACCTTTCATTTGAGTCCCATATTGCCATGGTCGTAAATATGTCCGATTTGGGGGTTGGGGTGCCCCCCCATAGCACTTGGTCCGATAATTGGATATCAGATACGTTTTCTTATCCTAAATACCTTTCATTTGAGTCCCATGTTGTCGCGATTTGTCAAAATATATTTCTAGTAGGTTTTAGGGTGGGTCAGCCCCCCTAGGTACCCCAATCAAAATTTGGATACCAAATTTTTATTTTTAGGGTACTATATGAGAGCACACAATCTCTGGCGTTTCTGAAAATTAGGGTAAGGGGGAGGGTAGGGTAAAAGTCCTCTTTAAGGGTGTGGTGGATCCCCAGAGACTTGGTCTCAAAAGCGGAAGTCAATTTCGAGCTCTACTCCTAAAGACTGCCATGGTCGGTAAATATGTCCGATTTGATGGCAATTTTGGGGGTGGGGTGACCCACGAAACAATTAGTCTCACATTTGGATATCAGATTTTGACCACTCTGCCCTCTTTCTGTTCATATCGGTTCTCCAAGTTAGCGCAATTACTGGCTGTTTTCAATTGGATCAACTAAATCTATAGTTCTTACTACTAAGCCATGTAAAACTTTTGAACAAAAAAGTGTTGCCTAGCAGCACGCCGTTTGCTCTTTTCTATCAATGAGCTAAAAATGGTTGCAATCTTAACGTTAAGGTTCGCATCTTCTGCTATCACGCTGAAGGTCATAGTTTTTGGGGTATGACGGCCTACATTTGCTTATGTCCCCAAACATTAATTAAATCACACAGTGTCCTATTAGATCATTATGGTTGATCAACTTTGTATACCCTTCATCATAGGATGGGGGTATACTAATTTCGTCATTCTGTTTGTAACTACTCGAAATATTCGTCTGAGACCCCATAATGTATTGGTTGCCCAAAAAGTAATTGCGGATTTTTCATTAGTCGGCGTTCACAAATTTTTTCACAGCTTGTGACTCTGTAATTGCATTCTTTCTTCTGTCAATTATCAGCTGTTACTTTTAGCTTGCTTTAGAAAAAAGTGTAAAAAAAGTATATTTGATTAAAGTTCATTCTAAGTGTTATTAAAAATGCATTTACTTTCTTTTAAAAAATCCGCAATTACTTTTTGGGCAACCCAATATATTCTTGATCGTCGTGACACTTTGTGTCGATCTAGCCATGTCCGTCCGTCTGTCTGTCGAAAGCACGCTAACTTTCGGAGGAGTAAAGCTAGCCGCTTGAAATTTTGCACAAATACTTCTTATTAGTGTAGGTCGGTTGGGATTGTAAATGGGTCATATCGGTCCATGTTTTGATATAGCTGCTTGGATCTTGACTTCTTGAGTCTCTAGAGGGCGCAATTCTGGTCCGATTTTTTTTTGCTATGATATCCAATAACTGTGCCAAGTATGGTTCAAATCGGTCTATAACCTGATAAAGCTGCTATATAAACAGATCTTGGGTCTTGACTTCTTGAGACTCTAGAGTGCGCAATTCTTATCCAATTGGAATGAAATTTTGCACGACGTGTTTTGTTATAATAACCAACAACTGTGCCAAGTATGGTTCAAAACGGTCCATATAGCTGTCATATTAACCGATCTTGGGACTTGACTTCTTGAGTTCTAGAGGGCGCAATTCCTATCCGATTTGGCTGAAATTTTGCATGACGTATATTGTTATGCCTTTCAACAACTGTGTCAAATAAGGTTCAAATCGGTCCATTGCCTGATATAGCTGCCATATAAACCGATCTGGCATCTTGACTTCTTGAGCCTCTAGAGGTCGCAATTATTAATCGGATAATAATTGCGACCTCTATTGCCTGAAATTTTGTACGACGGACCTCTCATGATTATCAACATACATGTTTATTATGGTCTGATTCGGTCTATAGCCTGATACTGCTCCCATATAAATCAATCTCTCTATTTTACTTCTTGAGCCCCTAAAGGGCGCAATTCTATTCGAATTGGCTGACATTTTACACAGGTATCCAATATATAATTTAATTGTGGTCCGGACCATATCTTGATATGGCTCTAATAGCAGAGCAAATCTTTTTTTATATCCTTTTTTGCCTAAGAAGAGATGCCGGGAAAAGAACTCTACAAATGCGATCCCTGGTGGAGGGCATATAAGATTCGGCCCGGCCGAACTTAGCACGCTTTTACTTGTGTATGCTGCCAATATGTTTGTTTGGGGAACTTTTGGGGTCGGAGTGGCCCCTGGGATCCTTGGACCCAACTTTTATTATCATATTCGTATTTTACTCTCCAATACCTTTCGTTTGATACCCATATTGTCTCGATCGGTCAACCTTGATTTTGGGTGGTGTTTTTGGGGTAAAGGGGGAGGGTCCGCACCCTTCGAATATCAAAAAATTATAAAGCCTATTCCTCCTTCCTGACGATATTCCTAATCTATTCCCGAATATCTTTCATTTGAGTCGCATATTGCCCCGATTTGTTCACTTTTATTATCCCCCTGGGATAGCAAAAAATTATACAGCCCATTGCTCGTTCCGGACCACTTCCAGCAATCTGTGAAAATTTGAAAGAAATCGGTTCAGCCGTTTTGGAGTCTATACGGAACAAACAAATTTACAAACCCACAAACAAACAAACATACAAACAAACACAAATTAATTTATATATATATAGATAGATAGAAGATTACAAATTTATTGTTATGAATATGAGTAATTGAACATTTTAGCACCTCACTATGTTTACAGCACGTTTAAAAGTGGTTTAAAACAGGTCTAAAACTGGTTCATAACTTTTTGAACATTTTTCATAATTTAATATACACTAAAGGACATTTCATTATTATAGAAAGAGGACTGTTCAGAATTGCTCTCTTGTGTTAATATATGAGTATATACAATACATGCTTTATTGCCTCTACAATTTATATTAGAATGAATTCCAAGGAAATAATATACACAGAATCATCAGAAGGGACATTAGAAGATAGTTAAGGATATTGACTTAAATAAATACAAGCACAACAAATCAATAAAAGTACGGATATTTCAATAATTTCTAGTCATAATGCGATCCAAGTCATTCCAACTACAGGAATAGTCGATTTGCAGCAGACCCTTTTTGCTCATGCCAAATTTACTGCTATAAATTCCACTGTAGAGCGACGATGAGGGTCTGCGTCCCAGGCTTTGGGTGGGCATACAATCATAGCAACTGTCTGGGGAGACGGATGGGCCATAGATGGAACGGCTGCTATAAAGCTGATGCTGTTGAAGTTGTTGCGTGGCCTGGGAGAGACATTCATAGCAATCAGTTATGCTACAACAAGGCAATGTAGCATAAGGATTACAGTAGTCATAACTGGGAGGTACAGAAATCGGTGGTGCCGGAAAATCGAGTTTAGGGGCAGGTTTGGGAAAATTACGTTTGGGTGATAAGTGGCCATAATTCGAAGATTTACGTGGTATGGTTGCGGAAAGGTAGTCCCCATCACCAAGTGAACTGTGTGGTTCGGCCGAAGATGTGGAGGCACCTGAAAAGATTGAATATGTTACTGTGGCTACACATGGGAATATCTTTCTATTTTAGTTTAACTTACCACCATAACCCCTGTAGATATTTTGTTCAACATCCTCCAAATTAAAGCCATTCTGAAATTTTTGAGCCATATGCGAAATCATATAGTCGTCATAATTATCACGACGTCCAATCTCGTAAATGCCGCTAGGTCGTCTGGATGGTTTGGGATTGCAACACTCCATCTGACATTTATAATGGGATGTCCTACTTTTGCGCGGCATGGTTGAGGCCATACGAGGAGCCAATTCTATTGGTTCACGCTCATAGAAGTAAGGCGAATGTATGGGCTCCTCAATAGGAGGACTAGGAGATGTAGAACTATTGTAATACCCTCGTGGAGAGGGCGAATCGCCAATTTTCCTGCAACGAAAAAAAAATTAAAAAAGAAATGTAAACATATTTTAATTAACACTTCACTAGATAACAGCGTAAGTATTTTTATACCCACCACGGAAGGATGGGGGTATATTCATTCTGTCATTCCCTTAGCGACACATCGAAATATCCATTTCCGACCCTATGTATATATTGTTGATCAGCGTAAAAATCTAAGACGACCGTGCCATGTCCGTCCGTCCGTCAGACAGACGTAAGTCTGTTGAAGTCACGCTACAGTCTTTAAAAATAGAGATATTGAGCTGGAACTTTGCACAGATTAATTTTATGTCCATAAGCAGGCTAAGTTCGAAGATGGGCTATATCGGACTATATCTTGATACAGCCCCCATTTGGACCGATCCGCCGATTTCAAGTCTTAGGCCAATAAAAGCCACATCCGATTTTGCTGAAATTTGGGGCAGTGAGTTGTGTTAGGCCTTTTGACATTCTTCTTAAATTTTTCTCAAATCGGTCCAGATTTGGATATAGTTGCCATATAGACCGATCTCTCGATTTAAGGTTTTGGTTTGTTTTTGAAGACCTTACAAATGTTGCCAGGGACTGAAATGAATTTCTTTTGTGAAGTTCTTGGCAGGATTTGAACCCAGGCATTCAATCTCATGCTTACATTATTTCCCGGACATGCTAACATACAACACACAATGCTCAAGACATAATTGTCAATGCCTGGCAGGATGCAAGCTTGGGTTTATACTCAAGCCTGACAAGGCATGTTATGCGACACCAAAGGCCTCCTTTTCTACCCAAAACCATAGAACGTACTGTGATTACCATGATAAAGAGTAGGACTTACAGCGAAATGCTCAAATACAAACAGCATATCTATGTCAAGGCAATAATAATGCATAAATAATAATCCTTTGATACCCCTAATGAGGGGTATGCATTGACATGGTGGGGACAAATTGACAACATTCGTTCCTAAAAGCGAATTAACATACATATGTTATCAGATCAACCACAAATGTTCCTAAACCAACAACAGTTTTTATGAGTTAAACGTCCACATCCGTTTACATTCTGACAACGTCTAGCGACGGTTTTTTAAAGATTGCAAAAAGTTTTTGTGTGCTGATGAGTTTCGAACATGTGTTCCAACCCATTGAATGTTTACAAACGCTTTACCACATTGCTAGAGATGGGTTTTACCGGGTAATTACTCAACGCTTGGGTATTTATAATTTTGCAGATATCTTGGTTATAAAAAATTTTCCAAAAAATTTTTGATGATTACGTATTCTTTGTATAAGAACCTGATCTTCTGATCTCAAAAAATCGGATTTTAGTTATATATATCCGCTATATAGACCGATCCCTAGACTTTAAGTCTTGAAGCAATAAGTTGGTCATTTTTCATCCGATTTCGATGAAATTTGGCACAGTGAGTTCTGGTAGACCCCTACCGATTTCTGTGAAGTGTGGTTCAGATTGGACTTTATTTGGATCCAAAGCGGGACAGTTACACAGCAGAGGTTCTAAAGTCTCTTCTTCCTCGACTTTCTTACAGCTTCTGAAAAAGTCGTTACTTTCAACCTTTAGTCTGTCAGAATGTTTTCCGATCAGATAGTGACCTGTCATGACGGACACAATGACTGAGACGTCATACAATGGGATAGAACCGAAAAAAAACTAGTAAAAAATATGCCGTGTGAGAACGGGTAGAGATATCTCTTTGAAATTTGGATTAGTTAGAGCTGAGGTGTTATCGAGATCGTATGCATGCAATTTCAAGAAGAAAAAAAGAATAGAGATGTGTTAATAATTTGAATTTTGCAGATACAAGTGCCATTGAAAAACAAAAAATAAGTTCTGCCCGAAATACCCCGTTCGGACAAAGATGGTTTCGAATTCGGCATTTTCTAGTAAATTTGCTGTGGAGGCTTCAAACATTGTTAGGCGCTTTTATCTCCACAAAATTTTGCGCAAACAAAATTTTATTGAAATTTTGTCTTTAAAAACAATCACGAGGTTAGGTTGTCTTTAGAGAGTTTTTCGCTGAAATTTAGTCCTTAGAAAAAAATTCATTAAAATTTAGTCTTTAGAAAAAATTTCATTAAAAAGTCGTTTTTACAATAAATTTTAAAGAAATTTTATGTTAAAATAATTTTGAGTTGGGTTCGGCCCGTTGTTGTTGAAGCCACGTTTTCATGTGTAGGTGGCGATCCTCGTCAAGCTCTTGTATGTGAGCAAGCTCGTTCCGGTCCAAAGGATCGATCGCCGCGGGAACAAGGTGGCCATTGGTTATTTAAAAGCGCCAATAACTCGCCTTGTCATATGGAGCATCAAAGACACTCAGTATTTGTACAAGAGCCGCTGGCCCTTGGCCTCTCACTGCGACTCTCCGTTCGATACCGCTGATTGTCCGCGACTGCAGTTGTAGCTACTCTGTATGGAGCATTCTACTATCCGCAACCTGTGAACGCGTTCGGTAGCTCGCAGCTAAGGTTCTCGTGACAGCAATGAACACCACAACAAAATCGGAGATCAATGTTCCAGCCTGTGTGGTGCTCACAGCTATCTCATGCCGGAGGGTTCGGCTCGTACTGAAGCTTTGTCAATAGAGAATGTTACGCTGAAAATTTGTCATTAACATTTGTTAAGAAAAATTTTAATTAAAACTTTGTTTTACTTAAAATTTTATAACAGTTTTGTCTTTACCACGAACACGGTGAGTTAGTTCACAGCTAGAACTACCTTTATTTCAAATATCTCAGAACGGATATTTCAAATATTATAGGCAAACAAAGACAGACGGGCAGATGAACAGACAGGCAGAGGGACGAACGGACATAGCTAGATCGACTTAAAATATCATAGCGATAAAGAATATATATATACTTGATTGGGTTTTTGACCAATATTTCGATTTGTTACAAACGGAATGACGAAGTTAGTGTGCCTCCATCCTATGGTGGAGGGTGTAATTAAGGATATCTAAAAGGGCGAATTTTGTGAAGTTTATTGAGAAGCTGTCCAGTGTTGAGGACATCTCGAGACTACGAAGATTGTTGGCTAAGGATTTCTCATATACGGGTAATTTGCAGAGGCTAGGACCGAGTCTCCCGGCGACACATTGGTCAATTTGTTGGAGACACAATTTCCCGGCAGTGATTTCGCGGGGCACGAAGCAAAGGACTTGGTGCCTGTTTCATGATAACGTTCATTGAGCATTGCACACCTTTAAGCCTTATAGGTCTCCTGGTCCAGATGAAATCTACTTAAGGATGTTTCAAGAGCGCTTTTGCTCTCTGGCTGACTGGTACGTCACGTTATCTTGGTCTAGTATAAGATACTTCTAGGAATCCTTAATCGAATAAAATAGTAAGTATATAGCATCCAAGTATAAAATGGTATTTTGTAGTTGTTTAGGAATTTTATATAATTTAGTAGCTTACTTTCTCACATAATCGTAGTTTTCTAAATCCCATGGATCGACGTAACACCTCTGAGAGGGCAACAGTGTGGTACTGTAAATATCCTCAGTGTTGTCAATTGTGTAGTATGGTGATTCATGTTGCTCGAACGATGAATCGTCATTATAAAGGGCATCCTGTGGCAAAGGTTGCTTGGGTCCACGTCTCCTTGGAGTTGTATGACTGCGTTCTCGCATTTTTTAAAATGTTCTGCAAATATAAAAAGCAAAAATATGCCTTTATTTATTATCATAATAACAAGGTTTTCAACTTAGGTGGTAGTTTAAAATTTAATACATTTTTATATATATATAAAGGGTGATTTTTTTGAGGTTAGGATTTTCATGCATTAGTATTTGACAGATCACGTGGGATTTCAGACATGGTGTCAAAGAGAAAGATGCTCAGTATGCTTTGACATTTCATCATGAATAGACTTACTAACGAGCAACGCTTGCAAATCATTGAATTTTATTACCAAAATCAGTGTTCGGTTCGAAATGTGTTCATTCACCGTAACGTTGCGTCCAACAGCATCTTTGAAAAAATACGGTCCAATGATTCCACCAGCGTACAAACCACACCAAACAGTGCATTTTTCGGGATGCATGGGCAGTTCTTGAACGGCTTCTGGTTGCTCTTCACTCCAAATGCGGCAATTTTGCTTATTTACGTAGCCATTCAACCAGAAATGAGCCTCATCGCTGAACGGTGAATGAACACATTTCGAACCGAACACTGATTTTGGTAATAAAATTCAATGATTTGCAAGCGTTGCTCGTTAGTAAGTCTATTCATGATGAAATGTCAAAGCATACTGAGCATCTTTCTCTTTGACACCATGTCTGAAATCCCACGTGATCTGTCAAATACTAATGCATGAAAATCCTAACCTCAAAAAAATCACCCTTTATATGCTAAAGAGCGTCTATTAGACATTTTTTGGACGCTGTCTGTAAGAGTTGAGCACTTGTTGTAGGGATTAATAACCACGACAGTCCACTATAATGTTCACCGAGACAGGTATTTGTTTCTACCTATCCAATTAATTTTTTGGTTAATGTTCTGTTAACGAAGAAAGAAATATAAAACAAGTAAAAGCGTGCTAAGTTCGGCCGGGCCGAATCTTTTATACCCTCCACCATGGATCGCATTTGTCGAGTTCTTTTCCCGGCATCCCTTCTTAGGCAAAAAATGATATAACAAAAGATTTGCTCTGCTATTAGAGCGATATCAAGATATGATCCGGTTTAGACCACAATTAAATAATATGTTGGAGACCTGTGTTAAATGTCAGCCAATTCGAATAAGAATTGCGTCCTTTGGGGGCTAAAGGAGTCAAATGGAATGATCGATTTATATGGGAGCTGTATCAGGCTATAGACCGATTCAGACCAAAATAAACACGTATGTTGATGGTCATGAGAGGATACGTCGTACAAAATTTCAGAGGCCCTAGAGGCCCAAGAAGTCATTATCCCAGATCGGTTTATATGGCAGCTATATCAGATTATGAACCGATTTGAACCTTATTTGACACAGTTGTTGGATATCATAAAAAAATACTACATGCAAAATTGCATTCCAAACGGATAAGAATTGCGCACTCTAGAGGCTCAAGAAGTCAAGACCCAAGATCGGTTTATATGACAGCTATATTAGGTTATGGACCGATGTGAACCATACTTGGCACAGTTATTGGATATCATAACAAAACACGTCGTGCAAAATTTCATCCCAATCGGGTAAGAATTGCGCACTATAGAGGATCAAGAAGTCAAGACCCAAGATCGGTTTATATGGCAGCTATATCAAAACATGGACCGATATGGCCCATTTACAATACATACAACCAACCGACATACACTAATAAGAAGTATTTGTGCAAAATTTCAAGCGGCTAGCTTTACTCCTTCGGAAGTAAAGTCCCATCCTATGGTGGATGGTATAAATATATGTGAAGAAAGGCAATGACAAGATTTTGCTATGATCGATAGAGATAATAAATGGGACTTGCGGATGATTTTAAGTAGTTCCCGTAGAAAATTCTGCTGAAATCAATATGCATGCTATATTTAGAAAAAGGTTGATGCTAGAGACTGTATAAATAAATAAATGCAATAATTTGGCATGTATGATCTTTACACGTTGCAAACCGATTTTGACAACACAATATCCCCATAAAGTAAAATAGTCCTTATGCAAGGAAAATCCAAATTTTTGTCACCCAAAATTTGTATTGGGTGACAGTGTTGATTCCAGTTAATCAACATTGAAAAATCCAGGAAATGACTATAACTCTTTATACCCATAGGAGGGGTGGTGTACTAATCTCGTCATTTCGATTATAATACTACCATCTGCGATCCTCATTCTAGAGAAATGGTGATATCGTCTGCAGCTATTCGCTTAGAATTTCGCACAAATCCCTCTTTTTGATGTAGTTCAGGATTGTAAATGGGTTTAATCTGTTCATGTACGTCGGGATGTATAGCACCCATATAAATCGATCTCCCGACATTAATTCAGTTCTTGAGCCAAAAGAGGTTAATCGATTTTGATGAAATTTTCTCGTTGATTCTGTTTTGACTTTTAGCATTCGTGCCAGTATGATTCAAACCGATCTAAAGTCTGAAGCAGGTTACTAAAATCGATCTCCCATTTAAGTTCGTGAGCCCCTAAATGGCGCAATTCTTCTTAAGCGAATTGGATAAAATTGTGCACGAGGATTTTTGTTATGATTTGCAATATTCATGTCAACTTTGACCCAAACAGAATACCAATTAAAATGAGACAACGACCATAGGATCATAGCTTTGGCTGAGCTGTAAGTTTGGGTTAGGTTGAATAAATATGAAATATTATCCGTTCCATTCCATTATAAACATACACCTAAGCCAGTGATTTGCTTGTTAAGCGCTCTAAATACTACCCAACACCGAATAGTTAGCCATTGTGTCATTCAATTTGCAAAATATCGTTTTATGCATACTTTTTTGGCCCTACAAAGTATACATAATAGATCGTCGTTATATTCACAGACGATCTAGCCGTGTACTTTTGTATGTCTGTTGAAGTCAGTCTAAGGTCTATAAAAAACGGACATAGTTCAAAGATGGTACTTGTAATAGGACCCATTTGGAAAGGGCACGAAAGGCAACACTTGCCCTACACAACTGCAACATAGCCATTGGTAAAAGTTGGATTGGTTTAGACGGCGCGTCATGCATTGGGTATATAGTGCAATTGTCAGACCTATAATGCTATCTGGTGTTGTGGTCTGGTGGACGGCGTTTCAAAAGTCCACCTACTGTTCAATACTCAAACGGATCCAAAGGATGGCTTGTTTGTGCATCACAGCTGCACTAAGGACGACACCATCTGATGCACTGAATTGAATGCTACATCTAATGCCTCTTGACATTGTAGCTAGACAAATTGATGCAATCGCTACTACGAGGTAAATGGAGCTTTCTTTTTGGTCATGGCTACGGCTACGGACAATGTGTTATCATTGATACTATGTTCGATGTTCCAGGCAGTGTGGATTACACCTTACCTGAGCCGCTTTTTGATAAAAAGTACTTTACCACTATTCCTGATAGAAGCGATTGGAACTACGATATCCCTGGTAATAGAAGTTACATAGACTTCCAAACTAGACGACCAGGTGGGCTTTGGGTGTACTCTAAAAATCTAGAACTGGTCATATCGAAAAGGCTACCCGACTACTGCTGTGTGTATCAAGTGGAGATCCTTGCAATTAAGGAAGTGGTGGAATGGTTAAGATAGAATGTCATAACGACGATTAGCATAAATACCTTCTATCCGTAAATCCCTGCACAACGTATTTCTAAACACAAAAACCGCTCTCGACTGTCGCAGATCTCCCAAAGAGATGGTTGAACAGGTCAAAATTCACCTGTTCTGGGTGCCGGGCCACAGTGATATCCCAGGGAATTCTAAAGCGGACGAGCTTGCGACTTGGAACTACCTTACACATTACTGAGATACTGGAATCCGTGGGTATGTCTCTAGCGACATGTTAGCTAAGTTTTCAGGACCAGGCCCGAATGACAACGAATGATATATGGTCACTGTGAGCATTCCAATATTGTGTGACCTCATCTAGTCTTGAAGAGGTCTACCGCCTTGCTGTCACTGGCGAAAACAGACGTCTCAGTCATTGTGTCCATCATGACAGGTCACGGTCTAATCGGAAAACATGCTGAAGGTTGTCAGTAACGACTTTTGCAGAAGGTACAAGATTTTTATAAAAATGAATTGCTCGAAAACTTAAAACAAGAATCTATTCGTAGTACCAATTGATATGATAATTCCATAATATTCCATTATTTTCAAATAACAGCAAATTTAAAGAGATCGATATATAAAAAATATTTTAAATTTTTTATCACCATTCACTTAGCCTGCTACATCGTATAAGCACTTGCAGCCACAGTCTACATTTCTAAACTTCCAAATCAATTTGCATTAATATTTTCTTCGTTGTTTATTTATTGAAAACAACATTTGTGGGCTATGAGAATTGAATGCAGCTGCAAACATTACGGTTTACTCTTTGCAAATTTGAACGAATGTATATGGCTTGGAATTTAAATGGTCTAGTTTAAATGCCAACATCATTGCAATTCCAAGATCAGATGGATGGAATAACAACATTGGAAATTCAGCTTCTGCTTTGATGGCCAATCTAAAGCAAATGTAAATGATTTGAATATTTTAGAAAGAACATGTTGCTCTGGGGTGACTTCATACTATAAAACCCAAACAAAGTGCCAGACGCCCATCTCGTCAACGACTCCACACTGGTCACCTTCTCTATTATGTTCAGTATTTCGACAAGTGGCACTTAGCAAGACCGGCGACTGTTTCGCTCCCAGTGGAGGACCCTTCCTGGCATATTCGTCCGCCTGCTTGTTTTCCGGAATATCATACTTTCCGGGAAATCAAATTAGCGCTGTATCATGATCCCGGAGCCTATTCAGGGATTTAAAACTCAACGCACAGTGGGATAGAATTGAAAAAACTAGTAAGTAATATGCCATTTGAGAACGGATAGAGATTACTCTTTGAAATTTAAAATATTTGGAGCAGAGGTGTTACCGAGAATATGCAAAATTTCAAGGTCTGAGGTGGTGCGGGTACAGGGACCTAAAGTTGGTTAGTTTGGCATTCTGAAAAATTATTTGGGCTGCCAAAAGTTCATTTGTGGTCCGATTTCTAAAAATTCTACTAGTTTTGGAAAATTTTCTGGGTGCCGGGTCACAGAGATATCCCAGGGAATTGTAAAGCGGGCTAGCTTGAGAGACTGCTACCTACCTTACACATTCTAGGAGAACTGGAATCTCTGGGTATGCCTCTAGCGACATGTAAGGAAGTCTCCAAGATCAGGTCCTAAGAGCAACGAATGAAGAAGTCTACCGCTTTGCTGGCACTGGCTAGAACAGATGTTTCAGTCATTATGTCCGTCATGACAGGTCAATTCGATCAGAAATTGCTGAAAACATTTCGCCGAAGCAGTGCAGACGTCGAGGAGGAAGAGATTATAGAACACCTTCTGTGTGTTTGTCCCGCACTGGCAGTCAGAAAGAGTTTGTCTGATTTAGCGGATGTGAACATTTGCAAGTTATTTGAGTTTTTAAAGCGATCTGGATGGTTCAACGGTTCTTGTGGTATGACAATGAACTAAATCGTCTACGTGAGTCTGATGGCAGACTGCCACTTTAACCTAAACTTGGAAATATATAATTTTTATTTTTTGAAATTTTGGACGAGATTATTATTGTATTTTGCGATTTACGACCTGCCAAGAGGCGACCAGATAGACTAAGACCTACAGGATTTCAATAAAACCTCTGCTATAACCATTTAAAGTCTCAAAGAAGGATATATCTATTCCTTCTCAAATGACATATTTTTCACTAGTTTTTTCGATTCTATCCCACTGTGCAACGCACTTGACTGCAAATGGAAATTTGTCCATGAATATTTCATTACGAAACAAGTGCAAACTTCAAAGTTCAATAATAAATGGCATTTAATTGGCAATGACAGAATATTTGTCCCATTACCCGAACTTAGAATAGATTTCCAAGCACCTTGGTCTTCTGCCCTCCGTTTCCAATTTCTGATATCAAGTTTCACCACTTAATCTTTCCATCGGAGTTTTCGTCGTCTCGGTTTGCGTGTACACAGTGCTTGCCTCGAAAAGACTTCTTCTGGAGCTTCTTCATTCATTTTGCCAACATGACCTAGCCAACGCAACCATTGTATTTTGAAACGTTTACATAAGCCAACGCTGTCATACAGCTCATATAGTTCATACGACGCCGATATTCTCCATCAGTGCACTGGTCCATATCTCTTTAGATATCTTTCTCTTTAGATACTCTCAAAGGTTGCAGTTATTACTTCTGGTGACCTACCCCTGATATCGATGTCGTCGGCATAGGCGAGTAGCAAGTGCGAGTAGTGTGCCATTTCTATTCACATCTGCATCTCGAATAATCTTTTCCAGCAGGATATTAGTGAGATCAAACGATAAGCTGTCTCCTTGTCTGAAATCTCGTTTGGTATTGAATAGTTCGGAGAGATTCTTTACTATTTTTACTGAGGAACGTGTATCACCATGCGTCATCCTGCAGAGTCAGAAATGTCTTGAAATATCTTTGAACGTATAGGACTATCAAAAGCGGCTTTATAGTCAAGGAAGAGATGGTAATAATTGACCTGCTCCTCTCGGTCCTGGGATTTGGCACAGTGTGAATATCTGGCCTATGGTGGATTTATCATGTCTAAGGTCACAATGAGGGGCCCAATTATCTTTTAGACTTTAGGTTTTAATATTTCACACAATACGCTCGAGATTATCTTGTATGCGTTGTGGAGGATTCTTATTCCTTACACCTCTGACCGGAATGTGCCAACTGCTTTCTTTTGTGTATGGGATATAGTATGCTATCCCGATCGCGCAGACGAGCTTATCAGCGTGTCCCCTCCGGTCTAAAATGGTTCATCGGGCAACCCATCGGCTCCTGCTGCTTTGTTGTTCTTCAGTCGGATTACTGCTACTTGGATCTCATTCTGACTACGAGATAAGTATTCTATACCATTATCAAGAATTAATTTTGCGGTATCTTCTTCGCGGCCATTGTCGGACACTAGCAGCTTGGAAAAATGTCCCAAGCAATGTTACCAGATTTGTTTCTTTGTGTCTGCAGGCGTATGTGTCTTTACCAAAGTCATCGGGTTGATGTTTGATTCTTTGCTAAAATTTCTGGACTTCATTCTGACCCCTGTACATCTCAATTCGCTCACACTCACGTCTTCCCGTTTCTTTGTTCTTTCTGCGGAATAGACTTTGTCTTCTCTCCTTTTTTCCCGATATATCTTATTCATTTGGCGAGTTGCTACTGATTACAGGCTTGCTCTGTATGCCACGTTCTTGGCTTCCGTAACATTTCGACACTCGAAAAATGGATTTCGACACTCGTATTATGGATTTTTTTCGACGATTATTTTCAGTATAAGCGGAAAACCATTTCCATTTCAATATGCTGTTTAATTTTAAAGCTGAAATAGGTGGAGGTAATCTAACTTCATTACTCCGTCCGAAAAATTCGACTTTTGAAAGAACGCATTTTTCGAACGAACAAAACTATCCATTCCAAATTTTTCTCATATATTTTTTATTAATGTTCATCATATGAACCTAAAAGACTTTTTGAGGGATATCTTAATTAGGGTGGTTTACTGAACACTTTCACTCTTTTGTTTGACTTTATGGCTTAAAACGCATTGAGAGTTTTTTTGGACCTATTTATTCGATAACGACTTTTTGCACACGTTAAGGAGTTTTTTTGAAATTATTTTTCAAATTTCTTGAGACATTTTTATACCCTCCACCATACCATGGGGTTATACTAATTTCGTCATTCTCTTTGTAACTCCTCGAAATATTCGTCTAAGACCCCATAAAGTGTATATATTCTTGATGGTCATGACATTTTAAGTCGATCTAGCCATTCACGTCCGTTTGTCTTTCACGCCCACTTTCGAAAGACTAAAGCTAGCCGCTTGTAAATGGGCCATATCGGTCCAAGTTTTGATATAGCTGCCATATAAACCGATATTGGATCTTGCCACTAGAGGGCGCAATTCTTATCCGATTTGGATGAAAGGTTGCATGAGGTGTTTTGTTATGACTTCCAATAACTGTGCTAAGTATGGCGCAAATCGGTACATAACCTGATATAGCTGCCATATAAACCGATTTGGGATCTTGACTTCTTGAGCCCCTAGAGGACGCAATTCTCATCCGATTTGGCACAAATGTTTTGTTATGATTTCCAACAACTCTGTTAAGTACAGTTTAAATCGGCTCATAACCTGATGTAGCTGCCATATAAACCGATTTTCGATCTTGACTTTTTGAGCCACTAAAGGGCGTATTTCTTATCCGATTGTTGCCTAAAAATAGATACCAGATAAAGATCTTGGCAAATGTGATTCATGGTGGAGGGTATATAAGATTCGGCTCTACCGAACTTAACACGCTTTTATTTGTTGTACCCTCCACCATAGGATTGGGGTATACTTATTTGGTTATTCCTTTTGTAACACCTCGAAATATACTTTATGGAGTCTTACTCGATAAAGTATATATATTCTTGATCGTCGTGACATTTTAAGTCGAACCATGTCCGTCCGTCTATTTATCGAAAGCACACTAACTTTTGCACAAACACTTGTTATTAGTAGGTCGGTTGGGATTGTAAATGGGCCAAATCGGTCCATGTTTTAATATAGCTGCCATATAAACCGATCTTGGGTCTTGACTTCTTGAGCCTCTAGATTTGTCTTAAATTTTGAATGAGGTGTTTTGATATGACTTCCAACAACTGTGATAAGTATGGCGCAAATCGGTTGATAACCTGATATAGCTGCCATATAAACTGATTTGGGATCTTGATTTTTGAGCCTCTAAAGAGCGCAATTCTCATCCGTTTTGGCACAAATTTTGTGCAACGGCTTCTCTCATGGCCTTCAATATACGTGTGAATCGATCTATAGCTTGATACATGTCCCATATAAATCGATCTCCCGATTTTCCTCTTGAGCCCCAAATCGGGCTATAACTTGATGTAGCTCCTCCTCCTCCTACGTTCTTATTCATTATTTTTGTTTGCCTAAAAAGAGATACTGCGCAAAGAACTCGATCCATGGTGGAGGGTATATAAGATTCGGCCGGCCAAACTTAGCACGCTCCTCCTTGTTTTTTTCTAAATATCTTAAAATAAATTTTTAAAATCTGTTAGAATGACCATATTGTTCACTCCCGTTTTACCGGAAAAGGATGCGAAAATACCGCTTTTTTGAAGACGGGAATTCTCGGGATCTCCCGTCTCGGGAATCCCCTATGCAAAACGCTAGTGGTGACGCTGTGCGGCACGCCGTTCGGAGTCCGAACTTTGGACTTGACAAGTTATCATTGAGTTTAAACTGGAATGGAAAAACTCCCGCGGTTCCTTAATGAAATGTTCATTGGCAAGTGCAATTTGTGTAGTCACCAATGACGACACCATAACAAATTACGTCATTAATGTTTATTTATGACTACAAACAATAATTGTTAACTCTTGGCCTATGGCCACGGTATTGCCGACAATGACAGTGATGATGTTGAGCCAATGATAATTGCAGCAATATGGATACAATTTATTGATCGCTGCTCTTTTTATGGGTAAAATTAAACAAAAAGAAAAACACATATTGCAAGCAAACGAGTTTTATGGAAAACCAAATGGATTTGTGTATGCTGGCATGGTTTGCTTTACAACGGCGTTTTGATGGCTTGGTATTGATGCTGTCTAACATAATGATGGGGTAATGGCACACTTATCGAAGCAATAGCTTCCTGGCCATCAAGTGACCGTTACGCATCGGAAGTAGAAATTCGTTGGCCATGATCAATGTGTTCGTTGTTATACATTTTTATATCATTTTGACTAGAGGCGGAAGATACTGGAGTAGGCAATTGATGTTTACACTGGAATTATTGGTGACCACTCCGTATCGTCTTATAGCTGATGATTATTTACAAAAAGTGGTTTCGACCAAACATACACCATGCACCAATGATGTTATTTTCTTTGATAAACATTGGCGGCAATGATATTGAACGTAGTTAAGCAAGTTAGGCCAATGCGAGGCTTAAGGTAAGCTGCTTGTGTGAAACGTTTCTCTGAGGAGGAATTTTTGTTGTGTGAACAAATATTTTGAATTGTTTCAATGTGCTCTTTTTGAGACCACAATAATTACTATGGCATGCCGTGGCACTCCAAACTCGATTCATTTTTATCGCTTCGTTTGTGTGCCAGGTTTAGTTGAAATGGAATGGAGCAGTTTACGGCAAATGACATGTTTAAACTTGAACTTGCAGTGCTTTTTCGATTACATAACCTTTTATGTTACACTTGTTAGGGGAAAAAAGTGAATCTACTGTAGCAGCTCGTAATGGTTGTTATTTATGTGGGAAAAGTAGAAAAATGAGGGTGTGATAGTTTGTAAGGCTAAGAGTGTTACAGTTTTCGGAGAAACACCGGAAATCTAAGAAATAAAAGTGTATGGACTATGCGTAATTGAATAGTATCAAAAGTTTCGATTCAACTGGCATATGCTTATAGGTTCTGCTACTGCTTTGGTCCTGTTGTCATACATATTTTGGTATGAAGATATACATTTTTACAGAGTTGTTTTAGCAACTCTGCAGTCGACATGAAACTAAAATCCTGGTTCTCATCTCTACAACAGATGCATAATTAATCTGAAAATGTGTATTAACCTATAGAGTCATCAACGACGCTAAAAGAGAGTAAAAAGATTGATAAAAGGTTTAGGGTACCCCGCCATAACGGTGAGTTCACTCGGACGCCAGTTTGGCACATACCGAAAAAAGAATTGGTGAGGTGAAGTGTAGGTAAGAAAGTAAAAAGGTTTCATTATCTAGACCTGCAGACTAGAGAAGAGACGAACTTAGTAGCGGTGAGCAAGAGCCTCTCCAATATGTCCTCCTCCTCATCATGACAACTTCTACTGTAATCATTATACGGGATTCCCATATGTGTAGCTATATGGTACATCACACAGTGACCGTTTATGACTCCTGTCATAGTGCCCACTGATCTCTTTTCGAAACCCAAGAAATTCCTCCGACCGTCGAGAGAGTCAAGTACGGCAAAATGTTCTGGGAGACCGCTATTCATGTGCAGATTCTAACCTCGCCACCGACTTCGCTCTAGAAGGTTCAGTAGCTCGAGAAATAGGTGACCGGTTTGTTCGCTGAGAACAAGCCCTTGTTGCTTTTCATTTCCCGTTATACAATCATGTCTGGGAAAATAAATTAGGGTTTCCAAATATCGGTCACGCACATTGATCACTCTGTCCTCTAATTTTAAGTTCCGAGGGTGGTAGACCACTTCCTAGAATTTAAATTAGAGCTATGGTACTTTACCTAAAATACCGTTCACTCGTTCGACAGTCTCACACATCCCAATCTCGTCCCCATCTTCATCTGGAAGCTTCACTGTATACTGAAATCGCATTGTTCCCAAATACTAAGTCAGCCTCCTTATCAGCTCTTTCGGAAAGCGTATCCTGAAAATTCTATCTCGAATCTAGGTCAGCTAGTCTGAGACCTTCCTCATTGATCACTCTTTCCTCTAGTTTTAAGTTCCGAGGGTGGTAGACCCCTTCCTAGGATTTTAATTAGAGCTATAGTACTTTACCTAAAAGACCGTTCACTCGTTCGACAGTTTCACATATGCCAATCGCGTCCCCATCTTTATCTGGAGGCTTCATTGAATACTGAAATCGCATTGATTCCAAAAACTACATCCGCCACCTTAACAGCCCTTTCGGAAAAGCGAATCCTTAAAATTCTATCTCGAATCTGTATCCCCCCACTCTGTATCTACAATACACAAAATGCAATTGTGGCCATGTCCACTACCTTTCAGCATGCCGAGCTCCCTCAGCCTGAGCGCTACCTTAAATCTACTGTGCGGAATATGAAGCTCATTCGCCTACACTTTCTCGAACTCCTCAGTATGAATCCTCCCATTAACGGGCTTTCACCGTACCAGAGCCCTTTTTGTCAACACTAATCTCACAATTGCCAAAAAATCATCTTCCTACTGAACATTCTCCTACAGTAGTAAAAGTCGCTAACGTCCAGGTATTTAGCCTCATTTAATAATTGTGGCCATATTCACCACATTTCAGCATGCCGAGCTCCCTCAGCCTGAGCGCTACCTTAAATCTACAGTGCGGAATACGGAGCTCATTTGCCTACACTTTCTCGAATTCCTCAGTACGAATCCTCCTATTCATAGGCTTTCCTCATACCAGTGCACCTTTTCTCAACACTAATCTCACAATTACCAGTAAATCATCTTCCTACTGCACATTCTCATACAGGATTAGACGTCGCTAACGTCCAGGTATTAAGCCTCATTTAATAACTGCAGAGTGATCCCTTCCAGAGACGGGAATTTTTCTCAACCCATTCCTCTTAGGCTATCTTTGGTCAAGAGGCTTCGAAGGCAATCCGTGGTACATATTTTTCAGAAGTAAAAGACGCAAACGTTCAGGTAATTAGCCTCATTAAATAACTTCAGAGTGATCCCGTCCAGAGACGGGAGTTCTTTCTCAATCCATTCCTTGTAGGCTATCTCGACTGTTCCAAAAGAGTGGTTTAAGAGACTTCGAGGGCAATCAGTGTAATAGGTGCAATGCTGAATCGGAAGTTGAAGGTAAGTCTAACAGATGCTGGGCATTTGGAAGATGAGCAAAATGGGACCAAGTATATTACACTTTAATGTGATCCGACTGATACTAAAATTTGCATGGCTCAACACACATGACTAATATACGCAATTGGTGATTTGAGGATCAAGTTGATAATGGCCTTGGGGGTAGTATTATTTACTCTGCCATATGGTCAAATTCACTAGTTGAACGGACCTATTGAAAACTTGGAAACTTAACAGCATGGGGGAATAGGTACTAGACATCAGGGATGAAAGAGGCTATGTATAGGGAAATACCGCCAAGGATCGGAAAGGAAAGTATTGGGAATCTAAATTGCAACGAAAATCTATTCAATAACACAACAGCACACAGTGGTTGAAACATCGAAAACATTGAAAATCAGATCATAACTATTTAACTGTTGACCTTAGCCGTATGCTTTCAGGAAACGTTCTTGGTCCACATCTTTAATCAAGGTGTTAATATTGTATTGGATATTAATATTGAAAACTGCTATAACTTTTGGTCTACTGAACCGATTTGCATAATGTAGGACTCTGAAGAAGAGCTGTTTGATGTTTTCTAGCCAGCGACAGCAAAGCGGTAGATCTCTTAAACGACTAAAGATATAGACACGATTTAGCTTTTACGTCAAATTCTTAACGTGAAGCTTAAACATTTACGGAGTTTTTAAGGATACACTGAAAAAACCAAGGCAAAATTTGATATTTTAAAATTAAACTATTCATTAGATCATCCCATACCACAAGGGAGATAATTTTTTGCAAATAGAGAAACGCATGCCCTCCATTTTGTTCCTTTTGGTTCCAATAAGCTATATACAAAATACCATTTCCAAGCTACAGAAAGCAATTTTCGATCGGTCGTCTTAAAATCTGGTACATGTATGTTTATCGATCTAGAGACGAAGCCTATTGAAATTGGAAAAATCAGTTCAGATTTAGATATAGAATGTGAATATTGAAAAGGATGCCAAGTTAAATTTAATGTTGAAACATAATTAAAATGTTTACCAATTTATATGCAGATCTCAGTTGACTATTTAACAAAACAGTTTGATACAAAACTCTATTATGGTTTTGTGTTGTGATCTGATGTAGTTTTTATGTCGTAAACAAAACAAAAATTACTTTTGGGAGTTGTTGTTTTCGCACATTTAAATAACTACTTTCTGTCGGACATTTCTTAATCGCGTAAATATTACCAAACAATGTATGTGCCTTAGAAATGCTTGCCGTATTTTCTAGTGCCTAGCATCCATGTGTCTGTTGCTCTAATGATTTTTGGTATTGGACATAACAACATTTTTGTTCCTAAGGCGAAACTTTAAAAATTATCACTTTCCTAGTTGACCATCCGCACTCGACATAGTAGCTCAATATATTGACTCTTTGCCTAGTCAAGACAAAAAAAGAACGAATAATCATTTGAGACTAACGAAACAATCAAATAGTTTTTGGTTTTACAACAAAAAAAAGGTAATTGACCGTAGGCGAAGTTGCTAAAAAAGCTACGTTTATTACTAACGTTTGATACGTCGAAGAGAAACGTTACACGGTACAATAAAAGAATACAATAAAAGAAAAACTTCGAAATAAAAGTATTTTGCTTGCCGTAAAGTCCTAAACCTTTTATTTTTTTTTGCGTGCACTATATCCAACTTTGGACGTCGTGGCAGTACGGGTTATCGTTAAATGATCGCCATAATATTTCGTATTTTGATTATTACAATCGATCAAAAAGAAAAAAATTGGTGTTTTGCGTTAAAAAAATTGTTTTTTGGGACACTCTACTATTCATATCTCGTTAAGTGTACCTTATGGCATGGTCAATTATCCATGTTATTTCAGATCTCGCCAAGATCTTTGTTTAAAGTCCTAAATCGGTTCAGTAGATTAAAAGCTATTACCACTAGAGGTTGGAGAAGTCGACAGAGGTTAACTTTGACACACACTGTGTTGAAGGTATGGTCCAATAACGTCATTTCCCTGATAACCAATGTCCTCCTGTAGAACATTTCTTACCGCTCATATCTACAGATAAAACAGTTGTGGATTTTTATCCATTTTTTTGCCTTTTGAACCACTTTGCGACGCAAAGTGGCAGGAGGCACTTTTCCATTATAGACTTAAGTTCAGCTTGTCGGAGCACAGAATACTGTTGTCCGACAGGCTAACATACGAGCTGCAATGTAGGATAATTTGTTACTAGGCCTGTCAGTTAGCGATAAGAAATAGCGAGGGCATAACAGCGCTCACGATTCTATGTTTTCGTACCTTACCTAACCTTTACTACATTGGGATTGTAAGTGGACCAAATGGGTGACTTTTGATACCCTCCACCATAGGAATGGGGTATACTAATTTCGTCATTTTGTTTGTAACCTCGAAATATTCGTCTAAGACCTCATAAAGTGTATATATTCTTGATGGTCATGACATTTTAAGTCGATCTAGCCATGTCCGTCCGTCTGTCTTTCGAAAGCACGCTAACTTTCAAAAGAGTAAAACTAGCCGCTTGTAAATGGGCCATATCGGTCCATGTTTTGATATAGTTGCCATGTAAACCGATTTGGGGTCTTGACTTCTTGAGCCTCTAGACGGCGCAATTTCTATCCAATTTGGGTGAAATTTTGCACGACGTGTTTTGTTATGACTTTAAACAACTGTCCTAAGTATGGTTCAAATCGGTTCATAACTTGATATAGCTGTTATATAAACCGATTTTAAATCTTAACTTCTTGAGCCACTTGAGGGTGCAATTCATATCCGATGTGGCTGAAATTTTGCATGAGATGTTTTGTTATGACTTCCAACAACTGTGCTAAGTATGATTGAAATCGCTTTATAACCTGATATAGGTGTCGTATAAACCGATCTTGGGTCTTGACTTCTTGAGCGTCTTATCCGATAGGGCTGAAATTTTGCATGACATGTTTCGTAATGACTTCCAACAACGGTGCGATGTATGGTTTAAGTCGGCCCATGTTTTGATATAGCTGCCATATAAACCAGGCTTCAATCTTGACTTCTTGAGCCACCGCAGAGCGCAATTTATATCCGATTTGGCTAAAATTTTGCATGAGGTGTTTTGTTATGACTTTCAACTATTGCACCAAATATGGTTCAAATCGGTCCATAACCTGATAGAGCATATAAACCGATCTGGGATCTTAACTTCTTGAGGGCTCTTTAGAGGCGCAATAATTATATTATAAATTTTGCACAACGGCTTCTCTCATGACCTTCAACATACTTGTCAAATATGGACTGAAGTGGTTTATAGCCTGATACAGCTCCCATATAAACCGATCTCCCTATTTTATTTCATGAGCTCCTAAAGGGCGTAATTTTTATTCGATTTGGCTGAAATTTTACACAATGGCTTCTACTATGGTCTCCAATATTCAATTTAAATATGGTCCGAAATGGACCATTGCTTGATATAACTTCAATAGAATAGCAACTCTTTTCCTTTATCCTTTATTTGCCTAAAAAGAGATACCGGGAAAAGAACTCGACAAACGCGATCCACATATAAGATTCGGCCCGGCCGATCTTAGCACACTTTAATTGTTACACAGAGACAATAAATAATTGGAACATGTGTGATTTTGGTACTATGCTAATTTTATTTAGGGTCTAAAATTTCGTTTTTTGTCTATATGTGGTTCAATTATTGAAGCCTTATGAAAAATGAAAAATATAATTTCATCAATAATTATATGTTCGCAAATCTTTAAGCGGTCATGTTCGTATCTTAAGTCTTAATGGTATACCATTGAAGTTTGAGTAGAAATTAATGACGATCGTTTTGGGAACACAACCTAAACTTTGGCATCGAATCGAATTGATATACTTAAACTACAGTGACCTTAAGAAGTAGTAATCAATTGCCCATTGTGGCTTCTTAAGTAGTCGAAAACAATTTGTACATTGGTAAATATGGACACACCATCAATTACAAGCTCTCCAATATGTTGATTTCAAAATAATAAAAAGAAACGAATTGAACTTGAAATATTTGTAATGAAATCAAAGTAATCACCAGGTGTATTTAAGTGTTTAACGGCCGCTTATGTGAAATATCCGTTTCCGCTGTGCTTTACTTGGCATATCTCTGCGAGTATATCTATGTAATTACAAGTAACTCCATACAAAAGTTACAATTACGCCTACATTAAACTCCCTGTACTGGCTACATAGTATGTTAAAAGAACAATTGCAGTGGGAAAATAGCAGCTATTAACTGCTAATGATATGAGTATAAATCAAGTCTTGCCAACTCAGTGGATTTTAGTATGCTAGTACAAGTATTTTCATTTATCAAGGAAACTTTTAGAATATTGTTTGGGAGAAACTTCCATTCATGGCTACAACAAAACCTAATTATATTATGAGAGCATATACATAAATTGAAGCATAACAAGTTTAAAGGCATTAAAGTACGTTTGCATTGGCCACAAAATCCGCATTTATGGCCTATTCATACAACAAGTTAAAGGCTTTAAGTTCGGCCGGGCCGAACTTTGGATACCCACCACCCAGTGTATATATGTAAACCACCTTTCGTAATAATCCGGTGAAAAATGCATACTTTATGCCTCCATAGCAGCTTAATCGTCCGATTTGGACCAAATTCGACACGGGAATTGAGAGGTCATTGTTCAACTTTGTAGATCACAATATTGGTATTTTTGGTAGCCATATCCAAATATAGACCGATCTGAACCATATACGACACGGATGTCGAAAAGCCTAACATAATTCACTGTGTCAAATTTCAGCGAAATCGGATTATAAATGTGCCTTTTATGGGGCCAATGTTTTAAATTGAGAAATCGGCCAATATCCAAATATGAATCGATCTGGGCCAAATTGAAGAGGGCTGTCGAAGGGCCTTACATAACTCACTGTCCCAAATTTCGGCAAAATCGGACAATAAATATGTCTTTTATGGCCTAAGACCTTAAATCGGTAGATCTGTCTGTATGGGGGCTATATCAACATATAGTCCGATAAAGCATATCTTTGAACTTAACCTGAACCTGCCTATGGACAAAAAAAGAATCTGTGCAAAGTTTCAGCTCAATATCTCTATTTTTAAAGACCATAGCGTGATTGCAACAGACAGACGGGCGGATGGATATTGCTAGATCGCCTTAGACCAAGAATATACACATATACTTTAAAGGAAAATATATATACTTTAAGGGAAATATTTTAAGCCGGAAATGGAAATGACAAAATTAATATACCGCCTTTCTGCATGTTACAGCAAAAATTTGTGCTGTTTGTACTTACAAATTTCTCTGAGTGTACACTATTCTGAAACGATTTTGAAGGTATATCGAACAAAAGTCTTATAAGGATGCTACACCCAAATCTTTGTTTAGAAAAAAAAAACTCAAACCCAACTCACATCCCATTCTGAACCGATTTTATTTCAACAGGCAGAAATGCGCAGATAAATAAAACAAGGAAAAAGGCATTAAGTTCGGCCGGGCCGAACTTTGGATACCCACCACTTTGATTATATATGAAAACCCCATTTCGTCACAATCCTTTGAAAATTGGATAACTTAAGCACCCAAATTCGGCACGGACATTGAGTGGTAAAGGGTGATTTTTTTGAGGTTAGGATTTTCATGCATTAGTATTTGACAGATCACGTGGGATTTCAGACATGGTGTCAAAGAGAAAGATGCTCAGTATGCTTTGACATTTCGTCATGAATAGACTTACTAACGAGCAACGCTTGCAAATCATTGAATTTTATTACCAAAATCAGTGTTCGGTTCGAAATGTGTTCATTCACCGTTCAGCGATGAGGCTCATTTCTGGTTGAATGGCTACGTAAATAAGCAAAATTGCCGCATTTGGAGTGAAGAGCGACCAGAAGCCGTTCAAGAACTGCCCATGCATCCCGAAAAATGCACTGTTTGGTGTGGTTTGTACGCTGGTGGAATCATTGGACCGTATTTTTTCAAAGATGCTGTTGGACGCAACGTCACTATATGGTACTATTCAATTTTGTAGAACAAAATATTGGTCTTTTTGGCAGATATATCCAATTATAAACCGATCTGAACCATATTAAGGTCGGATATCGTGAGGCTCAGAAAAACCCACTGTTTCAAATTTCAGCGAAATCGCGTAATAAATAAAGCTTTTATGGGTTTCAGTGCCCTTATCGGGCAGGAGGTCTTAACCTACTCCCTGTTTCAAATTTCAGCGCAATCGGGTAATAAATAAAGTTTTTATTGGCTTCAGACGCCTTATCGGCAGATCGGTCTATAAGGCAGCTATATCTAAATATAGTCCGATCTGAACCATATTTAGATAGGATGTCAGGAGGCTGAAAATAACTCACTGTTTCAAATTTTTGCGAAATCGGGTAAAAATTTAGCTTTTATGGCCTTCAGGCCCTTTATCGGAGATCGGTCTCTATGGCAGCTATATCTTAATGTAGTCCAATCCGAACCATATTTAGATCAGATGTCGGGAGGCTTAAAATAACCCACTGTTTTAAATTTTTTGCAAAATCGGGTAGTAAATAAAGCTTTTAAGGTCTTCAGACCCTTTATCGGGAGATCGGTCTATATGGTAGCTATATCTAAATATAGTCCAATCTGAACCATATTTGGGTCAGTTGTCGGGAAGCCTCAAACTACTCACTGGTTCAAATTTCAGCAAAATCGGAGCTATATCCAAATATGGTCCGATTTGGTTTACGACGATCCGAAATATATATACTTTGTAGGGTCGGAAATTGATATTTCGATGTGTTGCAAACGGAATGACTAAATTAATATACCCCCTATCCTATGGTGGTGAGTATAAAAATTAATTATCACCAAATTTCGTGATAAACGCTTAATTTTTAGCGGTGGTTATCCCTCCTCCTTAAGCCTAGTACTAATTTCATTCATTGCCTATTAATTGTTGGCGAATTATGTTACATTCTATTGGACGACATAACACAAACAAAAGTCAAACAAAGCCAGAAAACAAAAGCAACTATGATGAAACTGAGTTACTTGGACTCACTTCGTGAGCATTTAATTACGTTTGCAATGATTGAAGCGAAATTTGTTTTGGCGCAGCGACATGTCACTGACATTTTGCTCAAAAATCTCTGTACCACTTTCGCGAAATTTGTTCACATTTCCCGTTTTTTATACCCTCAACCATAGGATGGGGGCATACAAATTTCGTCATTCCGTTTGTAACACCTCGAAATATGCGTCTAAGACCCCATAAAGTAGGGTGATTTTTAGCTGTAGAAAAGTAAAAAAAAAACAAATAAATTTCAGAAAAATGCATGAAATTTTTATTTGAATCGATAGTACGGTCCATATAATTTAATGTTTGAAGATAATGTCATGCAAATGTTGACCGTGATTGCGCCTCAAATGGTTCATCCGCTTAGTCCAATTTTGGCATTCTCTTTCCAACATTTCGGCCGGCATCTCACGAATAAATGCTTCAATGTTGTCTTCCAAGGCGTCAATTGAAGACTTAGACATGAGCATTAGCATAGCCCCACAAAAAATAGTCTAAAGGCGTTAAATAACACGATCTAGCCGGTCAACTGACCGGTCCCGAACGTGAAATAAAATGTTCACCAAACTCGCCTCTCAATAAGGCAATTGTTACGCGTGCTGTGTGGCATTTGGCATCGACTTGTTGAAACCACATGTCATGCAAGTCAACCTGTTACATTTTGGGCAAAAAAGGTTGGATATTATCTCACGATAGCGCTCACCATTCACAGTTACGTTACGATTCGCATCATCTTTGAAGAAGTACGGTCCAATGATGCCGCAATCCCATAAAACGCACCAAAATGTGACTTTTTCTGGATGCATTGGATGCTTGGGTGAACATTTTATTTCTTGCAATGCTTGGGTGAACATTTTATTTCACGTTCGGAACTGGTCAATTGGCCATTTAGATCGTGCGTTTTAACGTTTTTTATGTTAAAGCTCATATCTATACAGACAGCCCGCTTCAATTGACGCATTGGAAGACAACATTAAAGCATTTATTCGTGAGATACCGTACGAAATGTTGGAAAGAGTATGCCAAAATTGGACTAAGCAAATGGACCATTTGAGGCTCAGTCACGGTCAACATGTGCATTGAATAATCTTCAAACATTAAATTAAATGGACCGTACTATCGATTGAAATAAAGATTTCATGCATTTTTTTGAATTTATGTGTTTTTTTTTGAAAACTTTTCAAAAACTCTTAAAAAATCAGCCTTTATAACGTTTTGCTTGTGACCCTTTACAACGTTTTGCTTGTGACCCCAGAGGGAGAGATCAGGAATACAGACTTTATAAGGTCACAGATGGATTCTTTGAGGAGTTACAATTGAAAAGACTAGATTGGAGCCAATAGTGGATCCAATCTATGCTTCGAAGATGATAAATGTTCACTTACCAATGAAAATAACAAGTCGGTTTTTTAAATCTGTAAAAAATAATTTTAGTCAATAAAGATATTTGATAAATATAAATTTATATCTGAATTGATTTAGGTTGTTACGAAAATCAAGAATATATCTGAAACTATTATATCAAAACTATTGCTATCCACAGTGTATCCTATCTATACTACTAAATTTCTCATTAACATTTCATTAAGGAACAGGGAATACTTCTATTATATCAATGAGAGCAGTCCGAAAAATGTCTAAGCTCAATGATAAGGGGCCTCCTTTTTATTGCCGAGTCCGAACTGCGTGCCGCTACCTACGCCATCATGCCATGTTAAAACTTCTCTACAAAGTGGTGTCGCTATGCGGCACTTTGAGCTTAAACATTAATTAGCCTGCGCTCATGGATATGATAGAAGTATCCCCTGTTCCTTAATGAAATGTTCATGGGAAATTTAGTATAGCGACAACACTTGGTAGAGAAGTTTTAAAACGGCAGAATAACTCACCAATGTAGCCGCCGTTAGTACGAGGATAACCTCAGCTGAAATTTTTTCTGATGTTCAAGCCGGGGTTTGAACGCAGGCGTTTGGGGTCACCAGGCGGACATGCTAACCTGTGCCCCACGGTGGCCTCCATCTATCTATTAATGTCTTAATCTATACAAGCCCTCAATACACCCATATTACGGGGTGTGACACACACAATGACAAAGTTTATTTACTTCTGAGAACATAGAATTATTGAATGGATATCTTCACTTATACAATATATAAAAATTAATTTGTGTTTGTTTGTCTGTTCCGTATAGACTCAAAAACGGCTGAACCGATTATCTTAAAATTTTCACTGATGGAAATAGGGTACTACATTTTTTGATATCCGATGGGTGAGCGGACTCTCCCCCTTACCCTTATTTTCAAAAACTCCAGATCTCGGAGAAGGGTGGTGCGATTTAAGCGAAACTTTGTGTGCTCTCTAATAGTAACCTAAAAACAAAAATTTGGTATCCAAATTTCGTATGGGGTACCTAGGGGCGACGCCCCACACCAAAACCTACCAAATATATATATGGAACAATCACGACATTATGGGACTCAAATGAAAGGTATTTAAGAGTAGAATAAGAATCTGATACCCAAATTTGGGACCAAATGTTTGGGGGATCAACCCAACACCCAAAATACCCCTAAATCGGACATATTTACTGACCATGGCAATATGGGACTTTATGTATTTACGAGTAGAATACGAATCTGATATCAAAATGTGTGACCAAGTGTTGAGGGGGCCGTCCCGCCCTAAAAACAGGACTTATTTACTGACCATCGCAATATGGGGCTCCAATAATGAATTGCTGCCACATCCACCAGCACAACCCCAAAACCGGACATGTTTGCCGACTATGCAAATATGGGGCACAAATGAAAGGTAGATCACGAATCTGATATCAACCTTCGGGACCAACTGTCTAGGGGACGTCCCACCCCCATAACATCCCCCATGGCAATTTGGGTCTTAAAGGGAGTGGAGCTCTACACAAAGCGGACATATTTGCTGACTTTTGCAATAAGGGGTTTAAATGAAAGGTATTTGAGGTTAGAAAACGAATTTGATATCCAACTTTGAGTCTAATGGCAATATGGGGTTCAAATAAATGATATTGAGAGTAGAGCACGATGATAATTTATTTTCAGGGCTAAGTGTTTGGGAGACAACCCTACTCCCCAAAACATACCTAAATCTGACATATTTACCGACGAGGTCAATGTGGAGCTCAAATGAAAAGTATTGGGGAGTAGAGCACGAAATTGATACCCATTTTCGGGACAAATTTTCTGGGGGTCCAACTTTGAGTCTAATGGCAATATGGGGTTCAAATAAATGATGGTGAGAGTAGAGCACGATAATGATTTATTTTCAGGGCTAAGTGTGTGGGAGACAACCCTACTCCCCAAAACATACCTAAATCTGACATATTGGGTTGCCTAAAAACTTATTGCGAATTTTTTAAAAGAAAGTAAATGCATTTTTAATAAAACTTAGAATGAACTTTAATCAAATATATAATTGCCATTTTGTTCGATAACCTTTTGCCATCTTCCTGGCAAATTTAGTATTCCACGATCATAGAACTTCTGGCCTTTATCTGCAAAAAACTGAACCAAGTGCGATTTTATAGCCTCATCATTGCCGAAAGTTTTACCATTTAAGGAGTTCTGCAAAGATCGAAATAAATGGTAGTCTGATGGTGCAAGGTCAGGGCTATATGGTTGATGCATCAAAAGTTCCCAGTCAAGCTCACTCAGTTTTTGGCGAGTGACCAAAGATGTGTGCGGTCTAGGGTTGTCCTGGTGGAATATGACACCTTTACGATTGACCAATTCTGGTCGCTTCTCCTTGATGGCTGTATTCATTTTATCCAATTGTTGACAGTAAACATCCGAATTAATCGTTTGATTCCTTGGAAGCAGCTCAAAATATACCACACCCTTCCAATCCCACCAAACAGACAGCATAACCTTCTTTTGGTGGATATCAGCCTTTGAAGTGGTTTGAGCTGGTTCACCATGCTTGGACCATGATCGTTTTCTCCAGTTATGATTCATCTCCAGTTATGATTCGTTTTAAAAACGGATCGAATTCATTGCGTTTAAGGTGCATATAACAAGCGTTGATTCGGTTTGTTAAATGAATTTCTTTCAATACATGTGGTACCCATATTAAAATTGACGCCAAACAAACAAATGTAAACAAAATTTCGCGCACTTTTTTTCAAAAGCAAGCCAAAAGTAACAGCTGATAACTGACAGAAGAAAGAATACAATTACAGAGTCACAAGCCGTTGAAAAAATTTGTCAACGCCGACTATATTACTACTATATTACCGACAATTACTTTTTGGGCAACCCAATATTTGTAAAAAAATATCATAAGGTTGGGTTTGCAAATGCAAATTTGCCCATGAAAATCCACTAAGGAACTGGGGCAAACTTCTCACAAATCACTGAGTGCTGCCCGATTCAAAGTTTAATGTCAATGATAAGGGGCCTCCATTTTATAGCCGAGTCCGAAGGGCGTGCCGTATTGCAACACCTCTTTGGGGAGAAGTTTTAACTTGGCATAGTACCTCACAAATGTCGTCAGTATTAGGAGGGGATAACCACCGGTGAAATTTTTTTATGTTCTCGCCAGGATTCGAACCCAGGCGTTCAAAGCCCACGTGGTCGACTAGTTTCGAACCATCCGCATGGAAGTCGATGCAACTTCAATTACCAGCGATATTTTAGTTGAGTACTAATTACGTATAAAAGCAGCTCAGGCAATGTGCACTCCACACTGCCTTGAACGTTGGCAATTGAGCAATGAGAGAGCTTCCTTAGCTTTAGGTGGACTTTTGAAGCAGCGTCCACCAGACCACAACATCACAACAGGTCTCACAACTGCTGTATACTCCTAATGCATGACACGCGGTTTAAAACCCCAAAGTTTGCCAATGGCTGTCTTGCAAGTGTATAGGGCAAGATTGCCTTTCCTGCCCTTTCCAAAACGTTTGATTTGAAGTTAAATTTCCTGTCCACCAAAACACACAGGTATAACAAAGTCTTTTTATACCCACCACCGAAGGTATATTCATTTTGTCATTCAGTTTGCAACACATCAAAATATCCATTTCCCTATAAAGTATATATATTCTTGATCAACGTAAAAATCTAAAACGATCTAGCCATGTCCGTCCGACTGTCTGTTGAAATCACGCTACAGTCTTTAAACATAGAGATATTGAGTTGAATCTTTGCACAGATTAATTTTTTTTTGTCCATAAGCAGGTTCAGTTCGAAGATGGGCTATATCGGACTATATCTTGATATAGCCCACATATAGACCGATCCGCCGATTTAGAGTCTTAGGCCCATAAAAGCCACATTTATTAACCAATTTTGCTGAAATTTTGGACAGTGAGTTGTGTTACGCCCTTCGACATCCTTCTTCAATTTGGCTCAGATCGGTTCAGAATTGGATATAGCTGCCATATAGACCGATATGCCGATTAGGGGTCTTAGGGCCATGAAAGCCACATTTGTTGTCTGATTTTGCTGAAATTTGGGACAGTGAGTTGTGTTAGGCTCTTCGACATTTTTCTGAAATTTGGCACAAATCGGTCCAGATTTGGATATAGCTGCTATATAGACCGATTTCTCAATTTAAAGTCTTGGCGCATTTATAATCCAATTTCACTGAAATTTGACACAGTGACTTATATTAGGCTTTTCGACATCGGTGTCGTATATGGTTCAGATCGGTTTATTTTAAGATATAGCTACTAAAAAGACTTCTACTTATTAATATTTGGTCCATATCGGAAAATATTTCGATATAGCTGCTATGGGGCATAAGGTATGTATTTTTTACCGGATTTTGACGAAAGGTGGTTTACATATATCCCGGCCGATACGGGATGACTATGGGCGCCACACAGGCTGGAACTTTGAGCTCCGACTTGTGTGGTGCCCATCGTTATCACGGAAATGTGGTGGGTATCCAAAGTTCGGCCCGGCCGAACTTAACGCCTTTTTACCTGTTAAGAGATGGCTTTTTAAGAATATGAGTGATCTCCTTGAAGGGAAGATGAGCTGAATGTTGAAATACTCTTTTCTGGGAATTTGTTCTATTTTAAAGCACTACAACCGTGGTATACTTACTCCAAATTTTTCATCTCCAGTTATGATTCGTTTTAAAAACGGATCGAATTCATTGCGTTTAAGGTGCATATCAAAAGCGTTGATTCGGTTTGTTAAATGAATTTCTTTCAATACATGTGGTACCCATATTAAAATTGACGCCAAACAAACAAATGTAAACAAAATTTCGCGCACTTTTTTTCTAAAGCAAGCTAAAAGTAACAGCTGATAACTGACAGAAGAAAGAAATTGCATTCTTTCAGAGTCACAAGCCGTTGAAAAAATTTTTCAACGCCGACTATATTACTACTATATTACCGAGAATTACTTTTTGGGCAACCCAATATTTACCGACGAGGTCAATGCGGGGCTCAAATGAAAACTATTGGGGGGTAGAGCACGAAATTGATACCCATTTTCGGGACAAATTTTCTGGGGTCTACCCCTTCCCAAAAACACCCCACAAACAGCAGTTATTTATTGACCATCGTAATAGAAGGGCACGATGCGAACATTTCTTTCAGTAAAAATCATATGGGATTTAGATAAAGGTATTTAAATGGTTTAACCGTTAGCCAAGCGATAACATACAAATACAATTTTCGTAGCATAGTATTTCACTAAAAGCTCTTTAAATGTCGAAAATAAATATTTAAAGGATAATTTTGTTCCATATAAAGTAAAAGAAGGCGCAGCGGAGCGGGTTGGTTCAGCTAGTCTTAAAATAAAAACCAACATTAATTAAGATGAACGGAAAATTAATGATGAAAATAATGTTACACATTTCAGTTCAGTGTTTTTAGAGGACGGTTTGAAATGATGTTATGTTTTCACCAATGATAATATTTTCACACGTCGAACATATAGAAAAACGAATGAAAACATCGCTAATGAAGTGTTTATCTAAGATATAGGAAAACAAACAAAGACAAAAAATATGGAAAATGACTGTAGCTTGGAGCACCATGAATGAAAATTACATGAACAAAAAAAGAAAATGTAAACTTTGAAGTGTATGATGAGGGAAACAATTCACCTCAGTGTGATTTCCATTGAAATGTATACGCACGAGCGCAGCACAAAACAAAGAGGCTCAAAATGCTGTCTCACTACAAATGAAAGGAATTTCAATAAATTATGTCTGCATCTGGGCGTTGGGGCTTTTTGAAGAAATTAAGGTATTTTGTTATTACAAAAACTTAAGATAAGTATAGTCTGTCTGCAGCCATTGAAGCAAAATGTCTTCAATTTAATTTTTTGTTAATTACTTTGTGAAATGTTGTTTCAACTGCCAAGTGCATTTTGTTTATTTACTGTAAAGCTCTAGGGCACTGTAAGATGCTCCCTTGTTTTGTGGGATTTAATCAAGCATTGTCTGGCTTCGGGTTGGGGACTACAGACTAATCTGATATCCAATCAACCAGCATTTTCATATGTTCATCAGACTTAGATTAACGAACTTGCAATCTCTGGCCAACCATGAATCTCCAGAAGACCATGATATTTTGCTGCACCACATATGTTGCATCTTCTTCACACAATGAAAAAAAAAATGGGAAAATCTATGAAACAAAAAATAACAGACCCAAAAGCAAACGCCAACAAATAATTAATGAAGTGGAAAGTTCATTGTCTTGATGAAACGAGGAGCTTGAAGCTAACAAGGCGGGGGGCCTTGGTGTGTAAACAAATGTCGGAACATAATCAGGTGCCAGTAACAGTATCAGAGGCTTGGGATATGCACGAGTCCAATGGCATCAGATCATGTATGAAAGATGTTCAATTTCCGACTGTAAAAAAGTGAATTTGCATACAAAAGTCAGGAATTCAATGAAAATGTGAATGGAAGAAAGAAAAACGTCCCCAAATGAAGGGTGACGAGAGATTTCCGTCATTGTGTGTGAGCAGCATATAGCCACCGGATTGAATATGCTGATGGTAGTTAGGCAAGCTTCAAATTAATTGTGGTATAATGATAAGGTGTTGTTGAAGTTGCGTAGAGGTTCTGGGAAGCAATTAAAATTATGAACAATGCTTTGCCACAGATCTTTCGATATGATGTTATTGAACTTTGTACTGACTGGTCTAACTAATACTAACTTCGTCCTTAAGGCGAAAGCCACAACATATTTAACGCTGCGTTGAAAATGTACAAGGATAAGGGGAGGAGAACAGCGGTCCCATGCTGTGAACGCCGCATGATTTTGTGACCCCACCCAAGTGCTCTATCTTGTTGGCTAAACCACAAGTCTCACTCGTCGAGATCGCCATGACATGTCACTCTCTGATTAAAAACAAGCTGATTGTCTAATGAATGCATGCTACGAGAAAGTGTAGAACGCCATGGCAAGCAGAAAGAGTTCCACTTTTGGACCTTACATGTCTCACTCGAAGTAAGGGCCTAAATCGGCGGATCGGTCTATACAGGGGCTATATTAAGATATAGTCAGATATAGACCATCTTCGAACTTAACCTGCTTATGGACAAAAAAAAAGAATCTGTGCAAAAATCTCAGCACAACATTTCTGTTTTTAACGACTGTAGCGTAATTTCAACAGACAGACGGACGGACATGGCTAGATCGTCTTAGATTTTTACCACGATCAAGTATATATATACTTTATAGGGTCGGAAATGGATATTTCGATGTGTTGCAAACGGAATGACAAAATATACCCCCATTCTTCGGTGGTGGGTATAAAAAGAAAACCTGAATGTTATCAAAAGTATTAAAAAAATCATTAAAAATTACCATCCTATTAACCTATTTGGTCATCCAATCCAATTAATTATTAAAATTTCTACACCTACAAACCACTGTAAAAATGTAATAGACAAACTATTTTAGTACATTTATGGGTGCGTCAATAGTTATAAAAACATGAGCCAAAAAATTCATAGCACCGATTGCAAAGGGAAGTCATCCGCAACTTAATTTCGTAAATTTAGCCAATATGGAATTAATTTACACCAATTCAATGAAAACGAAATATTTAAGCGAAATGATTCAGACGATAATCGAATTATTATTAAAAGACGATGAAGAAGAAGACGAAACACATAACATTACGCAAAAGCATAAACAGATAGATAAACAAACCAACACTTCTTCACAAAATGTTGAACGTACAGAAGCGACCATAAAAATATTCAACGTTTGCATTATAAACAAGTAAGAGCGTGCTAAGTTCGGCCGGGCCGAATCTTATATACCCTGCACAATGGATAGCATCTGTCGAGTTCTTTGCGCAGTATCTCTTTTTAGGCAAACAAAGAATAATGAATATGGGCGGAGGAGGAGGTGGAGCTTTATCAAATTATAGTCCAATTCAAGGCTCAAGAAGAAAATCGGGAGATCGGTTTATATTGGAGCTGTGTCAAGCTATGGATCGATTCATACCATATTGCACACGTATGTTGAAGGCCATAGGAGAAGCCGTTGTACAAAATCTGTGCCAAATCGGAAAGGAATTGCGACTTCTAAAAGCTCAAAAAGTCAAGACCCAAGATCGGTTTATATAGCAGCTATATCAGGTTATGGATCGATTTGAACCATGTTTCGCACAGTTGTTGGAAGTGATATCAAAATACTATGTGCAAAATTTCATTCCAATCAGATAAGAATTGCGCACTCTAGAGGCTCAAGAAGTCAAGACCCCAAGATCGGTTTATATGGCAGCTATATCAGGATATAGACCGATTTGAAGCATGCTTGGCACAGTTGATGGATATCATAATAAAACACGTCGTGCAAAATTTCATTCCAATCGGATAAGAATTGCGCACTCTAGAGGCTCAAAAAGTCAAGACCCGAGATCGGTTTATATGGCAGCTATATCAAAACATGGACCGATATGGCCCATTTACAATACCAACCGACCTACACTAATAAGAAGTATTTGTGCAAATTTTCAAGCGGCTAGCTTTACTCCTTCGGAAGTTAGCGTGCTTTCGACAGACAGACGGACGGACGGACAGACGGATGGACATGGCTAGATCGACATTAAATGTCACGACGATCAAGAATATATATATTTTATGGGGTCTCAGACGAATATTTCGAGTAGTTACAAACAGAATGACGAAATTAGTATACCCCCCATCCTATGGTGGAGGGTATAAAAATAAATGAAATGGTGCGAGCTAAGGAGAACGGCGCTAGCACAGCACGTATCAATTCGAAAACGATTGGTTGTCTTTGATGAAATTCCATTTCACCCTACAATTCAGCTTAGGGGAATATTAAGCATTATTGCGCTTACTAAATTGCTACGACGCATAATTAAAATAATAAGAAAGTAGTAGGGATTGTAAAAATATGACGTTTAGTGTGGTGAATAATTTATGAGTAGCCCAGGGGCTTGTAAAATTTTTGAAAGAAGCAAAGTAAATATTGACGTTTATATAGAGCAGAGTTCCATTTTGCAAGCGGCGATAACTAGCCTCACATATTTATTTGTTTATGATTTATTGATAATTTTGGTAAAAAAAATATTATATTTTCTCATTGTCCAGCAGAGTTCCATTTTGCAATCGGCGATAACTAGCCTCACATATTTATTTGTTTATGATTTATTGATAATTTTGGTAAAAAAAATATTATATTTTCTCATTGTCATTTGAAAATTGATGATAAATGCTACACTGCTGAAATAAATTGGCAAAACAAAATGTTTTTATACCCACCACTGAGTGATGGGGGTATATTCATTTTGTCATTCCGTTTGCAACACATCGAATATCCACTTCCGACCCTACAAAGTATATATATTCTTGATCGTGGTAAAAATCTAAGACGATCTAGCCATGTCCGTCCGTCTGCCTGTTGAAATTACGCTACAGTCTTTAAAAATAGAGATATTGAGCTGAAACTTTACACAGATTCTTTTTTTTGTCCATAAGCAGGTTAAGTTCGAAGATGGGCTATATCGGACTATATCTTGATATAGCCCCCATTTGGGTCTTAGGCCCATAAAAGCCACATTTATTATCCGATTTTGCTGACATTTGGGACAGAGAGTTGTGTTAGGCCAGTCAACATTCATCTTGAATTTGGCCCCGATCGGCCCAGATTTGGATACAGCTGCCATTTAGACCGATCTCCCGATATAAGGTCTTGGGCTCATAAAAGGGGCATTTATTGTCCCATTTAGCCATAATTTGGGACAGTGAGTTCTGTTGGGCCCTTCGACATTCTTCTTCAAATTGGTTCAGATCGGTGCTGATTTGGATATAGCTGCCATATAAACCGATCTATCGATTTAAGGTTTTGGGCCCATTTATTATCCGATTTCACCGAAATTTGGGAGAGTGAGTTGCTTTAGGCTCTTCGACAACTTTTTTCAATTTGGCCCAGATCAGTCTAGATTTGGATATAGCTGCCATATAGTACGATCTCTCGATTTAAGTTTTTGGGACCATAAAAGGCGCATTTATTGTCCGATATCGCCGAAATTTGGGACAGTGAGTTGTGTAAGACTCTTCTATATTTTTCTGCAACTTGGCCCTAATTGGTACAGATTTGGATATGCCTGCCATAAAGACCAATGTCTCGATTTAAAGTCTTGACCCCATAAAAGGCGCTTTTATAATCCATTTAAAAGATTTAATAAACCTCTTCAGTGTCCACGATTGGGGGTTTTTTTTGAGAAAACGCAAACAAATTTTCTTCGCTATTGTCTTCTTTGTTTTTTCTTTGTACAATCGTCATAATAATTTCATAAATTTACAGAAGGTGTCATTGTCAACATAAAGCAACACTATTAAATTAATAAAAAGTTTCATTTCTTTGGTATAAATAAGTTGCCAACAGCAGCTGAAGTGACAAACGAAAGTCTCATAATTTATGTGTGGATGTCTTTATATTGAAACGCCAGCAAAGACGATTTAAATTGAGAAATTAATTAGTTTACATTACCACCTAATCTTAGGTAACCAAAAAGCGATTTTGATGCCATAAAAAGCCACAATGCGGCGACCGCATGTTTGGGCAATGGAAATACCATTAACATGCCTTTGATTTGTTTCAGTTATTGGTCCATTCAAAACCAAGTAACCGGGTTTTTTCTTCAATTTTGCTTAGGGAAATTGCAGCAGAGCAGAGTAACAACAACAACAATGAGTCTTATTTGTCTTTGTTATTTCTGTGGCGGCTGCTGTTTGTTATGGCCATTGTTTTAGGTCTTGTTGGGTTTGCTGTTGAACCAATGGAGTTGATGCTTTGTCGACAGTGTGTGTCGCCTGTTAATGAATGTGAACTTTTTTTGGGTATCTCCACTGAGATCAGCTTTAATCCATTCATCCACCTGAACTATAGAAAACAAAGCTCCATATAATAAAAACACCTAAACTTTTTTAAAAAATTTCATCATGACAGTGTTTTTTTATTTTGGTGAGTTCGCAACATTGGCAAATAATGCGAAGATCAAGTTTTTTAGCTGCTTTGGAATTTTGAATAAAATTTTTGTTTACATTTTTCCACTCAACTGTGTGTCACCAAAACGTTTGTGTGAAAAAAAACGTTTAACAGTCCATATTCAAACTGCAATACAGACATGGGCAAAACAAATCGGAAAAGAATGTCAACAATATACAAAATTTTTGATTGTATGGTAGCCTACGAAAAAGTTGTGCAACCGAAAGATAGGTCAAACATATGTACGTCCTCTAAATAACCAAACTCGATGAATTATTGCGAAACATCCGAAAAACAAGGCTTCCGGAGGCCACACTAAACGGAAAGCTTTTTAGGGTAGCATATGAAAAATTGATCAGCCACTAGATGGGTTAACTTAAACTTAATAAATCATTATCTGACGCTAATTGTGGTTAATCTGGTCAAGGACAGAATTCCATCGCCAAAAAATAGTATTCGTCAGTGACTGATAGAATTGAAAGAAATAGACTGCCACCAAATATTTACAAGAGCTTTACTTTACTTTAATTGGCTATGACAGAATATTTGTTCCACTAGCCGAACGTAGAATAGCGTTCCAAGCGCCTCGATCTTCTGCGCTCATTGTAAAATCTCTGACACCAAGTCGAGGTGTCTCCCACAACTTGATCTTATCTTCGGGCTTTTGCTCTTCCCGGTTTGCGTGTACCACCGTGTTTGCCTTCAAAAGACTTCTTTGCTGGAGCTTCTTCATCCATTCTGACAATATGACCTAGCCAACGCTGCCGTTGTATTTTGATACGTGTAACTATGCTATCGTCGTCATACAGCTCATACAGGTCGTGGTTCATACGTCGCCTATATTCTCCATTAACGCAAACTGGTCCATATATTTTACGAAGAATCTTTCTCTCAAATACTCCAAGCACTGCCTCATCTGCTTTCACAAGTACCCATACTTCAGAACCATATAACAGCACGGGTAGTATCAGTGTCTTGTGTAGTGTAATCTTCGTCTGTTGAGAGGTGGCCTTGTTTCTAAACTGCTTACTTAGTCCAAAGAAGCATCTGTTTGCTAATCTCAAAACTGGTGTCATTCGTTTCGGTTACGGCGGTGCCGAGGTAGGTAAAGTTACTGACTGTCTCAAAGTTGTGGTTCCAAACTTTCTCCATTTTCTTTATCTGCTCGGTTGTGCAAGGCTTTTTGGGAGTTGAAATCATCCATTTCGTCTTATCTCCATTTACTGTCAGACCCAATTTCACTGACTCTCTTTTGATTCTTTCAAAGGCTGCAGTTACTACTTCCGGTGACCGACCTATGATATCGATGTCGTCGGCATAGGCGAGTAGCATGTGTTTTCTTGTGATTAATGTGCCATATCTATTCACATCTGCATCTCGTATAATCTACTCCAGCAGGATATTAAGGAGATCACACGATAGACTGTCTCCTTGTCTGAAACTTCGTTTGGTATTACAATAAATGGTTCGGAGATATTCTTTCCTATTCTTACTGAGGAACGCGTATCAGCAAGTGTCATTCTGCAGAGTCTTATTAATTTTGCAGGGGTACCAAACTCAGACATGGCTTGAAATACCTTTGAACGTAAAGGCGGCTTTGTAGTGAACAAAGAGATGTTAGGTGTTGATTTGTCCTTCTCGGGTCTTTTCCAGGATGTGGCGCAGTGTGAATATCTGCTCTAGGGTGGATTTGTCAGTTCTAAAGCCGCATTGGTAGGGCCCAATTATCTCATTGACTTTATATTTTAATCTTTCACACAGTACGCTCGAGAGTATCTTGTATGCGATGGGGAGGAGACTTATTCCTCTGTAGTTGGCACATTCCGTCTTGTCTCCTTTCTTGTATACGGGACATTGTATGCTGAGGTTCCAATCATCGGGTATCCGTTCTTCTAGCCAGATTGCGCAAATAAGCTGATGCATACGCCTTATCAGATTGTCGCCTCCGGTCTTAAATAGTTCTGCGGGTAACCAGTCAGCTCCTGCTGCCTTGTTGTTCTTTAGTCGGGTCACTGCTACTTGAACCTCATTCTGACTATGAGGTAAACATTCTATACCATCAACAGAGCAGGTTGAAGAAAACGGTTCACCACAAAATTGTGCGCGATGTCGAAATGTCTGTCCAACGGAAGCAGTTGGCCAATGGCCTTCCATAATATCGTATGGAGTACACCCATATGACTCCCAATAAACGAGTAATAGTTTGGCCCGTTCTGGTTTTCGAAAAATATCTTTCGTTTTGGGGTTTCGAAATCCGGAACAAGCCTGATTGTATACATCAGGATTTTCAACTCAAACTTGGGAGTTGCTATGGTCGGACGGTGGATGACAAGGGGGCGCCTCACCAAAGATGGTCAAAAGGTATCGCATATATGAACGATATCTGTGATGCTAGTCCAAAGGCAAATTTATGTCGACGATTAGTGAGATTATGGAAAAGTCACTGAAGACTGTAACTGCAGAAAAGGAGAGACGACGAAGCCAAGCAAGCCCAAAATGTTGCTTTTCCTATCTCTGGACGGTATTTATCTGCAATTGCTAAATGAGGAGACGTCGAAATCACGAGATGGCTGAGGTCCATAACCAGCCAGATTTAAATTGATGTTGAATATGCAGCATATTGAGGTTCAATGCATTTTCAGGAACATTCCGTGAAGGCTCAAAGATGTTGTGAACAATCTAAACTGGCGTTGGCTCGAAATGGGGCCTGAATCCGCGGATAGTCCACTAGTTCTACAGGAGCATAATAAAACCAATGCTTACTTACTTCTTAGCAGTGTAGTGGACCGGGATGAAGAAAGAAAGAGGACAATGTAAGAATAATTCAACACGTTCATATAACATGTTGTCCTGGTAAAGCCATAGCGATGAGGACCACGCCTACTTGGGCACTGGAAGCTTTTTTAGATATCCGACACATAGACATACGGCTTAAGAGTGATGTAGCCTCTGCGGCTTGGAACCTAAAGGCGACGAGAGAATGTATAGAGGATAGGAGCAGCTCATACCATTGAGGATAGGAGCAACTCATACCATTGAGGCATAATCGAGGCGACGATAGAAAGCCTGGAAGGAATGGAAGAAGATCGGATGCCTGAGATGAGACTTGAGGTTGAGTGCTAGGCACTGCTGCCAACTGCATAGTCTTGGATTGACCGAACACTGGTTACTTTTTAGTATTTAGAGCGCACAACAAGCCGATTACTGGCTTAGGCGTATGTCCATAGTAGTATGGGGCGGATTAATACCTTTTTTCACCTGATCTAGGTTAGGATCCTTACCTTTTAGAAGTGTTATAACATCCCTCCTTAGTCATCTTCCGTAATAGGTTATTTATAGTGGTCACCCATAGGAGTGGCGATAAAATGCCCCCCCGTGACAATGCTAGAGACCTTGAATTTCACAAAATTTAGGTTATGTGGCGTCCTGGTAGCCGAGATGGTAGCATGTTCGGATTGCCAGAGCGGGGGTTGTGTGTACGATTCCCACCAGAGGCCTTGGTCTGTCGCTAATGTGGTCTGTCGCTAAAATTGACTTAAAATTGTCTAAATGAATCTGCAAAGGACTGCAACTCTTATCTAGGTTAGGTTAGGTTTAGGTGGCAATCTGCCATCAGACTCACTTAGACGTTTTCGTCCATTGTGATACCACCGGAACAGAAGAAGTAGGATGCCTTCTAGTTCCTACCGTTGAATCATCCAGATCGCTTTAAAAAGCCCAATAACTTGCAAATGTTCACATCGGCTAAATCAGACAGGTTCTCAAAGAAATGAGAACTCCTTCTCGATGTTCTGAATTAATGTAGCCATGTCCGTCCCTCTGTCTGTCGAAATCACTATAGAGGTCGAACGCGTTAAGCTAGCCGCTTGAAATTTTGCACAGGTGTTTAGTATCGATGTAGGTAGTTGGGGATTGCAAATGTTCCATATCGGTTCAGATTTAGATATAGCTTCCATACAAAACGATCTCCCGATTTGATCTCTTGAGCCCTTACAAGCCGCAATTTTTGTCCGATTTGGCTACAATTTTGCATGTTTTGTTATGACTTTTAACAACTGTGCCAAGTAAGGTACAAATCGGTCTATAACCTGATATAGCTCCCATATAAACCCGATTTCATTTCTTGATCGCTTACAAGCCGCAATTTTTGTCCGATTATTCTGAAAATTTGTATGCGATGTTCTGTTACGACTTCCAACAACTGTGCCAAATACGGCAAAAATCAGTCTATAACCTAAAAAAGCTCCAATGTAAACCGGTCTCTTGATCATCCTTGTTCGATTCCGAAAAACTTTAATTTTTGCTGGTTTGTCAGAAGTTTGGTATGTAGAACAAAATTGTTTAAATTTTTAGCAGAATCCATAGTAGTGGGTTCCCAAGATTCGCCCCGCCCGAACTTAACACGCTTTTACTTGTTATACCCTTCACAATATGATGGGGGTATACTAATTTCGTCATTCTGTTTGTAACTCCTCGAAATATTCGTCCAAGACCCAATAAGGTATATATATTCTTGATCGTCATGACATTTTAAGTCGAACTAGCCATGTCCGTCCGTCCGTCTGTCTGTCGAAAGCACGCTAACTTTCGAAGAAGTAAAGCAGGCCGCTTGAAATTTTGCACAAATTCTTCTTGTTAGTGTAGGTCGGTTAAGATTGTAAATGGGCTATATCGGTCCACGTTTTGATATAGCTGCCATATAAACCGATCTGGGATCTTGACTTTCTGAGCCGCTAGAGGGCTCAATTCTTATCCGATGGCTGAATTTTGCATGAGGTGTTTTATTATTTCTTTCAACAACTGTGCTAAAAATTAGTTCAAATCGGTCAATAACCTATATGACTGCCATATAAACCGATCTGGGATTTTAACTTCTTGAGCCTCTAAAAGGCGCAAGTATTATCAGATTTGGCTGAAATTTTTTATACAACGGCTTCTTCTTAAGTGCGCAATTCTTACTAGATTTGGCTGAATTTTATACAATGACTTTTACTATGGTCTCCTTTGTTTGCCTAAAAAGAGATACCGTGGCAAGAGCTCGACAAATGCAATCCATGGTGGAGGTTCGGCCCGGCCGAACTTAGCTTTTACTTGTTTTATTTTTATTTTAAATGGTAGGTTAATTAAACCTTAACTTTTCGACTCGTTATTTAACACAAAAATCTGAAATGATGGTCAAAATATCATTGAAAGTTAAAAAATTGACTATGGAACCGGACGTCAGTTAACCGTAGTTAAAAACGCCAAATAGTATATGAGCATCTATAAATATTTAGTGCTTTTAGATATAAGATGGAAATTGACCTTGGGACAAGACAACAGTGAACCGTAGTTAAAGACGCAAAATAGCCTTACAAATAGGAGCGTATTTAAATGTTTAATTTTTTAGGTTTAGTCAAAGTTAAAAAAAAGAATTTTTTATAACAGTCATCTATGACGTAAAATAAAAAGCATTTAGCGATCAAAATTTGAAACAGATGGTTATTTCTGTTAGAAAGTTAAATTTAAAGATAACATTTTAATTTTAATTTTAATGTTATGGTTCTTTGGCTCGTTTTCAGTGATAAAATCCTACGAATAAGGAAAAAATCTTAAATTTTGGTCCAACTTTTTTTCTCAGTGTACTCTAAGTACACAACAAAAAGGGAGCAAAATTATGCACCCTATGCTACATCAAAAACAAAAATGGATACATGCACTACCAGCAGTAGCATCTACCTCACTGCTAAACCCTATTTTCTTTGTGAAAGCCTATAAAAACCAGGTTTACATATAATCAACTTATTGTATATTTTCAGTGATGGTTTATTTGCTATATTTGCTGAGAAAAAGCAGTCAAACCTACAGCAAATAACTCTTGGTCGGCTTTCAAATTGGTTACAAAAACTAAGCCATCGGTTCCAATCTATGTAACTCATTATTCCAAAAAAGGCTGGTTCTTAAGATTCCATCCATTGGGGAAAATTAAAACCATATTAGTCTTGAATTATTTGAAAATTTCAAGGTCGAAACCAACAAGTCGAAAACTTTCAAATACCTTCCATTGACATTGAAAATCAACTCTAATGCGCATAATGACACAAAACTATTAAATACACATATGGACTGTTAAGCCATAGGATGTTTTTAGCAAACTCCCTTGTTTGTCTAAGCCACACTATTTTAACCTTAGCTTTGATAGCATTTCAGACGCACAAAACAATTAACAACCAATCTATTGGCTGCTGTAATCCAACATCGCTTTAACACTTATCGTATAAGTGCTCGCTTAGGTCTGGCCAAAATAATATGAAAAGACCTACTTGAAGATTGTGAAACACGAGGCGTTAATAACTGAAACCAAAATTCATTACCCAGAAACGCCCGAAAAAAACGTACAGCCTTCGGTTATGGGTTAAAAGTATCAACAGAAATATTTAATATTAATAGTTTTTTTTTACACCATAGAGAGAGAGAGAGAGAGACCCAAAACACTATTTGAAACTAGCAAATACTTGTCCATCGATCACACAATGGGATGAACAACTGATTCGGAATTAATTTGTTCAACACAAAATTTGCATTAATTCCAAGTTGAGTGAAGGAATTTCAAATCGTAGCGAAATATTTCTGGTTTTTTTGTTTGGTGGAATTTCATTGGACTTGATCATGCTGAGATTTTGTCAATCGATGGCACATGGCTGGCAGGTCTATTTTTTAGCCAGTTTAAGATTTCATCAGATTTTTTAATAAAATAAACTGGAATAACCGAAACATTTTTTTGTGGTTTGGTGTCTTAAAGAACTTTTAAATCCTCTTTAATAAAAAAATTCTCAAGTTTTGAATGGAAGAGGCAATCGGGAAATTAAAGTTGAATGAAAATTATACACAGTAAAAAAAAATTAGGAACCAGTTAGAGTAACCAGTTTATATGCACATATTATACTCTACATCAAAGGTTGGAGAATACTAATCCATTCCGTTCGTCCGTTGGTAACATCTCGAAATAATAATCAGCCACCCTTTAAAGTATGTACAGCAGGAAGTAAACCCGAGTGGATGTTCACTTTTTGCATTATTTCGAATATTAAAAATTAAAAACAAGTAAAAGCGTGCTAAGTTCGGTCGGGCCGAATCTTATATACCCTCCACCATGGATCGCATTTGTCGAGTTCTTTTTCCGGCATCTCTTCTTAGGCAAAAAAAAAAAGGATTAAAGAAAAGATTTGCTCTGCTATTTGAGCGATATCAAGATATGGTCCGGTTCGGACTACAATTAAATTATATGTTGGAGACCTGTGTAAAATGTCAGCCAATTCGAATAAGAATTGCGTTCTTTGGGGGCTCAAGAAGTAAATAGAGCGATCGATTTGTATGGAAGCTGCATCAGGCAATAGACCGATTCAGGCCATAATAAACACGTATGTTGATGGTCATGAGAGGATCCGTCGTACAAAATTTCAGGCAAATCGGATAATAATTGCGACCTCTAGAGGACCAAGAAGTCAAGATCCCAGATCGGTTTATATGGCAGCTATATCAGGTTATGAACCGATGTGAACCTAATTTAGCACTTCCAGTTGTTGGAAGTCTCTGCAAAACACGTCGTGCAAAATTTTATTCCAATCGGATAAGAATTGAGCCCTCTACAGGCTCAAAAAGTCAAGACTCAAGATCGATTTCTATGGCAGCTTTATAAGGTTATTTACCGATTTGAACCATACTTGGCACAGTTGTTGGATATCATAACAAAATGCTTCGTGTACAATTTCATTCCAATCGGATAAGAATTGCGCCCTCTAGAGGCTCAAGAAGTAAAGATCCAAGATCGGTTTATATGGCAGCTATATCAGGTTATTGACCGATTTGAACCATAAATGGCATATTTGTTGGATATCGTAACAAAACATGTCGTGCCAAATAAAGGGTGATTTTTTTGAGGTTAGGATTTTCATGCATTAGTATTTGACAGATCACGTGGGATTTCAGACATGGTGTCAAAGAGAAAGATTCTCAGTATGCTTTGACATTTCATCATGAATAGACTTACTAACGAGCAACGCTTGCAAATCATTGAATTTTATTACCAAAATCAGTGTTCGGTTCGAAATGTGTTCAAATTTTGACAAATTTTGTTCAGCTATGAGGCTCATTTCTGGTTGAATGGCTACGTAAATAAGCAAAATTGCCGCATTTGGAGTGAAGAGCAACCAGAAGCCGTTCAAGAACTGCCCATGCATCCCGAAAAATGCACTGTTTGGTGTGGTTTGTACGCTGGTGGAATCATTGGACCGTATTTTTTCAAAGATGCTGTTGGACGCAACGTTACGGTGAATGAACACATTTCGAACCGAACACTGATTTTGGTAATAAAATTCAATGATTTGCAAGCGTTGCTCGTTAGTAAGTCTATTCATGATGAAATGTCAAAGCATAGTGAGCATCTTTCTCTTTGACACCATGTCTGAAATCCCACGTGATCTGTCAAATACTAATGCATGAAAATCCTAACCTCAAAAAAATCACTCTTTATAATTAAAATCGGATAAGAATTGCGCCGTCTAGAGGTTCAAGAAGTCAAGACCCAAGATCGGTTTATATGGCACCTATATCAGGTTATAGACCGATTTGAACCATACTTGGCACAGTTGTTGGATATCATAACAAAACACGTCGTGCACAATTTCATTCAAATCGGATAATAATTGCGCCCTCTGGAGGCTCAAGAAGTAAAGATCCAATATCGGTTTATATGACAGCTATACCAGATTATGAACTGATTGAAATCATACAGTTGTTGAAAAAGATACCGGAAAACTACGTGCAAAATTTCATTCCAATCGGATGAGAATTGCGCCGTCTAGAGGTTCAAGAAGTCAAAACCCAAGATCAGTTTATATGTCAGCTATATCAAAACATGGACCGATATGGCCCAGTTACAATCCCAACCGACCTACACTAATAAGAAGTATTTGTGCAAAATTTCAAGTGGCTAGCTGCACCCTTCGAAAGTTAGCGTACTTTCGACAGACAGACGGATGGACATGGCTAGATCAACATAAAATGTCACGACGATCAAGAATATATATAATTTATGGGGTCTCAGACGAATATTTCGAGTAGTTACAACAGAATGACGAAATTAGTATACCCCCATCCTATGGTGGAGGATATAAAAACATTTAGATTCCATTGCATGTTATTGTCCTGCTATAGACCATTTCGTTCAATGCTTTCTTTCAAAGAATAGCACAGCAAAGAACTTTCAAAACTGTGGTGTTTCTTAGCAGCATTTAAAAGTGATGTTGCTTAAAAGTATTTGCTCGACCTTATTTAACCTTGGGCTCCAACATTATTCATATTATTAGAAGGTGGAGTCAGTGGTCCAGAGTTAAGACAGGCATCACTAATAGGAAGAATTATAGCAAATTCTTCGACAGTCTGGCTTATTTGTCTCGACGTTCTTTTTAAATGGCCAATATGGGAATATGGGAGAGAAAGCTGGGTAAAACGTCGTTACAACTTTTGATAACGAAAAGGGATCACTGCGTCGTTCAAGCTAACTTCTGAAAGTAAGATTTGGTCAGCGATAGAGCTGGACTAGATTTTGGTCAACGATAGAGCTAGATGGTGAGAGCTCTCTATCGTTGACCGATGTCTTAGTGTGATTCCACGATGTATGGATTTCTTCTAACTCTGTTTTCGTGTAGCGTATCCATGTATATTTCGGGCTATATCATCGCGCGGTCGGCGTAGGGTATGACCCAACCAAGCCCATTCTCTCTTCCGCATTTCTTCATCGACAGAGGAAGTGTTTGTTCTTATTTGCAAATGTAGACCGTGACTGCGCCTCAAATGGTCTTAGTCTAATTTGGGCATACTCTTTCCAACATTCCGGCCGGTATCTCACGAATAAATGTTTCAATGTTGTCTTCCAATGTGTCAATTGAAGCGGGCTTATCTGTATAGACATGAGCTTTAACATAACCCCACAAAAGATAGTGTAAAGGCGTTAGATCGTACGATCTAAGCGGCCAATTGCCGGTCCCTAACATGAAATAAAATGTTGACCGAACTCGCCTCTCAATAAGTCGATTGTTATGGGTGCAGTATGGCATGTGGCACAGTCGTGGGCAAAAAACAAAAAATTGGATACCATCTCACGGTAGCGCTCAACATTCACAGTTGCATTACGATTCGCATCATTGAAGAAGTACGGTCCAATGATGCCACCAGCCTATAAACCGCACCAAACTGTGCCTTTTTCTGGTTGATCTTCACTTCAAAATCGACAATTCTGCATAACTACGTACCCATTAAGCCAAAAAAGAGCTTCGTCGTAAAATGGATGAACCGCGTGATGAACTTTCTTAACAGAGCACGCATCATTCCGAAAGCAGGAAAACCCTACCACACGAGGCGAAAAATTTTCGTCCTATTAGTCTGTCATCCTTTATGCTAAAGACTTTTGAGAGGTTAATAGAAACATATCTTAGGGCAAAGATTCCTGGAGATCAGCATGCATATAGTAAGGCAAATCCACTTAAACAGCCCTCCACGACCTAGTCGGCTCCATATACGATTCTCTCGGCAGCATTTCTTGACATTGAAGGTGTTTTCAATAATGTAAAACCGACGTCAATCATGAAGGAGTTGAAGTTTCTAGGCATCAACTCTACCGTAAGAAAGTTTATTAAAAATTTACTTTCTAAAGGATGTATTACGGCAGTCTTGGTATCTGTAGATCTAAAAAGATGGGTCAGTAGAGGAACACCTCAAGGACGTGTACTGTCTCCTCTACTTTGGAATATAGTCATTAACAATATATTATTGTCTCTGGAAGAAAAGGGTGTAAAAGTGGTCGCGTATGCTAATGACGTGGTAATTGCTGTTAGAGGAAAGTTACCCAGCACTCTAAGAGGTATACTTCAGGAAGCTCTATGTGCAACAGCAAAGTGGACTACCGAAAGTGGTCTAGGTATAAATACGTGCAAGACAGAATTAGTAATTTTCAGCAGGAGATACAAGTTGCCTACAGTGGAACCTGTCTCACTTTGCTGGGAGGAGAGAATGTTCCATTTGCAGAAAGCGCAAAATACCTGGGTGTTTTGCTGGACAGGAAACTGAACTTCAAATCCAGCATTTTGAAAAGGGCAAGAAAGGCAACTCTTGCCCTATACACCTGCAAGAGAGCTATTGGCAACAGTTGGGGGTTTAGACCGCGTGTCACGCATTGTGTAAATACTTCAGTTGTTAGACCTTTAATGTTATATAGTGTTGTGGTCTGGTGGACGGCTTCAAAAGTCCACCTACTCTTCAATACTTAATCGCATCCAAAGGTCGGTTTGTTTGTACATCACAGCCGCACTGAGGACGACACCATTTGATGCACTGAATTTAATGCTACATCTTATGCCTCTAGACATTGTGGCTAGACAAATTGCAGCGACCACTGCCGTGAGGTTAAGGGAGCTTTCTCATTGGTCATGTGGCGGCTACGGACACTGTGTTATCCTTGATACAATATCCGATGTTACAGATAGTGTGGATTACACCCTACATGAGCCACTTTTTGATAAAAAATACTGTACCACTATTCCTGATAGAAGCGATTGGAACTACGATATCCATGGTAACAGAAGTTACATAGACTTCTATACGGATGGTACCAAACTAAACGATCAGGTGGGCTTTGGGGTGTACTCTAAAGATCTAGAACTGGTCATATCGAAAAGGTTACCCGTTCACTGCAGTGTGTATCAAGCGGATATCTTTGCAATTAAGGAAGTGGTGGAATGGCTAAGATATAATGTTATTACGACGATTGGCATAAATATCTTCTCAGAGAGCCAGGCAGCCATTAAATCCCTGGAGAATGTATTTCTTAACAAAAAAACCGCCCTCGACGGTAGCAGATCTCTCAACGAGATGGCTGAAAGGTTTAAAATTCACCTGTTCTGGGTGACGGGCCACAGAGATATCCCAGGGAATTGTAAATCGGACGAGCTTGCGAGACTAGGAACTACCATACACATTCCAGTGAAAATGGAATCTGTGGGTATGCCTCTAGCGACATGAAAGCTAAGTTATCAGGACCAGGCCCGAAGGACAACGAATAATATATGGTCACAAAGAGGCGGTGTAAGCATTACACAACCATGTGACCTAATCTAGACTTGAAGAGGTCTACCGCTTTGCTGTCATTGGCTAAAAAAGACGTCTCAGTCATTGTGTCCATCATGACAGGTCACTGTCTAATCGGAAAACATGCTGCATACTAGCAGTCGGAAGGAGTTCCACTTTAGGTTCTCATTTCTTTGAGAACCTGTCTGATATAGCGGATTTGAACATTCGCAAGTTATTGGGCTGTTTAAAGCGATCTGGATGGTTCAACGGTAGGAATTAGAATGCATCCTCCTTCCCCTGTTCCTGTGGTATCACAATGGACGAAAAAGGCTATGTGAGTTTGATGGCAAACTGCCACTTTAACCTAACCTATTCTAACCTAACACATTTTGATAATAAAATTCATTAATTTGCAAGCGTTGTTCGTTTGTAAGACGATTCATGGTTAAATTATAGACCGAACTTGAAGATTTGACAGTAAAGCAAAAAACGAAACGTGCGTTAGCTTTGTAAACTTGTGTTGCAAAAAAGATAATAACTAAAAAATCACCCTGTATATACTTTGTTGGGTTTTAGATCTAAATTTCGATGTGTTACAAACGGAATGACGAAATTACTATTCCTTCCATCCTATGGTTGGGTATAAAAACATCTTTAGTGGTTAATGAATGGCAGCGTTTTCAATATGAAAGAAAAAGTTGCAAAATTTTCCCCAAAAAGGTACTCATATATCAAGTTCTCAAGTTTTCCTAAACTTTGGCCATCGAAGCATAATCATTTCTATCTATTTTCATTAAGTGGAGCCATGACGAAAAGTTTGACTTATTTCGATAACAAACCACCTATGGTCAAAATGGTCATTTTTAAAACCTCCACCGTAGGATGGGGGTATACTTATTTCATATTTGAGTTTGTTAGACCTCGAAATATTCGTCTAAGACTCCATAAAGAATATATATTCGTGATCGACGTGACATTCGATCTAGCCATATCCATCAGTCTGTCTGTCGAAAACACGCAGACTTTCGAAGGAGTAATGCTATACACTTGAAATTTTGCACAAATACTTCTTTAAGTGTAGTTCGGTTGGGATTGTAAATGGGTCAAATCTATCAATGTTTTGATAAAGCTGCATATACACCGATCTCGGATCTTGACTTCTTGGGCCACTAGATTGCGCAATTCTTATCCGATTTAGCTGAAATTTTGCACGTGATGTTTTGGTATGACTTCCAACAATTATGCCAAGTATGGTTCAAATCGACTTATAACCTGTTATAGCTGCTGTATAAACCAATCTCCCAATTTGAGATTCAGAGCCTCTGGAGAGCGCAAGTCTTATCCAATTTGGTTTAAATTTGGCATATGGTGTTTTGCTACGACTCCCAATAATTGTGCCTAGTATGGTCTTAATCGACTCATAACCTGATATAGCCGCCATATAAACCAATCTTCCAATATGACTTCCTGTCCCTCTGGAGGGCGCAGTTATTACTCCATTTGTCTGAAATATTGTAGGTAGTATTTTTCTATGACTTTGAACAGCCATGAGAAGTACGGTTCTTATCGGACAATCACTTGATATATTGTAGCTGACAAATGCGATCAATAATGGAGGATATATAAGATTCGGACAGCCGAACTACGCACGCTATTACTTGATTTATTAAATTTGAAAAGTTTTACACTGGCGAAAAAGTTCCAAGTTTGTTTTTTTGACTTTTTCTGAATTTCAATTACATCTTGAAATATTTCCAACAATTTAGGGAAAATCCCGTCATGTCGTCGTAAGGTCGTGGCAGTCAAGTCACCAGGGTTTTCTCTTTAATGACCCAGCATTCAATTAGTTGTCAAGGAAAGCTTTGCGTAGTGGCTCTGATATCAGTATGACCGGATATCGTGCATGATAGAATAGGGTGGCAATTGAGACAAGGCTGTCATTGGACTGAAGATGTAAATCCCTATAAAAAACAGGGTTAGCGATATTAGTGCGCTTCCAGAGCCTAACGTTTGTTTACTCAGGAGGCAGTTAAATTCAAAGAGGAAGTAAATTCTTCTAGACAAAAACATCAAACTTGAGCTTACTAGGCGACAAACGCCGACTTTCGAAACGATTTACCAGTTTATGCACATGTTGTGTACAATAGAAGATAAGAAATGTTAGGCAACACGAGAGACAAGAAAATATAGAATATCCTCCTCTATGGACGATCTACCAACATGACCTCTAATCGAGTTTGACTTAATCTTTGTTTTAGGGATCGCTCTGCAAGAAGGCCATTCCTCATCGCCTCCCTTCAGCCAAATGGGTTATGCCACCACAATGGCATTCCTTGACGTTCAGTAATGTTTTCACTATTTAAAGTAAAAAGAAAAAAAATCGTGAGTTTCATCACTAGTGCTTTATACAATCAATTGAAAGTACGGTTGAGGTAATAAGGAAATTTATTGCAATTATGCTTGAAAAACAAACTTTGAATAAAAAATGTAACTATTATTCAATTACATGCATTCAATGAAGTTTTGAACAGAAATTACACAGAGAAACGTGCAACAGCTAACTAAAGGTGAACCTACATGAGTCTGTGCGAAGTGTTGCTGAGCCCAATTGAAAACGAAAGACTTAAGGCCCAAAACATTGGCGAACCCAACAAAAGCGATAAAAGCGCACACGCATACCCTTAGGCGTTGTTTTTTACACAGAGAAACACTTCAAAAGCATCTTTTTATTGACAAATCATTGTTAAGTAGTATGTTAAATAAATATAAATAATCATAACAAATATTCAAAAATGAACTCATAGTTAGCATGGGGTAAGTAAGAAATTGAAACAAATATTGGATAATCTGTTGGTAGAGATGTATTTCAAGAAAACCAGAGAAATGTAATTTTTAAGGCCAATAGAATAATTTTTGTCTTTATGCTTTTTCTCTAGGGAACATTTTTGATGATTTATATTAAAGTGGCATAATCCATTATTTATAATGTTGGACATTTGGAGCCGATTAAGATCTCAAGCAATTTTCTGCTCCATTACATTTGCAGTGAGAATTTCGTTGGTATTGTTTGCGTGAGTAATGTGGCCAACGGTACCCTGATTTCATTCTGCTTCCATGTGCCCCCTAGAAATATTTAAAATATTTATGCTAATTTCTTGTTTTGTGTGTACGCTTTTGGCCATTGTTACTTTTATTGGCGTCGCCAATGACACATGTCTAAAAAAAAGGTTCTATTCATTTCGCAACGGCTAGCAATTCAACATATTTTGTGGGCCACTTCGACTTTTTTGTCACCATATTCCAAATAGGGTAGTGTGGTGTTTAGCAAACGTGTGTCTGAAAACGTTTATTTTTGCTTTTATATGAATGGAACGTGATACCTTGAAATTTAGCTTCATTAGAATGCAACATTTTATAAAACAATGGGTAGCAATCTTTTTTTAATAGTTAAACTTTCCTACCCAATATGGACAATAAAAGAGGTTTTCTGCTGATGTTGGTATGTATTATGGATCAATGTGGTATTGAATAAAATTCAAACCTTTTCTTCCATAAACTTTTTCTTCCATAAACTAATCATTAAGTGGGAATGGTAGACGATGGAAGAATTGCGATTTATTGAGCTTAAAAAGGTTTTCTATTTTCCTTCTCTGTGATCTACGGAATTGCATTGACTAACCAGGATTGTTTACAAATGATCATCAATGGGATTATGGCCACAAAGTCACCTAAAGAACAAATAAAAACAAGTAACAAGTAAAAAGGCGTTATGTTCGCCCGGGCCGAACTTTGGATACCCACCACCTCGGGTATATATGTGAACCCCCCTTCGTCACAATCCGATGAAAATTGGATACCTTATGTCTCATAGCATTTATACCAAAAAATTTCGATTTAGACCAAATACTAATAAGTACAGTAGCTATATCTTAAAATAAACTGATCTGAACCATATACGACAGGGATGTCGAAAAGCCTAACATAAGTCACTGTGTCAAATTTCAGTGAAATCGGATACTAAAAGCGCTTTTTATGAGGCCAAGACTTTAAATCGAGATATCGGTCTACATGGCAGCTATATCCACATCTGGACCGATTTGGGCCATGTTGAAGAAAAATGTCGAAGAGCCTAACACAACGCACTGTCCCAAATTTCGGCGAAATCGGAAAATAAATGCACCTTTTACGGGCCCAAAACTTCAAATCGAGAGATTGGTCTATATGGCAGCTAAATTGAAATCTGGACCGATCTCTGCCAAATTGAAGAAGGAGGTCAAAGAGCCTAACTAAACTCACTGTATCAAATTTAAGCGACATCGGACAATAAATGCGCCTTTTATGGGCCCAAAACCTTAAATCGAGAGATCGGTCTATATGGCAGCTATATCCAAATCTGAACCGATCAGGGCAAAATTGAAGAAAGATGTTGAAGGGCCTAAGACAACTCACTGTCCCAAATTTCAGCACAATTGGATCATATATGTGGCTGTATATCATAAATGACCCTAAATCGGAGGATCGGTCTTGCATTCAATGAAGTTTTGAACAGAAATTACACAGAGAAACGTGCAACAGCTAACTAAAGGTGAACCTACATGAGTCTGTGCGAAGTGTTGCTGAGCCCAATTGAAAACGAAAGACTTAAGGCCCAAAACATTGGCGAACCCAACAAAAGCGATAAAAGCGCACACGCATACCCTTAGGCGTTGTTTTTTACACAGAGAAACACTTCAAAAGCATCTTTTTATTGACAAATCATTGTTAAGTAGTATGTTAAATAAATATAAATAATCATAACAAATATTCAAAAATGAACTCATAGTTAGCATGGGGTAAGTAAGAAATTGAAACAAATATTGGATAATCTGTTGGTAGAGATGTATTTCAAGAAAACCAGAGAAATGTAATTTTTAAGGCCAATAGAATAATTTTTGTCTTTATGCTTTTTCTCTAGGGAACATTTTTGATGATTTATATTAAAGTGGCATAATCCATTATTTATAATGTTGGACATTTGGAGCCGATTAAGATCTCAAGCAATTTTCTGCTCCATTACATTTGCAGTGAGAATTTCGTTGGTATTGTTTGCGTGAGTAATGTGGCCAACGGTACCCTGATTTCATTCTGCTTCCATGTGCCCCCTAGAAATATTTAAAATATTTATGCTAATTTCTTGTTTTGTGTGTACGCTTTTGGCCATTGTTACTTTTATTGGCGTCGCCAATGACACATGTCTAAAAAAAAGGTTCTATTCATTTCGCAACGGCTAGCAATTCAACATATTTTGTGGGCCACTTCGACTTTTTTGTCACCATATTCCAAATAGGGTAGTGTGGTGTTTAGCAAACGTGTGTCTGAAAACGTTTATTTTTGCTTTTATATGAATGGAACGTGATACCTTGAAATTTAGCTTCATTAGAATGCAACATTTTATAAAACAATGGGTAGCAATCTTTTTTTAATAGTTAAACTTTCCTACCCAATATGGACAATAAAAGAGGTTTTCTGCTGATGTTGGTATGTATTATGGATCAATGTGGTATTGAATAAAATTCAAACCTTTTCTTCCATAAACTTTTTCTTCCATAAACTAATCATTAAGTGGGAATGGTAGACGATGGAAGAATTGCGATTTATTGAGCTTAAAAAGGTTTTCTATTTTCCTTCTCTGTGATCTACGGAATTGCATTGACTAACCAGGATTGTTTACAAATGATCATCAATGGGATTATGGCCACAAAGTCACCTAAAGAACAAATAAAAACAAGTAACAAGTAAAAAGGCGTTATGTTCGCCCGGGCCGAACTTTGGATACCCACCACCTCGGGTATATATGTGAACCCCCCTTCGTCACAATCCGATGAAAATTGGATACCTTATGTCTCATAGCATTTATACCAAAAAATTTCGATTTAGACCAAATACTAATAAGTACAGTAGCTATATCTTAAAATAAACTGATCTGAACCATATACGACAGGGATGTCGAAAAGCCTAACATAAGTCACTGTGTCAAATTTCAGTGAAATCGGATACTAAAAGCGCTTTTTATGAGGCCAAGACTTTAAATCGAGATATCGGTCTACATGGCAGCTATATCCACATCTGGACCGATTTGGGCCATGTTGAAGAAAAATGTCGAAGAGCCTAACACAACGCACTGTCCCAAATTTCGGCGAAATCGGAAAATAAATGCACCTTTTACGGGCCCAAAACTTCAAATCGAGAGATTGGTCTATATGGCAGCTAAATTGAAATCTGGACCGATCTCTGCCAAATTGAAGAAGGAGGTCAAAGAGCCTAACTAAACTCACTGTATCAAATTTAAGCGACATCGGACAATAAATGCGCCTTTTATGGGCCCAAAACCTTAAATCGAGAGATCGGTCTATATGGCAGCTATATCCAAATCTGAACCGATCAGGGCAAAATTGAAGAAAGATGTTGAAGGGCCTAAGACAACTCACTGTCCCAAATTTCAGCACAATTGGATCATATATGTGGCTGTATATCATAAATGACCCTAAATCGGAGGATCGGTCTATATGGCAGCTATATCCAAATCTGTATCGATCTGGGCCAAATTGAGGAAGTTTATCGAAGGGCTTACCACAACTCATTGTCCCAAATTTCGGCGACATCGGGCAATAAATGTGGATTTTATGAGCCTAAGACCCTAAATCGGAGGATCGGTCTATATGGCAGGTATATCCATAGCGGTATAAAAAAGCATTAAGTTCGGATAGATCGAACTTTAAATACCCACCAAGATGGATATTCATATATTATCCATTTGGAAAAAAATCGGGCCAAGATGTTGAGCTACCCGAAATTGGGTAATTAAGAAGACCACCGTAGTGCAGAGGTAAGCATGCCTGTGTTCGAATCCCGGCGAGATCATCAAAAAGATTTTCAGCGGTGGTTATCCCCTCCTAATGTTGGCGACATTTGTGAGCTTCTATGCCATTAGAAAAAATTGTATGGCAGCCTTCTTCTCTACAGATGTCGCACTGCGGCACGTGCTTTGGACTCAGCTATGCCAAAGAGGCGCCTTACCATGGAGCTTAAACTTAAGTCGGGCAGCACTTATGGATGTGTGAGAAGTTTGCCCCTGTTATTTAATAGAGTTTGCATGGGAATATTTGCTATAGAGGGGCTAAAGTGGGAGATGGGGAACTTATGTGGTCAGATATGGGTCATACTTGGCATGGAATTTAAGGGGTGTAATTGAAAAAACATTTCTGGATGTGCAATTACGTGGAAGATTAATGGGAAGATCCTACAATCGTCGAAAAAAGTTTGCTGAAAATAGCAAACATTGTCTGCAGAATATTAGTAGTTAATTTTGGTGCTAATGTAGCAGTGGTTTTGCTATTACAGCAGTAGTTAAGCAATATCAGAGCAGCTGGTTTACTGATGAAAATTCAGTTGTTTGTCTGCTGAATATTAGTAGTTAATTTTGATGCTATTGTAGCAGTCGTTTTGCTATTTTAGCAGTAGTTCAGCAATGGCTGGTTTACTGCTGAAAAGTCAGTTGTTTGCTGAAAATGACTGCTGCTTAATTATGAAGGGTAGGTTAGGTAAGGTTTAAGTGGCAGTCTGCCATCAGACTCACATAGACGTTTTCGTTCATTGTGATACCACAGGAATAGAAGAAGGAAGATGCCTTCTAGTTCCTACAGTCGAACCATCCAGATCGCTTAACAAAGCCCAAAAACATGCGAATTTGTGAACATCCGCTAAATCTGACAGGTTCTCAAAGAAATGAGAACTTAAAGAGAGAACTCCTTCTGACTGCTAGTGCGGGACACATACACATAACGTGTTCTATAGTCTCTTCTTCTTTTAATGTCTTCACAGCTTCTGCGGAAGTCGTTGCTGCCAACCTTCAGTCTGTCAGCATATTTTCTGATTAGACAGTGACCTTTCATGGTAGACACAATGACTGAGACGTCTGTTCTAACCAGTGACAGCAAAGCGGTAGACCTCTTCAATTCTAAATTAGCCCACATTGTTTTGGAATGCTCACAGCCCCCTCTTTGTGACCATTTATCATTCGTTGGCCTTCGGGTCTGGTCCTGAAAACTTAGCTTACATGTTGCTAGTGGCATTCCCACAGATTCCAGTATCCCTGGAATGTGTATGGTAGTTCCTACTCTCGCAAGCTCGTCCGCTTTTCAATTCCCTGGGATATCTCTGTGGCCCGATACCCAGAACAGTTGAATTTTTAACTGTTCAACCATCTCGTTGATAGGTCTGCGACAGTCAAGGGCGTTTTTTTTTGTTCAGAAACACATTCTCCAGGGATTTAATGGCTGCATGGCTGTCTGAAAAGATATTTATGCCAATCGTAGTAGTGACATTATATCTTAGCCATTCCACCACTTCCTTAAATGCGAAAATCTCTGCTTGATACACACTGCAGTGGACGGGTAACCTTTTCGATATGACCAGCTCTAGATCTTTATAGTACACCCCAAAGCCCATCTGGTCATTTAGTTTGGAACCATCTGTATAGAAGTCAATGTATCTTCTTCTTCGTAGTTCCAATCGGTGCTATTAGGAATAGTGGTACAGTACTTTTTATCAAAAATCCCAAATCTGACAAAAATTGCGGCTTCCAGGGGCTCAAGAAGTCAAATCGGGAGATCGGTTTATATGGGAGCTATATCTAAATCTAAACCGATATGACCCATTTGCAATGCCCAATGACCTACATCGATACTATTGGGTTGCCCAAAAGTAATTGCGGATTTTTTAAAAGAAAGTAAATGCATTTTTAATAAAACTTAGAATGAACTTTAATCAAATATACTTTTTTACACTTTTTTCTAAAGCAAGCTAAAAGTAAAAGCTGATAACTGACAGAAGAAAGAATGCAATTACAGAGTCACAAGCTGTGGAAAAATTTGTCAACGCCGACTATATGAAAAATCCGCAATAACTTTTTGGGCAACCCAATAAATATTTGTGCAGAATTTCAAGCAGCTAGCATTGCGCGTTCGACCTCTATCGTGATTTCGACAGACGGGCGGACGGACCTAACTCAGTCGATTCAGAATGACGAGACTATCAAGAATATATATACTTAATGGGGTCTTAGACGGATATTTCCAGGTGTTACAAACGGAATGACTAGATTAGAATACCCCCATCGTATGGTGGTGGGTATAAAAAGAATATTCATAGAAATAAGTATTCCGTTTAACTAATTTATAAAAAAAGAAAAACTAACTGAAACCCCGAATAACATTTTATATAAATCAAGAATTAAGGAGTTAAAAAAACACACACACACAAATTCTTGCAAGAATTTATGGCAAAAAAACGTGTACATGTACAACGTTTTTCACAAAAAAGTTAACTTGCTGAAAATTTAATTTATGTGTGTTGGATGGTAATATACTAATTTCGCCATTCCGTTTGCAACACATTGAAATATTGATTTCTGGTCCAACAAGGTATATATATATATATATATATTTTTTTTTTTTTTGATCGTCTTGACATTCCAATTCAAAAGCACGCTAACATTCAAGGAATTGTAGCGAGGTGCTTGAAAATTTGCACAAATACTTCTTATTATCATAGGTAGGCTGGGGTTGTAAATGGGCTATATCGGTCCATGTTTGAAATAGCTGCTATATAAACTTATCTCGGATGTTGACTTCTTGAGCCTCTGGAGGTAGTAATTCTTATCCTATTCGGCTGAAATTTCGCTAGAGTTGTTTTGTTTCAACTTCCAAACACTGTGTCAAGTATGGTCTAACTCGGTTCATAACCTGATATAGCTGCTTTATAAACCGATCTCGGATCTCGATTTCTTGAGCCTCTAGAGGACATAATTGTTATCCGATTTGTCTGACATTTCGGTTTGGTTTTGTTTTGATTTTCGATTGATAACCTGGTATAGCTGCCATATAAACGGTTTGTGAGATTTGATTTCTTGAAAGTTTTGCTATGGGTTCCAACAGTTGTTCCAAGTATAGTCCAAATAGGTTTATAACCTAATATAGCTCCCATATAAACAGATTGTCCAATTAGACTTCTTGGGCACTTGTTTGGATAAAATTTATATGTGGTATTTCTTATACCCACCACCGAAGGATGGGGGTATATTCATTTTGTCATTCCGTTTGCAACACATCGAAATATCCATTTCCAACCCTATAAAGTATATACAATATATTATTGATCAGCGTAAAAGTCTAAGACGATCTAGACATGTCCGTCTGTTGAAATCACGCTACAATGTTTAAAAATAGATATATTGATATAGCCCCCATATTGACTTATTCGCCGATTTAGGGTCTTAGGCCATAAAAGCCACATTTATTATCCGATTTTGCTGAAATTTGGGACAGTGAGTTGTGTTAGGCCCTTCGACATCCTTAGTCAATTTGGCTTAGATCGGTCCAAATTTGGATATGGCTGCCATATAGACCTATCCTCCGATTTAGGGTTTTAGGCCCATAAAAGCCACATGTATTATCCGATTTTGCTGAAATTTGGGACAGTGAGTTGTGTTAGGCCCTACAATATTCTTCGATAATTTGGCCCAGATCGGTCCAGATTTGGATATAGCTGCCATATAGACCGATCCTCCGATTTAGGGTTTTAGGCCCATAAAAGCCACATGTATTATCCGATTTTGCTGAAATTTGGGACAGTGAGTTGTGTTAGGCCATTCGACATTCTTCGTCAATTTTGGTCAGATCGGTCCAGATTTGGGTATAGCTGCTATATAAACCGATCACTCGGTTTTAGGTTTTGGGGCCGTAAAAAGCGCATTTATTTTCCGATTTTGGCGAAATTTGAGATTGTGAGTTGTGTTAGGCTCTTCGACGTCCTTCTTCAATTTGGCCCACATCGGTGCAGATTTGTATATAGCTGCCATATAAACCGATCTCTCGGTTTTAGGTTTTGGGGCCATAAAAGACGCATTTATTGTCCGATTTTGCCGAAATTTGAGACAGTGATCTCTCGATTTAAGGTTTTGGGCGCATTTATATTTCGCCAAGATTTGGGACAATGCGTTGTGTTCGGCTTTTCGACATTTTTCTGCAACTTGGCCCAAATCGGTCCAGATTTGGATATAGCTGCCATGTAGACCGATATCTCGAATTAAAGTCTTGGCCCCAAGTCTTGGTCCGATTTCACTGCAATTTGAAACAGTGACTTATGTTAGGCTTTTCGACATCTGTGACGCATATGGTTTAGATCGGTTTATTTTTAGATATAGCTACTAAAGAGACCAATATTTTGTTATACACAATTGAACAATGACTTGTACCGATTAGTATTTGGTCCAAATCGAACATATTTCGATATAACTGATACGGGATATTAGGTATGCAATTTACACCGGATTTTGATGAAAGGTGGTTTACATATATACCCGAGGAGGTGGGCTGGGCCGAACTTAACTTGTTTTAACCTCTCATAGTCAAGACAAGTACGGACAAGTCATGACAAGTACGGTCCATTTTGTATCTGCAGATGTACATATTTTCTATTTATTTGAAAAAGTCGTTCAAAGAACGTATTAAATGCGATCCCTGTTGGAGGGTATATAAGATCCAGCCTGCTCGAACTAAATTCGTTTTTACTTGTTTTTTTTTTTTTTTACTTTTACTTATAGCATAAGGAATACATCAGACCATAATACAAAGCTTTAATGGACTTGTTCGAGAATGGATGGAACGCCTCAAATTTTATTGTGTATTACTAAATCGCAATAAATCCGAATAAACTCTGAAAGAGTTTATGTTACCAGATGAAAACTGCTTATAATTGACAACGTTTTAAATTAAATGTAAAATTTATTTGTTTGCTGTGGATCGGAAAATATTGGTATTTTTAGATTAGGACAAATAAATCGGACCTTTGCTACTTTTGATTTTCAAAATCGGCAAATCTGCCTGCCGCACTGCTGGATTTCTCACAATTATCACCAATATTAGTGGGAGAATAACCGCCGCTAACCATGTTTTCTGACGTTCTCACTAGGATTCAAACTTAAGCCTTCAGCGTCGCCTCTACGTCATGATAGCCTTCCTAATTACAAAAAAGAGAACAAGTTAAGGATCTTATAATGGCTTCATCAATATCAATTTGAAGCCATAAAATAAAAGGTAAATAAACATTTTTGGATTTTTTCTGTTGCTTTGTTCAGTCATTTCTAATTCAACATGTTGTACATATGAATGCAAGAGTTTTACTGAGAATGTCATAGCAAGATATTTATGCTCGTATTATGTTAGTTGTTTTGTTATGGCAACCGATAGCATGCCGTTTTGTTGAACGGCATGGAGTTTATGACCATCAACGGATGTGGAGTTTATGACCACCAGAGGCTTTATTTATTTGCTATCTTTAGTATCACATTTGTCGAAAATTCCCTGAGCAAATTTAATTATGGAGTGTTACTAGTGTTACCTATTTGAGGGTTTTATGTCCTGCCCCAATCAATCTATCGATACGATTATTAGTTAAACCAATATGTTTTTACTAAATAGAATTTCGTTTTAAATTTAAACATCATAATACGTATTCCAACATGTGTTCAACAAGAACTCAAATATTGTTAAAAGTCAATACGTACACTACTGTGTTCTTATTAATTAACATCGAGTAGCTTATTTAGAATTTTTCAATATAGACATTAGTTAATGTCGTTGTTTAGTTTCCTTATATATAGCGGCTATAAGCAAATTAATACATGTTCCGGCCGTTAGAATTCAAGAGAAAAGATGACGTAGCCAAAATATTCCCACGATATTTTCCAATTCTGTTGCCTTGAACAACTTCAACAAATTTGGCGCAAGACTGATATTACCGAAATTGCATTTATGGTTGCATGCTAAACGGATGAGCGACATACTAGTGGGGTATTATGAATCACTTCCCTTACAGTGGGTATTAATTAGAATATTTTAGATTAACGACTCCCAATGTCATTTAAAAACTGTAAACGAAACTTGTTGTTTGCAGAGGAATATTTGTATATATTGTATTCAATTGAATGGTTTTAGTTGGTATAAAAGACAAAAGAAAAATAATGTTTCTTAAAACAAAACAAAACAATACAAAAACAGGTTGCATGAAATCACATATATTAAGTTATTAAATTGCATTTACTTACTAAAGCCAATTTAAATTCTTGATTCGATATCGACAGTATGCATAATTAAAAAAGTCAAGGATCTTATAACAGGATTTAAAACAGTGGTATGCATTTGTTTTTATATCCTTCATCGTTGGAAGGGGGTAAAAAAGTTCCGTTTTTTACGTTGAATATACATTAGTTCTTGCTCACAGAAAATATATAAGCTCAAGTATAATCTTTTTATACCCAACACCGAGGGTTGGGGGTATATTAATTTTGTCATTGCGTTTGCAACACACCGAAATATCCATTTCCGACCCTATAAAGTATATATATTCTTGATCAGCGTAAAAATCTAAGACGATCTAGCCATGTCCACCCGTCTGTCCAAAAATACCAATATTTTGTTCTACAAAATTGAACAATGACTTGTACTTATTAAATCACTCAATATCCGTGTCGAATTTGGTCCAAATCGGACCATATTTCGATAAAGCTGCTATGGGGACATACATTATGCATTTTTCACCGGATTATGACGAACGGTGGTTTACATATATACCCGAGGTGGTCTGTATCCAAAGTTCGGCTCGGCCGAACATAACGCCTTTTTTACTTGTTGTGCCTTCCATCATGGCATGGAGGTATACATTTTTATACCCACCACCATAGGATGGGTGTATACTAATCTAGTTATTCAGTTTGTAACATCTCGAAATATTCGTTTAAGACCTCATAAATAATATATATTCTTGATCGTCTCTACGATCTGAGTCTAGCCATGTCCATCCGTCCCTCCGTCTGTCGAAATCACGCGTAAAGCCAGCAGTTTGAAATCTTGCACAGATACTTCATATTGATGTAGGACGCTGGCTGTTGAAAATGGGCTATGTTGGATCAGATTTAGATATAGCTCCCATATATACCGATCCTTCGATTTGACTTCTTGAGCCCCTGGAAGTCGCAATTTTTCTCCGATTCAGCAGAAATTCTGCACGTAGTGTTCTGTTATGGCTCTCAACAAGTGCCAAGTACGGTTCAAAACGGTCTATAACCTGCTTTCGCTCCCATATAAACCAATCTCCCGATTTTACTTTTTGAGCCTTTACAAGCCGCAATTTTTGTCCCCTTTGCATGTAGTGTTCTGTTGTGACTTTCAACTATTGTGCCAAGTATGGTGCAAATTGGTATGTAACCTGCTATAGCTCCCATATAAACCGATCTTCCGATTTGACTTCTAGAGCCCTTACAAGCCGTAATTTTTATCTGATTTGGCTGAAGTTTTGCATGTGGTGTTCCGTTATGCTTTCCAACAATTGTGCCAAGTACGGTTCAAATCGGTCTATAACCTGCTATAGCTCCCATATAAACCGACCTCCCGATTTGACTTCTTTAGCCCATACAAAGCGCAATTTTTTCCGATTATGATGAAATTGAGCATGTAGTGTTTTGTTATGACTCTCAACAACTGTGCCAAGTACGATTCAAATCGGTCTATAACCTGCTATAGCTCCCGTATAAACCAATCCCCCTATTTGACTTCTTGGGCCCTTATAGGTCGCAATTTTTGTTCAATTTGGCTAAATGTGCTAAATACGGTCCGAATCAATCTATAACCTGATATAGCTCCCATGTAAACCGATCTCTCGATCATCCTTGTTCGGTTTCTAGAAGCTTGAATTTTTGCTGGTTCGACAGAAGTTTGGTAAGTAGAATACAAATATGCACTTCAACTAAATTTATTTTTTTAGCAGAATCAATGGTGGTGGGTTCCCAAGGTTCGGCCCGGCCGAACTTAGCACGCTTTTACTTTTTCGTTATTCCGCTTGCAAAACCTCGAAATATTCGTCTTAAACTCCATAATATGTTTAAATTTTTGATAGTCATAACATTTAAAATCGATCCACCCATGTCCTTCCATCCGCCAAAATCACGTTAACTTTCGAAACTTCTTACTTACTAAGGAGGCCACCGTGGCGGAGATTAGCATGTCCGCCTATACGTCGAACGGGTTACCCGTCGGCTCCTGATAAAGCATATGCATCAGCTTGTCTGCGCAAACTGGCTAGAAGAACGCATACCCCAGGATTGGAACCTCAGCATACTATGTACAAAAGAAAGGAGACAAGACAGAATGTCCCCATTGCTTACAAGATACTCTCGAGCGCACTGTGTGAAAGATTAACATATAAAGTCAATAAGATAATTGGGCCCTATCAATGCGGCTTTAGGCCAGGTAAAGGACAAATAAACGCCTACCATCTCTTAGTTGACTCCAAGCCCGCTTTCGATAGTCCTATTCGTTCAAAGATATTTAAAATCATGTCTGTGTTTGGTATCCCTGCATAATGAATAAGAATCTTCAGGATGACACTTGCTGAAACACGTTACACAGGAAGAATAGGAAAGAATCTCTCCGAAACATTCAATACCAAACGAGGTTTCAGACTAGGAGACAGCTTATCGTGTGATCTTTCACTTCCTGCTGGAGAAGATTATACGAAATGCAGATGGGAATAGATATGGCACACTAATCACAAGATAACACGTGCCACTCGCCTATGCCAACGAAATCGGTATCATAGGTCGGTCAGCGGAAACTGATATTACCCATTCCATTAAATAACAGGGACAAACCTCTCAAATATCAATGAGTCCGAGTACAAAAGGCGTGCCGCAGTGCGATATCTCTTTAGGGAGAATATTTTACAAGGCTGTCATACCATTTTTTTAAATGGCATAGTTCCACACAAATGTCGCCAGTATTAGGAGGGGATAACCGACGCTGAAAATATTTTCTTATGTTATCGCCAGGATTTGAACCTAGATGTTTAGCGTCATAGGTGGACATGCTTACCTCTGCGTTACGGTAGTCTCCGCTCCGAGGCATGGGTATTTGTTAAAACATACGAAATAGTGCTTGGAGTGTTTGGGAGAAAATTCTTCGTAAAATGTATGGAATGGATGAAGAAGTTCCAGCAAAGAAGCTTTTTGAGGGCAATCACAGTGGTACACGCAAACCGGGACGGCAAAAAGACCGATGGAAAGATGAAGTGGTGGGAGAGGCGACACTTCGAAAGAGTTTTTAGAACGAGCTCAGAAGATCGAGACACTTGGAATGCTTTTCTACGTTCGGCTAATGGGACAAATGTTCTGCCATAGCCAATTAAAGTAAAAGTAAAGTAAGCTTTCATTGATTAGTATACCGATCAACTCAGAATCACTTTCTGATTCGATTTAGCCATGTCCGTTTGTCCTCTGTCCGCCTGTGAGTCCATGTATTCTTGCAATCAAGGTAAAGGTCGTGGTTAAAGTTCAATCATCATGAAGTTTAGCACATGCCAAATTTGTGGCCCACGAACGCTTTTAATTTTGGTACAAATCGATTCAGATTAAGATATAGCTTCCAAATATATGTATTGCCCGATTTGCACTTATAAGGGCGTAGTAGGTAAAATTTTCAACAGATCTGCACAAAATTTGGAATGGATTATTTTGTCATCGATCTTAATATATTTGCAAAATTGCATCAACGTCGGCTCTGATTTGGATATAGTTTACATATATATATCGCCCGATTAACACTTATAAGGCCGTGTTAACCACACCGATCTGTTTGGTCCTAGGAAGAACGCTATTGATTTAAAAAAAAGGTTCAGATTTAAATAAAGTTACGTATATATCTTTAGTAGCCACAATTTTGGTTCGATTTCTACAAAATTTGACGTATGGTATTTTATTTGACATATATTTGGATGCCAAATATTGTAACATTTCATCAAAACCGATACAAATTTAGATATAGCTCCCATATAAATCTATCATCTGATATGGTTTTTTGAAGCTGTAGAAACCACAATTTTTGCCCTATCTTTACAAAATTTAATGTGAGGTGTTAAATTTGCCGTCCCAGTATGCGTACAACATTTCATCAAAATCTACCGAGATTTTTATATAGCTCCCATATATATCTTTAACCTGATCTTTAATGCGCTGTAAGGCTGTAGTAGCCTCAATTTAGGTCCAATCGTAAGAAAATTCTACAAGGTTCTATTCGAAACTTCAAAAAGTATGCAATATTAAATTCTGACTAGATTTGAACATAGGAGTTATGTATTAAAAGTTGTATGTAGGCTCGGTGGTGTAAGGTATTATATAGAAGGCTCCGATCGACTTTTGCCTTTCCTAATCAACATGGGCTTTTTTTGAGTGATTGTCAAAATGTGCTGTATCCAACGAGACCAAATATGAAATGTTAAGGTGGAAGAAATGTCCAAGGATGCCTTTATCTAATGTCACATGACGATCTTGCATTATAAGTTCGCGCACGTCATCAATGTTCTCTGGTAAAATGCAAATTTAGCCCATGAACATTCCACTAAGGAACAGGGGCAAACTTCTCCAATATCAATGAGTGCAGTCCGATTCAAGTTTTAAGCTCAATGATAAGGGACCTCCTTTTTATAGCCGAGTCCGAACGGCGTGCTGCAATGCGACACCTCTTTAGAGAGGAGTTTTACATGGCATAGTACCTCACAAATGTTGCCAGCATTAGGAGGGGAAAACCACCGTTGAATATTTTTTCTGATGGTCTCGCCAGGATTCGAACCCAGGCGTTCAGCGTCATAGGTGGACATGCTTACCTCTGCGCTACGGTGGCCACAGTGATAAATCAAAATGTTTTCAAAAATTTGTTTTTGTACTGATGTTTCTGGGATTCCATTCCTTCATCAGACGTATTCTTCGACGAGTCAATCATCAACAATTTTTGAAAACATTTTGATTTAAAACCAAATGGAGATTTTATTAATAAATAAAATCACCCACGGTTGCTTACCAATAAATAAGTTGGGCAGCCATTGTTTTAGTTGTTATCCCTGTGGTTAATGCCAAACAAAAACAAATTATTTTGAACGCACAGAACAGTAAGAACTACGAAAAAACAGATGAACGAAAAAATAATGTAAATTAACATAATTTTTTTATACCCACCACCATAGAATGGAGGTATACTAATCTAGACATTCTGTTTGTAAAACCTCGAAATATTGATATGCGACCCCATAAAGATTCGATCTAGCCATGTCCGTCCGCCTGTCTGCCGAAATCACGATAGCGATGGAACGAGTAAAGCTAGCCGCTTGAAATTTTGCATAGATACTTCTAATTAATGTAGGTCGGTTGGGGATTGCAAATGGGTCATATCGGTTCAGATTTAGATATAGCTCCCATATAAACCGATCTCCCGATTTGACTTCTTGAGCCCCTGGAAGCCACAATTCTTGTCCGATTTAGCTGACATTTTGCCCAATAGTGTTCTCAAATAATTTCAAACAACTGTATCAAGTAAGGGCCAAATCGGTTTATAACCTGATATAACTCCCATATAAACCGATCTCCCAATTTGAGTTCTTGAGCCCCTGAAAGCCAAAATTTTTGTCCGATTTTGCTACAATTTTGCACATAGTGTTTTATTATGACTTCCAATAGCTGTCCAAATTACGGTGCAAATCGGTCTATAAACTGATATAGCTCCCATATAAACAGATCTCCCGATTTGACTTCTTGAGCTCTTACAAGCTGCAATTTTTGTCCGATTTAACTGAAGTTTTGCATGTGGTGTTCTGTTGACCTGATATAGCCCCACTGTAAACCGATCCCTCGATCATCCTTGTTCGGTTCCTAGAAACTTTAATTTTTGCTGGTTTGACCGAAGTTTGGTATGTAGAACTCTTTTTATGCCCGTCAACTATAAATTTTAAGCCATGGTGGTGGGTTCTCAAGTTTCGGCCCGGCCGAACTTAGCACTCTTTTTTTTCTTATTTTTGATTGAATATAAAATTTTTTTTTAATAGAAATTTTCCAATTATTTATTCAAAACGATGATTGGTATTATCATCTTCCTAATTGAAGTTTCAGTTAAAATATATACGAGTCAATTAATTTCATGATTGAAACTGATTTTTATTTTTGTTTTCCTGTGTAGAGATGGGATAATGAATAAATCCAGTGCTACTCCTAGCCAAATAAAAAAATATGTAGCTAAAAAAATTGAATTTGTTATTTATGAGACTTAATTCATTTTAACCATAAACATTATCAATGGATAGCCAAGCATATTGTCGAATTTCTTAATTATGAGATTGAATTCATTTAAGCCATAAATTGTATCAATGAATATGTATAGATTGATCGGCATAAAATGGCATATAAATACGCGTAAAACGATTGAATGATGAGTTTGTCAATTGATTGAAATTTTGCTCAAATGGATCGACTAAAAAAAACGTATGAAGATCACGCAATGGTGTAATAACCGGTTTAAAAGTTAATTTTTAAAGTAAACATTGTAGGTAAAATGGTAAATTCACTCTCTTCAAAACAAAAGACTTAAGACACATGCGCTTTATTGTCAGTATATCACGTTATTAGCAGCTATGATTTCCGGCATTTATGGCGAGTGCATGACTTTTGTATACGACAAATCCATAGGTCGCGCCAAGATATTTTTTAAGCTAAAATAAAAACAAAAAGAGACGCACACAAGTGTGGTCTTCAGCAGATATTAACCAAACTAAATGTTTCTTTCATTTAATTTTTTCAATTGCCAATGCATGTTTGCTTAGAGTTCTGTTTTGCCATTCGTTAGAGAAGAAGACTTGTTTGTGACATGTATTGTTCAAATGACCTTCATAAATAAAGATCAAATTGTCTACTAAAATGTAATAAAAAAACTCAATAAAGACGTAAATGTTTTCGTACAAACCAAAGAATTATTATACGAGTATGAGCTAGTTTTGTTTTTTTATGGCATATAAATACTAAAGATGCAATTGATATGTTCCATGGATAATGATTTAATGCTCACAACCAATAACGGAAGGTCAGGTACCAGTACTTGGGTGAACTTTATTTTATAAGATTTCTGTCCCAATATTGTAAATAACATTACGCATCACAGGGAAAAAACAGAAATCGACTATTAAATAAAAAACTAATCCAATTTACTAAACGTCGAATAGATAAAAAACTCAAAAATGTGGAAGTATCAAAGCGGAACATCGATTATTTTTTAATGATATAATTAAAGGTTTCGACCTTTGTGGGTGACTGTTTGGTCATACAATGATTCTTAAGAGCATAGTTTCAATTAATTCCAGTGTTTGAGTTTACATTCTTGCATTTAACTTTTTGTATCTGTGCTACCATTAGTAAGTGAGGAGTCCAGTAAATCATCTTAATTGCCCCTATTCTTTTCTAATAAGTTCTTCCTTCTACATTCCCCTTTTTATACCCACCACCGAAGGATGGGGGTATATTAATTTTGTCATTCCGCTTGCAACACATCGAAATATCCATTTCCGACCCTATAAAGTATATATATTCTTGATCGGCGTAAAAATCTAAGACGATCTAGACATGTCCGTCCGTCTGTCTGTTGAAATCACGCTACAGTCTTTAAAAATAGAGATATTGAGCTGAAATTTTGCACAGGTTCTTTTTTTGTCCATAAGCAGGTTAAGTTCGAAGATGGGCTAAATCGGACTATATCTTGATATAGCCCCCATATAGACCACATTTATTATCCGATTTTGCTGAAATTTGGGACAGAGGGTTGTGTTAGGCCCTTTGACATCTTTTGTCAATTTGGCTCAGATCGGTCAAGATTTGGATATAGCTGCCATATAGACCGATCCTCCGATTTTGCTTCATTTATTATCCGATTTTGCTGAAATTTGGGACAGTGAGTTGTGTTAGGCCCTTCGACATCCTTCGTCAATTTGGTTCAGATCGGTTCAGATTTGGATATAGCTGTCATATATACCGATTCTCCGATTTAGGGTTTTAGGCCTATAAAAGCCACATTTATTGTCCGATGTCGCCGAAATTTGGGACAGTGAGTTAAGTTAAGCCCCTTTACATACTTCTGCATAATCGCACAGATCGGTCCAGATTTGGATATAGCTGCCATATAGACCGATCTCTCGGTTTTAAGTTTTTTGGGCCATAAAAAGCGCATTTATTGTCCGATGTTGCCGAAATTTGGGACAAAGAGTTAACTTAAGCCCCTTCTCATATTTCTGCTGCCATATAGACCGATTTCTCGATTTAAAGTCGATTGGCCCCATAAAAGGCGCATTTTTATTCCGATTTCACTGAAATTTTACATACTGACTTATGTTATGCTTTTCGATATCCGTGTCGTGTATAGTTCAGATCGGTTTATTTTTAGATATAGCTACTAAAAAAAACAATATTTTGTTATATACAATTGAACAATGACTTTTACTTATTAGTATTTGGTCCAAATCGGAACATATTGTGATATAGCTGCTATGGCGCTTAAGGTATGAATTTTGCACCGGATTTTGACGAAAGATGGTTTACATATATACTCGAGGTGGTGGGTATCCAAAGTTCGGCCCGACCGAACTTAACGCCTTTTTACTTGTTTCCTTTCTATTAATTCTCTAGTAATAAATGAGGCTGAATTAAGTGGAACTTAAATAGTAATTATACCCTACAACACTACTGTGACACAGGGTATTGTAATTTAGGGCATTTGTTGCAAATGCAAATTTTCCCATGAACATTTCATTAAGAAACAGGGGCAAACTTCTCACATATCAATCAGTGCTGTCCGATTCAAGTTTAAGCTCAATAATAAAAAGGGCCTTCTTTTTATAGCCGAGTCCTAACAGCGTACTGCAGTGCGACACCTGTTTGGGGAGAAGTTTTTATATGGCAAAGTTCCTCACAAGTGTCTCTTGAATTAAGGGGGGATAACCATAGCTGAAAATTTTTCCTAATATTCGCGCCATGATTCAAACCCGGGCGTTCAGCGTCATGGGCGGACATGCTTATCTCTGCGCTATGGTTGTAAGTTAGGTTAGGTTTAGGTGGCAGTCCGCCATCAAACTCACTCAGACGGTTTTGTCCATTGTGACACCATAGGAACAGGAGAAAGAAGATGACTTCTAGTTCCTACCGTTGAACTATTTGCGAATGTTCACATTCGCTAAATCATACAAGTACAAAGAAATGAGAACCTTAAGTGGAACTCCATCTGACAGCCACTGCGGGACACACAATCACAGCTGATACTCGATGGCATGTAGTATTGAACAATAAAACGTTTGCCAATGGCTCTCTTGCTGGTGCATAGGGCTAAAGGGGTATTTCTTGCACTTTCCGAAATGTGTGATTTAAAGTTCAATTTCCTGACCAGCAAAACACCCAGGTATTTTGCGCATTAAGTATATGGAACATTCGCTCCTCCCAAGGAGACAGGTGCCACTGTAGGCAACTTGTATCTCCTGCTGAGGAGAGCTATTTCTTTCCTAGACGGATTTACGCCTAGGCCACTTTCAGCAGCCCACTTTGCTGTTGCACATGGAGCTTCCTGAAGAATATCTTTTAGAGTACTAGGAAACTTCCCCCTAACCGTAATAGCCACGTCATCAGCACACACAATCACTTGTACACCTTTTTCTTCCAGAGACAATAATATATTGTTAATGGCTATATTCCAAAGTAGAGGAGAAGGTACACCTTCTTCAGTTGTTCTTCTGCTGACCCATCTTTACAGATCCGACGCCTGCCGTAACGCACCTCGAGACGATCAAGAAAATATAAATTTTATGGGGTCTTAGACGAAAGTTTGGAATTACTAGATTAGTATACCCACATCCTATTGTATTGGGTATAAACTTGAATTACGTATAGAGTGATAAAAACCGATTTACAAGAATAGGTCCGACGGGTTTTTCTTCCACTAGGTTATGGACGCAGGTTAATCATTTATACAAAACACACAATACTTTATCATAGATAAGAAATGTGCATGGATGTGGAAGCCAGAGCAGGCCTTACAAAATTTCATCCAAATTGGATTTGCATTGCGTTGTATATGGAAGATGCATCAGGGTGTGGATTAATGTGAAGCATACTAAATATAAATTGTGGAAGTAATGATCAATACCAACAGCAAAATCAGATGGCCAAAAGATAAACTTTGTAAACAAGTAGCATAAAAAGGTCTTTCGGTGAAAATTGGTCAATAGGGAGGATATTTTTGGCAAAACATGTAACAGAAGCTAGCCTCTGGGAGAGAAGAAGATGCTAAAAGTAAAAAGCGATTGTACCTGTTTTATTGGTTTCTTTTTATATAAGTTACCGTCACACATCGATATATCAATTTCCGGCCCTACAAATAAATGTTGCTAATGTCGAAAAAACAAAAACGATTTAATGATGTACGTATATATGTCTGTCCGTCTGTATGTCCGTCCGTCAGGCCGTATACCGTCCATCTGGCCATTTATATGGACGTATAACCCATAAAAGTGGCACTAAATGCCCGATTTCGCCGAAATTTGGAATAGTGAGTTGCATTAGGTCCTCCTAATGGTCCAGGTCTGATAATATAATACTGATTTCCTTCAACTGATTCCTACTTGCTTTCAATAATAGCCTAGATCTTTCACGATTCGGATTACCACTGTTCTACAGTACTACATGCGCTTTAGTCACCCATTCCCTTATTTCGGACTGCATCGCTCGAAAAGGCTTTGCATTAACCAAGTTTACTGATGGCAGTCTTCTAGCCATTTCGTTATCTTGTTTGACTTTTCATCCCCCCTTATTCGCTACGACCGATGCGAATCGGGTAATATAGCTCTAAAGTCCAGTTCTCTGCGTCACACTCAACGACCTCGCGTTAACACCATACCATGTCAGACCGTATTATGGTCGGGGATTCGCATACATTTCACAGTCATTGGGTCTATAGCTGCCTAAGTATCGATATTGGCAACATTCGATGTGTTCTATATTTAAAAAAAAATATAGATAGTACAGATATTATTGCTAATTTCCTATCACCTATATATTAAAAGAAACAAGTAAAAGCGTGCTAAGTTCCACCGGGCCGAATCTTATATATCTTCCACCATGTATTGCATTTGTCGAGTTCTTTTACCGGTATCCCTTTTTAGGCAAACATATGATAAAATGAAAGAATTGCTATGATATTGGAGTTATAAAATCAACTTATCGGCCGATTCGGACCATAATTGAACGGAATGTTGAAGACTATAGTATAAGTCGTTGTGTAAAATTTCAGCCAATTCGAATAAAAATTGCGCCATTTAGGGGCTCAAGAAGTAAAATAGGGTGATCGGTTTATATGGGAGCTGTATCCGGCTATGGACCGATTCAGGCCATAATTGACACATATATTGAAGGTCATGAGAGAAGTCGTTGTACTTTCAGCCAAATCGAATAATAATTGCGACCTCTAGAGGCTCAAGAAGTCAAGATCCAAGATCGGTTTATATGGCAACTGTATCAGGTTATGTACCAATTAAAACCTTTTTGACACAGTTGTTGGAAGTTCTAACAAAACACTTCTTGCAAAATTTCAGCCAAATCGGATAAGAATTGCGCTCTCTAGTGACTCAAGAAGTCAAAATTCCAGATCGGCTTACATGGCAGCTATATCAGGTAATAGACCGATTTGATCCATATTTGACACAGTTGTTGAAAGTCATAACGAAACACATCATGCAAAATTTCAGCCAAATCGAATAGGAATTGTGCCCTCTAGAGGCTGAAGAAGTCAAGACCCCAAATCGGTTTATATGACGGCTATAGCAGGTTATTGATCGATTTAAACCACACTAAACACAGTTGTTGAAAATTATAACAAAACACCTCATGCAAAAACACCTTCAGCCAAATCGGATAAGAATTGCGCCCTCTAGCGACTCAAGGAGTCAAGATCCAAGATCGGTTTATATAGCAGCTATATCAAAACATGTACCGATTTGTTCCATTTACAATTCCATCCGACCTACACTAATGAGAAGTATTTGTGCAAAATTTCAAGCGGCTAACTTTACTACTTCGATAGTTTGCGTGCTTTCGACAGGATCGAACTTCTTTAAAGATGAAGCGAATCGTAACGCAACTTTTAATGGTGTGCGCTATCGTGAGATGATATCCAATTTTTTGTTGCCTTAAATGCAAGAGCTTGACTTGCATGACATATGCCACAAGCCACACAGCACGCGTAACAATGGACTTATTGAGAGGCGAGTTCTGTGAACATTTTATTTCACGCTCGGGACCGGTCAATTGGCTGCCTAGATCGTGAGATTTAACGCCTTTCGAATATTTTTTATGGTTCTATGTTAAAGATCATGTCTATATTGACAAGCCCGCTTCAATTAAAGAGTTGGAAGACAACATTGAAACATTTTTACATGAGATACCTGCCGAAATATTGGAAGAGCATTACAAAATTGGACTACGCGGATGGACCATTTGAAGCGCAGTCACTGTCAACATTTATATAAAATAATCTTCAAATATTAAATTATATGGACCGTTCTATCGGTTGAAATAAAGATTTAATGAATTTTTCTGGATTTTATGTGTGCAAAATGACTAAAACTGTCCCTTGGAGCCTTCACACACAGTGTGGGTCCCTTAATATTAGATGAAATGCGTCCCACAGTGGTTATTGGGTGGTGCTCTCCGGCTTTCTTTTTTAATTGCAAAAAATATCCGATGTTTTAGCTCGTCTCGAAAGAGAAACAAACGATAAACAAAAATTATGAAGCAAACAAATAAAGCCCTGCCGGGATACGGACCTGGACACAGGGAGCAACAGCGAAAGCCGTTGCCATTGTCTATCGTTCGAAGCCATCAATACAACTTCCAAAAGATACAGAAAATACACATGTATACCATGGAAGCATTGTAGTCGTGTGGAAAACAATTCCAACATTACAATGAGAAAAACATGCGGTGGAAAAGAAAAGCTAGTGTAAAAGCTGTCAAACTTAGTTATTGTCGTGCTATCATCTGAACAATGTTTTAGCTGTATATTCGTCCCCAATTAAGTGCCGGTATCTGTTTAATCGAAAGCCGGGCATTGACAAAAGAAATGCTCCAAAGGCTCATCATCTTGCCCACATGCCCTACACGTGCCGCACCGATTTTACATAAGTGAGCTCGTAATCCTATATGTCCCATTATGATACCGAGAGCTATAGTGAAGGAGGTTCTCAATTCCTTTTAGTTATAGCCTTCTCACGATCTGTATCCCCCCTTAGGATTTTTGCCGCCCTATCGACCGTTTCGCTGTTCCACGGGGTTGCATGCACATTCGTCGCCCACGCTCTTAACTCGGACTGCGTCGACACGAAAGGCTTCGGGTTAACCAAGTTTATTGACGGCAGTCCACTGGCCTTCACTGCCAAATCGTCTGCCCTTTCATTCCAACTTACTCCATTATGGCTTGGCACCGGCAGTCCTCTGGCCTTCACCGCCAAATCGTCTGCCCTTTCATTCCAACATACTCCATTATGGCTTGGCACCAAATTGCGGATTGTGTCATCCTCAGAGAAGGCGTTAATCTCCTTCTTACACTGCAAGACTGTTCGTGACCTTACCGTCCTGGTTGTTATTGCCATTATGGCAATTTTACTGTCGACAAAGATGTTCACACTCGACGTCTTTGTGTTAGTTACACAACCACCTCATGAATTCCGGGATCGCCCGGATCTCCTCCTGCAGGACCGTATTGTGGTCAGGTAGTCTAAAACAGATCTCAGTCCCTGGGTTCTCAATGTAAACCCCCAGGCCCACTTTGTCCTCCAGCTTTGATCCATCCGGGTAACATGATGGTCCAGATGGCAATACTAGGGTTTCGTCAATCCTAGACTGAGCCACTGGCAACAGTGCGTCGCACTCGACCTCAAGTTTCACCTAAGGTATCCGATTGGAAACCTCTTCCCTACCTTCCAGGTTTCCTATCGTCCCCTCGATTATACCGCGATGGTATGACCTGCTCCCATCCTTAACCCAATCTCCCATCGTCTTAAGTCTCATAGCCGCAGTGACTGCCTCACATTTGATCTGTATATCAATGGGTCGGATATCTAGAATAGTCTCCAGTGCCCTAGTGGGCGTGGTCCTCATCTCTCCGCCTATGCCAAGACAACATGTTCTCTGAACCTGTTGTAGGGTCCTTATGTTGCACTTATTCTCCATAGCAGCCCACCAAACTACAGAGGCGTAAGTAAGTATTAGTCTAATCACGCTCCTGTAGAGCCAGTGGACTATCCTCGAATTCAGGCCCAATTTCGAGCTTTCGGCCTATCTACATAGTGTCAAACACCTTTAAGACATCTCAGTACGCTTCTGAATGCGACACTTCCAATTCAGTTTCCTGTCCAAGATCACTCCTAATTATTTTACCTTGTCAGTTATCGAAATCGTCTTATTGTGGAAACGTGTTGCGTTAAATTGGCCCACCTTCGTCTTCCCCGTGAACAGGAATATTTCAGTCTTCTCTGGGTTAACATTGAGACCTCTGAGTCTAGCCCAGTCATATGCCATATATAAGTCCCTTTCGGCCCTCTTGCATAACTGGTTCGGATCCTTACCCCTTAGAAGTATTATAACATCGCCTGCGTTGAAGACGGGTTCAAATCCCTCCTCAGTCAGCATCCGTAATAGGTCATCTATGGTGGTCACCCATAGGAGTGGCGATAAAATGCCCCCTGTGGTGTGCCTTGTGCCACATTCTCCCTTATTTTTATGTCATGGGATACACAATTTATCCACCTGGTCATTGAATAAAATGTAAAATGAGACGCCATGATCTCGGTAAACTTCTGGCGATATTTATTTTACAGTTGTCACATAAATGCAAATTTGCCCATGATGATTCCATTAAGAACCAGGGGCAAACTTCAATGAGTTCTGTCCGATTCAAGTTTAAGCTCAATGATAAGGGCCTCCTTTACCTGGCAAAATACCTCACAAATGTCGCCACCATTAGGAGGGGATAGATTGGGTAAGATAAGAGAGAGAGGGAGAGAGAGAGTGGCAGTCCTTTACAGACTCACTTAGACAATTTTAAGTCTACTGTGATACCACAGTAGCGACAGACCAATGGCTCTAGTTGGAATTGAAACCAAGACCCCCGCACTAGTAATCCGAGCACGCTACCAACCCGGTTATCGGGGTACCTTAGGAGGGGATAACCACTGCTTAAAATTTTTTTCTGATGTTCTCGCCAGGATTTCAACCCAAGCGTTCGTACGGTAACCTCTTTTGTCATACTCAGAGTAAAAATATACTAAACATAAAATATTCCAAAATTTCCATACAACCCTCGTTGTTAAAGTTTCGTAAAAAATATTCTCACAGCATTACATCTTGCATTTTAATCCGATTGTAAACAGAGAGTGAATGAATGAGCAACACAACTGGCTTGAGACATGTGTATGTGTCTTAAGTCTTTTCCCCTCTGAAAACATTAGACTGAAGTGCTTGTTTCTTAAGTCTTTTGTTGTCACTTGGGAGACAATGAATTGAATCGAATTTGTTTGTAAATCTATTGCCCACATAATACAGCAATTCAAAAAATAAATCTTCTTCATTAATGATGGCTGACTGCATACAAACATTTACATGTGTACCAACAAAAAATACATACACACATACATAATTGTGCCTAGACACCCTCTCTCTAGGTAATGTTTATTCTTTATGAAGAACTCAAAGCCTTTTAAAGAAATTGTAAAACCTGAACATTTTAATAATGAAAAATTGAAGAAAAGCCCCCACTCGCTATTGATACGAGAACGATTTGGAGATGACAATGATTGCTCATCATAGATTATGGCTTTGAAAACCTACAGTCAGGTACATGAAAATACAAATTAATTTGACAAACCCATACCATTTAGAGCTTATAATTTGGAGGCATCGTGAATGAATTGTAAATTTGGTATGCTGGGGCAGAGCTCCAGAGGCGTAATTTGTCACTAAAGGCATCTCAGATAAGCATTGGTGAGGGAAAAACGGTTACGACTCCAACAATGAATGATGTATGTACTATATTGAAATTGTATGACACGGCAATGATAAGATCTGCCATAAAAACCCCCAAACAAAACAAAACCATCTCATGACAAGAAGAACCTACGCATATTGAATTGTTAATTTAATATCTTGAAAAGAACTTGAGGACTATTGTCTCCGTGACATCTTTCTCAAAATGGGTTCTTTATTTTTATCTGGACTTTTGTTATACATCAACATCGAACGTTGGAGAAATGTGTCAAAAGAATGTGAAATTAGTCACCTCTGTAGCTGACAGTCTGCTTTCTTCTGTGGCTGCTAAATTCCAATTGGTTGTTGGTTGACCAAAGGGCAATTTTTTGGGGGGGTATCCGTTGACCAGCACGAATTCAACTTAAATTTGATTTCACTGAAAACACACAATTTTTCTTTCTTTCTTAAATGCAAATACCACACGTCACGTATTCCAACAATTTTCGTCAATATTTTGTTTGGGGTTTCTTTGATTATTTTGTTGCTGTTCTGTGTTGCACGTATCAAGCGGTTATTAATTTCCGTTTGGAAGTTGGCCTGGCTGCAAGCGAAGAAGTTTCTGTGCGTTTTCCTATTTTGGCAAACGACACAAATGTTTTCTTGCGGTTAATTTTTTTTAGTTTTGTATGATTAGTATTTTCCCTTTTTCGTTGGTGCTTGAGACTTTGCAGTGGCCACTTCCAAATTTTAAAATAAAAAATTTAAAATCGTAAAACCGTTTGCCTTCGCTCGTATGTTAACCCGCTTCGCAAAATACTCAACCGTTATATCCCAAGTTTGAAATACAAACTGAATTGGGAAAAGCGCTCGGCTACAGCATATGGCATAAAGTGGCATTACTTGCAACTCGAGCAAGACTGACAAACATGTTTGATGTTGTTAGTGGTTATGTTGCTCTTGCAGTCACTGTATGGGTTTGATAAATATGTTTGAGCTTCAAAAGCCTCTTGTTGGCTGAACTAACTGGCTTATTTAAAAATGAAATTATTGTTTGCATGGGATTTGTGTCGCGTGCTCTCCACCTCTCCATGAATTTTTAATGCTGTTTATGAACTGACTGACTGGTTGTTAAAATATTCTCACTTTTTTAGTAGCGACTATTAACTATCTGACGAAGAACAAGTGAAACAGGGAGCTGCATACTTCTCAATCATTAAAAATTAAATAACACTGTGATACACCTAAATTATTTATTGGTTCTGATGTACCAATTCTGTTTTGTTAAAGTCAATGGAAAACGAAAATACCTTTGTTTGTTTTTCATTCGAGATGAGCTCAATGATCGGAGATTTTCGTTGCAAATAAAAAAGGAAAGTCAGAGATCGCAACACACACCAACCGCAATGGGGCGGCCATATTAGGTGTGAAGGCTTAACGGGCCGTACGTTAATACACAGAAAAAATATCACGAACATTTTTTCAATTAAAAATTTAATTGGAAATAAAAATGTTTTCAATTAAAAAATTAATTGAATCAATAATTTTTGTATTGAATCCTGATTTTTTCCAATTACGATCGTGATTGAAATTTAGGAAATTTAGAATTAAAAAAATTAATTGATTCAATCATTTTTTAATTGAATCTGAACCTTATTTTCAATTGCGATTTGATTGAAAGTTTTGTCATTTTAAATTAAAAAATTAGTTAATTCAATCATTTTTTTAATTGAATCTGCACTTTTTCAATTACGATTGTGTTTGAAATTTTTGTCATTTTTAATTAAAAAAAACTAATTGATTTAATAATTTTTTTAATTGAACTTAAAAATTGTATATATAAATGTGATTGATTTCAATCATTACATAATTGAATTGGAAACTTTTTTAGACTCAAAAGCACCATTATGACTGTCTTTTTCAGAAATATTCTAGCCGCTCGTACTTTTGGTAATTAAAACAGTCTTTGGACTACCTTTTTTAATTTCTATGCGCAATTCTAATCTTTTTAATGCTTATTAATGGCATAACGGTTTCTTTTGCTTCGATCTATAAAACATATTATATATATATGTATATGTGTTTCTGTTGGGTTTACTTCCCCAATTCATGTAATTTGAAAGTTACTGTTATAAAAATATATTAATAACTGTCTATGTCGGTAGCTAGACCCAAACCCGCCTCGCCACTTTTTTTATAATTGGAGAAACATTATTTTCCGTCGCATTTTAAGGAGTGATCATGAAACCTCAAATTTTCATTCCAGGAGTTTTACATATGTGAACCATGTCGCCTTGAAATTGTGGGTGCGTTCTATATAGAGCGCTTTTCGCAAAAATTTTTATATAATATTTGCATATTTCCAATCGAATAATAAAATAATTGATCCAATTAAAAAATTTGTAATATGTTTCGAAAATTTCAGTCATTTTCTTAATTAGATCAATTAATACATTGATTGAAAATTTAAAAAGTTTCAATCATGTTTTTAACTGGATCAATTAAAAAATTAATTGGAAATTTCACAAATTTTCAATCATTTTTTAATTGATATGCAATTGTTTTAATTGGTTTTTTTTTTCAATCACTTTTTTCAAAAACTGTGATTGTTATTACCGAATTTTTTAGCGAAAACGCCTATATGATATAAATACCACAATAACCACGCTCGACAACTTCGTCCTTTAGCTGTACCTTTTCCCAATGCATGTGTTTTTGTGTAATGGCAGATTTTTTTTTCAATTACACTACTCCCATAGCATATACATGATTCTGTGCATCTGTTGGATGTTGTATTGATGTCTTCAAACGCTAGACAATGGCTCTCACTGTTAGTCCGTGTACGCAGGTTCGAAATTTTTTTCTGAGACCCAACAAAGTATTTATATTTTTAATCATCTTTACATTCTATGTCGATTTAGCACGCTAATTTTCGAAGGAATAAAGCTAGGTGCTTGAAACTTTGCACGATTACTTCCAATTAGTGTGAGTCAGTTGGGATTGTAAATGGGCTATATCGGTCAATGTTTTGATATAGCTGCCATATAAACCGATCCTGTTCCCATCAGATTTGACTGAAATTTCGAGCCAGGTATTTTTTATACCCTACACCACTACTGTGGTACAGGGTATTATAACTTAGTGAATTAGTTTGTAATATCCAAAAGGAGGAGAGATTGATAAGTATACCGATCGACTCAGAATCACTTTCTGATACGATTTAGCTATGTCCGTCTGTCTGTCTGTCCGTCCGTCTGTCTGTCCGTCTGTCCATTTTAATTTATGTACAGACTACAGGTCGCAATTTTCATCCGATCGTCTACGAATTAGGCCTAGAGACAAAGCCTATTGAAATTGGAAAAAATCGGTTCAGATTTGGATATAGCTTTCATATATATGTTCGTCCGATTTGCAGTAATACTGCAATAAAATTGTCATTTTTTAACCGATTCCGTCGAATTTGGCAAGAAGGAATTTCTTATGACTCTCAATATTACTGGTGAATTTTATAGAAATTTGTTGAGATTAAGTAAAGCTCACATAAATATATTTCGCCCGATTTTCACTCCTAGACCCGCCGCAATCGCATTTATTGTCCAATTTTCCCAACATTTTGTACAACGCTTTCCTCGACGAATTCCACAATATCCATTAAGTTTGATTGATATCGGTTCAGATTTAGATATAGCTCCCATCTCCCGTCATTTGTCAACCGTAGTTATTACATTTTGAACATATTTGCTTTGCTCGAAATTTGATACAGTAAATTTAATAAACTCTCTGAATACACCCGCCGAGGTCCATCAAAATTGGTTCAGAATTAGATATAGTCCAACTTTTGTATTTAAAGGGTAGGTGTAGGGTATTATAAAGTCGGCACTGCCCGACTTTTGCCTTTCCTTACTGGTTTTTACTTCCAACAACTGTGAGAAGTAAGGCTCAACCGGTTCTTAACCTGATATAGCTCCCACATAAACAGATTTCGGATCTTGAGCCTTTAAATGGAGCAATTATTGTCCGATTTAGCTGAAAATTTGCATGAAGTGTTTTGATTTAACTTTCACCAACATTGCCAAGTAAGGTCCATGTAAAATCGGTGCGGGGAAGATGATGAGACGTTGGAGCATTTCCCTTGTCAGTGCCCGGCTTTCGCGTCCAACAGATACCGGTACTTAGGTGGAGACACAATATCAGACATGAACCAACTTAGAGGAGTGGTATAGAAAACAATTAAGGATTTTGTAAGTAGCACGGAATTCCTAACTTAAAATTTTCTTTTTAGAGGTTACTTTATAGTTTTTGGAGCGCACAACAGGCCGATTACTGGCTTAGGTGTATGTCCATAGTGGCATGGGACGGATTAATATCTGCCTAAGGTCCAAGCCTGTTCATTACCTAATATATATCCCATATACACCGATCTCCGATTGAGGACGCAATTATTAAGCGATTTGGCTAAAATTTTGCTTGATGTTGTTTGTTTTGACTTCCAACAATTATGCCATAGCTCCCATAAAAACAGATCTCCCGATTATACTTCTTGAGCCTCTATGGGGTGCAATTCTTATTCGATGTTGCTGAAATTTTGCACAACGAAATCCAGCAGCTAAACCTAGTATGGTTCATAACTTGGTATAGCTTCAATAACATAGCAATTCTTCTTGGGCAAAGAACTTGACAAATGCGATCCATGGTGGAGGGTATATAAGATTCGGCCCGCCCGAACTTAGCACGCTTTTACTTGTTCTGTCCTTATTTGCTCTCTTGAATCGTTCTGTGGCGTTTGATTATCTAATTGTTCTCCTTCTGCTCTACATTCTTCTAGAGTGAACATAATGGACCTAAGGTCTCCGAGTAAAGCGGTTTGTAACCGGGGTTCTACCTACCCTTTATCCCGCTTTTATATGGTACATATATGTCAACCTTTTGATATAGCTGCCATACAAATCAATCCTCTGTTTGCCTTCAAGTCAAGGTTGGCGGAAGACACAAGGTAACATTATTTTTGAATCTTTTACGTAGTTGTACAGGGTGGCTGATGAATATTGCTACAATGATGAATATTGCTACATTTTTTTTTCGGTGTATGGAATACATTTTTCTTTTATTCATGTTAAATTAAATTATTAAATTAATTATTAAATTATTTTTAATTAAATTAATTAATTAATTAATTAAATTAATTATTAAATTATTATTATTAAATAGAAAAAAAGTTATTACATTTTTTTTTGGTAGCGGCTTTCATCAGCCACCCTGTATATTATTTCTCGTATATACACATTTCAAATGTAAAATTACACATGTAAATGAATACCCTATAATCAAAAAAATTATCCCCATAATTGGCCTGGTTTCGAAAATAGTCAAAGCATGTCGCATACACCCAATTCTATTCTGGTATTTAGTTGAATGACATCGTATGCTTTCATATCAATCCTTAGCATTCGTTTGGGCGAAGTACAGCATAGGCATCATGTTTAGGCTGCCATCGCCAGCAGTGGACGCTTTGCCAGCTCAAAAAACCTATGAGCAATTTTTTTTTGTGCAAAAATATGCCTTTGCCACAGTCGGAATTGATCCTACATCTCTAAAGCGTACCATATGTAGACCTTTATTCCTTGCATTGCCTTTAGTTGCTATAATGACAGTCTTGGGACCAGCATTTCTATACGCTGGCACTTGTGCCGTGGATTTAAATGAGGTTGCCAAAATCTTAACCCCTATTTTACAATGCATATTGGCTATTGTAAAAATTACTTTGTTCGTCGCGCAAAGAAAGGAAATTGTACAGTTAGTGCGGAAGGTATGGTATTGGAACCTAGAAGGTAAGAAAATTTAATAGCTTGCATTTATTAGTACAAATATTTTTGAATCAAAAACTTTTTGATATTTCAAAGATTTTTCTCACTAAAAGAAAATTTTGTTACATGGTGTTAATATCTTAAAATTTGTTTACGTGTTTCGTGTTCCTCATTTCTTTAATCGATTAAAATTCAATTTAAATCACCTCTTTGTTACTTGCTGATATGTGTATTTATGTTAATAGGTTTCACTTTATTTTCTTTCAGCTAACATCGAAGAGTTGAAAATTCTTTCCGAAGAAAATCGCTATGATCAGAGGATTACTGGATTTTATTACTGTTCAGTCATTGTATCCGGAACAATGGCAACTTTGTTACCATTTATTATAGCTGGATTTTTTGCCTGGAAAGGTCAAAGTTTTTGGCTATCTTTGCATCCGCCATTTAAAGGAGTGTAAGTTTGTAAAGGTTTATTCCATAACTTTTGGTTAATGGGTCTATATTGTTATACCCTCCACCATAGGATGGGGGTATACTAATTTCGTCATTCTGTTTGTAACTACTCGAAATATTCATCTGAGATCCCATAAAGTATATATGTATATCTATCTTAGATAGCAACAATATGTCCAACCTATTGAATTTTTGTAATCATATCGTTACGTGCAGTATGAATCAAGCAAAGAAATAAAAAACAAAAAAACGTTGCACAAATGTAAACAAAATAAAAATTTTTTGTTTTGTGTTGTTAAATTGAAAAAAATTAATTTGCTTTTGAGTTAAGCAATTACTAATGTAATTTGGTTCATTATTTTCTGCAGAAAAAAATGTTCCAGAAATTACAATAGTCCGAGGTACGGAGATTTTCGAATTTCCGAGAGTCTGCCGCATTGTGATCCATTACTGAATGAAGATGCAAAAAAGGCCAAATTAATAAGAATTTCTACCTCCATTACGATAAGGTATAGGACCCAGGGTTACCGTTGGGAATTCGGAATGGGTCGCACAAAAAATCAATTTTTTTACGAAAAAAGAATCGCACGGTATTTATATTAATTTAATAAAGAAACAACTAAGATGACACTAAAGGCCGGCAAGGCTTATGTTGTGAAGTGATATGTTCACATGGTTTCAATATTAGCCCAAATTAGGCGAAGAACATATAAAATGCCTATTCCAAATTACAAGATAATTTAGTGAAAACTAGCAAGATTGCAGTATGAAATTAATCATCACTCGATCATCGGTTTTAATAGGGAAGAACTTTTCAGAACCTCTCGCGTGATGCTTTTAATATCGCTCTCGAAAAGCGCATATGCGAAAAGTAACGGGACACTATTTAAAAAACAACAGCAAAAAAAGCATACAATAAACTATCTGTTTTTTACATAAATAACATAAAAAACTTATTTAAATTGGTCCAAAATTAGGCACAATATTTTTCATAAAAAACAAAAATAAAACGTGTATAACAAAAACAAACAATCCAGTATAACAAAAGAGAAACAATTCTCAGATTTTCGGTCGAGACTCCAAATTCAAATTTGAACGGACGAAAGGACGTTGCAAAATCGATCTACGATCTACAGAACATGTACTTGTAGATTTTAGAATAAATATTTTGACGAGTTGCGGTGGTGGTTATTTAAATACTTAAGTGATATATTTCACAAACATAATCCTTTTTGTCTTTTGTCCAGTTCAGCTCAAAAATTAAAAATTTTTCAAAAAATTTTACATTTATATGCGATTTTTGGACGACAAACAATAGATAATCGCTAGATAGTTGTATTTTTAAACAAACAATCGCACAAATAGATGGAAAAGCGGCGCAAAAATGTGAAAAGTATGGCATTTAGTACCAAAATAAATAAGTTAGCCACAAGTGGCATTGTCAAAAAAAAGTTTCTAATTTAATACTAAAGTGGCACAACGGTAACGCTGCTCATGGGCTATGCGCAAAAAACCCCAATGAAATAAGTCTCAACTTCAAAAATTAAAAAGTGAAATACCTACCTCCCTCCAAAAGCAAAAATTAAATATATTCTAAGATTTGAGATTTATTTTTTTTAATTTCAAAAATGAGTGCAAAATCTTGAACTTATTTCCAAATATTTTAGACTTATTTCAAAGCGCAATTAGTGTTTTTTTTTTTTTTTTTTTTTGGGCTTATTTCACTTTTTCATGAAGTTTGTTTCGTATAACCGAATCAGGTGCTAGCTTTTAGAAATCATTAAAACTCACAAAAGCCCAATAAATTTTTTAAATATTAATATCCTTGCTTAAATAAATGTCTGGACCTAATTATTCGCCTTATCCCATAATTAAGGATTATTGATAAGTTTACTTCGAATGGCTGCTTGGCGTAACACTTGGGCCACATAAAATGGCCAACGGAAGAGTCGAATAGATCAAGATGCAAAATGCTGCATGTAAATGTAATCCCTTTGCATTATATTTTTCTATATTCTTAGATCTCTATCAACATTTTCGCTAGCAAACACATGGTGACAAAAAAACGATATATTCGTTTGACAGTCTCCCATTTTTTTTTTTTTTTTTTGCTGATAAAATACCTATTTGTCATATTTGGCCTAATCCAAAATATTCAAATGTTCAAAAATAGATATTTTGTATTATGCTTTTGCCCTTTTGTTGCCTTTGGTACATGAATTGCCTTGATTTCTGTTTTGTTTGTTTTTTTTTGTACTCGTGGTTTGGTTTAAAATTTATAACTATGCCAAATGAAACGAATCACGAAAATATTTAAAATATATGACGTTGGCAACCCCGTCTACAAATTATTTGTGACACAGTGAGAGGGACTGAGAGAAAGAGAGAGAGAAAGAGATACATAAATGTATAACAAACTACGATCGTTGCCGGCTGCCGGCTATAGCGCTGTTGGCCGAACCGGCTAAACGCTGCTGCATTTGAAGTTTAGTTCATATTTCTCTATGATCAATGGTTCGAATCTCAGTGCAGCTCTTTGAGTTTTTCTTTAGAGTAGGTAAATATTGTATGTCACCTTGGTTATTTGTTCATGCTTAACCTTTGATATGTTCGGTTAAGTTCAGTAAGATCCAAGGCATATAAAAATAAAACTTCATTATTTCATAGTTTATCTCGTGCCCATAATATGGTACTGTTAAACTTCCCAAGGATGAAGACAATCAGTAATAGCTTTTTAAGAACTTTTTATTTTAAAATGTAATAATATTTTCAAATCTTTTTAGAAAAAACTGACGGTGCAGCCGAATCGAAGAAGAAGGCAGCAAATGAAAAAGAAGGTTCCCCAACTGCTGGCGATGAAAAAAAATCAAATGATATTAAAAAAGATAAAGATAGCGATGCTGACAAGAACGGCAATGCGGAAAAAAAGGTATCAGTGGATAAGGAGGAAAAGGATGAGAAGGATGAGAAGGACGAGAAGGACGAGAAGGATGACGAAGTTGAAGAAGCAGCTGAGGATGATGAAAACGTTGTCGCACTAGCTGAAATCGATAAAATTAATGAGAATATTAACAAAACCAGAGTAGATGGTCTCCAGAATCTCCATGCGGTAATTTTTTTTTAAGTCTTATTGGTTTTTTATAACGATTTTTTCAATTACAGATTTGTTTTGGTTCCCAAGGAAAAAATAATGTGGTAAAGAAAAATTTGCGCTCATTTGCCGGGTTTGAATTCGAAAAAGATTCTGCCGAATATAAAAAGAAATTCGATTCGATTAAAAAACTAGAAATGAAAGCCTTAAAAAGTATTTGTGAAATCTTATCACTGGAACGCAAAGGTTTGTTCTCATAACATCCGAGTTGCCAACAAAACATATTTCAATTTGTTTATTGTCTCTCAAATGTTTTTAGGAGCAAGAGATGAAATTGCAAACCGCGTTTTAAAATTTCTCATGGAGCCTGATGAATCTTTATGTGTAGAAGCACCCGCTGAGGAAGAGGAAATTGAAGAGGATGACGATGGAATGGAAGAAGATGAACCCGAACCAAGTGAAGATGAAAAACGCAAAAGCAAATCAGGTGGAAGGTCTGGTGGTGGTAGTGCACGTTCTACATCCGGACGTCCACGTAGGGCCACTGTAGGTAAAAGTAAGTAAACCACTGCAATAATTTCCAAACGGAGTGTAACATTTTAAAACCTTTTAAAGAAACATCTGCATATGTGGACTTCTCTAGTTCAGAGGAAGAAACTGCTCGTAAAGTAATACCTACCAAACGTAGACGAAACGACGATTCTGAATCTGGTTCCGATGTGAGTATTTTATTCCAATTATATACCTTCAGATAAACAAATGACCAGTCTTTTAATTCGTCTACCGGCGGCGGTGGTTGATGGCGGTGCTGGTGTTGCCAGTGAAGGTGGGGGTCCATCGACTCCGAGGAAGGGGGAGCAGCGGGAGAGTAGGGCTCGCAGGCGGGTATTTGCTGCACCGTTGGGGAAGCAAGGCGTCACGGTAGGGGAGATGAAGGAGGTGACGGATGCGTTGGTGGGTGCTGTATATGAGGCTGGTGTGAGTGGGAGTATGGCGAGAAGGGTTATCCAGTATGCTGGGCAGTATGAGGAGCTACTCATGAGGCTGATGCTGGATAACGAGGCAATGAAGGGTAAGCTGTCGGCTTATGAGGCGATGGCTGGTCGCGGCGCGTTGGTGGGTGGGCGTCAGCCTGTTGCTGTTGCCCCCGGGGCTGTGAACGCGAGAACTGGCACATTTGTTGCCCCCGCTGCCCCCGTTGCTGTCGCTGTCGCTGCCGCCCCGTCTGTGCCGGTTGTGAAGCCGGTGGAGACATGGTCGGTGGTGGTGAAGGGCAAGGGGAAGGCGGTGACGACTTCGGCTGAGGTCGTGAAGAAGGTGGTGGAGGAGGTGGGCCCTACACTTGGTGTGAGGGTCCATGGTGTCCGGCCGACTCGGGATGGCGGAGCGGTTATCCGCACCCCGTCGGTGGCTGAGAGGGAGCGGATCAGGGCGAACGGCAAGTTCGCGGAGGTGGGATTGGAGGTGGAGGTCCGCGAGAAGCTGGGCCCGAAGGTCGTTGTAAGGGGGGTACATGCTGCCATAACTCCCGATGAGTTCATGGCGGAGCTGTACTCCCTCAATCTGAAGGAGACGATGACTGAGGAGGTGTACCGTCGGTCGGTGCGTCTGGCTTCCGCGCCTTGGAAGCCGGAGGGTGGCGCTGCCAATGTCACCCTGGAGTGCACTCCGAGGGTGGCAGACAAGTTGTGCGAGGAGGGCGTTTATGTGAAGTGGTTCCGCTTCATCGCCCGGATGCAGGATGCGGTCTTCGCATGCCATCGGTGCATGGGATTCGACCACAGGGTGAGGGATTGCCGCGTGCAGGGCGATGTTTGTCGCCGTTGTGGACTGGGCGGACATGTGGCTTCGGCCTGTCCGAACCCCGTGCACTGTCGCAATTGTGCGTTTAAGGGGTTGCCGGCGGATCATATGATGATCTCCGCGGCCTGTCCAATTTATGCTGGTTTGGCGGCTAGGGCGAATGCTAGGCATTAAAGATCGTCATGGGAATTAAATTTTTTCAATTTAATTGCCAGCGGTCTAGAGAGGTGACGCAGGAGTTGGGTCATGTCATGCGCAGCACTGGTTGCTCGGTCGCGCTGGTACAGGAACCGTACGTAGTGGATGGTAGTGTTGTAGGATTGCCGGGGGGGATGCGAGTCTTTACTGACAGCGGGGGTGACTCTGCGATAATTGTAGATGACAGCGACATCGACTGTACGGTGGTTAGCTATAGCCAATGGGGAGTCTGTATTTGTGCAGAAGGGCGGTGTGGTAAGATGTTCTTGGCTAGCATCTATTGTAGGTTTAGCGCCGACTTGGAGCCCTATCTTGGATATATGGATACGGTGCTACTACTCGCGAGTAGCAATCCGCTCATCCTAAGTTTAGACGCCAACGCAACCTCCCCGATGTGGTTCTCGAAAATGACCCAGCACTCGCTTGGTCATGAGAATCGCCATCGTGGGCAGTTGCTTAGCGAATGGTTGACTTTGAATGACGTCGGTGTGTTGAACGTACCGAGCGAGAAGTATACCTTCGATGGGCCTTCAGGCGTTAGCGACATTGACGTTACGGCTGCAAATGGGGCGGCATTTACTGCTTACCAGTTTAGGTGGAGGGTTTGTGACGAATGGGGCTCAAGTGACCATAATCCGATTGAGATTATGGTCACTTCCAGGGATCGACGGACTCGGGTTACGACTGAACGATCCAGGTGCTGGAAAGATCGAGACGTGAACTGGGACTTGTATGTGGAAAGTTTCAGGGAGACTGCATCAGCATTGTCTTTAGATGACTTTAGGGCACTGACTATAGATGACCAAATTGCTAAGGTAGACGAGTGGATGTGCGCGGTGAATGATGCGCTCCTTGGCAGACGTCGAAAGGCGAAACCAAGTAAGGTCAAGTGGTGGACCCGTGAGCTGGAGACAATGCGGCGGAACGTTAGGCGTCTGAGGAAGCGATTCCAAAGAGCCAGAAGTTCCAATGCTGAGGATCTTGTCTCACGCCGAAACGACTACCTTAGCAATTTGAGGACGTACAAGCAACTGTTGATTAGGAGCAAGGAAGATCACTTTAGGAGATTTGTACAGGACAACAGAGATGATCCATGGGGCAAGGTATACCGCGTGTGCCGGCGCGGTGGGCAACAGGGTTCTAGTCAAGGTGACCTGGGCGGTTTTAGAGTGGGTGACAACGTGTTGACTTCTTGGAACGAGTGTGCTAGGGTGTTAATGGGAACGTTCTTTCCCGATGCGGATGAGCACGAACAGGCTCCCAGTGTGGAGATGATCGTGCCTCCTCCAAGTCTGGAAAGGGTCGAGATAGTGGACAGTGTCTGCCGGCTTAGAAGCGGGAGGTCACCTGGCATGGACGGTATGACTGGACAGATGTGTAAAAGCATCTGGAAGGCTATACCTGACCATGTCGAGTTGATCCTCACACGATGTGTCGAAGCAGGTTATTTCCCTCGTACGTGGAAATGTGCTCGAGTCGTAGTCCTTCTGAAATCGCCCGATCGATTGAGGAGCAATCCAAGATCGTATCGGGGCATCAGTCTCCTCCCCGTGCTTGCAAAAGTATTGGAGAGGATAATGGTGACAAGATTTAGGGAGGGCTACGAGGAGGGTACTTCTCCGTACCAGTTCGGCTTTCGGGAGGAAAAGAGCACTGTGGATGCCTGGATCCACGTGCAGAACTGTGTGAGAGAATCGAGCGCCAAATATGTCCTTGGCATATTTGTCGATTTCAAAGGCGCGTTTGATTACCTTTCATGGCGTAGTGTACTCACGAGATTAGGCGAAATAGGTTGTCGGGAACTTTCTCTCTGGCGTAGTTACTTCTGTGATAGAAGAGCTTGCGTGGTTGGTGCTAGCGATACGGTTTGGAAGGATATTCAGCGTGGCTGCCCTCAGGGCTCCATCTGTGCTCCATATATATGGAACCTCATGATGGATCCTCTGCTGGGACGTCTCGCTGAGTCCTTCAAAATCAGCGCATATGCGGATGACCTGCTCATCCTGGTTGAAGGAGATTCCAGACTTGCTCTGGAAACTCGTGGTGAGCTTGCCATGGGCATTGTGCGCGAATGGAGCGATCGTGTTGGTGTTGACGTCGCGGAGGACAAAACCGTGACAATGTTGCTCAAGGGCATCTTGTCGCGGAATCGTCCACCCACGATTCGATCTGGTAGAGCTAGCATCAGGAACGTAGCGCTCGTCAAATATCTGGGAGTGACTGTTTCGGAGAGAATGGGTTTCCTGGTCCATTTGGATCGGGTGAAGGAGAAGATGACTGGAGTAGCCGGCATGGTTAAGCGTGTTCTGAGAAGTGATTGGGGTCTTAGTCGTCGCGCTGTTCGGTCCATATATGGTGGTCTATTTGTTGCTTGTGCAACTTATGGAGCGCCTGTATGGCACGGAATTGCTGCGACTGTCTTAGGACGGAAGAAGATCCTCTCTTGTCAGAGGGTGGCAATGCTGGCTTGCTTGCCTGTGTGCAGGACTGTTTCGACAGATGCACTACAGGTATTGCTTGGCGCGCCCCCGCTTGACTTACTCGTGAGTTACATGGCCGTTCTGTATAGTGTGAAAAAGGGAATTCCATTAGTGCGTGAGGATTGGCTCACCGCTTCGGAGCTTGCAGATGGGGATATTAGGCGGCTCAAGACACTCCTTTTGGAGCGTCTTGATGATAGGTGGAGGACTAGATGGACGAACAGTGACAATGGTCGGGTGACTTACGAATTTATTCGTGACGCGACGTTCGTACGAGACCGCCCGGACTTTGGCTTCGGCCTAAGTCTGGGCTTCATACTGACGGGACATGGTTCCTTTAATGCATTTTTGCATCAGAGGAACCTGTCCGCGACTGATTTGTGCGACTGTGGGAGACGTGAGGACTGGAGGCATGTACTGACAGAATGCCCGTACTATGCAGACATTAGAGATTTAGGCGCGATGGGGATTAGCGAGGCGGTGTGGGATTTCACCAGGGCCCTTGAGGACGAGACGACTGTTGCAAGGCTGGCCACCTTTTCCCGGGAAGTATTTCTTAGGAGGCGGACTAGACTTAGTGGAGGTATGAATGCACGCTAGTTATCCATAACGAGGTGTTGCTGTGCTGGCGCGACTGTGTGATTTGGTGCTGCGCATGGCATGGCCTGGCACCTGCCTTGCCCATGTTGATGCAGCGGTGTTTGCCCATTGTTGATTCCCTTAGCTGTTGTGGTTGTGATCGGTCACCCGTGAGGGTGGCCGCGTTGATTGTAAAGTCCCATGTTGTTGCTGATTTATGTGGCGTAGCCCGTGAGGGCTGCCGTGTCCTGTTTGTGTTTTGTGTATATTGTCTAGCTGTATGTTTGATGCATACTCTTGTATGTTGGCTGAGGTCGGCGTAGGGTGATTTTCTCCCATTCAGGTGACCAGTCCGGAACTGTTTGGGGTTCAACTGGTAGTAGTCTTTTAAGGCTACGAAGTCTGACCGGAGACTTTAATCTGGTACCACGGGTGTCAGGAGCCCCTGGAACTTTGGTTCCAGCCTGACAATGGTGAGGCCCCAGTGGGGAGCAACGTGGTGGCTGTGGTTTGTACCCAAATCGCGGGTAGAGCAAAAGCTCGGCGTGGAGTTGCGTTTTCAACCGGGTGCCGTGACCCATAGATCGGAAGGAGTTTTAGGTAGTGCTCCGCTCCTAACCAAGGAGGTGAACACGTCCAAATACGTGGGATCAAATTGGTACTCATGTGTGGATTACCACATGTGGGGGCGTTGGTAGACGCATTGTATTCACCCTTGGGCCTTGGGCCTCGCAGGTTTGGGCCGTGATGGCAGGTATCTGCGTAAAACTCGACATTCGGTCCGATATCAGTGTTAACTCGAAAAAGTTGTTGCTTTTGCCCATGATAAGATCACAAAAGCCTTGCTATTTTACTGGAATTTTCTTTGTAGCTGATCTCAATCTATTTGTGTGGGTATGTAAGACATGCAAGTTTATATTATTTGAATGCTTAATCTCTCTGTTGTATGAATTTAGGTATTCAAATCGGCTGGATCCTTTTTAACAATGATGTTGTCTATGTATCAAGAAGATGATTAATATCTAAAATAAACTATCGACAACAGCCATATTTACTACTATTTGTCATGTTAAGTTTTAGATTGTATTAATTCGAAATATTGATTTGTAAACCTGGGTGAACCATCGAAATTTGATAAAAACAATGATCCTCTGTAAGCTCAGGCATTCAAGTTGGGACGAACAGAGAAAAATTAGTTCTTTGTTAACTCAAGAAATAAAATCGTGAAATTTGTTTTTATTGAAGCTTATTCTAACACGTAAAATTCTTTTATAGTGCGTCCGGTCCGAACATTATATACGAGGGCTGCTATATATATTTTGGGCCTATGTATTCTGCAGCCTTACAAGAAATGCGATGGACTGGGAATGCATCACTACAATACCAAACGGTGACGAACTATACTATAGCTGCCATAACACGAGGCATGAATTTGGTTGTGTATTTTTGGTTAGTCGGAGACTGAAACACTTTGTCTCCAGCTTTACACCGGTGGCTGCGAGGCTAGCCACAATCCGCATAAAAACCAAATTCTTCAACATTAGCCTTATCTGTGCCCATGGCCCGACGGAAGACAAGGACGAGCATACCAAGGATATTTTCTACGAGCACTTAAAGTGAGAATATGACCGCTGCCCCGCCCATGATATTAAAATCGTTATAGGAGATTTTAATGCGAAGATAGGGAAGGAAGACATTTTTGGTCCAACAGACGGAAAGGTTAGCCTCCACGAGATAAAGTCCAGTAATGGGTTGAGGCTGATAGATTTCGCCGCGGCAAAAAACATGGTAGTTAGTAGCACCAGATTTCAACATAAAAATATTCACAAAGCCCATGGCTGTCACCCGATCAAAACACGAGAAACCAAATTGATCACGTTGTGATAGATGGAAGGCATTCATCCAGCGTGTTAGATGTACGATCGAATATAGATTCGGATCATTACCTTGTTGCAGCAAAGGTTCGCACCCGTTTGAGCTTGACAAGGAAAGTACGATTTGACACTGCACGGAAGCTGGACATTGAAAAGCTGCAGACATAACAAATGGCAGCGGTATACTCCACTCGACTGACCCAACTGCTTGATGAAAGCACTCCTTGTTCCGATGATATAATGGCGCAGTGGCAAACTATTGCCCACTCCATGGAAAATGTCGCGAAATCCGTACTTGGGTACCGGAAGCCTCCTCCAAGAAAACCATGGTACGACCAAGAGTGTCGAGATGCTACTGAAGCCAAGAATGAGGCATATAGAGCAACCCTGCAATCAGTAGCAACGCGCTAGAAGAAAGAGAGGTATCTGGAGAAAGGGAGAGAGGAGAAACATCTATTCCGCAGAAAGAAAAAGGAAATGAAAAGACGTGAGTGCGAGCGAATTGAGATGTACAGTAGTCAGAATGAAGTCCGGAAATTCTACTAAAGAATTAAACATCAAACCGATGGCTTTGCTGCAGGTACATCCTCCTGCAGAGACAAAGAAGAAAATCTGGTAACTGACACATATAACATGCTGAGGATATGGAAAGAACATTTTACCCAACTGCTAGTGTCCGACATTGGTGGCGAAGAGGATACCGCAGAACCAATCAATTATAATGGTATAGAATGTTTAAATCCTAGTCAAAAAGAGGTCCAAGTAGCAGTGACCCGACTGAAGAAAAACAAGGCAGCAGAAGCCGACGGGTTACCCGCTGCACTATTTAAGATTGGAGACGACACGCTGATAAGGTGTATGCATCAGCTTATCTGCGCAATCTGGCTAGAAGAACGCATACCCGATGATTGGAACCTCAGCATATTATGTCCCATACACAAGAAAGGACACAAGACGGAGTGTGCCAACTACAGAGGAATAAGTCTCCTCCCCATCGCATACAAGATACTCTCGAGCGTACTGTGTGAAAGATTGAAACCTAAAGTCAATGCGATAATTGGGCCCTATCAATGCGGTTTTAGACCTGGTAAATCCACCCTGGACCAGATATTCATACTGCGACAAATCCGGGAGAAGACCCAAGAAGGACAAATCAATACCTACCATCTCTTTGTTGACTACAAAGCCGCTTTCGGTACCCCTTTACGTTCAAAAGTATTTCAAGCCATGTCTGAGTTTGGTATCACTACAAAATTAATAAGACACTGCAGGATGACACTTGTATAAGCAAGTGTCATCCTGCAGTGTCTCCTAGTAAGAATAGGAAAGAATCTCTCCGAACCATTTAATACCAAACAATGTTTCAAACAAGGAGACAGCAAATCGTGTGATTTCTTTAATATCCTGTTGTAAAAGATTATACGAGATGCAGATGTGAATAGATATGGCACACTAATCACAAAAGAACACATGCTACTCGACATCGATATAATAGGTCGGTGACCGGAAGTAATAACTGTAGCCTTTGAAAGAATCAAAAGAGAGTCAGTGAAAGTGGGTCTGGCAGTAAATAAAGATAAGACGAAATGGATGGTTTCAACTCCCAAAAAGCCTTGCACAACGAGCAGCTAAAGAAAATGGAGAAAGTTGCGAACCACAACTTTGAGATAGTCAGTAACTTTATCTACTTAGGCACCGCCGTAACCGAAATGAATGACACCAGTTTTGAGATAAAACGAAGTATAATACTGGCAAACAGATGCTACCTTGGACTAAGTAAGCAGTTTAGAAACAAGACCATCTCTCGACAGACGAAGATTACACTAAACAAGACACTGATACTACCCGTGTGGTTATATGGTTCGAAGCATGGGTACTTGTGACAGCAGATGAGGCAGTGCTTGGAGTATTTGAGAGAAAGATTCTTCGTAAGATATATGGACCAGTTTGTGTTAATGGAGAATATAGGCGGCGCATGAACCACAAGCTGTATGACGACGATAGCATAGTTAAACGCATCAAAATACAAGTGCTGCGTTGGCTAAGTCATGTTGTCAGAATGGATGAAGAAGCTCCAGCAAATAAGTCTTTTGAAGGCAAACACGGTGATACACGTAAAACGAGAATACCAAAAGTCCGATTGAAAGATCAAGTTGTGGGAGACTCCTCGAAACTTGGTGTCAGAGATTTTGGAGTGAGCGCAGAAGATCGAGGCGCTTGGAACGCTTATCTACGTTCGGCTAGTGCAACAAATGTTCCGTCATAGCCAATTAAAGTAAGTAAAAAATGTATTCTCCAGAAAGATTAATACACTTTTGCATGCGCTCAAACCAATTGTCCAAGCTTATTTTGCACTCCGATGGAGGCACCTCCAAAACATGGTCATTAGATGCTTCAACAGCATTTGCTCACTACGAAAATAGTTGACAACGCACCTAAAAAAAAAAAGTTAGTGGGTGCTAAGTCAGGGCTCTACGGCAAATGACTCATCAATTCGAGGTTTTAGCCGGTCAAAAAGGCGCTGGTTTGAGCTAAATGTTTGAATAACCCGAACTGAATGAATGCGTGATAAATCACAACATGCCATTGTTCTGTAATGTTATGCCATATGAAAATGAGATTGTATGCGTAAATTAGGTTAAGTTAGGTTAGGTTTAAGTGGCAGTCTGATATTAGACTTGCTTAGACGTTTTCGTCCATTGTGATACCACAGGAACAGAAGAAGGAAGATGCCTTCTAGATCCTACCATTGAACCCTCCAGATCGCTTTAAAAAGCCCAACAACTTGATTTCTTTAGTCTCTTATTCTTAGATGTCCTCACAGCTTTTGCAAAAGTCCTTACTGGCAACCTTCAGTCTGTCAGCATGTTTTCCGATTAAACAATGACCTGTCATGACGGACACAATGACTGTGACGTCTGTTCTAGCCAGTGACAGCAAAGCGGTAGACCTCTTAAAGTCAGGATTATGCCACATGGTTGTGGAATGCTCACAGCCCCCTCTTTGTGACCAGGACAACGAATAATAGCGTTGTAATAGAGAAAAAGGCCTAAAAGTGGTCGCGTATGCTGATGACGTGCCAATTGCGGTTAGGGGAAGTTTCCCAGCACTCTAAGAGATATACTTCACGAAGCTCTACGTGCAACAGCGAAGTGGGCTACCCAATGTGGTCTGGGTATAAATCCGTGCAAGACAGAAGTAGTTCTTTTCAGCAGGAGATACAATTTGCCTACAGTGGAACCTGTCTCCTTGGTTGGAGAGAATGTTCCATTTACAGAAAGCGCAAAATACCTGGGAGTTTTGCTGGACAGGTGATTGAACTTCAAATCCAACATTTTGGAAAGGGCAGGAAAGTCAACTCTTGCTCTAGACATCTACAAGAGAGCCATTGGCAAAAGTTGTCAGACCTATATGGTGTTGTGGTCTATTGGACGACGCATCAAAAGTCCACCTACTACTCAATACTTAACCAGATCCAAAGGATGGCTTGTTTGTGTATCACAGCCATACCATCTGATGCACTGAATTTAATGCTACATCTGATGCCTATGGACATTGTGGCTACCCAAATTGCAGCGACCATTGCCGTGAGGTTAAGGGAGCTTACTCATTGATCATGTGGCGGCTACGGACACTGTATTATTCTTGATACAATATCCGATTTTCCAGGCAGTGTGGATTACACCCTACCTGAGCCGCTTTTTGACAAAAATTACTGTACCGCTATTCCTGATAGAACCGATTGGAACTACGATATCCCTGGTAACAAAATTTACATAATCTTCTATACGGATGGTTCCAAACTTAACAATCTGGTGGGCTTTGGGGTGTACTCTAATGATCTAGAACTGGTCATATCGAAGAGGTTACCCGACCACTGCAGTATGTATTAAGCAGTGATCCTTGCAATAAAGGAAGTGGTGGGATGGCTAAGATATAATGTTATTACGACGATTGGCACAAATACCTTCTCAGAGAGCCAGGCAGCCAATAAATCCCTGGAGAAAGTATATTCTGAACAGTTCAAAATCCACCTGTTCTAAGTGCCGGGCCACAGAGACATCCCAGGGAATTGTTGAGCGGATGAGCTTTCAAGAATTACCTAACACATTCCATGGATACGGGAAACTGTGGGTATGCCTCTAGCGACATGTAAGCTAAGTTTTCAGGACCAGGCCCGAAGGACAACGAATGATAGATGGCTGTGAGCATTCCAAAACTATGTGGCCTAATCTAGACTTGAAGAGATCTATTGCTTTGCTGTCATTGGCTAGAACAGATGTATCGGTCATTGTGTCCGTAACAGGGCACTGTCTAATCAGAAACCATGCTGACAGACTGAAGGTTGCCAGCAACGACTTTTGCGGTTAGAAGGAGGTCCGCATCAGGTTCTCATTTCCTTGAGATCCTGTCTGATTTAGCAGATGTGAACATTTTAGAACTAGAAGGCATCTTCCTTCTTCTGTTCCTATGGTATCACAATGGATGAAACGTCTAAGTGAGTCTGATGGCAGACTACCACTTAAACGTAATCTATACCCACAGATTCCATTTTCACTGGAATATGTTAGGTAGTTCCTAGTCTCGCAAGCTAGTCCGCTTCACAATTACCTGGGATATCTCTGTGGCCCGGCACCCAGAACAGGTGAATTTTGAACTGTTCAGCCATCTCGTTGAGAATTCAGCAACAGTCGAGGGCGGTTTTTGTGTTCAGAAATACGTTCTCCACGGATTTAATGGCTGTCTGAGAAGATATTTATGCCAATCGTCGTTTTGACCTTATATCTTAACCATTCCACCACTTCCTTAATTGCAAGGATCTCCGCTTGATACACACTGCAGTTCTAGATCTTTAGAGTATACCCCAAAGCCCGAATGGCCGACTAGTTTGGAACCATCCATATGGAAGTCTATATAACTTCTATTACCAGGGAAATCGTAGTTCCAATCGGTTCTATCAGGAATAGTGGTACAGTACTTTTAATCAATCGAGGATCGAGGATAACACATTGTCCGTAGCCGCCACATGACCAAAGAGAAAGCTCCATTAGCCTCACGGCCGTGGTCGCAGCAATTTGTCTAGCCACAATGTCCAGAGGCATTAGATGTAGCATTAAATTCAGTGTATGAGATGATATCGTCCTCAGTACGGCTGTGATTCACAAACACCACAAACAAAGAAATGTATAGACTTTGAATCCTACAAGTTAATAAAATAACTCAAAAGGTCTCCGTTTCATGTCACCTGTATTAATGCTTACTGACAATATAAACAACTGAGTCATTCTCATTGCTCCCATCTTGTAGAGATTTTTTAAACGCATTGTTAGGAGACTATTCATTCCTTATTCCATGGAATCATTAACTTCTTTAAAACTTTTCTAACTGCAATCATGAGACCCATTAAAAGTTTTCTAGTACATTAACTTATTGCCGTGTTCATGTTTAATAGACAACATCTTAATAAGGCTTACCATAAAGTTTGGTTGGGCCGAATATTACATACCCTCCACGATTGGTCGCATTTGACAATTTTTTTGAACTATTTTTCATAGTTCAGGTTATGTTCCGATAACGGGCGGAAAAAATCAAATCGTGAGATCATCTTATATGGAAGCTATGTCTAAACATGGACCGACTTGGTCTATTAGCAACTCCAAGCAATCTGCAATTATAAGAAGAATCTGCGCAATATTTAAAGAGATTAGCTCTGCTTACTTCCACAGATGGAGGGACTGACAGACTTTGCAACATTGACTTAAAATGTCATGACGATCAAGAATATATATTAATATACTTTATACAACCTTAGAATAATATTTCTTGGGGTTACAAACGGAATGACGAAGCTGGTATACCTTGGGAAAGAATGCTTACAAATACATCTGAAATTTACATAATACCCTGGAACTTCCTTAATTTAAGTTAAACATGTACTGCGGCATTTTCGTGAACTGCCACAATCGGGAGCAAAATGTTTGAAGGACAAACATCGGCAGCGGATGTCTTACCACCTCAAAAAAAGCAACTTGAACGTTTTTTCCTTGTGCAAAAGTGGAGTTTTGGGGGCGTCGGAATTGATCCCACTTCTCTTAACTGTACCATATACAGTCATGCACTGCTTTGGATACCATTAATCGGCATGATCTCAGTGGTTGTACCTTCATTTTTATTTGCCAAAAACTACTCTGCCGACCTAAATGAAGCTTGCCGAATATTGACACCCATTTTGCAGTGCGTTTTAGCAACATTAAAATTATTCATGTTTCTGTGGCAGCGAAAGAAAATTGTGTATCTGGTGCGTCAAGTTTGGTTTTGGAATTTAGAAGGTAAGCTGGGTCAATAGTTATACTCTACACTACGAATGCGGTAGAGGGTCGTACAGGGTTGCCACGACTTGTTGTGTTACAAATTCAAACGACATTTATTGTGGGGAAATATTTTTTATTGATTCAAAAATGTGTGGAAGTAATCTAAATTTCAGAGTCTATTCACTTCTGCTCGATATGAACACCTTGACTATTGCTTTGAGTGCGGTCAAAAAACGAGTTGTTGCACGAATTTTGGTATTCTTACCTGACTCATTAGTACCTTGCCCTTTAAAGTGATCCAAATAGGAAAGTATCGTATTGGCATCTGGCGAATTGGACAGCCACTGTGAGAATGAAATAAAGCGGGGGAACATGTTTTTTTTAGCAATTTTTGGTTTACGACTTAAATGTTCACTCCAAGCACTTCCAAAATGTTTTGTAGTGTGTGCGTACGTGCGCTCGGTTAAGTAAATACAATCATTATATAAATTTACGAATTGCTCAATTTGGACAATATTATCTTCAGGGCATACGATGGATATATGGATTTCGTTGAATTCTAGCGTTCACTCACCGAACTATTTCAGGTATTGTTGAAGTTTTTTGGGACCTCCACCATGGCGTATGGCAATGCTACCAGTATCATCATAACTATTTATGGTGCGAAAAGCAAAGATTTTGTTGACTTTGATGTGTTTGAGTTCGCCAACATTCGCCAGAAGAAGTTCAAAAACCATATTCAACTTTATTATGGGTTCAAAATTTTGCAATTTAGCTTTATGATAAGCTTAAAAATCCAAGTAAAGTAATAATAAACTCAATAAATAAATTTATTTGAAAGTAACCCTTTCTTTAAAGTAATGTTTTTACTCTTTTAATAAAAATAAATAAATAATTAAAAAAAAACTTTTTATTCTATTGGATTATATTGGGGATATATGGCCAATTCCATTGTAACGGGTGTAACATTGTTACTGAAATATGCAAAATATCTTCTGAACAAATATATTTAAAAGCTTAATTTTATATGATCTTTGAGCAATTTTATTCCTTTTAACAAACCATCAATTAATGTTATCGGTATTTCCTGTGTAGAAAGTGAAACCGCTAGCTAAACAAGCGTAACGGGAGTTACCATTACAATAAGCGAAATTTGTAGATCTTTCAAAAGGTTGGATTGACTAAAAATTGCTTATGTGATCATCATATTGATGTAAAATTTTCTACATCAATAGCTCATTCATAACCCTGGCAAGACCATCACAAAAAAGTTTCAGCAGTGGTTTTCTTCTTCTAATGCTGGCAACATTTGTGAGGTACTATGCCATGTAAAAACTTCTCTTCAAAGAGAAGTTCGGACTCGGCTATAAAAAAGAAGCCCCTTATCATTGAGCTTACACTTGAATCGGACTGCACTCATTGATATGTGAGACGTTTACCCCTGTTCCTTAATGGAATGTTCATGGAAAAAAATTGGAACTCTTAACTTTCATAACCTTTTAAAGGCAGAAAGCTTTATATGTAACAGGCGTTTCTCTTAACTGTGACTATTAAAGTCCATTGTGATACCACAGTAGCGACAGACCAGGCTTCTGCTGGGAATCGAACCCAAGACCCCTGTAGTGGTAATCTAAACGTATGCTACCAACCAATGGGTCTTACCAACGGCTACTGAGGTGACCAACCCTTAAATGTAACACGGGCGTCACGGGGTATTTTTATCATTATAAAACATTGGTCATGTATCTTTGTTTTAAAGTTTGTTTTTTTTTAACCGAAATTTCAATGTAATTCAAACATAATCTTTAGATAACTATGTATGTTAGGTTTGTTTTAATGGACGTAATGATAGCGCACTATCAATAGTGGTCCTACATAGGAACCACCACCCCGGGACCGCTGTCGCATTACTTCGGGGTGTTGTTCATTTACTGCGTCTTGCAGCTTCCATATTTTAATCTACTCCCCCATCCATCCCTTTCACTTGTGATTAGGGGTTCGACTATAATGATTGTAGGTATTTGACTTTCTCCTCCATAATATCTTCTTATATATTAAAATGAATTTGTGTTGGTTTGTTTGTGTGTTCCTTATAGACTCAGAAACGGCAGTACCGATTTTCGTGAAATTTTCACAGATGGTCCATAATGATCCCGTGGTGAAAATAGGTTACTACATTTTTTGATATCTGAAGGGAGGGCGGCCCCTCCCCCTTACCCTAATTTTCAGAAACGCCAGGTCTTGGAGATGGTATGGTGCGATTTAAGCGAAATTTTGTGTGCACTCATATAGTACCCTAAAAATAAAAATTTGGTATCCAAATTTCAGATGGGGTACCTAGGGGGGCCGCCTCACCCTAAAACCTACCAAACATATATTTAGACCAATCACGACAATATGGGACTCAAATGACAGGTATTTAGGATAAGAAAACGTATCTGATATCCAATTGTCGAACCAAGTGCTAGGGGGACCACCCCAACCTCCAAAACACCCCCAAATCGGACATATTTACCGACCATGGCAATATGGGACTCAAATGAAAGGTATTTGCGAGTAGATATCCAAATGTGGGACCACGTTTCTGGGGGTCCACCCCTTCCCCAAAACACCCCCCAAACAGGACTTATTTACTGACCATGGTAATATGGGGCTTAAAAAAAGGTATTTGAGTGTAGAATTAGAATCTGATGTCCAAATATGAGACCAATTGTTTGGGGGGCCGCCTCTCCCCAAAAACCTCCCCCAAAGGGCACAAATTTACGACCATTCCCACATGGGGCTCAAATGAAAGATCTTTGGGAGTAAAGCACAAATCTGATATCAATATTCGGGAAAAGTGTCTATGGGGCCACCCCACCCCCACAACACCACCCAACCCCCAAAACACCCCTAAATCGAACATATACCGATCATGGCAATATGGGACTCAAATGAAAGTTATTTGCGAGTAGAATACGAATCTGATATCCAAATGTGGGACCACGTTTCGGGGGAGGACCCATTCCCCAAAACACCCCCCAAACAGGACTTATATACTGACCATGGGAATGTGGGGTTTAAATAAAAGGTATTTGAGTGTAGAATTAGAATCTGATATCCAAATATGGGACGAAGTGTATGGGGGGCTGCCTCTCCCCCAAGTCTATTTAAGGGAGCCTCTCTCGCCTCTCCACGTTTCGGGGGAGGACCCATTCCTCAAAACACCCCCCAAACAGGACTTATTTACTGACCATGGGAATGTGGGGTTTAAATAAAAGGTATTTGAGTGTAGAATTAGAATCTGATATCCAAATATGGGACGAAGTGTATGGGGGACTGCCTCTCCTCCAAGTCTATTTAAGGGAGCCTCTCTCCTTGGAATTATATCCTAGTATGAATTGATTATGAAGAAATTTAGCAAATGCTTTCAGATTGGTAATAGCACATTTCATATCAAATTCCGTGCAATTAGGTTGAAAGTTGTGGTCACTTTGTCCTTATATATGCAAATCGGACCATATGTATGTATGGAAGCCATATTTAGTTGTCCTTTAAAAAACGTGGTATGTGGAAAATTGTATGATATTTGGATAACAAAGAAAGTCGCATCTTAATATAAAAAGAAAAAGACAGACGTACAAACCATACGGAAGATAGCGTGTACAGATGGACATAGCCAAGGATCCTTCAGCTGTTTCGTCTGCGCGTAGAAGATAGACGAACATTCAGAAGCTCGTTTTTAATTTTTGGCCTATGGTTTTCTGGTCATATTTTCCTATCATTCGTCATAGATTTCGATTTTGATTACCGCTTGGCGGATGTTATTTGTGGTACACAGAAATCGACCCACTCTAATGTATGTATAACCACTGTGGTGTAAAGTATTAATAGGTCATAAGAATAACTCTTGTATTTTGTACTGTATGAAACACAGCATAGCACAGAGCAAAACCGAGCTTCCCTGTGATGAATCCATATCATTTGCTTACAATTTATCTTTCCTTTCTTGAATATTTAATTTAATTTTAGCAAACACAGAAGAGCTGGCGATTCTCGCTGAAGAAAATCTTTTGAATCAGAGAATTAGTTTATGTTATTACTGTTCAGCTATGGTCTCTAGCCTAATGGCTGTGCTGATACCAGTCGTTGTAGCAGCGTTTTTCGCTTGGAAAGGCCATAATTTTTGGGAGTCGTTGGATCCCCCGTTCAAGGGAGTGTAAGTATACCCAGCAAAAATTGTCATTACCAAATAACCAGAAGGGTAACCTCATTCAAAAACTAATAACTACTTATTTTTAGGCATAGTTTCTAGTTACTTTTAAATGGAGATATCCTAGTAGGAAAGTCCATCCGCACAAGCATACCAATAGTTCAAAAACAAGTTCTTATGCCTAAGCATACAAGTTGTCAAAAAATAATGACATATTATCTTGCTGAAAAATAACTACTTGGACTCAAACATGTTCGCGCATTTCTCCACCACCACCTTCTCAATGATCAGTTTCTATGAAGAAGACAAATTTTATATGAATAATTCAAAGTATAAATGAAATTAAAACTTTACCTTTATTGCAGCCGAGGGTTGAACCAAGAACCTTCCGTTTTCAAAGCAGACGCTCTACAAATTCATCCACATTGATATTGCTTGAGTAATACACTATTTTCTCCTTTCAATATTAGCTAACAACACAAAAGCAAACTTTATTTCTATTTCATCAAAGATGGTCATGCCTTTGTGTTTATGTTTGACATAGTCTATGTATAGACACAGTATTCTAACACATGGGAGTGATTTTAGTAGTTTTTTAGCACATAGCGTACATAAGAAGATTTACAATACAAAGATGCCGAGTTCGAATCTCGGACGAGCAAAATGATTTTAAAATTTTTTATTTCTTTAATATTACGCCCATAGCATGCGGAACAGTCAACAGATTTGTGAGGAGGTAGACAAAATTAAAAATATTTTTTATATTAATAACGCCGCAATATTTCCCTTTAGTACTAATAAGTGGTGTAGCTTTGCGGCAAGCCATTCGGACTCGCCAATAAAATGGAGGTCCCTTATCATTGAGCTTAACCTTGTAACGCACTCATGGCATTTTTTTTATCAATACCAAGGTTATAATAATAATTTTTATAATAATAATAATGCCGAGTTCGAATCTCGGACGAGCAAAATGATTTTAAAATTTTTTATTTCTTTAATATTACGCCCATAGCATGCGGAACAGTCAACAGATTTGTGAGGAGGTAGACAAAATTAAAAATATTTTTTATATTAATAACGCCGCAATATTTCCCTTTAGTACTAATAAGTGGTGTAGCTTTGCGGCAAGCCATTCGGACTCGCCAATAAAATGGAGGTCCCTTATCATTGAGCTTAACCTTGTAACGCACTCATGGCATTTTTTTTATCAATACCAAGGTTATAATAATAATTTTTTCTATTATTACAAATAAGTGCTTATTCCTGAGCTTCGTCGAATGTTGTATGTAATGACATTTATTATTATATTGATAACTCGTTATACTTTAGCAGCTCGTAAATTGAAGGATAATGAGTTATCCATTATTTTACATGCCAAAAATAATGACATGTAGTTATGAAGTTTTTGCTGGGTAATAAGAAGTTCGACTTGATCGAAACAAATTCTTTTGAGTTATTTCATCTATAAACGGAGAGATTTAATATGGAAGCATACTATACTTTACTACTTTGTGGGTTCTGAGACCAATATTCGATGTGTTACATATGGAAGGAATAAATTAGAAGTCCCTATACTATTGTGTATACCGATGTACTATTACGTACTAGCTTAGGTGGTAAGCCTGGAAATTTTATTCCATGGTCGAAAGCACAGATTTCCCCAAACTCTTTGGCTTTGTGGTGAAGATCCATTGCTACTCTAAAACCACAAATCGTATAACAAATATAGTGAACATACATGTATGGAATTCTCTCTATAAAACATGTTTTTCAGCTATGTAAAATACACTACTAAGCGGTGTGCCATTCGAATTCGGCTACAAAGCCGAGCTTAAACCTTAATGGGATGTTTATAAGAAGATTTTTTAATATATACCTCCAAAATGATTCATCTTGGGGAGGAACATTTGGAATTTTCACTATAAAATTTGTTAGACATACACCTGATATATAAATATACAATATGTTTGTATTTTCATTTCAGATACCTTATGGACATTCATGAAACCTACTTTGGATATATTTTCGCCCTAGCCTGGGATGTACTGGCCATATATTGCGTCGTAAATGCTTCAATCGGCATCGACTCACTTTACGGATGGTTTATGCGAAATATTGTGGGACACTTTCGAATTTTAATTTTACGTTTGCAACATTTGGCTCAATCTGACTGGGGCGTGGCTAATGCTTCTGAAGAACATTTCAGGAAGTCTTTCAGCGAGTGTATTCAATACCATTTGCGTGTGCTAAAATTAGTCGAAAGTTTTGATAACGTTTATAAATACATAGTTTTCCTTAAATTTCTGATCAGTTCTTTACAAATTGCCATCATAATATTCCAGTTTCCCACCACCAAAGAGATTGCCTTTCTGGTCATGAATGTCTCCTTTATTACTTCGGTGGCTATACAGTTGATGCTATACTGCCATGCTGGCCAAAGAATCAAGGACATGGTGAGAGTAGATGTTAGTGGAAATAAATAGTTGATCATAAAATTTTCCATTTCAGAGTGGTGATGTCACTTTTACAATTTATGAAGCTTTTCAGTGGCCAGATTTTAGTATCAAATTAATAAAGTTGCTTCTGTTTCCTATGATAAGATCCCAAAAGAAATGTTGCTTTACTGGAGTTTTCTTTGAAGTTGATTTGAATCTTTTTGTGTGGGTATGTACTTTGGCTCATAAATCTGCTGTTGCTTTCATTTCAATTCGTATCTTGCAGGTTTTCAGATTAGCCGGTTCCTTTATGACTATGATGTTGTCTTTGTATGAAAATAATGATTAATCAAGTTATAGTCCGATTCGCACCATAAATGAATGCTGAACATTGTAGAAGTCATTGTGTAATATTTCAATTCATTCGGCTAAGAATTGCGCCTTGTAGGGTCTCAAGAAGCAAAATCGGGAGATAGATTTATATGGGAGCTGTATCAGGTTATGTACCGACTTTCGCCATACTCAGTACATTTATTTGGAAGTCATAACAAAACACCTCATGCAAAGTTTCAGCCAAATCGGATGAGAAATGCGAGCTCTATTGGCTCAAGAAGTCAAGATCCGATATCGGTTTATATGACAGCTATACCAGATTATGAACCAATTTATATCATACTTAGCACAATTGTCGGAAGTGATACCAAAACACTACGTGTAAAATTTCAGTCAAACCGGACAAGAATTGCACCCTCTAGAGGCTCAAGAAGTCAAGACCCAAGATCAGTTTATATGGCAGCTATATCAAAACATGAACCGATTTGACCCATTTACAATTCCAACTGACCTACACTAATAAAAAGAAGTTGTGCAAAATTTCAAGCAGCTAGCTTTACTCCTTCGAAAGTTGGCGTGGTTTCGACAGACAGACGGACGGACGGACAGTAGATCGACTTAAAATGACATGGCGATCAAGAATATATATACTTTATGGGGTCTTAGACGCATATTTCGAGGTGTTACAAACAGAATGACGAAATTAGTATACCCCCATCCTATGGCGGAGGGTATAAAGATTTGGATTTGCTTCCGAAAAAACTTAATTGGCCCAAATTGCTGCTTTATAAAAGGCCCCAAAAAGATGAAAATAAGCCCCAAAAGTTTTGCTGTTGTTATAGACCTATATTTTTGTTTTGGGTTTGGGGTGCAAGTTTGTGTCAAACTTTATACCGCCGAAATTTATGCTTTGAGGTGCAAAGTACTTCTAATTCAGGCCCTCGTATGCAATTTTAATTTAACAATTTAATAATGTATATTAAATATTAAGCGATGTACTCCCACTTTTTCTTTGACCTTTGTGTCCCTTGTTATATAGCCTCTTTGTTTATTGCATGGTTAACAATCGTGTTTAAAATGTTGGGACTGCCAACACCGGCACCGGATGCCTTGCCGCCTCAGAAAACTTACGAACGTTTTTTCTTTGTGCAAAAACGCAGTTTTGCAACTGTCGGTATTGATCCTACATCCTTTGAGCGTACCATTATCAGTTATGGACTTTTTTGGATACCATTTTTTGCCATGGTAACAATTCCTGGACCTGCACTTCTGCTCGCCAGGAATTATATTACCGACCTTAATGTGGTGGCCAGAATTTTGACACCGGTTTGGCAATCCATCTTGGCTGGGTTAAAAATCTGTGTTTTCATGTGGCAGCGTAAGAAAATCATTTTTCTGGTGCGCAAAGTGTGGTTATGGAATTTGGATGGTTCGTTTAAAAAATATTTCGTATTATATGTCTAGCTTTTGTGTTTAAATTTAAATGGTTTTTATTTTTAAAATATTTCAGTTTACAACATTGTTCAAATATGTTGGAATTAAAATTATCAAATTTTTGGTTCCGTTAAACTAGCAAAATTTGAGCCAAATTTTGCTAGTTGCTATTTAGTGGTGAAAAGGTTTATAGTATCTCATGAACATTCCATTAAGGAACAGGGGATACTTCTTTCATATCAATGAGTGGAGTCCGATTAAAGTTTTTAAGATCAATGGTAAGGGATCTTACCATGCGGCCTGCCGCATAGCGATACCGCTGATTGAGAAGATTTAACATGGCTGGATACCTCACAAATGTTGCCTGCATTAGTAAGAGGAAAACAACCTCTGAAATTTGGGGCAGTGAGTTGTGTTAGGGCAGTCGACATCCTTCTTCAATCTGGCATTGATCGGTCTAGATTTGGATATAGCTGTTATATAGACCGATCTCTCGATTTAAAGTTTTGGGGCCCATAAAAGGCGCACTTATTGTCCGATTTTGCCAAAATTTGGGATAGTAAGTTGTGTTAGGCTCTTCGACATTCTTTTTCAATTTGGCCTAGATTAGTCCAGATTTGGATATAGCTGCCATATAGACCGAACTCTCGATTTAAGGTTTTGGACCCATAAAAGGCGTATTTATTGTCCGATGTCACCGAAATTTGGCACAGTGAGTTGTTTTAGGACCTTCGAAATGTCTCTTCAATTTGATCGGTCTATATTTGGATATAGCTACCCTAAAGAAACCTCTCAATATCCCTAAACCTCTCAATATCCGTATCGAATTTGGCCCAAATAGGACCATATTTTAATAGAGCTGCTATGAGAGCATAAATAATGCATTTTTCAGCGGACTATGACGAAAGGTGGTTTACATATATATCCGAGGTTGTGGGTATCCAAAGTTCGGCCCGACCGAACTTAAAGCCTTTTTACTTGTTTTATTGTAATATAAAAATTTGTTTTTATTGAAACAATTGTTTCTATTTAGTCCGGAGTCGTAGTCGAGGTAATTTTTTCGACTCTGATTCCAGGGAAAATTGCTCGACCTCTACTCCAAAACTCCGCAGCCCTGGTTAGAGCTATCTCAGATTATAACCGATTCGGGCCATACTTGGCTTGGATATTGGAGCTCATAGCAGTAGTCATTGTGCAAAATTTCAGCCAAATCGGATAAGAATTGAGCCACGTAGGGGCTTAAAAATGTAAGCGGGAGAACGGTTTATATGGGAGCTACATACAAATATAAAACGGTAGGACATTTACAATCTCAACCGAATTACACTAATAGGAAGTCCTTAGAAGGAGCTTTACTCCTTCGAAAGTTAGCGGACGGGTTTTGCTAGATCGATTTAAAATGCCATGGTGATCAAGAACATATATGGGGTGTTAGACCAATATTTCGATGTGTTACAAACGGAATGACGATATAAGCATACCCCCATCCTATGGTTGAGGGTATAAAAATGTTATGTATGTGTCTATATATGTCAATAGAAGTGACTATCACATAATGGCAATAATGTGCAAACATATGCGCTTACACGGCATTATTTTCTTGTGTACGTACACAGTAATGTGCAATAGTGTGGGTATTTTTGCCCATCAATGGTCTATACTCTCAAATACTCACTCTGTCTCCCTAGTGGGGGAGATTGCAAATTTTGCCCATGAACATTCCTATTCAAGTTTTAAGCTCAATGATAAGGGGCCTCCTTTTTACAGACGAGTCCGAACGGCGTGCCGCAGTGCGACACTTCTTTGGAAAGAAGTTTCACATGGCAAAGTACCTCACAAATGTTGCCAGCATTAGGAGGGGAAAACATCCGGTAAAAATTTTTTTCTAATGGTCTCGCCAGGATTCGAACCCAGGCGTTCAGCGTCATAGGCGGACATGCTAACCTCTGCGGTACGGTGGCCTCCCTAGTGGGGGAGATACAAGATTGGTTCGGTTAACAAATAACCGTTTGTGGTATCACTTTGTCATTCAAGGGTTTTCGATTTTACAACAACAAAAAGGTTCTTTCGCCATAGGCGAAGCTGGTAAAGGGTTTACAAAAACCAAATTTGTTACGTTCAATAATGCTACGTTTATGGCTAAAGTTTGAAATGTTGAAACGAAACGTTTTATTTTTTTCGTGTAAATATCCTCCACTATGAATCGCATTTGTCAAGTTATTTGCTCGGTATCTTTTTATAGACAAACAAAGGATAATAGATAAGAATTTCTATGCTATTGAGGATATAAAGGGTGATTTTTTTGAGGTTAGGATTTTCATGCATTAGTATTTGACAGATCACGTGGGATTTCAGACATGGTGTCAAAGAGAAAGATGCTCAGTATGCTTTGACATTTCATCATGAATAGACTTACTAACGAGCAACGCTTGCAAATCATTGAATTTTATTACCAAAATCAGTGTTCGGTTCGAAATGTGTTCATTCACCGTAACGTTGCGTCCAACAGCATCTTTGAAAAAATACGGTCCAATGATTCCACCAGCGTACAAACCACACCAAACAGTGCATTTTTCGGGATGCATGGGCAGTTCTTGAACGGCTTCTGGTTGCTCTTCACTCCAAATGCGGCAATTTTGCTTATTTACGTAGCCATTCAACCAGAAATGAGCCTCATCGCTGAACAAAATTTGTCAAAATTTGAACACATTTCGAACCGAACACTGATTTTGGTAATAAAATTCAATGATTTGCAAGCGTTGCTCGTTAGTAAGTCTATTCATGATGAAATGTCAAAGCATACTGAGCATCTTTCTCTTTGACACCATGTCTGAAATCCCACGTGATCTGTCAAATACTAATGCATGAAAATCCTAACCTCAAAAAAATCACCCTTTATAAGGTTATGGACCATACTTGGTTTAGATGTTTGAGACCATTGTAGAAGATATTGTGCTTTATATGGGAGCTACATTAGGCTATAGACCGATTCAGACCATATTTGCCAACTATGTTGAAGGTCATGGGAGAAGTTGCTGTTCAAAGTTTCAAGAATCTGCAAGGAATGGATGACTCAAAGTGAAAAATCTTGGGAATAGTTTTAGAACGTTTGAACGTATAGAAATATGAACACGAGACTTTACATAGTTAATGTCAATGTTTCCGAATCAGTATGTAAAATTTGGGAAACCTAGTTAACCCAGAGACCAATGAAGCGTGAAACTTGTTCTCCTCGATCATGTCAAATTTTGACATAACCCCATGTAAATATGGGGTGATCTGATCGGATAAAAAATGCTTATTCTTTGGGTTCAAGACCTAAAATCGGGACATCGCTCTGTATTACAGCTTTATCCAAATTTGGTCCGATTGGTGCTAGATTCAGAGTGGATGTCGACTTCCTCTTCAAAATTTCAGAAAAATCAGATGAAAAATATGCATTTTATCGGCTGTAGACCTGCAATCGGAAGATCTGTTTATATGGCAGCCGTATCGAAATATTGTCCGATCTGAACCATACTCAACTGCAAATTTTGCCCATGAACATTCCATTAAGGAACAGAGGCAAACTTCTAACATATCAAGGAGTGCAGTGCGATTCAAGTATAAGCTCAATGATAAGGGGCCTCCTTTTTATAGCCAAGTCCGAACGGCTTGTCACAGTGCGAAACCTCTTTGGAATGAAGTTTTACATGGCATAGAACCTCACAAATGTTGCCAGCATTAGGTGGGCAAAACCACCGCTGAAATTTTTTTTTTTGGTCTCACCAAGATTCGAACTCAGGCGTTCAGCGTCATAGGCGGACATCCTAACCTCTGCACTATGGTGGCCTCCATACTCAACTACTATTCTGAATTTCAGCAAAATCGAATGAAAAATTGGTCTTTTATTTGTCCAAAACCATAAATCGAGAAATCGTTCTACAGGGTGGCTGATGAATATTGCTACAATGATGAATATTGCTACATTTTTTTTTCGGTGTATGGAATACATTTTTCTTTTATTCATGTTAAATTAAATTATTAAATTAATTATTAAATTATTATTAATTAAATTAATTAATTAATTAATTAAATTAATTATTAAATTATTATTATTAAATAGAAAAAAAGTTATTACATTTTTTTTTGGTAGCGGCTTTCATCAGCCACCCTGTATATAAAAATCTTAAAACATGTGTTTGGGTAATAATTTATAATATTAATACATAAAAACCTTAAACAAGAAACCAAAATTCTATAGTTAATAAAAATAATTTCTTTATTTCACTAAAAGTTTCTTCTAAGAGTTTAACAAAAAAAAATTATTTGTTTATTTTCATTTTAGCAAATGCTAAGGAAGCGGAAATCCTCACGAAGGAAAATGTCATTGACCAGAAGATTACGTCATTTTATTTTGTTTTAGTAGCTGTTTCCGGCTTCAGCGCCATATTAATGCCAGTTTTTGTAGCTGCTTTTTTCGCTTGGAATGGGCATAGTTTCTGGCTATCTCTTGATCCACCTCTAAAAGGAGTGGGAGTATAATAAAATTATTCTCTGTAGAAAGCACGCTAACTTCGCAGAAAAAATGAAAATCTTGGATTAATTAAGAAATTTGTATATTCAAGTAAAAATTTTGTTGATATCGGTCCTATAAAGAAATTTGTATTATTGCTTTATTTGTTTATTGTTTAGTCTTTCAAAAAAACATTTAGCTGACTTAATTAAAATAAATAATTAATATTTTTCCCAAAAACAAATAATTTTTTACTTGACTTGATTAATTGCAATTACAAATTTAAATTTATTGCACTAAAATATATTGTGTTTTTATTAAAAACAAAGAACTATTTATTTTATTGGGTTGCCCAAAAAGTCATTGCGGATTTTTTAAAAGAAAGTAAATGAATGAACTTTAATCAAATATACTTTTTTTACACTTTTTTTGTAAAGCAAGCTAAAATTCACATCTGATAACTGACAGATGAAAGAATGCAATTACAGAGTCACAAGCTGTGAAAAAATTTGTCAACGCCGACTATATGAAAAATCCGCAATTACTTTTTGGGCAACCCAATACAAGCGAAGAGGGTCTTAATGCTTAATGCAGTAGGGCAGTAGGTAGATGGCCAAAAAATGCAAGTCTTTGTTGAACAAAGTATATATGTACTTGGCAGACACGTTGGCCGTGTCTGTAAAAGGTATAAAGAGGACAATATTTTTATATTAAAAAAAAGTTGTTATGGATACCAAACTAGGCATTTAGCGTATAATATGGCCGAATTATTGATCCATATGAAGGGTTTATGTTAGGTAGTTATATTTCTGTCTAGCAATATTCTATATATGGATAATTAAATATTCTAATACAAAAAGTGTATTACAAACATTCATAAATCAATACCTCATTTTATTTCTATAATGTTCTCAATTTTTGGGCACGTTTCGTTATGTAACCAATTCTTTCATTTATATGATTACATGCCGAACCGGACCCGCTTCGCTACCCCTTCTTTAACTCTCTAATATTTTTTAGGGTGGGGACACTTCGTCCTGAATGTGGATATCAAATTCGTTCCACTGTAGCCTTTGTCCGCCTATGACGCTGAAAGCCTGCGTTCGAATCCTTGCGATCGGACAAAATTTAAAGCGGTGGTTATCCCCTCTTAATGCTGGCGATATTTACGAGGTACCATGCATGGTCATGTAAAAAATTTTCTCCAAAGAGGTGTCGCACTGCGACACGCCGTTCGGACTCGGCTCCTTTATCATTGATAAATATAATTTGAATCGTAAAGCACTCATTGATAAGTGAGAAGTTTGCCTTTGCTCTGTTCCTGGGCTTATTTTTACTCTATTCCCAAATATCCTTCTTTTGTGTCCTATATTACCCTATTGGTATATGTTTCCGGAAAACACCCTAGTGTTTCGGGTGTGGTCAATTTGCCATTAAAGTAAACATAAGATTCATGCTCTTCTTTCAAACACATTTCATATGAGCCACATAATAATAAGTTGTGTTTGAGGGTGGGGTGGATTCCAGGCCTTTGTTCTGAAAATGAATATTAATTTCCCGAAAATCAATCAATTTCCAAACCAAAAAGCTTTTATATAATAGAGAGGCCTATCATCGGGCCTATACAATTTTTTTTCACGGCGTCAAAAGCGTCATTATGATCCGATTTGAAAATTTCTTATTTGCTGAAAAATGCTTCAACAACCCTAAAAACATGAATATGTGTGCCGCAAGGCATTTCTGACATCTTTGCGGACAGTAAACTGGCCATCAGGCTTATAACAACCAGGACGGTAAGGTCACGAACAGTCTTGGAGTATAATAATGAGATTAACGACTAACGGCACAATCTACATCGTTTGGGTGCCGGCTCATAGCGGAGCAAGGGTGAATGAAAGATCAGAAGATTTGGCTGTAACGGCCAGAGGTCTTCCGTCAATAATTTTGGTTAAGCCGAAGCCTTTCGGGTCGACTGCGTCCAAGTTAAAGGCATGGTCGACGAACGCATGTAACTATGTGGAATAGCGAAACGGTCGGTAGAACGGTGAAAATTTTATGGGGAGATTCAAATGGTGTGCAGTCGAGGCTGCTACTGAAAGGAAGTAACAAAGAGGTCAGTATAGCATTCGGTATCATAACGGGACACATCGGACTACGAGGTCACTTATGCAAAATCGGTGTGGCAAGTGGGGAAGATGGAAGACGCTGGAGCCTTTCCTATGTAACTGGCCGGTTTTCGCTTCTAACAGACACCGGTATTAAGGTGGGGACACAATACCAGCCATGAACCATGTGTTATGGAAAACATTTAGGGATTTTGTAAGTAGCACTAAATTCCTAACTTAAATTTTTAAACCCTCCACCATAGGATGGGGGCATTTTAATTTCGTCATTTTGTTTATAACAACTCGAAATATTCGTCTGAGACCCCATAAAGTATATATATTCTTGATCGTCGTGACATTTTATTTTGATCTATCCATGTCGGTCCGTCTGTCCGTCCGTCCGTCTGTCTGTCGAAAGCACGCTAACTTTCGAAGGAGTAAAGCTAGCCGCTTGCTTCTTATTGATGTAGGTCGGATGGTATTGTAAATGGTCCATATCGGTCTATGTTTTGATATAGCTGCCATATAAACCAAATTTGGGTCGTGACTTTTTGAGAATCTAGAGGGCGCAATTCTTATCCGATTTGGCTGAAATTTTTCATCACGTATTTTATTCTTACTTTCAACAACTGTGTCAAATGAGGTTCAAATCGGTCCATACCCCGATATAGATGCCATATAAACCGATCTGGGATCTTGACTTCTTGAGCCTCCAGAGGTCGCAATTATTATCCGATTTCCCTGAAATTTTGTACGACGAATCCTCTCATGACCATCACCATACGTGTTTAATATGGTCTGAATCGGTATATAGCATGATATAGCTCCCACATAAATCGATCTCTCTATTTTACTTCTTGAACCCCTAAAGGGCGCAATTCTTATTCGAATTGGCTGACATTTTACACAGGTCTCCAACACATAATTTAATTGTGGTCCGAACCGGACCATATCTTGATTTCGCTCTAATAGCAGAGCAAATCGTTTCTTTTATCCTATTTTGCCTAAGAAGAGATGCCGCAATGCGCAATTCTTATCCGTTCAGAATGAAATTTTACACGACGTGTTTCGCTATGGCTTCCAACAACTGTGCCAAGTATGGTTCAAATCGGTCCATAACCTGATATAGCTGCCATATAAACCGATCTTGGGTTTTGACTACTTGAGCCACTAGAGGACGCAATTCTTATCCGATTGGAATGAAATTTTGCACGACGTGTTTCGCTATGGCTTCCAACAACTGTGTTAAATTAGGTTAAAATCGGTCAATAACTTGATGTAGCTGCCATATAAACCGATCTATGATCTTGACTTCTTGAGCCCCTAGAAGGCGCAATTCTTACCCGATTTGAATGACATTTTTCACGAAGTATTTTGTTATGATATTCAACAACTGTGCCAAGTGTGGTTCAAATCGGTACATAACCTGCTGTAGCTGTCATATAAACCGATCTTGGGTCTTGACTTCTTGAGCCTCTAGAGGGCGCAATTCTCATCCGATTTGGCAAACATTTTTTACAACAAACAGCTCCCATATAAACCTATCTCCCGATTTTGCTTTTTGAGCATATTGCGCCTTATGCTGAACAAAAACTTTCAATTAACCTTATTATACTGCAAAGAGGGCTTAATGTAGATGCGTTAAAAAATATAATTTGTGTTGACTCGAGTATTAGATACGAAAGGTATCACACCTAAAGGTATCCAACGATGACCTCCTTAACCCAGAGGTCGAAGGGCATTGTTGGCGTTGTCGTTTTTCTGGCTTTCATTTTCCATTGTAAAAATTGTTCAATCATTAAAGTCGTCTCGAAAAAGAAACAACGAAAACTATAAAATAAAATTATATTTGACTTAGCAGGCAAAACCACTTGAAAATATATTAATGTATCTTTATATACCTATTTCTTTATTTTCAGATACATTTTGGACATTCATGAAACCTATATTGGTTATTTATTTGCCTTTGTGTGGGGTTCGTTAGCTATTTATTGTATATGCAATGGTTCACTGGCAATTGACTCCCTTTTCTCATGGTTTGTCTGCAATTTTGTTGGACTATTTCGAATTCTGAATTTGAAATTCAAAACTTTAGCTGAATCTGGCAATCTCTCTGATGGAGAGTTCAAAGATGGCATTAGGAAATGTGTAATGTACCATTTGCAAGTGATCAAATTGGTCGAAAGTTTCAATGAAGTCTATAAGACAATTATTTTTTTGAAATTTCTGATCAGCTGTTTCCAAATTGCTTTCATAGTTTTTCAGTTCCCGAATACTGAGGAGATGGGTTTTCAATTGATGCATGCCTCATTTCTTTCCTCGGTGGCAACACAGTTGATGCTTTACTGTCATGGTGGGCAAAAAATTAAGGATATGGTGAGTGCAGATCGCTGCTGAACTGGAACATCGTCGACATTGATCTTTCGAGTGGACAGATCTCGATATCAAATCAAAGAAGTTACTCTTATTGCCAATGACGAGATCGCAAAAGCTCTCTTGTTTGACTGGCATATTCTTTGTTGCAGATTTGAACCTGTTCGTCTGGGTATGTAAGATAGTGTTAAAAATAGAATGGTTCTTGGCTAACTGATGATTCAAAATTTCAGGTTTTCAGATCTGCGGGATCCTTTTTGACAATGATGATATCTTTGTACAAACCAAATGTGTTGTTAAGCACATAATTAATTTAATATCAAATACACAGGACAAATAAGATATAAGACATTTCTGGTAAATTGTTTTCATTGGGACAAATTGGAATATCGTCCAAAGTCATTAAGGAACAGGGGGTACTCTTGTATCAAGCCAATGAGTACAGTGCGTTTAAATTTTGTAGCTTTTATATTCAAGTCCAAGAGGAGTAGTTTTCCCCAAGTTGTGATATTCACTAATGCTGCCAGTATTAATGAAGATATAGGTTATGTGAGGTTGAAAAGAGATTGCGACTAATCATCCTTCCCATGCCACAATGGATATACACCTAACACAGTAATTGGCTTGTTGTGCGCTTTAAATACTAACGATTAAAAAAGTATTAAGTTCGGCCGGCCGAAACTTGGGTTACCCATCTCCTCGAATAAACCTCATTTCGTCATAGTACTGTGAAAAATGCACTATAAATGAACCCGTAGCAGCTATGTCCGCGAGGACATCGTAGCGCAGAAGTTAGCATATTCACCTATGACGCTGAGCACCTGGGTTCATATCCTGGCGAGACCATCAGGAAAAATTTTCAGCGGTGGTTTTCCCCTCCTAATTTGAGAGGTACTATGTCATGTAAAACTTCTCTCCAAAGAGGTATCGCACTGCGGCACGGCGTTCGAACTCGGCGATAAAAAGGAGGCCTTGCTCCAACGTCTCATCATCTTCGCCTCATGTCCTACACATGCTATCACTTGCAGCAACTATTTTGCATAAGTGTAGTCTTAGTCCTATGTGTTTCGTTATGATACCGAAAGATATACTGACCTCCTTCTTACTACCTTTCAGTAATTGCCTGGTCTTCGCACGGGATTTTCGTCGTCCACCCCACCATCTCGTTGTTCCACAGTGTTACTTGGGGCGTTCGCCGCCCAACCCTTAACTTGGACTGCGTCGACCCGAAATGCTTCGGGTTAACGAAGTTTATTGACGGTAGTCCTTTGGTATTCGCTGGCAAATCGTCCACTCTTTCTTTACCGCTTACTCCACTATGGGCCGGCAACCAAACGATGCGGATCGTGTCATCCTCAGAGAGGGTATTAATCTCCATCTTACTCTCCAAGACTGTTGGAGACCTTACCGTCCTGGTTGTTATTGGCAAAGACTTATGGCTTACGTCTCGTAGCCGCAGACTACGGTTGTTATTGGCCAAGACTTATGCCTTACGGACAGTGAACTGTCCATCACGACAATAACAACCAAGACATTAAGGTCTCGAACAGTCTTGGAGTGTAAGAAGAAGATTAACGCCATATTTGGGAAAAGCATGATCCGCATCGTTTGGTTGCCGGGCCAAAGCGGAGTAAGGGGGAATAAAAGAGCAAGCGATTTGGCAGTGAAGGAACGATGACTGCCGTCAATAAACATGGTGTACCCGAAGCCTTTCGGTTCGACGCAGTCCAAATTAAGTGCGTGGGTGACGAACACATTTAACACTGTGGAATGTCGGAACGATGGGTTGGATGTTGGAAAACCTATGAAGAGATCCGGATCGCGAGGAGACTAGGATATTATGGGCGGATTAAAATCTGCACCCTACTTTCAACCTAACTTAACCTATTATTTTTCAATTCTGTCAAAAAACTTTTTTTTGCTAGGCTTACGACGTTTTCGACATATGTATTATGCGTCGAAAATAAATGTCAAATACGTCAGAGTTTCCGACAGGCCATCCGTGGTTATAACATGTATGCAAGTTTTTAAAGCTGAAGAAATGACTACAACATAAGCCCTAGATTCTTAGAGACATCCCTTAGCAAGCTCTACTTACGACAGAAAAGTGGGCAGAAAGACGATACACGGTGGCCCCTGTCTCCTTTGAAAGCACAAAATTCCAGGGTGTTTTTCTGGACATGAAATTGAACTTAAAATTCAACAATTTGGAATGGGAAAGAAAGGCCGATTTTTCATTATACACTTACACCAGAGCACACATAATGCCTATGAACATTGTGGATAGACAGATAGACACTGAGTTATCCTTCGTGCAATGCCCGATGTTCAACGTAGTGTAGATTATACCTGATACAACTGATTGGAACCACAATTTTCCTTTTTATAGAATACAAAGTGGGCTATAGGGTGTACGCTGAGGAATTATGACTGGCCATATCGAACAAAAAGATGACCCGACCACTAAAGTGAGTATCAAGAGGAGATCCCAGCAATTAAAGAAGAGTTTGAATGGCTATGATATAATGTCAAAACGACGATTGGCATACATATCTTTTCAGACAGCCATTAAATCTTCTAAGAAAGTATTAAAAAACGCCCTCGACTGATGACTAACTCAACTTGATGGCAAACATCTAAAAATTCCTCCGATCTGGGTGCCAGCAATTGTTGAATAGACGAGTTTTACTTGACATTCCAGTGTAAAGGGAGTCTGTGGGTATGCCTCTAGCGACATGTAAGCAAACTTTTCAGGATCAGACCCGAAGGCAGATGGCTACAAAGTGGGGTTTGCGAATACACCAAAATTATGCCGCCCAAGCTATACACTTCATGAAGTCTACCGCTTTGTTGTCACTGGCCAGAACAGATGTCTTGGCATTTGTGTCCGTCATGACAGGTTACTGTCTGATAGGAAAACTTATTGATAGACTGAGGGTTGCAAGTAGCGATTCTACAGAAGCTATGAGGACGTTGATGAAGAATAGTCTATAGATCATCTGTTGTGTGTGTGTGTACCGAAATGGCAGTCAGAACGAGTTTCATTTTCAAAGTTCTCATGTCTTTGAGGACTTGTCTAAATTAGCGGTTTTGAACATTCTCAAGTTTCTGAGCTGGATGGTTCAACGGTAGGAACTAGAAGGTATCTTCCTTCTCCTCTTGCAGTGGTATCACAACGAATGGACGTCTAAGTGAGTCTAATGGCAGAGTGCCGCTTAAACCTTACCTAACCTTTATTAGACTGGGTTGTTGTTCTTCAGCCGGATTACTGCTTTACTGGCTTCATTTTGACGAGGAGGTTTACTTCACATCATTGATTAGATTTGTGTATAGTTCGGTCTTGTATATAGATCAGTGGTGGTACACTAACACATCTGTACACCACTTCCAAGCCCTTGGGCTTATGGCCATGTGCACGTACACAATAATAGCCAAGCGGGAAACATGAGAAGGACCTACATTGTATTGCATCTTTTTCATTTTCCAAATTCACTTCGATAAGAGCACCTTCTACAAAGGCATTTCTTAGCTATGAGTTCATCATGTCTTTGCACAAGTAAACAAAAGAAAATACAAACAAAAAACAAGCCGACACATATTGGGATTTTGACATATTGGGTTCTGTGTGCGATAGCCCAGTAGATAGCACATGGGCTTAGCAAACAGAGGTTCAGTGGATCAAATCCTGTCGAAGGCAAATTAAGTTTTCGAAAATGTAAACGTAAAATAAAACAAGTAAAAGCTTGCTAAGTTCGGTCGGCCCGAACTTTGGATGCCCACCACCTCTGCTATATATGTAGACCACCTTTCGTCATAATCCGATAAAAAAAATGCATAATTTATGCCCCATAGCGGCTATATCGAAATATGGTCCGATTTGGACCAAATTCGGTACGCCCATTGAATGGTAAAATAAGAACAAGTCACTGTCCTTCGACACAGTGACTTATGTCACTGTGTCAAATTTCAGTGAAATTCAATTATAGATGCGCCTTTCATTGGGCCAAGACTTTAAATCGAGATATCGGTCTATATGGCAACTATATTCAAATCTTGATTGATTCGAGCCAAGTTGCAGGTAAATGTCAAAGAGCCTAACACAACTCCATGTCCCAAATTTCGGTGATATCGGATGATAAATGCATTTTTTATGGGCTCAAAACCTTGAATCGAGAGATCGGTCTATATGGCAGCTATATCCAAATCTGAACCGATCTGAGCCAAATTGAAGAAGGATATTCAAGGGGCTAACACAACTTACTCTCTCAAATTTCGGTGATATCGGATGATGCAAAATGCAAATTTTGCCATGAACATTCCATTAAGGAACAGAGGCAAACTTCTCACATATTAATGAGTGCAGTCCGATTCAATGATAAGGGGCCTCCTATTTATAGCCGAGTCCGAACGGCGTGCCGCAGGGCGACACCTCTTTAGAGAGAAGTTTTATATGGCGTAGTACCTCACAAATGTTGCCAGCATTAGGAGGGGAAAATCACCGCTGAAAATTTTGTTGTGATGGTCTCGCCATGATTCGAACCCAGGCGTTCAGCGTCATAGGCGGACATGCTAACCTCTGCGCTACAGTGGCCTCCTCTCGGATGATAAATGCATTTTTTATAGGCTCAAAACCTTGAACCGAGAGATCGGTCCATATGGCAGCTATATCCAAATCTGAACCGATCTGAGCCAAAATTGAAGAAGGATATTCAAGGGGCTAACACAAATAACACTGTCTTAAATTTTGGCAAAATCGGGCAATAAATACGCATTTTATGGGCCCAAAAACATTAAATCGAGAGATCGGTCTATATGGCATTTATATTTAAATATGGACCGATCTGGGCCAAATTGAAGAAGGATGTTGAAGATCCTAACACAACTCACTGTCGCTAATTTAGGCGATATCGGACAATAAATGCATTTTTATGGGCTCAAAACATTAAATCGAGAGATCGGTCTATATGACAGCTATATCCAAATCTGAACCGATCTGGGCCAAATTGACCAAGAATATCGAGTGACCTAATATAACTCACTGTCTCAAATTTCAGCAAAATCGGGTAATATATGTGGCTGTTATGGGCCTAAGACCCTAAATCGGAGGATCGGTCTATATGACAGCTACATCCAAATCTGGACCGATCTGGGCCAAATTGAAGAAAGATGTCGAAGGGCCTTATACAACTCACTGTCCCAAATTTCAGCAAAATCGGATAATAAATGTGGCTTTTATGGGCCTAAGACCCTAAATCGGCGGATCGGTCTATATGGGGGCTATATGAAGATATAGTCCGATATAGCCCATCTTCGAACTTAACCTGCTTATGGACAAAAAAAGAATCTGTGCAAAGTTTCAGCTCAAGATGTCTATTTTTAAAGACTGTATCGTGATTTTAACAGATAGACGGACGGACATGTCCAGATCGCCTTAGATACTTTATAGGGTCGGAAATGGATATTTCGATGTGTTGCAAACCCCCATCCTTCGGTGGTGGGTATAATAAAATTCTCATTCTAAAAAAGGATTTTCGGCGTTTCCAGCCTAAAGAGAAAAATTTTATATTAAGTTGTCACTCTTAAATAAAATTGAGAGAGCATTATTGTTCGTTTTTGTTGTACAACACGTTCAAAAACCTCCTTCTGCTACAAGCCCCACTTTAGATATGAGAGGGGAAGGCCTTATATTTTTGGACACGCCTTGTTAAATAGCAAGGAGTTTGGAAGGCCTCTGGCATGTCTTGTGTTTTCATAATAAGGCCTTTTTGGAGCAGCTTTAACTCCTGAACTTTTCCGCTGGGGGCAATAGTGTTTGTGTATTTGCCTACCACTGATACCGATTTTGGTTTGTTGGGTTGTTTTGAGCATTATTTCAATTAATTTAATAATTCACTACTTATAACAAACAAGATTTAACTTGCATTATTTGGAAGTAAGAGGGTCTCCATAGTTCACAGGTAACCAAATATGTTAAATATTTCATGTTTATTTTGATAACTATTCGCCCATTTTTATTACATAGTTAATAATTTAGGTCACTTATTTTGCTAAATGTCGCCTAGTTCTAAATTGTACTAATAAATTAATAATAAAAATAATCACTTAAATCGATATACTGTTTAATATTGTAGAAGAAAATTAAATTATGTGGGTCGGTTCTGAAAGTGAAATGAAATCGAAATGCTGTATAATCAAGGAATTTTGCTTTGAATTATTATTTTTGTAAAATCGTTAGATGATGTTGTTGCTGTAGCAGTGTGTTTTGCACTGAGGTGACAACCCTTACCATCGTACCCGATGGAGTCCTGCATCGGCAGACTGTTGCACGTACCGGATTGACGTGCAACAGTCTGCCTTCGGATTGGGGTTAGATGATCTATGGTGAATGGGAGATAATTATCGTTGGAGTGTTTGCGTTGATGGCTTTTACTCACTAAAATTAAAAAATCATAAAAATTATGGAATGTTATGTCACCGGAGCGGATTATATGAAATCCAACACTCACAGATTGTAGTTCTTAATACCATTTCGCTACGACAGGCTTAAATTAAAGAAAATCTTCAAAATTTTAACCCGAATGAATATATGTTACAAAGACATGTAGGAAATCTGGCAATCGCTATAAGACATAACATGTAAATGGTCTTTAAGTTCTGCCGAGCAAATTCTAGTATACCCTCTACTGCCTGACTACATTCATTAAGCTAATCAAGAAAACCTAATTCTTATTAACATCGCTCACAAAAAAAGTAAAAGCGTGCTAAGTTCGGCCGGGCCGAATCTTATATACCCTCCATCATGGATCGCATTTGTCGAGTTCTTTTCCCGGCATCTCTTCTTAGGCAAAAAAGGATATAAGAAAAGATTTGCTCTGCTATAATAGCGATATCAAGATATGGTCCGGTTTGGACCACAATTAAATTATATGTTGGAGACCTGTGTAAAATGTCAGCCAATTCGAATAAGAATTGCGCCCTTTGGGGGCTCCAGAAGTAAAATAGAGAGATCAATTTATATGTATCGGGCTATAGACCGATTCAGACCATAATAAACACGTATGTTGATGGTCATGAGAGAATCCGTCGTACAAAATTTCAGGCAAATCGGATAATAATTGCGACATCTAGAGGCTCAAGAAGTCAAGATCCCAGATCGGTTTATATGGCAGCTTATCAGGTTATGAACAGATTTGAACCTTATTTGACACAGTTGTTGAAAGTCATAACAAAATACGTCATGCAAAATTTCAGCCAAATCGGATAAGAATTGCGCCCTCTAGAAGCTCAAGAAGTCAAATCCCCAGATCTGTTTATATGACAGCTATATCAGGTTATGAACCGATTTGAACCATACTTGGCACAGTTGTTGGATATCATAACAAAATACTTCCTGCAAAATTTCATTTAAAATCGGATAAGAATTGAGCCCTCTAGTGGCTCAAGAAGTCCAGACCCAAGATCGGTTTATATAGCAGCTATATTAGGTTATGAACCGATTTGAACCATACTTGGCACAGTTATTGGATATCAGAACAAAACACGTCGTGCAAAATTTCATTCCAATCGGATAAGAATTCCGCACTCTAGAGGCTCAAGAATTCAAGACTCAAGATCGATTTATATGGCGGCTTTATCAGGCTATGGACCGATTTAAACCAAACTTGGCACAGTTGTTGGATAATACATAACAACATAACAAAACACAAAACACGTCGTGCAAAATTTCATTTCAATCGGATAAGAATTGTGCACTCTAGAGGCTCAAGAAGTCAAGACCCAAGATCGGTTTATATGGCAGCTACATCAAAACATGGACCGATATGGCCAATTTAAAATACCAACCGACCTACCCTAATAAGAAGTATTTGTGCAAAATTTCAAGCGGCTAGCGTAACTCTTTCGGAAGTTAGCGTGCTTTCGACAGACAGAAGGACGGACGGACAGTCGGACGGCCATGGCTAGATCGACATAAAATGTCGCGACTATCAAGAATATATATACTTTATGGGGTCTCAGACGAATATCTCGAATAGCTACAAACATAATGACGAAATTAGTATACCCCCCATCCCATGGTGGAGGGTATTAAAACACGTTGTTCATTGTTCGGATAAATAGTAAGTTTAAAAGCTTAAATATAAGCTTTTTTATACCCACCACCGAAGGATGGGGGTATATTCATTTTGTCATTCCGTTTGCAACACATCGAAATATCCATTTCCGATCCTATAAAGTATATATATTCTTGATCAGAGTAAAAATCTAAGACGATATAGACATGTCTGTCCGTCTGCCTGTTGAAATCACGCTACAGTCTAAAAAATAGAGATATTGAGCTGAAACTTTGCACAAAATCTTTTTGTCCATAAGTAGGTTAAGTTCGAAGATAGGCTATATCGGACTATATCTTGATATAGTCCCCATATAGACCGATTCGCCGATTTAGGGTCTTAGGCCCATAAAAGCCACATTTATTATCCGATTTTGCTGAAATTTGGGACAGTGAGTTGTGTTAGGCCCTTCAACATCTTCCGTCAATATGGCTCAGATCGGTTCAGATTTGGATATAGCTGCCATATAGACCGATTCTCCAATTTAGTGTCTTAGGCCCATAAAAGCAACATTTATTATCCGATTTTGCGAAAATTTGGGACAGTGAGTTGTATTAGGCCCTTCAACATCCTCCGTCAATTTGGCTCAGATCGGTCCAGATTTGGATATAGCTGCTATAGACCGACCTCTCGGTTTTAGGTTTTGGGGCCATAAAAAGCGCATTTATTGTCCGATGTTGCCGAAATTTGGGACAAAGAGTTAAGTTAAGCCCCTCCACATATTTCTGCAATTTGGTCTAGATCGATCAAGATTTGCATATAGCTGCCATAAAAAACGATCTCTCGATCTTGGCCCCATAAAAGGCGCATTTTTAATCCGATTGCACTGAAATTTGACATGCTCTTCGACGTCCGTGTCGTATATATTGGGTTGCCCAAAAAGTAAGTGCGGATTTTTTAAAACAAAGTAAATGCATTTTTAATAAAACTTAAAATGAACTTTAATAAAATATATAATTGCCATTTTGTTCGATAACCTTTTGCCATCTTCCTGGCAAATTTCCATTCCACGCTCATAGAACTTCTGGCCTTTATCTGCAAAAAACTGAAGCAAGTGCGATTTTATAGCCTCATCATTGCCGAAAGTTTTACCATTTAAGGAGTTCTGCAAAGATCGAAATAAATGGTAGTCTGATGGTACAAGGTCAGGGCTATATGGTGGATGAATCAAAAGTTCCCAGCCAAGCTCACTCAGTTTTTGGCGAGTGACCAAAGATGTGTGCGGTCTAGCGTTGTCCTGGTGGAATATGACACCTTTACGATTGACCAATTCTGGTTGCTTCTCCTTGATGGCTGTATTCAATTTGTCCAATTGTTGACAGTAAACATCCGAATTAATCGTTTGGTTCCTTGGAAGCAGCTCAAAATATACCACACCCTTCCAATCCCACCAAACAGACAGCATAACCTTCTTTTGGTGGATATCAGCCTTTGAAGTGGTTTGAGCTGGTTCACCATGCTTGGACCATAATCGTTTTCGACTAACGTTGTTGTAAACAATCCATTTTTCATCTCCAGTTATGATTCGTTTTAAAAACGGATCAAATTCATCGCGTTTAAGGTGCATTCGACCCGGCCGAACTTAACACCTTTTTACTTGTTTAAAATAACTGCTTTTGATCGATCGGGACAACCTTTGGCCAAAGAGAAATTTAAAATAATTTAACCAAATTGAATAATGTTGTTGTTGCAGTGTGTTGTGTCTAATCCATGCTTCCATTAAATATCCAGATCTATGGTCTTTGCGACTAGGTTGGCTTGCGTCCATAGGGACCTTGTCCTAAGTCGAGTAGGATTGGCTGGGCAGTGAAGCAGGTGGCGTATGTTGTGTGGTCCATGGTTACAAACGGTACATACAGCTTACACGATGGCATAAATCCAAGCTCTGTAAGATTTGAGACGGATGCATCTACCGGAACGCAATTAAGCCAGAACTACACTGGTTTACCAACATCTCTCCCTGAACGGGATAGCGTGATGTTACTCGCTTACAGGAGCTTGACGAGGATCGCCACCTCTACACGAAATTGTGCCTACAACAACAACATTGTCACAAAGAGGAGGCTGTGAGCATTCCAAAACTATGTGGCCTAATCAAGACTTGAAGAGGTCCACCGCTTTGCTGTCATTGGCTAGAACAGACGTCTCAGTCATTGTGTCCGTCATGAAAGGTCACAGTCTTTTCGGAAAACACACGAACGGACCAAAGGTTGCCATCATCGACTTTTGCAGCCTAACCTAACCTAACAACAACCAACATCTATATTTGCAATTGGTGGCGGTTGATCTCCAAAGACTATGGCCACTATCTAGAGGTTCTCCCTTGTAGCGCTGTACTTGAGGCTCTTGATCATGTAGATCTTTCATGACATTTCTCGGCGTTGGACTCTGCGACAGCAACCCAGCAGATACTGCTTAGACAGCAAGGAGTTGTTCCTTCTTACGGTTACGATCTTTGTCTCCTGATGGAGGTGGTCCACATGAGAACTGAGGAGACAGCCTATCGCAGTTGGTGCGGCAGCATTCTTACAGATCGGGATGTTATTCCGCTGCATATCGTTTAGCTAGCGAGTCCACACCGGTGCTGCATAGTTTCTTACTGACCGGCCAATTGCTCCGTATTTAGTCATCAAGTGCTGCCGTCAAGCGACTTGTGGAGGACGTTCCTACTTCTGATCTAGTGACAAATTGCATTTATATGTGTGGAACATCTATAAAGGCAACCAATTTTGACACCTTACGCCTTCGTCTAGCGACTTGAGGACCATGTTTTTATACCCTCCACCATAAGATGGGGGGTATACTAATTTCGTCATTCTGTTTGTAACTACTCGAAATATTCGTCTGAGACCCCATAAAGTATATATATTCTTGATCGTCGTGAAATTTTATTTCGATCTAGCCATGTCCGTCCGTCTGTCCGTCCGTCCGTCCGTCCGTCCGTCCGTCCGTCCGTCCGTCTGTCTGTCGAAAGCACGCTAACTTCCGAAGGAGTAGAGCTAGCCGCTTGAAATTTTGCACAAATACTTCTTATTAGTGTAGGTCGGTTGGTATTGTAAATGGGCCATATCGGTCCATGTTTTGATATAGCTGCCATATAAACCGATCTTGGGTCTTGACTTCTTGAGCCTCTAGAGTGCGCAATTCTTATCCGATTGGGATGAAATTTTGCACGACGTGTTTTGTTATGATATCCAATAACTGTGCGAAGTATGGTTCAAATCGGTCCATAACCTGATATAGCTGCCATATAAACCGATCTTGGGTCTTGACTTCTTGAGCGTCTAGAGTGCGCAATTCTTATCCGATTGGGATGAAATTTTGCACGACGTGTTTTGTTACGATATCCAACAATTGTGCCAAGTATGGTTCAAATCGATTCATAACCTGATATAGCTGCCATATAAACCGATCTCGGGTCTTGACTTCTTGAGCCTCTAGAGTGCGCAATTATTATCCAATTGGAATGAAATTTTGCACGACGTGTTTTGTTATTATATCCAATAACTGTGCGAAGTATGGTTCAAATCGGTCCATAACCTGATATAGCTGCCATATAAACCGATCTTGGGTCTTGACTTCTTGAGCCTCTAGAGTGCGCAATTATTATCCAATTGGAATGAAATTTTGCACGACGTGTTTTGTTATTATATCCAACAACTGTGCTAAGTATGGTCCAAATCGGTGCATAACCTGATATAGCTGTCATATAAACCGATCTTGGGTCTTGACTTCTTGAGCCTCTAGAGGGCGCAATTCTTATCCAATTTGAATGAATTTTGGCACGTAGTATTTTGTTATGATATCCAACAACTGTGCCAAATATGGTTCAAATCGGATCATAACCTGATATAGCTGTCATATAAACAGATCTGGGGACTTGACTTCTTGAGCTTCTAGAGGGCGCAATTCCTATCCGATTTGGTTGAAATTTCGCAAGACGTTTTTTATTGTTACTTTCAACAACTATGTCAAATAAAATACAAGTCGGTTAATAACCTGATATATTGGGTTTAGGTTGCCCAAAAAGTAATTGGATTTTTTAAAAGAAAGTAAATGCATTTTTAATAAAACTTAGAATTAACTTTAATCAAATATACTTTTTTTACACTTTTTTTCTAAAGCAAGCTAAAAGTAACAGCTGATAACTGACAGAAGAAAGAATGCAATTACAGAGTCACAAGCTGTGAAAAATTTGTCAACGCCGACTATATGAAAAATCCGCAATTACTTTTTGGGCAACACAATAGCTGCCATATAAACCGATCTGGGATCTCGACTTCTTGAGCCTCTAGAGGTCGCATTTTTTTGTACAACGGATTCTTTCATGACCATCAACTTACGCGTTTATTAATTCAATTCTTATTCGAATTGGCTGACATTTTACACAGATCTCCAACATATAATTTAATTGTGGTCCATAGCGGACCATATCTTGATATCGCTCTAATAGCAGAGCAAATCTTCTTATATCCTGCTTTGCCTAAGAAGAGAACCGGGAAAAGAACTCGACAAATGCGATCCATGGTGGAGGGTATATAAGATTCGGCCCGGCCGAACTTAGCACGCTTTTACTTGTTTCTTGTGATCTAGTGGCAAATTACAATGACATATGCGGAAGATCTATAAAAGCCCATGTTTTTGACCATGGAGTGAACAGTGTGGTGGAAGATTTGGTGGCGAATATCTTTAAATTTCTTGCAGTGAAATAAACAGCAAGGTCGATATGATCTACTTTACGCAGATCTTATCAATGCGAGGGCCCAAAGCTGTGATTGTACAATCTTCTGCAATATCTGAATACTATTCAACTGTATGCCACATACCTGACGAGACTACACTGGCGTGTGGACGTGGGGGACTGATTTCATGATCGAACAGTCATACTCATATGACACGATTATACGATCTCTTTGCCGTGGAATAGAGGACAGGTAGAGGTTAAACAGTGCCGGGGATATTAACCCACCTTGGAGAACTCCCTGTTTCACTGTTTATGACTAAATTCCAAAAAACGACTGGCGATCACAGATAATTCTTGACCCAATGTTTCAGGCCTGGCTGGAGGGATTTGATGTCCTCAAATAGTTTACCATGGCTGACCGTTTCGAACGCTTCCGTTAGGTCCAGTGCCACGAGGTCCGTTCTATCACCTGGCTTGGGCTGATTGAGACCACGGCAAATGTGTGCGGTAATGGCATGCAAAGCTGTTGTTGTGCTATGCAGTCTTCGAAATCCATGCTCGGAAGGAGTAGTCCACAAGTGTCTTGGCTACTGGTGAGAGAAGGCAGGTTGGTCTGTACGACTCCCCTTGCTCGGGTCCTTCCATCTTCTTGAGGTCGGCTACAAAAAGCGTGTTTCAAGAAAGGTTAAGGACAGATGTAAGGTACTCGACAGCCACAAATTCCGCTTGCGTTCGTTGACTACCCTGTTTATTTTCAGATTCAGCTCGCTGATTATGAAGTTAGTGGCGTCAGTGCAACGAATACAATTTCGCTCGTCTGCAAGTACCAGTTGTTAGAAAGTTGGGCCGCACTTGGAGTATTCACTGGCTGGTATAAAGCGAGCGGCTGCAGCATTAATGTGCCGGAATTTCCTCTCTACAACTAGCATATTTGAGCAGGGTGTCAGTTCACTGAAGCAGTGATCGCAGGCTTCAGTAGCCTGATCACTCTGGCCTTTTCCAGACATTGTGAACTATGGGAGTGCTCAGAGACAGGTTGATCTGTGTCATGTCAGACAATAGGCTTCTGATGCTGGGTCCACAATCTTGGTACTAAATCCTAGGTTAGGTTTGGTTTAAAAGAGGGACGAAATGTTATTCCGCCCATGGTATTTTGTGGCTCTAAATACGGAAAAAATATGACATGGAAGATGGTATATTGTAACAAATTTTAGCAGAATAGGACATTATGTTCGGTCTAACAAGCGGAAGAATTTTATCATAACCACCCCCATAGGATCGAAATATCTATTTGCGACCCTATAAAGTATAAATATTTTTGACCGTTGTTTTACCCACCACCATAGGATTGGGGTATACTAACTCAGTCATTCCGTTTGTAACACTTCGAAATATTTATCTGCGACCACATAAAGTATATATATTCTGGATCGTCTCGACATTATTATTCGATCTTGTCATGTCCGTCCGTCGGTCTGTTAGAAATTACGATAGCGGTCGAACGCGTAAAGCTAGCCGCTTGAAATTTTGCACAAATACCTAGTATTAATGTAGGTCGTTGGGTTGAAAATGGGCCATATCGGTTCAGATTTAGATATAGCTCCCATATAAACCGATTCCCGATTGGACTTCTTGAGCCCCTGGAAGCCACAAATTTCTTCCGATGTGGCTAAAATTTTGCATGTAGCGTTTCGCTATAATTTCCAACAACTGTGCGATGTACGGTCCAAATCGGCCAAGAAACTGATATATCTCCCATATAAACCGATCTCCCGTTTTGTCTTTTTGAGCCCCTGGAAGCCACAAATTTCGTGCGATTTGACTAAAATTTTGCGCATAGTGTTTTGCGACGACTTCCAACAACTGTGTCTAGTACGGTCCAAATCGGTCGATAACCTGATATAGCTCTTATAAAAACCGATCTCCCTGTTTTACTTCTTGAGCCCTTACTAGCCGCATTTTTTTCCGATTGGGCTGAAATTTTGCATGCGGTGTTCTGCGACGACTTCCAACAACTGTGCTAAGTACGGTTCAAATTAGTCTATAACTTGATATAGCTTCTATAAAAACCGATCTCCCGATTTGACTTCTTGAAACCCCTGGAAGCCACATATTTCGTACGATTTGGCTAAAATTTTGCGCATGGTGTTCTCTTATAACTTCCAACAACTGTACCAAATACGGTCATAATCGGTCTATAACTTGATATAGCTCCCATATAAACCGGTCTCTTGATTATCCTTGTTCGGTTCCTAGAAGCTTAAATTTTTGCAGGTTTAACAAAAGTTTGGCATGTAGAATAGAATTATGCCCTTCAACTAAATTTAGTTTGTATACATTTTTAGCAGAATCCATGGTGGTGGGTTCCAAAGTTTCGGCCAGGCCGAACTTAGCACGCTTTTGCTTGTGATTTTCCAAGATGTTTTAACCTCGTCAGTGGTCTGGCCGTCTATATGTTGTAATCACACTACAGCCTTCAAAAATCAAGACATTGAGCAGACATTATGCATAGATGCATACATCTTGAACGGCCAAACCAGATCATATATCAGATATAGCTGATATATGGACCGGTGCTCTGATTAAGGTTCTTGAGCCCATAAAAGGCGCATTTATTACCCGATTTTGCTGAAATTTGGAACAGTGAGTAGAATGGACCCACCCGATATACGAACCATGGTGTTGGATATCCAAAGTTTGGTGCGGCTGAACTAAATGCGTTTTTAATTGTTTTTAGTGTTGTTATTTATATTCGCAATAACAAAATTAATATTTCAACTTTTGGTTTTGTCTTCCCAAGGGAACACACCATTGCTCATCATTTAGGACTACATCTAGATATAGCCCACATATAGACTGGACTCCCGATAAGAATTCTTCAGCTCCTCCAGCTACTTTAGATGTCTATGACTAGGAGTTTAATCAAGGTGTTGATTATCGAAGACATTGGAGCATCTTAACCCTTGACTAATGCGGAAAAATGTAGTCATTTCTTTATAATCTTTCAAAGTTATTAACTAACGGCAGCGATTACCTATACTTCAAATGTATACATCGTTTTCCTGCTAGTGTTTATTACAACAATGTACACTGTCCTTAGTTTATAAAAACGCCTTTCTTTTAAATGCCAGACAAGTCAGAAGAAAACCACCAAATTAACACAATAGTTTTCTTCTTAAGACAGCTTTGAAGCGTTTTACTTGTATTTTGTGAGCGACTGTTTTAATCATGTGGTTTCTACCCAAGTCTTCGGATGCCTTGCCATCTGAAGAAAGGCTGCATCATTACCTTTTTGTTCAGAGATACTGTTTCGCTGGCATTGGGATCGATCCAACTTCTCTTACGAAGACCGTTTTTAATCGTCTTTTAGCTTGGATTCCAATGCTATGCTTGTTTTTTTTAATATTTCCTTTGGGACTATATGCACTCGAGTACATGAAAACTGATCTGAGTCAGATGGTTATTGCTCTATCACCTATGTGGCAAATGATTTTAGCAGTCAACAAGTTCTTTTTATTCATGTGGAATAGAGAAAAGATTGTCCGCTTGGTGCGTGAGGTATATTTTTGGACACTGAAGGGTGAGTGCTCTTAATTCACACTTAAACCTTTGTGTTTATTCTTATATTTTGTTTCAATCTTAGCCAACGATGCCGAACTAGTTATTCTGAGCGATGAAATTCGTATAGACATCTTCATATCGCTCTTGTATTGCAGTTCGGTATGTCTTTCCGCTTTATTAGCTGTAGTGTCCCCATTTCTGACAGCATCGATCTTTGCATTTAAGGGTTATGGGTTTTGGGATTCATTGGAGTTACCATTTAAAGCAAGGTAAGATATTTGAATGATCGTAATGTACTGTAAAAAGATTGTAGTTCTCAGCCTGCATTTTTGTTGGATACAATTTAATCATGGATTCTACTAAAAATTTACCCAAATGCACTTAGTTTAAGGGTACATGTGTACTTTATTTTACCTACATTAGTTGACCACTGCAGAACATTCGTTCCTATAGCCGAAGGTATAATAGATTTCAGCGCTTCTTCTCTAATCTCTGATAATCAGTTTCGAGATGTCTTTTTCCACTTGGTCACTCCATCGTAGTTTTGGTTGTTGTTGTTGTAGCCGCATTTTCATGTGGAGGTGGCGATACTCCTCAAGCTCCTGTAAGTGAGCAAAGAACCGGTCGCCGCGGGAACAGGTTGACCATTGGCTATTTAAAGACGCCAATAACTCGCCTTGCCATATCAGGCATCATAAGCACACAGTATTTATGCAAGAACCGGTGCCGTCCTACATCTTACTGCGACTCTCTGCTCCCTACCGCTGATTGGCCGCCACTGTCGTTGCAGCTACTCCATATGGAGCATTCCCCTATCCGCTACCTGTGGACGTGCTTGGTAGCCCGCATCTAATCGTCTCATGACAGCGATGAGCACCACACAGATTGGACCTCAAAGTTCCAGCCTGTCTGGTGTTCACAGCTATCCCGTGCTTTGATCGCAGTTTTGATCTTCCCCTTTTGTGTGTTCTGTTCGACCATAAGGTCGTTTTCAAAAGACTTATTCTCTGGAGATTCTTCATTAATTCTGACAACAGAACTTTGATTCATATGACGCCTATAATCTGCATTAACGCAAACTAATCCATATATTTTATGAAGGATCTTTCTCTCAAACACTCCAAGTACTACCCATGCTTCGCAAGTACCCATGCTTTGGACCCATATAACAGTACGGGTAGTATAATATATAACAGTACGGATAGTATTCTTGGTTTTAAACCGTGAATATAGCACTTGAAAATTTTTTTCCGTATTTTGGCTGCCATGACCTCATATATTGCTAGGATATGGCGTGGAACTTTTTTGCCAGTGAGAAACTTTAGAAGTCTAGTAAAAAAATTGGCCATATTGGTCTTAAGACAATGGGGTGATTTGATATCAAAACATGTAAAAGCGTGCTAAAATCGGCTGGGCCGAATCTTTTATACCCTCCACCGTGGATGGCATTTGTCAAGTTCATTAAATGACTTTTTTTGAATAGAAAAACACCAGTCATAGAAAAACACCACCTCCAACATTTCAGACAAATCGAGTAATAATTGCGCTCTCTAGAGGCTCAAAAAGTCAAACTGGGAGATCGGTTTATATGGCAGCTATTTCAGGTTATATACCGATTTAGACCATACTTAGAACAGTTGTTGGAAGTCATACCAAAACGACATATGTCAATTTTCAACCATATTGGATAAGAAGCCCAAGAAGTCTAATCGGAAGATCGGTTTATATGGCAGCTATATCTGGATAAAGACTGATTTAGACTATACTTAACACAGTTGTTGGAAGTCAAAATAAAACACTTCATGCTAAATTTCGGTCAAATCGGATAAGCATTGTGCCCTCTAGAGGCGCAAGAAGTCTATTCGGGAGATCAGCTTTATCAGGTTATGGACTGATATAGAATATACTTGGCACAAATGTTGGAAGTAATGCAAAATTTCAACCAAATCGGATAAGAATTGGGCAAAATGCGAATTGCTAGATCGAATTAAAATCTCATGGCGACCAAGAATATATACTTTTTGAAGTCTTAGACCAATATTTCGATGTGATCCAAATGGATTGGCGAAGTTAGTATAATCCCATCCTATGGTATGGTATGGTATAAAAAGAAAACTGTAATAATGGAGAGGCTTAACAACAGCGAACGGGAATGGCTGTTTTGCAGCTTCATCTAAATTGGCAATTGGGAAACACAATTATTTATCAAAAAAATTGTTCAACTCATGGAATGGGGAGCAGGACCATTGCACACAGTCGTTGCTCCAAAGATAGTCGTTCAATCTATTTAAGATAATGCAATAAGCATTCGCACTTGTTTAAGCAAATTTGTGACACCGTTAAAAATCGATTTGTTGATTGGTGATATGTTTTATTCATTTCACCAGTACTAGTATTTGCACGAAATGGATGATATTGCTATTTTTCAAAACCCTATCACACGTATCTATGTCATGTCTTAATTATCAGCTTGTCATGTGACTTTTAGAAAAATGGGACAGATGTTTAACAAAGCGGAAATACACGCAAATTTTTAAAACATTTTACGAGGGTATAGAGGCGTCAAGCTTCATAGGCGGACATCTAACATATGTGCAATACCACTGCAAGGTTCGATTCTCACTAGGGGCTTTGATCTTCTTCTACTGTGTTATTACAATGGCCAAACATTCAGATTGTTACTACAACAGCGATGCCCAGCCCTTTACGGTAGCATTGATGGCAAGTCATACGTATTCTTACTCCCTTTGCTTCTGTCGTTGTTGAGACAGTAACGAATGAACATTCGCAGGGGTATACGCTTTATTTCTTTGTTTATTTCAAAAACAATGAATTTTGTTGATTAAACGCTTGGAAAATATAAAAATGTATTTAAAATTTCTAATTTTATGTTCACTTTTGCAGAACAATAATCATTTAGTCCAAAAAGTGTTTTTTTGTTATATATTGAGAGAATAAATTTAATTTTTATTCTAGGCATCTCTGCAATTGGGTGAAGCGGACGTTTTTTTATTTCGCTCCGCAAGAATATTCTGTAACTCGTACATAGGACAAAGCCAAACTCCCTCTCCATCTATCTTTATCGTTGGCCAAAGCCTTGGCTTGATTCCACGGTATATGAGCTGACTCCAACAGCAGATCCATGTGTTTCTCGAGCGTCCCCTTCTTCACTGTCCCCACAGATTCCACTCTAGGACATTTCTCACGATATCATCGCGTGGTCGGCGTAGAGTACGAACCAACCAAGTCCATTTTTTCTTCGGGATTTCTACATCGATGGGAGAAGTGCTTGTTCTTAGTTGCAATTCTTCATACTACAGTTGAAGATTCTAACTTTTGTATTATGTGAGATGTCACTGCATCTCCAAAATTTTTTGAGTTTATTAAAGGCGTTTCTAGCCTTGTTGATATGTTCACGGATGTCCGCTTCTATTGCCAATATAGGAAAAGTTGTCAACATCATATTATTATAACATATTATTATACCTCCACCATAAGATATACTAATTTCGTAATTCCGTTTGTAACATCTTTAAATATGCATCTAAGACCCCATAAAGTATATATATCCTTGGTCGTCCTGACATTTTAAGTCGATCTAACCATGTCCGTCCGTCCGTCTGTCGAAAGCACGTTAACTTTCGAAGGGCTTAATCCTATCGGATTTAGCTGAGATTTTGCATGACGTCTCTTGTTATGACTTCCAATAACTGTGCTAAGTATGGTTGAAATCGGTTGATAACCTTATATAGCTGCCTTATTGAGCTTCTATAGGGCGCAATTCTTATCTGATTTGGCCGAAATTTTGCACGAAGTGTCTTATTTTGATTTCCAACAACTGTGTGAAGTATGACCTAAATCAGTCCATATCCTGATATAGCCGCCATATAAACCCATCTCCCGTTTAGACTTCTTGGGCTTCTAAATTTTTTTTTTGGAAAAAAATTGATTTTTGATTATTTTTTGACATTAAGTTAGATAAGAGTGGCAGTCCTTTAAAGACTAACTTAGACAATTTTAAGTCCATTGTGATACCACAGTAACGACAGACCAAGTTTTCTGGCGGGAATCGAACCCACGACCAAGCACGCTAGAAACACGGCTACCGGCTACCTTGGCTAACGAGTCATTCAAAGCATGTGCGCCCATTTTTTTTGATATTATTCAGGGCTGTGTTTGTTTAGCACAATTTAGGCATTTATTTGGGCGCACATGCTTTGAATGACTCGTTTTTGTGGCAAACGAGTCGTTTTGTCCTTACAAATTGTAAAGGAAAAACGAGTCGTTTACCCAAAATAATTTTGGTACGAACATAATATAAAGACAAATTCCAAGTTCAATGCCTGTCTTTTTATAAGCAGGCGTATTTAAACTTTTGATTTGTTGGTCCCACAATATGGTTGATGCTATACGCAAAAGATTAAAAAATTAGGATAAACTTTGCTATAAAAAAATCCATTCTATTGGGGATGTACTATTTTTATAGAAACTATATAACATTCCCCACCGCAGTTTGACTATATTCGTAAATTTGCAAATTTTTTATGGTAAAAACTTTGAGAATTTTTTCTGTGGTAGAGGATGGCTCTTTTGCCTTTCCTTACAGGTTTCATTCAAAATGGTCGGTCAGCCAACAGCCATTATTGATAGGTCTACGAAGCAACTTCCTGATTAGATTGAGCTTTGTTCGCCTGGCTGTGTGTCCCTCTATCTGCCCATGATAATTTGTGTACAAAGTACACATCAAAATTTTCATAAAAAATTGGCACATGAATTTTTTGGGCTTGAGACGATGACTAACGAAACTGCAAGAAATCGGTTCAGATTCCTATATAAATTTTTAGTAAAATTGCAATAATGTGTTTTTTTTAACGATCCTTACAAAATTTGGGACATGTCATTCTCCTATTGCTGTTGATTAATTCCATCCGATATTTGCACTCCTGAGCAACAGAGATGTTGTATTCGTTACAAATTCTTGCGTGCATTTATCATAAAATATCTTGCAATTTTGAAGTAAACAAAGTCTCAAATTTTTGAAAAATTAATTTGACTTGTCGAAAATCTCGTTTGTGGCTAATGAATTTTTTTTTGCGTGTATAAGGTCTGTTATGTTATTTTTATAATATTTACATTTTACTATTTCAGATACTTTGTGGATCCCAAGATGTCAATATGGTCGTATGCGTTGAACTACATATGGATTTTCTTCGCCGTGTACTACGCCGTCCATGGTACAGTGGCCATCGATTCATTATTCTCATGGTTCATGCGTAACATCTCGGCACAATTCCGTATACTGAATTTGCGCTTCAAACTGGCCGCTAATATTGTAGACGCTGAAGGAAAAGGAAATGATCGATTCCATGAGGAATTTAAAAAATCTATAATCGAGTGTATCGAATATCATCGTCGAGTTATTGATTTGGTCGAGAAATTTAATGACGTCTATAGGGACCTTATCTTTGTGAAGATTCTAATAAGTTGCGTACAAATGGCTTGCTTGACATTCCTATTCCAGCAGGGAGGATATTTGCACACCCAAATTTTCAACATTTCCTTCTTGATAACGATTACTATCCAACTGATGTTGTACTGCCATGGCGGTCAAAGAATTAAGGAAATGGTGGGTATATCAAAAATCTTCATTCATAGGGCTTTGATTGAGAAGGAGTTGCTCTCTATTGCAGAGTTTTTCTGTTAATAATGCCTTGTGGCAGAATTTTCATTGGCACAATTTAAACTCACAGTCAAAGAAACTGCTGTTACTGCCCATGGTGAGATCGCAAAAACCATGTAATTTATTGGGAATTTTCTTTGTGGCCGATTTGAGTTTATTCGTTTGGGTATGTATTTCACACACTTACTGCCTGGTTCACTAACTTTTTTCTTACTCCAATGAGTCGAGTCACTCACTTCAACATGTGCTTTTCCTTTATGAAATCAGCTGGCTTTGACACAAGGGCGAACGAAAATTGCTCTCTTTCAGTGAAACAAAGTTAGTGAACCAGACAGTTAGACTACAAGAGTTTTGTTTTACTAACACTATGTATATGTATGTGTATCTTTCCAGGTATTCCGGACAGCAGGTTCATTTTTGACTATGATGTTAACTTTAAATAAAAACTAAAAGTGTGGATAGTAGATACACCCTATTAAAATTGTTCGATTCGTAAGACCCACCTCTTAATGATTGGGGAATATTAATATCGTCACTCTATTTGCTTCACCTATATGACTGCTTTCAGACCTCAATGATGCACTCAAAAAATGTGAACCCATGGTTAAGTTAAAATAAACTACTTTCAAATAAAGTTGAGCTTCATATAGCGGTAAAGATATTTTTATTCGATTTTAGTTAATGCCGATCTAAAAATAATAACTTCATATAAACTTCGCGATGGTTCAACGTTAACTAAGTGGAAATAAGCTATTCTCTATTCAGTAAATATGATGAACAATTGTGTAAGATTTTAATTGAACTTAAAATAATTGATGGAATAAAATGGTTGAAAATTTTCCTGTGTGCTAATACATCTGTACAATTTTATTGCAAAATATTTACTTTTATTCCTTTCAGTTAAACTAATACGCCCGAAATAATTATTTTAATTGTATTCATTTTCATAATGATTTTTATTAATTTATTTAATACTTGTCTTGTTTTATGTATGTTAATATATTTGGAAGGCCATTCCCAACATTGGCATCGGTTGCAGATCCCCTGATAACTTTACTGATGTGAACGAAGTTAATACTACCTTCACGAATATCCCAGTATTCCCCAAAGATCCTAGTTTCTATGATTTTGATTTCGCTCTTGAGGTTCGTCACAGAGACGATGTTGAATTCTCGGGTATAGAACAAAGCGATTTGGTTTCTCAGAGGTGAAATCAGATGCAGTTCCATTCGATGACATTGAACCAAATTTTCTTAGGGCACTGTTGCCATTACCCACATTTTAAATAATATTTTAACTAGGAGTTAATTTCCGGTCGCATGGAATTACACTAAGGTTATACCATTACCCAAGAATTCCAGGGAGTTTCGGTCCATTTCCATTTTGTGTTTTCTGTCCAAAGTATTTGAAACAAGTAAGAGTGTGCTAAGTTCGGCCGGGCCGAATCTTATAAACCCTCCACCATGGATTGCATTTGTCGAGTTCTATGCGCGGTATCTCTTTTTAGGCAAACAAAGAATATTGAATAAGAACTGGTATGCTATTGGAGCTATAGCAAGTTATAGTCCGATTCGGACCATAAATGAATGCTGAACATTGTAGAAGTCATTGTGTAATATTTCAGTTCATTCGGATTAGATTTGCGCCTTGTAGGGGCTCAAGAAGCAAAATCGGGAGATAGGTTTATATGGGAGCTGTATAAAGCTATTGATCGATTCAGACCATATTAGACACGTATGTTGAAAGTCATGAGAGAAGCCGTTGTACGAAATTTCTGCTAAATCGGATAAGAATTGCGTCCTCTAGACGCTCAAGAAGTCAAGATCGCAGATCGGTTTATATGGCAGCTATACTTAGCACAGTTATTGAAAGTCATAACAAATCACCTAATGCCAAATTTCAGCCAAACCGGATGAGAATTGTGCGCTCTATTGGATCGAGAAGTCAAGATCCAAGATCGGTTTATATGACAGCTTTATCAGGATATGAGCCGATTTGAACCATACGTAGCACAATTGTTGAAAGTGATACTAAAACGCTACGTGCAAAATTTCAGTCAAATCGGACGAGAATTGCGCCCTATAGAGGCTCAAGAAGTCAAGACCGAAGATCGGTTTATATGAGAACCAACCGACCTACACTAATAAAAAGTATTTTCAAGCTGCTAGACAGACAGACGGACGGACAAACGGACATGGCTAGATCGACTTAAAATGACATGACGATCAAGAATATATCTACTTTATGGGTCTCAGTCGCATATTTCGGGGTGTTACAAACAGAATAACGAAATAACTATACCCGCATCCTATGGTGGAGGGTATAAAAATAATGTTTAGGCAGATGTTTTCGTATAAAAATGAAACCTCACTTTTATATGAGAAGCAGTCAAATTTCTGACTCGGACGTAGCTGTATAAGTGATCTAGGAGATGTCGGTGAGGATATTAGAAATAACTTGGAGAATGACGAATTGAACCTCCTTGTTCCCCTCGACCATTCAAAGGCATTCGATACAGTCGATCACAATATGTTGGCGGCAAAGTTAAAATACCTGTTTCGTTTTTCGCCTTCGTTTGTTCACTCAATTATGTCATATCTCTCTAATCGTACCCAATTCGTGGTTTCGAAGTCAGCTGTTTCTAGTACCTTGCCTGTTATTCGAGGAATGGGTCCTATTCTATTTTCTTTATAAAGCAACGACCTGCCAGACCAGTTCTCATTTTGCAGGGCCCACATGTATGTCGATGATGTGCAGGTCTATATAAGTAGTCCTAAGGAATGTCTAGAAGACCATGTCGAAATGTAGAACCATGACCTGTCTTGGATTTATGAATGGGCAAATGCTAATGGCTTGTGCCTTAATCCCATAAAAAACCAAGTTCATGGTTATTAAGGAAAGGGTTTCACGTTACACTTGCGACCCTGTTGTTGTTGTGGCTAATCAGAGATTGGAGATCGTGGCTCTTGCGAAGATCTTGGTGGTGACATTCAACAGTACCTTGTCATGGACAGACCATATTAATGCTGCTGTTAGCCAAGGGTATTCTAAGCTTCGCTCGCTTTAGGCCACTCAACAATTTACTTCTCTTTGGGTAAGAATACTGTTGGCAAAGTCATATATTATACCTAGCTTTCTCTACGGTTGTGAACTATTAGCTAACTGCGATTCTCGAAGCAGCCGAAAGATCGATACGTTCTACAACAGTGTAGTACGCTATGTATATGGTCTTCGTCACCGTGACTCCACATTCCATTATTCCAGGTCTTTCATGAAGTCTTTGACATTTTTACATAAGATAATTTATACACAAGCGCCATCTCATTTATTTGAGAGAATAAGATTTGCAAGGTCGAACTGAGGAATGAGGAATGATACACCGTTCCTTAGTCTCTCAATGGCATCTATTCATATTCGCCGTTCAGCTTTGGAACTCTCTCCCACATGAATTTCAAAATATCAGTAGCGCTGTATCTTTCAAAGGTAAATTACTAGATCACTTTAGGGATTCTAGTTAAGGCTTGTTAAAAATAAATTTTTTAAGTGTCTTATATTGATTTGTAAAAGGTTAATAATTTATAACAATATTATTTATATTATTGTTATTACTCAAATTTAAAACCTATTTCCATTATGTTAGCTTTATGTTTCTCTTACTATATTTTAATTTTTTACTTTTATATTTATTTATTTATACTCTGTCTAAACATTGTAAACTTTAAAAGGATTAAACTCCCGTACTATAATCTTAAGAACATATGTTCTTGTTGTGCGGGTGTCAATAAGTTACAAATTAAACAAGTAAAAGCGTGCCGAATCTTATATACCCTCCACCATGGATCGTATTTGTCGAGCTCTTGCCTCGGTTCGACACATATGTAAAAGGTCATGAGAGAAGCCGCTGTACAAAATTTCAGCCAAATCGGATAATAATTGCGTCCTCTAGAGGCTCAAGAATCAAGACTCCAGGTCGGTTTTTATGGCAGCTATATTAGGTTATGGACCGATTTGAACCATTCTTAATACAGTTGTTGGAAGTCATAAAAAATACGTCACGCTATATATCAGCCAAATTGGATAGGAATTGCTCCCTGTAGAGGCTCACAATGTCAAGACCCCATATCGGTTTATATGGCAGCTATATCAGGTTATGGACCGATTTAAACCATACTCGGCACAGTTGTTGGAAGTGATATCAAAACACTATGTGCAAAATTTCGAATTGGACGAGAATTACGCCCTCCAGAAGCTCAAGAAGTCAAGACCCAAGATCGGTTTATATGGCAGCTATATCAAAACATGGACCGATTTGGCCCATTTACAATCCCAACCAACCTACACTAATGGGAAGTATTTGTGCAAAATTTCAAGCGGCTAGCTATTCTCTCTAAGTTAGAATGCTTTCGACAGACAGACGGACGGACATAACTAGTTTGACCTAAAATGTCACGACGATCAAGAATATATATACTTTATGGGGTCTTAGACGCATATTTCGAGGAGTTACAAACAGAATGACGAAATTAGTATACTCTCATTCTATGGTGGAGGGTATACAAATTACAAATATTACATATTTACACTTTGCGAATATGTATTTCATATATAAAGTGTGGTTTTTTAAGAGTTATAAGAAAGTCTAAAAAAAACACATAAAATTCAAAAAAGTGCATGACATCTTTATTTGAATTGGTAGTACAGCATGTGGCACCGTCTTGTTGAAACTCCATGTCTTGCAAGTCAAGCTCTTGCATTTAAGCCAAAAAAAAAAGTTGGATATCCTCGCATCATCTTTGAAGAATTACGGTCCAATGATGTCACCAGCCCATAAACCACACCAAACTGTGACTTTTCTGGATGCAGCTCTTGCAATGCTTCTGGCTGATCTTCATTGCAAAATCGATAATTGTGCTTATTTACGTACCCATTGAGCCAAAAAGGAGCTTCGTCCAGAAAATGGAAGAAGCATGATGAATTTTCTCAACAGAGCACGCATTTTGATGATAAAGTACAAAAATTTGCAAGCGTTGTTCGTTTGTAAGACGATTCATGGTTCCATTATGGACCAATCTGAAGATGTTTGACAGTGAAACAAAACACGAAACGTGCGTGAGCTGTTTTAACCAGTGTTGTTAAAAATATATAGCTATAAATCACCCTTTTTTACCAAAGGTTCACACTGTTAGTTCTCAGTGGCTTTGGAGAAATTCCCAATTGTAAAAAATCTGCAAAGGGGAAAGCACCATATTACTTTTCATAGAAGTTACGTTTCGCCATATCCACAATATAATATTGATTAAAAAAAAGTATTGGAAAGAAATTTAATTGTTAAGAATAAATACATAGTTTTATTTTTAGTCTAATACTTGCAAAACAGGTGTGCGTCAGGCTGTAGGTATTAGTATAAATCCTTTGTGAAAACACCTGCGTTAATACATTCTATGACTGCACAAAATGTTGTTCGCATTTCAAATTAAAAACTTCCTGCAACAATGTTAAATAAAAAATCCAGGCAGTTAAAAGAACAATTCGTGTTGTTTATACCGTCCACCATAGGATGGGGGTGTACTAATTGCATCATTTTGTTTGTAACAACTAGAAATAGCCGTCTAAGATCCATAAAGTATATATATTCCTGATCGACATGGCATTTTAAGTCGATCTAGCCATGTACGTCCATTTGTTTGTCGAAAGCACGCAAACTTTCGAAGGAGTAAAGCTAGCCGCTTGAAATTTTTGCACAAAAACTTCTTATTAGTGTAGGTTGGTTGGGATTGTAAATGGGCCATTCGGTTAATGTTTTGATATAGCTGTAATATAAACCGATCTTGGATCGCGAGCCACTAGAGGGCGCAAATTTTTTCTGATTTGGCTGAAATTTTGCATGAGGGGTTGTGTAATGATTTCTAACAACGGTGTTAAGTATGGTTGAAATCGGTCCATAACCTGATATAGCTGTATTAAATCCGATCTTGGGTTTTGATTTTTGAGCCTCTAGAGGGCGCAATTCCTATTCGATTTGGCTGAAATTTTTCATGATGTGTTTCGTTACGACTTTCAACAACTGTGGCAAATATGGTTTAAATCCGTCGATAACCTTATAAAGCTGCTATATATACCAATCTGGCATCTTAACATCATGAGCCTTTAGAGGACGCAACTATTAACCGATTTGGCTGAAATTTTTTAAATCGGCTTCTCCCATGACCTGAATCGATTTATAGCCTGATACAGCTCCCATATAAACCGTTCTCTCTGTTTTACTTCCTGAGCCCCTATAGGGCGCAATTCTTTGTTGAATTTGAAATTTGACAGAAATTTTTCACAATGACTTCTGCTATGGTCTGCAACATTCATATGAATCGGGTCATAACTTTACTTTTATCCTTTGTTTGACTAAATTTGCCGATTTGGCTAAAATTTTGCACATAGTGTTCTGTTATGACTTCCAACAACTGTGCGAATTGCGGTCTAAATCGGTCAGGAACCTTATATAGCTCCCATATAACCGATCTCCCGATTTTGAATAGTACTCTGTTACTTTGTATGTACAACGGAGCCAAGTAGAGACTAAATTGGTTTATAACCTGATATAGCTTCCGTATAAACCGATCCCCGATTTGACTTCATGAGCTGCAAGCCGCAATTTTCATCCAATTGGGCTGAAATTTTGCACGTGATATTCCTTTGTTACTTCCATCTACTGTGAAAGTACGGTCTAAATCGGTCCATAACCTTATATAGCTTCCATATAAACCGGTGGTCTCACAATTTGCCTTCTTGAGCCCCTGAAAGCCGCAATTTTTGTCCAACTTGGCATGTAGTGTTCTGTTTTGACTTTCAACAACTGTGCCAAGTACAGTCCTAATCGGTCTATTGTATAACCCATACATATAGCTCCCATACAAAATCGATCTCCCGATTTGACTTCTTGAGCACCTGCGGTCTCTAGTGGCTCAAGAAGTCAAGTTTCAAGATCAGTTTATATCGCACTCCATCAAACTACTGAGGCGTAAGTAAGTATTGGTCTAATCATGCGCATGTAGAACCAGTGGACTATCCTCGGATTCAGGTCCCATAGTGCCATACACCTGTGCCCAACACCTGTGAGCCTTCCCAGTATGCTCTTGAATGTGACACTCCCAGTTCAGTTTCCTTCCCGAGATCACATCTAAGTATTTGATAGCAAGATATTAAAGAGATCACACGATAAGCTGTCTCCCTAAATCCTGTCTACGCACCATTCAATGCTAAATGAGGTTTCATATCGTGTGATCTCTTTAATATCTTGCTGGAGATGATTATACGAGATGCAGATGTTAATAGATATGGCACACTACTCACAAGAAAACACATGCTATTCTAATCGAAGAAAGAGCCATACCATCGGTTCCTGCTGCCTTGTTGGCATTCTGCAGAGTCTTATTAATTTTGCAGGCATACCAAATGCAGACATGGCTTGAAACACCTTTTGAACGTTAGGGGTGTATAAAGCAGCATTGTAGCCATCTAAGAGATAGAAAGAATTGACCTTGGCCAGAATTGGCTCACTCGATTTACCAGGACTAATGCCGCATTTATAGGGTCCAAAAATCTAAGATGAGCTGATGCATACGCCTTATCACCGTATTGCCTCCGGTCTTAAATAGTTCAGCGGGCAACTCATCGGCTCTTGCTGCCTATTTGTTCTTCAGTAGGGTCACTGCTACTTGAACCTCATTGTGACTTCTATATCATCATCAGATATTTGATTTGCGGAATCCCCTTCGCCGCCATGTCGGTCACTAGAAACTGGGAATAATGTTTTTTCATATCCTTAGCATGATATCTGTGTCAGTTACCAGATTTCCTCCTTTGTCTCTGCGGGAGGATGTACCTGCACCAAAGCCATAGGTTTGATATTTGTTTCTGTGGTACAATTTACGGGTTTGATTCTGTGTCCTGAACGTCTTAATTCGCTCACACTCACGTCTTTCCATTTCCTTTTTCTTTCTGGGAAATAGACGTTTTTCCTCTCTCCTTTTCTCCCGATACCCCTACATTATCAGGAGTGGTATTGATTGTAGGGTTACTCTGTATGCCGCATTCTTGGCTTCAATATCATTTCGACACTTTTGGCGATACCATGCGGTACTTACGTACCGCAAGTAAGTATGGATTTTGCGGGATTTTCAAAGAAGTAGGCAATTTATTGCCACTGTGCTGTTATCTCATTGAGACATGGATTGCTTTCATCAACCAGTTGGGTTAATCCAGTGGAGTAGCCTTTGTCCTCTGTTGTATTTGGAGCTATTCTATGTCCAGCTTCCGTGCATTGTCACATCGTACTTTTCTCGCCATGTTCGAATGGGTTCGAATCGAATCAATGTTCGCTCCTCGGGTCAATCGCACATCTGGATGATTCCCTTCCACCTACCACAACATTATCAATTTAGTGCCTTACTTCTTGATCTTGGTACAACAATGTGGCTTTATGAATTGTTTTATTTTGATATCTAGAGCTGCTAGATTGTGTTGCGGATTGTGTTAAGGCTCTCATCCTCCGGAGTAAATCTGGAGACAAGTTGTTTCATTCTCCGACTATCCACAAATCCACAGCCACATTCATCTCTCTTGTCATGGCAGCACATTCATCTCTCTCGATAGCATTACCGGTCCATCACACTTCCTAAAAGGCTGTAATATCTATCTTGTACTTGTAAATAATGGGAGTCTCTTTTTACTGTTCTTTTCATTCCCAGAGCAATTCTGATTATTTTCCGGCGCGGGTTACTGGCCCAGCGCCCTAACTGCATGGGTTATGTGAGATCGCATATGTATTCCTCGATTTTGCGAGCCGCTTGCTCCAAGATCCGACGTTCTGAAGGCGCCAATAACTCGCTTTGTCATTTCGAGTATCATTGGCACTCAGTATTTAAGTAAGAGTCAATGCCACCTTACCCCTCCCTGAGACTCTCCTTAGAAATCACCGGCTGCCCGCGGCCGCATTGGCATAAATGCGAAACTTTTCGTAACCTGTGGACACGCCTGGTAACTTTCAGCTAAGTTTTGCCGTGATAACGATTAACACCAAACAAATAGGAGCTCAAAGTTCCAGCCCGTGTTGTGCTCACAGTTACCCCGTGTCGGCCGACTTCCGACAATATACCTTGGAATATATTGTCCAAAACAGTTTAAAATGATATAATTGATGTAGGTCTGACACAACAACAGACTTTTCAGCAGTAAGCCTGCTGCACTCAATTTGCAGCACTACTGCTGTAATAGCGGATCTACTGCTACAAAAGCAGCAAAGTTAACTACAATTATTCAGCAGTCAGTGTTTGGTATACAATTTCCCACGAACATTCCCCTTAGGAACAAGGGATACTTCTCTCATATCAATTAGTGTAATCCGATTAAGTTTTACGCTCTATAAGAAGGGGGTTCCTTTTTCATGCCGGGTTCGAACGGCGTGCCGCTTAGCTACACCACTTGGTATAAACGTTTTAATATGCCAGGATACCTCACAAATATAACCAGCATTAGTAAGGGAATAGCCACCGCTGAAAATTTATCCGATGTTCACCCCGGGCTTTCGGCGTTATTAGCGGACAAGCTAGCCTCTGCGCTTAGAGTGCCTCCGCAAAATTTCAAGCGTATATCTTTATTCGTTCGAACGCTATCGTGATTTCGACAGACGGACAGACATGGCTAAAGACCAAGCCTCTGTTGGGAATAGAACCTACTACCCCTGCACTTGTAATCCGTGCAAGCTTCCAACTCGGCTACCGAGGCGACCATCTATAGCAAGTCCCTCGAAAAACAATAAAATTAACAAATATCATCGAAAACTTTTCTGGGGGTGCTTAGCCCACGCCCCAGAGGCCTTTCTACGCTTATGTTCATGAGAAATCTCGTCGAGAAAGCGTTGTACGAAGTTTTGGGAAGATTCGTCAATAAATGCCCTTACAGTGGCTCTAGGAGTGAAAATCGGGCGATATATATATATATGAGAGCTATATCCAAATCTGAACCGATTTCCATGAAATTCACCAGTAATGTCGAGAGTCATTAAAAAAATTCTTCCTGCCAAATTTGGAGAGAATCGGTTAACAAATTACCATTTTATTGCATTGTTACTGAAAATCGGACAAACATATATTGGGTTGCCTAAAAAGTAATTGCGGATTTTTTAAATGAAAGTAAATGCATTTTTAATAAAACTTAGAATGAACTTTAATCAAATATATAATTGCCATTTTGTTCGATAACCTTTTGCCATCTTCCTGGCAAATTTAGTATTCCACGCTCATAGAACTTCTGGCCTTTATCTGCAAAAAATAGAACCTAGTGCGATTTTATAGCCTCATCATTGCCGAAAGTTTTACCATTTAAGAAGTTCTGCAAAGATGGAAATAAATGGTAGTCTGATGGTGCAAGGTCAGGACTATATGGTGGATGCATCAAAAGTTCCCAGCCAAGCTCACTCAGTTTTTGGCGAGTGACAAAAGATGTGTGCGGTCTAGCGTTGTCCTGGTGGAATATGACATCTTTACGATTGACCAATTCTGGTCGCTTCTCCTTGATGGCTGTATTCAATTTATCCAATTGTTGACAGTAAACATCCGAATTAATCGTTTGATTCCTTGGAAGCAGCTCAAAATATACCACACCCTTCCAATCCCACCAAACAGACAGCATAACCTTCTTTTGGTGGATATCAGCCTTTGAAGTGGTTTGAGCCGGTTCACCATGCTTGGACCATGATCGTTTTCGACTAACGTTGTTGTAAACAATCCATTTTTCATCTCCAGTTATGATTCGTTTTAAAAACGGATCGAATTCATTGCGTTTAAGGTGCATATCAAAAGCGTTGATTCGGTTTGTTAAATGAATTTCTTTCAATAAATGTGGTACCCATATTAAAATTGACGCCAAACAAACAAATGTAAACAAAATTTCGCGCACTTTTTTTTCTAAAGCAAGCTAAAAGTAACAGCTGATAACTGACAGAAGAAAGAATGCAATTACAGAGTCACAAGCCGTTAAAAAAATTTGTCAACGCCGACTATATTACTACTATATTACCGACAATTACTTTTTGGGCAACCCAATATATGGGAGCTATATCCAAATCTGAACCGATTTTTTCCAATTTCAATAGGCTTCGTCTCTAGGCTGAAAAACATGCCTATACCAAGTTTTAAGACAATCGGATGAAAACTTCGACCTGTACTTTGTACACAAATTAACATGGAGAGACAGACGAACGGAATCGAATCAGAAAGTGATGCTGAATCGATCGGTATACTTATCAATGGGTCTATCTCTCTTTCATTAGGGTGTTACAAACAAATTCTCTAAGTTATAATATCCTGTACCACAGTAGTGGTGTAGGGTATAAAAATGAAATTGTTGCGCTTTGTTTCTTTGTTAGTCTGTTTGTCTGTTCCGTAAGCCTTAAAAAAACGGCTAAATCGATTTTCATGAAGTTTTCACAGATGGTAGAGCTTGATCCCTTAGTGAAAATAGGGTAACTCATTTTTTGATAACCGAAAGGGGGCGGACCCTCCACCTTACCCCAATTTTCAAAAACGCCAAATCTCGGTGATGGGTGCACCGATGTAAGCGAAATTTTGCGTGCTACTTATGGTACCCCAAAAACCCGAAATTGTTTAAAAATTTTGGGGTCAATTAACATGGGGTGATGCCTTATCCCAAAACCCAAACGAACGGACATGATTACCGACTGGGACAATATGGGTATTAAATAAAAGGTATTTAAGAAGGGTACGAATTTGGTATAAAAATGTCACCCTTAGGTGGTGGGAGAAGTATTTGGGAAAAATTTCAAGCGGATAGCTTTAGTCCTTCGAAAGTTAGCGTGCTTTCGACAGACAGACGGACGGAAGGAAGCACAAACGGACGGATATGGCCAGATCGACTTAAAATATCATTAGGATCAAGAATATATATACTTTATGGGGTCTCCGACGAATATTTCGAGTAGTTACAAACACAATGACGAACTTAGTATACCCCCAACCTATGGTGGAGGGAATAAAAATAATGAATCTATGAAATTTCCTTAAATCGGGCAAGGGAATGGAGGTTTATGCGTTATGGGTTACGGAACTTGTATCCTTAATGGTTGTTTAATAGAACCTTATCATGCGTTTTATGTTATAAGTAAAGACAATACTCTTTCAAAAAGGTGAAAATAAGCGTTTTGTGAAAAGGATAATCTTGTACATTAGTTCACGTTGCAGAGAAGCCTCAAAAATAGTAGCGTTCTTTGTACCTGTTAAAAGTAAAGACACCATGTTTAATAAGTAAAAACTTGCTAAGATCATCCGGTCCGAATCTTAAACTTAGTTGAAGGGCAAATGTGTACAAAATTTCGGCCAAATCAGACAATACCTGAAGTTTCATGGCCAAAAATTGAAGCTTCTTAGGCCCGTAGAAGACTTTTCGGAAGATCGGCTTATATGGGAACTATATCAGGTTAAAGACAGTTTTGGACCATGTTTACGAAAAATTTTAGCTAAATCGGATAATAATTGGGGCTTCTAGGGGACCACAAAGTCATTCGAAGGACCATTATATAGTACGTGGGAGCTACATCCAAATCTGAGCCGATGTAATCTATTTGCAAGCCCCAATAACCTACATCAATAAGAATTATCTGTGTGGAAAAATCGGATTCGTAAGATCGCTATCATGATATCGACAGACGGAGGGACATGTGAAACGAAATGAGAATCATTCAGCGATCAAAGGAAGGTTGTGTACATTAGCATTGAGTCATCATACCAATATACTGATGTTTTGCTTCATTCTTTGATTATTTGTTATATCTTTGTGTGAGTTAAATTGTTTTGTTAAATACAGTGAATATTGGTTGCCATCAAGTATTCTAATAAAATTTAAACCATACATTGTAATGTTTAATAATTATTTAATTATTATTTAAAAACATAGTGCTTGTTTCGCCCTCTTTTATTTCCCAGGCCCAATTACCTCAAAATATTGGGGTGATTTGGCTTATTTCTGTTTATAACAAAAGGGTTTAAAAAGCGCCTGTAATTACTTAAACTTTAACAGAGTACATCGTACTGTGTAACGCTATTTAACTAGTATATTTCGGCCAGTGGTAGTAGGAACGCCCCTGCTATTAAATGTCCACGAATAAGAAATAAGCTCTGCAAACCAAGTTAAATTTACGGCTGGAATATCGAAAAGTACTGTCGACATTTGTGTTTCACCAGTAGAATCATCAACATGTGGTTCTGGCCCAAGGCATTAGATGCCTTACCACCTCAGGATCGGGTGCAACGGTACTTCTTTGTTCAGCGTACCTGTTTTGCTGCCATTGGAATCGACCCAACTTCTATTAGAAGCACTATTTTCAATCGTTTTCTCGCCTGGATCCCCATGTTTTGCATGCTGATCATAATAGGTCCAATGGGCTTGTATGCTCTGAAGTATATACAGACGGATCTGGATCAGATGGCCAGTGCTCTGGCACCAATGTGGCAAGCAATTTTATCGATAGTAAAATTCTTTCTGTTCATGTGGAATAGAAAAAAGATTGTCCGTCTGGTGCGTGAGGTATGGATGTGGAGTTTAGAAGGTAAGTCAATTAAGTTCAGTCTCCGAAATTTGTTCCAATCCATGCTTTTGTGTTACAGTCAATGAGAAGGAATTGGTGTTGCTGGCGGATGAAATTCGCTATGATGTATATTTATCGATGCTGTATGCTTCTTCATGTTGTTGTTCAGCAGTGCTGGCAACACTCTCGCCATTTATAGTGGCATTGGTTTACGGCTGGAAGGGATACGGTTTTTGGGATAGTTTAGAGGAGCCATTTAAAGGAGTGTGAGTATTTTGTAGCGTCATTGATATAAAAACGTTGATAAGCTGTAGCGACTGTTCGATTATCTGTGCTTTCAAGCCTTAATGTACGTTTACGTTTGTACTAAATCCGGATTTATGGTCATTTCTTAATTTAAGTGCTAAATCCTGTGTTTTTTTGTAAGTTTTCCCATAAAAAAATAAATCCCCTTTTTGCAGGATTTATTTTTAAATCCCAAATAAAATCGATTTTATGGCTGAATAATCGATAGAAAAACCAAAATATGCAACTGTTTTTGAGAATTGTGTATGGGTGTGTATGATACCCTATACTATACATCCCCAGCAAAATCTTGTTAAGTACATGTCATTATTTTTGGCATGTAAAATAATGGATAACACATTATCCTTAGATTTACTAGCTGCTAAAATATAACGAATTATCAACAGGAATACCATCTGTGTTACCGGCAGTACAAATGTCAGGACATAGAACATTCGATGAAGTTCAAGAATAAGCACTTATTTGTAATAATAGAAAAAAATCATTTTTATAACCTTGGTATTGATAAAAATGTCATTCAGAAACTGCGTGCAAAATTATACCATACCAATGAGTGCTGTCCGTTATAGCATTAAGATCAATAATATGGGATCTCCATTTTATTGGCGAGTTCGAATGGCTTGTCGCAAAGCCACACCACTTAGTAACACAAGAAGGGAAACTGTGGCGTTATTATTATAAACAAGTAAAAGCGTGCTAAATTCGGCCGGGCCTAATCCACCCCTAATCCCACTACCAAAGAATTTGCTTAAATATGGGAGCTATATCTAGTTATAGACTGCATTGGACCGCGCAGTTGTTGAGTTATAACAGAACACCACATGGAAAATTTCATCAAAATCGGATAAAAATCGCGGCTGGTAAGGGCTCAAGAACTCAAATCGGAAGCTATATCATGTTCTTGACCGACTTGAACCCTACTTGGCTTGGTTATTGGGAGTCATAACAGAACACCATGTATAAAATTTCAGCCAAATCGGATGAAAATTGAGACATCCAGGTGCTCACATGCTACTCGCCTATGCCGAAGACATCGATATCATAAGTCGGTCACCGGAAGTAGTAACTGCTGCCTTTGAAAGAATCGAAAGAGAGTCAGTGAAAATGGGTCTGGCAGTAAATGGAGATAAGACGAAATGGATGGTCTCCACACCCAAAACGCCTTGTACAACCGAGCAGATAAAGAACATGGATAAAGTTGGGAATCACAACTTTGAGATAATCAGTAACTTTATCTACCTCGCCACCGCCGTAACCGAAACGAATGACACCAGTTTTGAGATAAAGCGAAGAATAATACTGGCAAACAAATGCTACTTTGGACTAAGTAAGCAGTTTAGAAACAAGGCCATCTCTCGACAGACGAAGGCTACAATTTACAAGACACTGATACTACCCGTGCTGTTATATGGTTCTGAAGCATGGGTACTTGTGAAAGCAGATGAGACAGTGCTTGGAGTATTTGAGAGAAAGATTCTTCGTAAAATATATGGACCACTTTGCGTTAAGGGAGAATATAGGCGACGTATGAACCACGACCTATATGAGCTGTATGACGACGATAGCATAGTTACATGCATTCAAATGTTATCAGAATGGATGAAGAAGCTCCAGCAAAGAAGTCTTTTGAAGGCACACACGGTGGTACACGCAAACCGGGAAGACCAAAAGCCCGAAGGAAAGATCAAGTGGTGGGAGACACCTCGAAACTTGGTGTCAGAGATTTTAGAATGAGCACAGAAAATCGAGGCGCTTGGAACGCTATTCTATACGTTCGGCTAGCGGAACAAATATTCTGTCATAGCTAATTAAAGTAAATTAAGGTGCTCAAGAAGTCAAATCAGGAGATCGGTTTATATGGGAGCTATATCAGGTTGTGGACCGTTTTTGGCACAGTTGTTGGAAGTCACAACAGAAAAATATGTGCATAATTTCAGCCAAATCGGACAAAAATTGTAGATTCCATGGGCTCAAGCAGTCAAATCGGTTTATATGGGAGCTATATCCAAATCTGAACCGATATGGCAATTCCCAACGACCTACATCAATATAAAGCATTATGACAAGTTCGAATCAGAATGTCGAGACGATCTAGAATATATAAACTTTATAGGGTCCTAGAGAAATATTTCGAGGTGTTACAAACGGAATGACTAGATTTGTATACCCCCATCCTATGGTGGTGGATAAAAAAATATTTTTAATTTTTTTCTACCTCCCCACAAATTTGCTGTGGGCGGATTTTTAAAGAAATAAAAAATTGGGAAATTATTTTGCTGGTCCGAGATTCGAACTCGGGACTTTTGTATTGTAAATCTTCTGCTGTCCAATCACTCCCATATGTTAGAATATTGTGTCTTTATGTAAAATATGTCAAACATAAACATAAACACCAATTTGATGAAATCGAATTACAGTTAATCTAAGATAACAAGTCATTATTTTTTGACAACTTGTATGCTTAGGCATAAGTACTTATTTTTGAACTATTGGAATGCTTGTGCGGAAGGACTTTCCTCCTAGGACATCGCCGTGTAAAAGTAATTAAAATAATAGTTATTAATGAGAGTTTTTGCTAGCTCCTTACATTTGTTTAATGACTATTGTAATGTCGATGGGATTTGCTCGAAAACGGTTAAGATTTGGATAAAGATCTCTATATTATTATATATTATAGAGATTATATATCTATATTATTATATATATTAATATTCAGTTTAATAGTTGAATTCATTTACTAAATCTATCCTGTATTTCTTAGCCATTTTGGTTAACTTTGCGAGTCTCGTTACAGTTAGAGAGCAACACTACGTTACTGAAGAAAGCACTCGACATGCTAGAAACTTGTTGTCTGTGATCAAATCCATCTGTTGTCTGACAATTTCTTTTCAGTGCTAAATTAAAATCCGTCAATTACTGGTGATATTCATTCTCATGGTCATTAACTCGAAACACTCTCGAAACACTCTCAGGGTGAAATAACGTAAGATATTTCGTTTGATGTTAGAATTTCTATTCTAAAATAGATTTTCCTCATTTTTAAACCCAGGCAAAATACAGTGCATTGCAACGCTAATATTTTTGATCCTTTTTTCCTGTATATATCGCCATTTCATCGTTATATTAGTTTCAGCCTTGGAGAAAATAATGAATAGAGGTCCCTCGGCTTAACAGAAAAAAAGGCGGATTGGGATAAATTTCGGCACAAATTCTGCACATCTATCCCTACTGGACCAGTAAAGGAAGTGGAAACTATGGCGGATACGGAGGACATAATGGTCAAGCGGATCACGAAGGCCCTGAATGACTCGCTTGTGTCAGCATGTCCTAATGCGAAGCCAAAGGGATCCACCAAACAATGGTGGATCCCAGAGCTGGTTGGTCTTAGGAAGGACTGCAGAAAACCCTTCAACAGAGTAAAAGCCCCTAGAGCACCACACCATTGGGACATCTATAAGGCTGAGCTAAGAAAATATGAGGGCGAGTTGAGAAAGGCTCAGAACAAATCCTCGGTAAAATTCTGCTGCTCCGTGGAGGATACATCTGAGTTATCTAGGCTAAGGAAGATTCTGTCCTCGAGATCTATTACGGTGGGGTATAGAATATATGGACTATGCTTAGTGAGGAAACACTAGAACTACTCGTTGATACACATTTCCCGGGAAATTCTCCAGCGGACAACGTGGCCCCAGAAAGGTTATCACTGTTATGCATTCGTCGGAAGCTATAAGGAAAATTGTGTCTGAGCCGAAAATCCATTGGGCGATAAGAGGTTTCGACTATTTTAAGTCGCTAAGCTCTGATGAGATATCACCGGTTGAATTACAAGCTGTGTCTGATAGACTGGTTCCCTGGCATAGAAAGATATACTCTGCTTGTATCAGAATGTCATATAAACCTGTGGGATGGAGGGACACGAGCGTTATTTTCATTCCAAAAGCAGGAAAACCCAACCACACGAAGGCGAAAGACTTTCGTCCTATTAGTCGTCATCCTTTATGCTGAAAACTCTTGAGAGGATAATGGAGATAGCCTGTCGCGGCAGCATGCATATAGTAAAGGCAAATCCATTGAAACAGCCCTTCACGCTGTCAAGGAATATGCAATGGTTGCATTTCTTGATATTGAAGGTACTTACAATAGTGTAAAACCGACGTCAGTCATGAAGGAGTTGGAGTTTCTAGACATCAACTATACCGTAAGAAAGTTTATGAATAACTTACTTACAAAAAGATGCATTACGGCAGGCTTGGGATGTGTGCTCTAGAAAGATGGGTCAGTAGAGGAACTCTTCAAGGAAGTGTACTGTGTACCATTAACAGTATATTATTGTCTCTTGAAGAAAAAGGTGTAAAAGTGGTCGCGTATGCTAATAACGTGGCAATTGCGGTTGGGGGAAAGTTTCTCCGGAAGCTCTACGTGCAACAATGAAGTGGGCTACCGAAAGTGGTCTAGGTATAAATCCGTGCAAGCTAGAAGTAGTTCTTTTCAGCAGGTGATACAAGTTGCCTACAGTGGAACCTGTCTGCTTGGGAGGAGAGAATGTTTCATTTACAGAAAGCGCAAAATATATGGGTGTTTTGCTGGACACGAAATTAAACTTCAAATCAAACATTTTGGAAAGGGTAAGAAAGGCCACTATTGCCCTATACATCTGCAATAGAGCCATTGACAAAAATCGGGGTTTAGACCGCGTGTCATGCATTGGGTATATAATGCAGTTGACAGACCTATAATGCAATATGGTGTTGTGGTCTGGTGGACGGCGCTTCAAAAGTCCACCAACTGCTCAGTACTTAACCGGATCCAAAGGATGGCTTATTTGTGCATCACAGCCGTACTGAGGACGACACCATCTGATGCACTGAATATAATGCTACATCTTATGCCTCTGGATATTGTGGCTAGACAAATTGCAGCGACCACTGCCGTGAGGTTAAGGAAGCTTTCTCATTTTTCATGTGGCAGCTACGGACACTGTGTTATCCTTGATACAATATCAGATGTTCCAGGCAGTGTGGACAAAAAGTACTTTACCCCTATTCCTGATTGAACCGATTGGGACTTCGATATCCTTGGTAACAGAAGTTACATAGACTTCTATACGTATGGTTCCAAACTAAACGACAAGGTGGGCTTTGGTGTGTACTCTAAAGATCTAGAACTGGTCATATCGAAAAGGTTACACGACCACTGCAGTAGAGATCCTTGCAATTAAAGATGTTGTGGAGTGGCTAAGATATAATGTTTTTACTACTTTTGGCATAAATATATTCTCAAACAGCCAGGCAGCCATTAAATCTCTGGAGAACGTATTTCTGAACACAAAAACCGCTCTCGATTGTCGCAGATCTCTCAACGAGATGACTGAACAGTTCAAAATTCACCAGTTCTGGGTTCCGGGCCACAGCGATATACCAAGGAATTGTAAAGCGGATGAGCTTGCGAGACTAGGAACTACCCTACACATTCCAGGGATACTGGAATCTGTGCGTATGCCTCTAAGTTAAGTTTTCAGGACCAGGCCCGAAGGAAAACGAATGATAGATGGTCACATACACACATGTCCTAATCTAGATTTGAGGAGGTCTATTGCTTTGCTGTCATTGGCTCGAACCGTCCGTCGCAACAGGTCACTGTCTAATCGAAAAACATGCTGACAGACTGAAGGTTGCCAGCAACGACTTTTGCAGAAGCTGTGAGGAAGAAGAAGAAGAGACTATACACCTTCTGTGTGTGCCCCGCACTAGCAGTCAGAACTTAAGGATTTTATTTCTTTGAGAACCTGTCTTGTTTAGCGAATGTGAACATTCGCAAGTTGTTTGGCTTTTTAAAGCGATATGAACGGTTTAACTGTAGGAACTTCCTCCTTCTGTTCCTGTGGTATCGCAATGGTCGAAAACGTCTTAGTGAGCCTGATGGCAGACTTTCTCTTAAACCTAACCATCAGAAGAAGATCGGACAATCTAAAAGAACCATATTCGTTGCAGTAGTACAAGGAATTTAAAAAAAGCTATGATAACAGCACGTTTTGTGTCCCAAGAAGTTAAAAAAGATAATCAGAGTATCTTGTCAAGATCTGCCAATTATGCCAAAAATTGCAGCTTCTTGGCCGCAGAAGACTTATCAGGACATGGGTTTATATAAGGCCTGGATCAGGTTATACCATAGACCTATGGACCATACTTCCCACAGATGTTGGAAGTCATAACAAAACACAAGGTGCAAAATCCGATAACAATTGCGACTTCCAGGGGCTCAAGGTTTAAAATCGGGAGATCGGTTTATATAAGAGCTATAAAACCGATTTGAATCGTATTTAGCACGGTTGTTGGAAGTTAAAACAGAACACTACATACGAAATTTCAGCCAAATCGGACAATAATTGTGACTTCTAGGGGCTCAAGGTCTTAAATCGGGAGATCGGTTTATATGGGAGCTATATTGGGTTATTTACCGATTTGGATAGTACTTGACATGGTTATTGCAAGTCATAACAAAAATTTCAACCAAATCGGAAGACAATTGTGACTTGCAGGACTCAAGATTTTAAATCTGGAGAAAGGCTTATATGACAGTTATATCTGAACCGACATCGCCCGTTTGCGATATCAAGCGTATATCTTTAATGCTGTTTTGATTTTCGACAAATGGAAGGCGGACAACGTGTTACAAGCAGAATGATTAACCAACCCATGGTGGTGGGCGTAAAAAGCAATTTACCCATGAACATTATGTTAAGGAACAGGGACAAACTTTTCAGATATCAAAGGGAGCTCTCCGATTCAACTTTAAGCTCAATGATAAGGGACCTCCTATTTATAGGCCAGTCCGAGAGACGTACCGTACTGTGACACCTCTTTGGGAAGAAGTTCGTGCATGGAGTAGTACCTTACCGCTCACCTCACCGCTGAAAATTGATCTTTATTGCTGTTTTGATTTTCGACAAATCGAAAGACGGACAAGGTGTTACAAGCGGAATGATTAGTTTGGTATACCCTCCCAACCTATGGTGGTGGACATAAAAAGAAATTTACCCATGAACATTCTGTTAAGGAACAGGGACAAACTTTTCACATATCAATGAGAGGTCTCCGATTCAACTTTAAGCTCAAAGGGACCTCCTGTCTATAGGTCAGTCCGAGGAACGTTCCATACTGTACCGTACCTTTTGGGGAATTTCGCGCATGGCGTAGTACCTCACAAGTGGCGCTAGCATTAGGAGGAGATAACCACCGCTGAAAATTTGTCCTTATGTTCTCGCCAGAATTTGAGCCCAGGAGTTCAGGTGGCCTCCAATAGGATTCAGTGGCTACGGTAGCCTCCAATAGGATTCAGTCCTATGATCGTGAAGTATTTTGAAGATCGATTCCAATTAACATCATATGTAGATCCTATAAAATTATATTCCACTGGCATATTTTTAACTTCTTTAAACGTACCTTTATTGTGGTTCGACATGGCAACTTCGGCCGCATTTTATTCGTATTTACTAGTTTGAAATAAAACTTTAATTTCTGCTCACATTGTAGATATTTCGTGAACGACAAGAAAACAATATGGTCATACACATTCTGGTATATTTGGACTCTCTTTGCCATTCACTATGTCGTCAATGGTACTGTGGCCATTGATTCGTTGTTTTCATGGTTTATGCGTAATATATCTGCTCAATTTCAAATCCTTAACTTACGTTTTCAACTGGCTTCTGATAATCACAACTTGAAGGAAGGCGACAATAATCAACCACATGAGGACCTTAACAAATCTATAATCGAGTGTATTAAGTATCATCAACGTATCATTGAATTGGCTGAGAAATTCAACGATGTCTATAAGCACCTTGTATTTGTTAAATTCCTAGTGAGTTGCATCCAATTGGCTTGTCTGACCTTTCAATTCCAGCAGGGCAATAGCATAGTCACCCAAATGTTTAATTTTTCGTTTTTCATCACGGCAACCATTCAACTGATGATATATTGCCATGGTGGCCAAAGAATTAAAGATATGGTGAGTATATCGACCCAAACACATTGCTCTTGTGTCTCATTACTGCATTTGTAGAGCTTATCTGTCAGCACTTCTTTGTGGGAGCATTTCAATTGGCATAATTTGCATCCGAAATCACAAAAATTGCTGTTGCTACCCTTGCAGAGATCGCAGATGCCGTGTAATTTAATTGGAATTTTCTTTGTGGCCGATTTCAATTTATTTGTATGGGTATGTATGCCATATTTGAAATAATTTTGATTTTAATATTTAGTAGTAGTTGTATATTTAAAGCGTTTCGATAATCTATGCTAGTCTACAATTTGTGATACTCAGTCTCAAGATGTATTTTTATGCTTTTTTTTTTACTTTAATAAATTTATAGGTGTTCCGTACAGCGGCTTCTTTTATGACCATGATGTTAACTGTGGATAAAAAATAAATATATCAATATATTCAAGAAAATTAAAAAAATATATATTAAAACAATTCCAATATGCAAAATTATTTGATTTGTGAAAACTACACTAAACGCTATGGGTCAGACCTATAATTCTTGAGATATATGAGCCACCAAGCCTCACAGGTGCTAAATACTTTGCAGGAGACAAATATGAGAAGCATGGTGCAAACGGCGAAAAAATGGAAATAAGTTTGATTTGTTGTACAAATTGTTCTGGTCATTTGCAGGGAAGGACATAAGTCCAGAGAAAATTTGATACCAAATGTGCTTATTTCAGTACAATACGGCATTGATAGTCAAGCAACACCGAATGGTATCAAAGCAAACCCCATAGTATGAATGAAATATAAAACAAGTATAAGCATGCTAAGTTCGGCTGGGCCGAATCTTTGGAACCCACCACCATGAATTCTGCTAAAATTTTTTACAAACTAAATTTAGTTGAAGGGCATAATTTTATTTTACATACCAAACTCTGTCAAACCAGTAAAAATTAAAGCTTCTAGGAACCGAATAAGTATGATCCGGAGGCCGATTTATATGGAAGCTGTATCAGGTTGTAGAACGATTTGGAGCGTATTTGGCACAGTTTTTGGAATTCGTAACAGAACACCACATGCAAAATTTCAAATCCAAATCATTGCGGCTTGTAAGGGCCCAAGAAGTCAAATCGAGAGATGGGTTTATATGGGAACTATATCAGGTACTGGACCGATTTTAACCACACTTGGTACAGTTGTTGGATGTGATAACAGAACACTACATGCAAATTTCAGCCAAATCGGATAAAAATTGGGGCTCAAGAAGACAAATCGGAAGATTGGTTATATGGGAGCTATAGCAGGTTATAGACCGATTTGAACCGTGTTTGACACAGTTGTTGGAAGTCGTAACAGAACACCGCATGCAAAATTTCAGCCAAATCGGACAAAAATTGCCGCTTCCAGGGGCTCAAGAAGTTAAATCGGGAGATCGGTTTATATGGGAGCTATATCTAAATCTGAACCGATATTGCCCATTTGCAATCCCAAATGACCTACATCGATATTAAGTATCTGTACTGCATAAGTCAGCTCATCTCTGCTGTGCTTCCTTGCCACTCTGGCGTAAGAGGGCGACTCCTTACCATTTTCAGCGACCATCTTCCCCTTCCGTGATGGCTCCTATTGGCAGTCACAGTCCTCCATGAAGACTTAGAGGCCGTGCGCGCTTCCTTCGTTCCTGTTCCAACATTGTCTACCTCCGCAGGACACTGTCTGGAGTCTCCATTGCGGGATGGCTGGCTTGGTTTTCCAGAGTACTTGAAAGCGGGGAGCTCTATTTCTTTTTCAGTGTTTTAGCAGTGTTATGCTCTTCGGCAGATCTATTTATTTTTCCAGCTTCCGTAGAAGTGCTTGAATATCAGTTCTATTCCTTCTAACATCCTGCACTTTCGCCCGATTACGCTGCCGGTACATACTCCTCTGTTTCCTTCGTCGTGCACAGGATCGCTCTCTCGGTCTTCTTGTGAGCAAAGCAGAGCCATCGCTCACTTCTGCTGTCATCCCGATGTCCTCATCTCTAGATTCGGCTGCGATGATTGTTTTATTGACACAGTCGCTGTTTGAATCCGAGTCAGAAACACCACCTTTACTTAAAGGCTGGGGACGAACTGTGCATCCCTCTAATTTATCCGTCTCTTCCTCATTAAATAGTCTGACGACTAGTTGTGCTAACACATACTTAGTACAGTTGTTGGAAGTGATCCAAAACGACATATGCAAAATTTCGACCAATTTGAATAACAATCGCGCTCTCTAGAGGCTCAAGAAGTCAAGACCAATATCGGTTTTTATGACAGTTATGTCAAAACATGGTCCGATTTGGTTCATTTACAATTCCAACTGACCTACACTAATGAGAAAAATTTGTGTAAAAATTCAAGCGACCAGCTTTACTCCTTCGAAGGTTAGTGCTTTCGACAGACAAACGGATAGACGGACATAGATAGATGGACTTAAAATGTCATGACGATCAAGAATATATATACTTTATGGGGTCTTAGACGAGTATTTTGAGATGTTACAAACGGAATGACGAAATTAGTATACCCCCATTTTATAGTGGAGGGTGTAAAAATAATTTCTGCACGTGAATACTGTGGCGTAGAACATACACCTAAGCCAATAATCGGCTTGTTTTGCATTCTAAATACAAAAAACCTCGAAAAAGAATATCTAAGTGCCACCTATGCCAAGTCAACATGTTATCTGAACCTGTTGTATTATCCTTATGTTGCTCTGATCACGTTTATGTAGAGCCATTGGACTATCCTCGGATTCAGGCCCCATTTCGAGCCAATCTGTGGGCCTTCTCAGTACACGCTTGAATGTGACGCATTCAATTCAGTTTCCTCTCCAAGATCACTCCAAAGTATTTCACCTTGTCAAATAACGAAACCGTTCTATTGAGGAAACGTGGTTCGTTAAATTGGCCCACCTTCGTCTTTCTCTTGAAAAGATTTCGGTCTATTCTGGGTTAACATTGAGATCCCTAGGCCTAGGCCAGCCGTATGCCATCTTTAGGACCCTTTCGGCCCTTCTGCACAGCAGGTTCGAATCCTTACTGCTTCGAAGCATTATAACATCGTCTGCGTAGCAGACGGGTTCAAATCCCTCCTCTGTCAGCATCCGTAATGGATTATTTTTGGAGGTCACTTATAGGAGTGGCGATAAAATGTCCCCATGTGGTGTGTCACTTCCTCCTTTATTTTTATATCATGGGACCCAAAATTTGTCCATCTGTTTCTTAGCACATGTTTTATTCAGTCTCTAAGGACTCGGTCCAACCAGTACTGGTCTAAGGATTGGATCAGTGTGTCGGTTCGCTCTCATAAATTGTGTAATGATAAACCTTCGATCAACCTCATTATTCCAAGATTCCAGTGTCTCCGTGAGTCCCGTCGTATCGTATGGAAAAAGGGTTTAAATCAAAATGAAAAACATGTCTTCCATTGTCTCTGCACCCACTCCCATGTCGTCTACTAACGTTTCAGTTTGGACATGGGATTTTAGTGAAGCGTTTTCATTTTGGCGGTGATATTAACGCTATCGACCTGTTCGCAGAAAAGCTTCAACGAGGCACGTTTCGCCGCTCTGGTAATCTTATTGTATTCCTTGAGCCGTGTTTAATACGACGTGCTTCGTAACGACGAGCTCGGTTATTAAGTCTGCGGACTTCTTTCCCGATGTTGCGAAACTCCCCGGATATTCAGGGGTTTTCTTAGGTTGATATACTTTCTCAAAGAGAACAGCAATCTTCGAAAGACCCCACTATTGCTGTCGTAATCCTATTGCCGATGTCGTCAATGTCTTCTATGCTTGGACTATCTAAATGATCTTGCCCAAATCTTCTTCTGAGTGGTGATAAGTGTTATTAGGTCGTTAGTATTCACGAGCGCAGAGGATTCGAACACAGGCTCCGAAATACTGGCGAGAAAATAATAAAAAATTTTTAACTGTGGTTATCCCTTCCTAATGCTGGCGACATTTTTGAGGTATTGTGCTATTTGGTAATGCAGATGATGGCCGAAGTATGGAAGTCCGGACTCATTGAGCTTAAACTTGAATCGGACAGCAATCAATGATATGTAACTTGAGCAAATTTCCAAGTTTTACTTCCCCACGAAATGGGGTGGGAGTTCGCATCTCATCATGAGTACCTTATTTCCTGCCTGTTTTGTCTTTCTCACCAGCCGTTGCAACTCCGATGTGGGTGATGCTGTCGCAGAGTCGAAAGGCAGATAAAGTGATGTCAGGTATGCTCCAACTCTGGGGAAAATATATAATTTTAATTTTTATGAGAAATAATGCACTTGCTGATTTTCTCCATCAGTGCGTATGTAGTTGTCTTACTTCGGAAGAGGTTTATCTGGATTGCCCCAATTATTTGCCATCTAGATAAATACGTATTTGGCGTGGTTTTTTCAGTGTTTTCTTATAAGTCTGTCAATTTTTAAGCTACATACTGGAAATTTCGCTGGAGGAGAGGTTCTTTCCTATTCTTAATGGGGAACCTATATCAACAAGCGTCATGCTGCAGAGTCGTATTAATTTTGCAGGAGTACCAAACTCATAAATGACTTGAAATACATTCGAACCTATAGAGCTGTTGAAGTGGCTTTGCAGTAGAGGTGGAGAACTATCGGTCCTATCGATAGCGGCCAAGACATTTTCGATAGTCTATATGTTAGCTATATGTAAATATGGCCCCAATATGAACCATATTCGTTTCGGATGTCGATAAACTTAATTAAACTCCATTTTCCAAATTACAGCGAAATCTGCTAATAAATACGCCTGTGATGGGCTTAAGACCCTGAATATGTAAATCGGTCTATATGGCAGCTATGTCCAAATATAGTCCAATATAGCCCATTTAAGAACTTATCCTGCTTATAGAAAGCATGCGGGTCTGCGCCAAATTTCCGCTAAATACCTTAATTTTTGAAGTCTCTTGAGTGATTACAATAGACGGACAGACACACGGACATTGCTTAATGGTCTTAGAATTTTACGACGATCACATTTCAAACGAAAATGAGAAGTAAAAATCAGGAAATCGATTTGAATAGAAGCAATATCAATGCTTAGACCAAATAAAACCAAGATTACTAAAGTCAGTTGGAAGTCATAAGAGAAATCACTGTACAAAATGTTAGTCTAATCGGATGAAAATTGCGCCCTCTATAGGTGCAATTTATCTTAAAGGATGCAAAAGGATTAAATGATTTTGCAAAAAAATCACTTTTGTGATTGTATCTATTGGAAAAATATCAATCGATATTTAGTCAAAAAATTAAATATCGATAGTATCGAAAGTGCCATCAATATTGCCAGCTCTTATAAGGTCGGAAATGGATACTTCGATATGTTGCAAAAGGAATGATTAAATGAATATTACCTCTATCCTTTGGTGGTGGGTATAAAAAGATTTATATACAAATCAACAACAAATTGTGTATATTATTGTGAACGGGCTGTGGTCAACTATCGATGGTTGTAAAATTACTATCGTCGACTACTGATGCCGCCGACTATCGATAGTTCTGCTCCTCCACTTTGCAGTCAACGAAGAGAAGGTAAGTGTTGAACTGTCCTTCTCGAAACTTTTTCAGAATTTGCTTCAGTGTAAATACATGGTCTATGGTGGATTTACCAGCGGTGCTGTTCTGTAACCCATAACAAAAATCGTTTTGTTGAATTTTTTGATAAAAAATTCGATTAAACTACTATATAATTTCTCTAATTTTAATGAAAGAAATTTTGGAGAATGCGAAACATTTATCAATACATAAAAATTTTTCGCCGTGCCTGCCGTAAAATCCCCCCAATTGAAAAGTAGACCAATAGGAATGATATAGGATTGAAATGAAAGGTATTTGAGTAGTGAACACAAGTATGACATAACAATTTGGCAATAATGAGGTTCCGTCACTTCCCAAAACTTCCCCAACAAAAAAAATGCCTCTCCCCAAAAGCCCCAAAACCAGAAAAGTATTCCAATTGGGATAATATGAGACTCAATTGAAAGGTGTACATCCCAATTCGGGCCATATATGGGTTGCCGGCTCACCCTTAAATAATCCCCAAAGAAGCATGTAGGACGATGAAGACAATATTGGACTCAAAATGTCATTAGAAGTAGAGAACAAATTGCATAATATTAGGACTGAGTGTTTGAGAGCTGCCAAAAATCCTTCAAAGGAATACAAAAACCGACCGGGAGAATATGGGTCTTTAATAAAAGGACTTTGAGAAAAAGTACGAATCAGATATTCGATTTCGATGCCAAGTACCCAGAGTCCGGTCACATAACCTCTATAGCGGAGTTAGGCAGGTAGGCAGATCGGAACAATATGGGACTCAAACAAAGAAGTTGTGAGAACAGAGTACGAATCAAACATACAAATTTGGTATAAAGTTGATCTAGGAATATCTGTGGGAAGTTAAAGCTTTAGTATCAGTTAAGTTATTTAAAGCACATATATTGGGTTGCCCAAAAAGTAATTGCGGATTTTTTAAAAGAAAGTAAATGCATTTTTAATAAAACTTAGAATGAACTTTAATCAAATATATAATTGCCATTTTGTTCGATAACCTTTTGCCATCTTCCTGGCAAATTTAGTATTCCACGATCATAGAACTTATGGCCTTTATCTGCAAAAAACTGAACCAAGTGCGATTTTATAGCCTCATCATTGCCGAAAGTTTTACCATTTAAGGAGTTCTGCAAAGATCGAAATAAATGGTAGTCTGATGGTACAAGGTCAGGGCTATATGGTGGATGCATCAAAAGTTCCCAGCCAAACTCACTCAGTTTTTGGCGAGTGACCAAAGATATGTGCGGTCTAGCGTTGTCCTGGTGGAATATGATACCTTTACGATTGACCAATTCTGGTCGCTTCTCCTGGATGGCTGTATTCAATTTGTCCAATTGTTGACAGTAAACATCCGAATTAATCGTTTGGTTCCTAGGAAGCAGCTCAAAATATACCACACCCTTCCAATCCCACCAAACAGACAGCATAACCTTCTTTTGGTGGATATCAGCCTTTGAAGTGGTTTGAGCCGGTTCACCATGCTTGGACCATGATCTTTTTCGACTAACGTAGTTGTAAACAATCCATTTTTCATCTCCAGTTATGATTCGTTTTAAAAACGGATCGAATTCATTGCGTTTAAGGTGCATATCACAAGCGTTGATTTGGTTTGTTAAATGAATTTCTTTCAATACATGTGGTACCCATATTAAAATTGACGCCAAACAAACAAATGTAAACAAAATTTCGCGCACTTTTTTTTCAAAAGCAAGCTAAAAGTAACAGCTGATAACTGACAGAAGAAAGAATGCAATTACAGAGTCACAAGCCGTTGTCAACGGCGACTATATTACTACTATATTACCGACAATTACTTTTTGGGCAACCCAATATTTGTAAAAAAATTATCATAAGGTTGGGTTTGCAAATGCAAATTTGCCCATGAAAATCCACTAAGGAACTGGGGCAAACTTCGCACAAATCACTGAGTGCTGCCCGATTCAAAGTTTAATGTCAATGATAAGGGGCCTCCATTTTATAGCCGATTCCGAAGGGCGTGCCGTATTGCGACACCTCTTTGAGGAGAAGTTTTAACTTGGCATAGTACCTCACAAATGTCGTCAGTATTAGGAGGGGATAACCACCGCTGAAATTTTTTTATGTTCTCGCCAGGATTCGAACCCAGGCGTTCAAAGCCCACGTGGTCGACTAGTTTCGAACCATCCGCATGGAAGTCGATGCAACTTCAATTACCAGCGATATTGTAGTTGAGTACTAATTACGTATAAAAGCAGCTCAGGCAATGTGCACTCCACACTGCCTTGAACGTTGGCAATTGAGCAATGAGAGAGCTTCCTTAGCTTTAGGTGGACTTTTGAAGCAGCGTCCACCAGACCACAACATCACAACAGGTCTCACAACTGCTGTATACTCCTAATGCATGACACGCGGTTTAAAACCCCAAAGTTTGCCAATGGCTGTCTTGCAAGTGTATAGAGCAAGATTGCGTTTCCTGCCCTTTCCAAAACGTTTGATTTGAAGTTCAATTTTCTGTTTACCAAAACACACAGGTATAACAAAGTCTTTTTATACCCACCACCGAAGGTATATTCATTTTGTCATTCAGTTTGCAACACATCAAAATATCCATTTCCGACCCTATAAAGTATATATATTCTTGATCAACGTAAAAATCTAAAACGATCAACAGACAGTCGGACGGACATGGCGTCCGACTGTCTGTTGAAATCACGCTACAGTCTTTAAACATAGAGATATTGAGTTGAATCTTTGCACAGATTAATTTTTTTTGTCCATAAGCAGGTTCAGTTCGAAGATGGGCTATATCGGACTATATCTTGATATAGCCCACATATAGACCGATCCGCCGATTTAGAGTCTTAGGCCCATAAAAGCCACATTTATTAACCAATTTTGCTGAAATTTTGGACAGTGAGTTGTGTTACGCCCTTCGACATCCTTCTTCAATTTGGCTCAGATCGGTTCAGAATTGGATATAGCTGCCATATAGACCGATAAGCCGATTAGGGGTCTTAGGGCCATGAAAGCCACATTTGTTGTCTGATTTTGCTGAAATTTGGGACAGTGAGTTGTGTTAGGCTCTTCGAAATTTTTCTGAAATTTGGCACAAATCGGTCCAGATTTGGATATAGCTGCTATATAGACCGATTTCTCGATTTAAAGTCTTGGCGCATTTATAATCCAATTTCACTGAAATTTGACACAGTGACTTATGTTAGGCTTTTCGACATCGGTGTCGTATATGGTTCAGATCGGTTTATTTTAAGATATGGCTACTAAAAAGACTTCTACTTATTAGTATTTGGTCCAAATCGGAAAATATTTCGATATAGCTGCTATGGGGCATAAGGTATGTATTTTTTACCGGATTTTGACGAAAGGTGGTTTACATATATCCCGGCCGATACGGTATGACTATGGGCGCCACACAGGCTGGAACTTTGAGCTCCGACTTGTGTGGTGCCCATCGTTATCACGGAAATGTGGTGGGTATCCAAAGTTCGGCCCGGCCGAACTTAACGCCTTTTTACCTGTTAAGAGATGGCTTTTTAAGAATATGAGTGATCTCCTTGAAGGGAAGATGAGCTGAATGTTGAAATACTCTTTTCTGGGAATTTGTTCTATTTTAAAGCACTACAACCGTGCTTTACTTACTCCAAATTATTACACATAATTTGACAGATAAACACCATTAGAATATCATTGATTGTTTAGGATTGAATAAATTCGCTTTAAGTTATTATTACGCTTTAACAAATCATTAACGTTCTTCTTCCTCTAGCATGTTGACAAGGGTTTAATTTGAGCTCAAAGTAAACATTTATATGACACTTAATAAAACAAAACTTAAACATAGTAACACAACTTTGGCAGTTTTTGGTGATTGACTCAGTTTTATTTCCAATTTCGATCTACCCATGTCCGTCTGGCCGCAAATCCGTTTTTCCATGTTTTGTAATCAAGAAAGGAACAGGTCGCATTTGTAATCCAATCATCACGATTTTGAAAATACCACTTTTTGGACAAGGGACAAACGCTTTGAGTTTTAATGAAAATTGGTTCAGATTTAGATTTAGATTTAGCTTCCATAAACACTTGCGGTCAAAAATATAGCAGCGCAGGATAATAAAATATTTTTACTAAAAAAATTTTGGCGCTGTAAATTATTAAGCTACGAACTGAAGGCCCGGCCCACGGGAGGTTAAAGAGTAACACTACGTTACTGATAATAGCATTAGCCACGCTAGAAACGTATGCCGAAGGTTCGTTATCCATCAGTCGTCTGGCAACGAAATAATAAAAGGCGCATCGCTCTCAGGTTTATTGAGAGGGTTGGTGCGAAAGATCTTACAACTCCCACCGTTAAGGAGAGACGCTTCCTTAGTTGGGCTCAGAGATTCGCTGCACAGGCTACCCTAAAGGCTACACGTCTAGATTGTGAAACGGCATAACAGTTAGCAAAACGGCTGCGGTCACCTGGATGTAGTTGTCGACAAGGGAGAAGAACAGGGTTGCATACCTATCCCTAGCCTGGGATGGTTAATGGACTTTCATCTATATACACTGACATCCTTGCGGAGTTGGCTAGGCCTCCTCCAGTTTTGTTTTGGCCGATACAAGCTATGTGTTGTGTATCGTTGTGGCCTTAGGAAAGATTGTGAGATCTGGCCAGGCGCAGCACTGGATTTAGTCAAGAAGGAAGACCTAAGGCACACGCAGGGATACCAAGTTTTGCCTCAGATCCTGAATATATATAGCAGTTATATTATAATTGAGCCATATTTGGCACAGTTGTTGGAAGTCATAACAAAACACCTCATCCAAAATTTCAGCCAATTCGGATAGGAATTGCGCCCTCCAATGGGTCAAGATTTAAGATCGGTTTATATGGCAATTATATCAGGTTATGGACCGATTTAAACATAACTTGGTACAGTTGTTGGAAGTCATAACAAAATATGTCATGCATAATTTCAGCCAAATTGGATAGAAATTGCGCCCACTAGAGGCTCAAGAAGTCAAAAAACCGGATCGATTTAAACCATAACAAGTAAGAGCGTGCTAAGTTAGGCCGGGCCGAATCTTATATACCCTCCACCATGGTCCCATCCGTAGAGTTCTTTGCGCAGTATCTCTGTTTAGGCTAACAAAGAATTATGAATAAGGACGGATTCAGGTCCGATTCAGGGCTCAATAAGCAAAATCGGGGAATCGGTTTATATGGGAGCTGTACCATGCTATAGATTGATTCGGACCATATTGCACACGTATGTTGAAGGCCATGGGAGGACCGTTATACAAAATTGGTGCCAAATAGGCGCTCTCTAGAGGCTCAAGATCCCAGATCGGTTTATATGGCAGCTATAACAGGTTATTAACCGACTTGGACTATACTTCGCACAGTTGTTGAAAGTGATATCAAAACACCGCATGCAAAATGTTAGTCAAATCGGACGAGAATTGCACCCTTTCGAGGCTCAAGAAGTCAAAACCCAAGATCGATTTATGTGGCAGCTATATCAGGTTATTAACTGATTTGAACTGTACTTCGCACAGTTGTTGGAAGTGATATCAAAACATCGCGTGCAAAATTTCAGTCAAATCGGAGGAGAATTGCGCACTCTAGAGGCTCAAGAAGTCAAGACCCAAGATCGATTTATATGGCAGCTATATAAAAACATGGACCAATTTGGCCCATTTACAATCCCAACTGACCTGCACTAATAGGAATTATTTGTGCAAAATTTCAAGCGGCTAGCTTTATTTCTTCAATAGATAGCGTGCTTTCGACAGACAGACGGACGGACGGACATGGCTAGTTCGACTTAAAATGTCACGACGATCAAGAATATATATACTTTATGGGGTCTTAGACGCATATTTCGAGGTGTTACAAACTGAATGACGATATTAGTATACCCCCATCCTATGGTGGAGGGTATAATAAGCACAGTTGTTGGAAATAATAACAAAACACCTCATGCTAAATTTGAGCCAAATTGGATAAGAATTGCATCCTCTAGTGGTTCAAGAAGTCATGATCCCAGATCGGTTTATATGGCATCTGTATCAAAACATGGACCGATATGGCCCTTTTGCAATCCCAACCGACCTTCACTAATAGGAGGTAATTGTACAAAATTTCAAACGTATAGCTTTACTCTTTTGAAAGTTAGCGTGCTTTCGACAGACAGACGGACGGACAGACGGATATGGCTAGTTCGACTTAAAATGTCATGACGATCAAGAATATATATACATTATGGGGTTTTAGAAGAATATTTCGAGGGGTTCCAAACAGAATGACGAAATTAGTAAACCCCCATCCTATGGTGGAAGGTATACAAATCTGTGAGTGTTTGGATAATGTTTTTTAAGAAGTATTAAAGGTTATCAACAAGAAATGACAATTTATAAGAAACTATTGACAAGAATGTACGAATTATAAAAGGTTGGCACCTTAGTATTACGATTTACTTGTCTGAAAAACTTTGCATTGCCCAAAAAACGAATTATCGAGGCAGGACAAAATGTATGGTTTTTATGGGAGAAAAAACAAATAACAAGAAACCTTATAAATAAGATGCTTTAGCAGCGTTATAAGTATTATTTCCAAAAGCACAATATATCTAATATGCAAGAATTATTAGAAATTTCCAACCAAATATTTATAAAATATACCAAACGGAAGGAAAATTATGATATCACACGAAACACTTGTCTTCTATTTGTACCTCCTCTTTAATAATGTACTTGGTTTTTCTGGTCAGTTTCGAAAAGAAAAATGATAATTAAGTGGTTAATTCCATTCCACTATTATCGTTCTTATCATATTGTAATAGAGTAATAACATGTGGAAAATACAGGTGAGAATAAACGTCAGACAATTGAGAGGGCGTTCTGAATAATTTTTCAAAACACATTTCCCATAAATATTTAAAGAAGTTCAATTTAGGGATTTTGAGGACTATTAGGCTAATAGTAGTCTATTTCAATTTCAGGTAAGTAAACATTGGGGAACTTTATGTAACCACAATCATGTGTAGCCTGTATACAATCATTCAAACATGTACTTACAACAAATCAATTTATATTTTTTGGTTCGTATGAATGTTCCGAATAGACTAAAAAAGGCTGAACCTATTATCTTAAAATTTTCACAGATGGGATATTTAATTGTTTGAGACCAGAACACCAGATCTTTGGGATGGATGGGGTGACATTTGGTTTGCACTCCTATAGTAACCTAAAAACAACAAAAACAAGTAAAAATGGGTTAAGTTCGGCTGGGCCGAACTTTGAATACCCACCACCTCGGGTATATATGTAAACCTCGTCAAAATCCGGTGAAAAATGCATACCTTATGCCCCATAGCATCTATATCGAAATATATTCCGATTTGAACCAAATACTAATAAGTACAAGTCATTGTTCAATTGTGTATAACGAAATATTGGTCTTTTAAGTAGCTATATCTTAAAATAAACCGATATATACCATACACGACACGGATGTCGCAAAGCCTAACATAAGTTACTGTTTCAAATTTCGGCTACATCGAACATTAAATGCGCCTTTTATGGGCCCAAAACCTTAAATAGAGAGATCGGTCCATATGACAGCTATATCCAAATATGGACCGATCTGTGCCATATTGCAGAAGTATGTCGAGGGGCTTAACTTAACTCACTGTCCCAAATTTCGGCGACATCGGACAATAAATGCGCCTTTTATGGGCCCAAAACTTTAAATCGAGAGATCGGTGCATATGGCAGCTATATCCAAATCTGGACCGATCTGGGCCAAATTGAAGAAGTATGTCGAAGATCCTAACATAACTCACAGTCCAAATTTTTGGCAAAATCGGACAATAAATGCGTCTTTTATGGGCGCAAGACCTTAAATCGAAAGATCGGTCTATATGACTGCTATAGCCAAATCTGGACCGATTGACATAACCCATTGTCCGAAATTTCAGTAAAATCGGATTATAAATGTGGCTTTTATGGACCTATGACCTTAAAACGGTTGATCGATCTAAATGGGGGCTATATCAAGATATAGTCCGATATAGCCCATCTTCGAACTTAACCTGCTTATGAACAAAAAAAAATCTGTGCAATATTTCAGCTCAATATCTCTGTTTTTAAAGACTGTAGCGTGATTGCAAAAGATAGACGGACGGACATGGCTGGATAGTCTTAGATTTTTACGCTGATCAAGAATATATATGCTTTATAGGGTCGGAAATGGATATTTCGATGTGTTGCAAACAGAGTGACAAAATGAATATACCCTATCCTTCGGTAGTGTGTATAAAAAGCCCACCAAAAGTCTGCCCTTTCATTTCCCCTTACTCCGTTATGGCCCGGCAACCAAACGATGGGGATTGTGCCATACTCAGAGAAGGCGTTAATCTTCTTCTTACACTCCAAGACTGTATGCGACCTTACTGTCCTGGTTGTTATTGCCCTTATGGCAATTTAACTGTCCGTAAATATGTTCACACTCGATGTCCTCGCGTTAGTACCACACAACTTCACGCATTCCATGATCGCCCGGATCTCCGCCTGCAGGACCGTAATATGGCCAGGCAGTCAAAAACAGATCTCAGCCCCAGGGTTCTCAATGTAAACCCCCAGGCCCACTCTGTCCCCTAGCTTTAATCCATCCGTGTATCATGATCTTGCAGATGGCAATACTAGGGTTCCGTCAGTCCAAGAGTGTGCCGCTGGCAGCAGTACCTCGCACTCGACCTAAAGGTTCATCTCAAGTATGTGATCGGAAGGCTCTTCCCTTCGTTCCAGGTTTCCTATCGTCGCCTCGATTATACCGCGATGGTATGAGCTGCTTCCATCCTCAATTCATTCTCTCATCGTCTTAAGTCTCATAGCCACATTGGCTGCCTTACATTTAATCTGTATGTCAATGGGTCGGATATCTAGAATAGTCTTCAGTTCCTTAGTGAGCGTGGTCCACATCGCTACGCATCATTTTTGCGGGAAGGGCTCGATATTTACTGATAGCCTCTAAAATCGGTTCAGAATAAAGTATATCTTCCATATAGTAAAAACACCTAATTAAAACTCATAATGTAGGTATATGGTATTATATGATCTTCATGGCCCGACTTTTGCCTTCCTTCATTGTCAATACTATCTAAGTTAAGAAGAAAAGTATCGAATATCGATAGTTTTCCAACTCTACGTAGAACAAATCTCAAACTTTCACCGCTTGTGTAATACACTCATTTTTGTTTGGTTTTTATACCCTCCACCATAAGGGGGATATACTAATTTCTTCATTCTGTTTGTAACTACTCGAAATATTCGTCTGAGACCCCATAAAGTATATATATTCTTGATCGTCGTGACATTTTATGTCGATCTAGCCATGTCCGTCCGTCTGTCCGTCCGTCCGTCTGTCTGTCGAAAGCACGCTAACTTCCGAAGGAGTAAAGCTAGCCTCTTGAAATTTTGCAAAAATACTTCTTATTAGTGTAGGTCGGTTGGTATTGTAAATGGGCCATATCGGTCCATGTTTTGATATAGCTGCCATATAAACCGATCTAGGGTCTTGACTTCTTGAGCCTCTAGAGTGCGCAATTCTTATCCGATTGGAATGAAATTTTGCACGTCGTGTTTTGTTACTATATCCAACAACTGTGCCAAGTATGGTTGAAATCGGTTCATAACCTGATATAGCTGCCATATAAACCGATCTTGGGTCTTGACTTCTTGAGCCTCTAGCGTGCGCAATTCTTATCCGATCAGAATGAAATTTTGCACGACGTGTTTTGTTATGATATCCAACAACAGTGCCAAGTATGGTTCAAATCGGTCCATAACCTGATATAGCTGCCATATACACCGATCTTGGGTCTTGACTTCTTGAGCCTCTAGAGGGCGCAATTCTTATCCGATTGGAATGGAATTTCGCACGACGTGTTTTGTTATGATACCCAACAACTGTGCCAAGTATGGTTTAAATCGGTTGATAACCTGATATAGCTGCCATATAAACCGATCTTGGGTCTTGACTTCTTGAGACTCTAGAGGGCACAATCCTTATCCGATTTGAATGAGTTTTTGCACAAAGTATTTCGTCATGATATCCAACAACTGTGCCTATGGTTGAAATCGGTCCATAACCTGATATAGCTGTCATATAAACAGATCTGGGGATTTGACTTCTTGAGCTTCTAGAGGCCGCAATTCCTATCCGATTTGGCTGAAATTTTGCATGACGTATTTTATTTTTACTTTCAACAACTGTGTCATATAAGGTTCAAATCGGTTTATAACCTGATATAGCTGCCATATAAACCGATCTGGGATCTTGACTTCTTGACCCCTAGAGGTCGCAATTATTATCCGATATGCCTGAAATTTTGTGCGACGGATCCTCTCATGACCATCAACAAACGTGTTTATTATGTTCTGAATCGGTCTATAGCCCGATACAGCTCCCATAAAAATCGTTCTCTCTGTTTTACTTCGTGAGCCCCAATGGGCGCAATTCTTATACGAATTGGCTGACATTTTACACAGGTCTCCAACATATAATTTAATTGTGGTCCGAACCAGACCATATCTTGATATCGTTTTAATAGCAGAGCAACTCTTTTCTTATATCCTTTTTAGCCTAAGAAGAGATGCCGGGAAAACAACTCGACAAATGCGATCCATGGTGGAGGGTATATAAGATTCGGCCCGGCCGAACTTAGCACGCTTTTACTTGTTTATGCATGAACTAGACCATTGTGCACTTAAGGTTTCTTCTGTCAGCCCCGTGTGACTTTCATATATTTACACGGAAAGGAAAGTATTAAAGTATGTGGAAACTTTTAATGGATGTAATGAAAGCCATTATAAAAGTTTTTAAAAACTTGATATTTGTTTACATCAAAGTTACCTTTGGGGGGACTGGATAAAAATTATATAAATGATAAGGTTCTAATCCAATTCTGAAATGGATTTCTTCAAAAAAATATCAAACAAAAATCGCAATTACAGGTGAAGTTGAGTCATAAAACTAGTCAACCTTTAATTTGTCAGAGTTATGATAGCATCGATGAAAGCGGATATTCTGGAGCCATATCAAGGATGCGACAACTACTTTAAAATACAGAAACTCACTCTTATAGCCGTAGGAGTCGATTTTAGTTTGTTAAAGGCACCAGTATTTAGCAAATTCTTACTGTGGGTTCCTAATATCCTGCAGTTCGCTCTTTGCTGGCCCATGACCAATTATGCCATTCAAAATCGCAATGATGTCAATGAGTTTACTGACGTTTTGGCTCCCGTCTGGCAAGTGATGATGGCTGTGGTGTTATTTTTCCACTTTATTTGGAATATGGGAAACCTAAGAAAATTGCGAAACAAGATATGGTCGTGGAATTTGCAAGGTATGTTAAACTTAAAACAACCGATGGCTAAAAACAACCGGTGGCTTAAAAGAGATAATATACCCCTATATTATATTTCCAGCCAACATTGAGGAGTTTCAAATTACAATAGAAGAGAATCGACGCGATTTCAGAATTTCCCTTGCTTTCTACTCTATTGTTTTAACAACGGGTATAATGGCCTTAACGGCGCCATTTGGAACTGCAGCATTTTATAGCTGGAAAGGATATCGATTTTGGGATTTCCTAGACATGCCATGGAAAGCCGTGTAAGTTTTGACTTTTAATTGGCATAACAATAACTGAATGAGTGATTTACTATTCACGAATTATTAAATGATTAAGTTAGGGAGAAAGTTTACCTAATGTAGAGTATAGAGGATAGAAAGAAGATGTGAGACCATATCCAGAGGTTATACATAAATACAAGAAATAAGAAGAATAGGAAGCCGGATCACTTTGGAAACCGCCTATCCCTCACACAAGTACGTATGTCCCTTCGTCGGATGTGTTGGAACCGTCGTGTTCACAAATTTCACGAAACTTTCGAGAGGTGCGTTCGTAAGATCACTCAGATCGCGGGATAACCACCTCTCCAGAAAGGAGAGCGTGAGTCCCTGCAGACCCGGACATTAACAGAGCATGTGTTCGATATTATCATCTTCATCAAGATAACTTCTCATCAAAAAGTCATTGTCAAAATTCCCATTCGCGCCGCCATGCGGCCTATAGCACTGTATCCGGTTATGACCCCTACATTAATAGAAAAAAAAGTTAGCTGAAAAAAGCAAACTCTGTCTGCTGAATATTAGTAGTTAATTTTGTTGCAGTAGTTCTGCTTTTACACCAGTAGTACTGCAATTTCAAAGCAGCATGCTTACTGCTGAAAAGTCTGTTTTTTGCTGAAAATGACTGCTGCTTAATTATGAAGGGAATGCTAGAAGAAAAAATATGTAAATATGTACCTTAGTGGATGTTTAAAATCACCACTGAATTTATACTTTCCATAATCTTTTTTCTTTAAATTCAGATACAAAAGGACATGCCAGTCATGTACACATTAGTAGGGCAAGAACAAAAATGCGATCTAGCTCGGCCATATTTAAAAATATATGCCAATGGAAAAGGATGTAAGAAATGGTTGCTAATACAGCAGCCCCATGTTTGCTGAAACGGCAGTAATGTTTGCTTTTCCATTTTCAGCAGACAAAACTGCTGTTTAAGCAAACATATTTGCTATTTTGTTTAACAAATTTGGTTGAGTATACTATGTTCAGTAGCTCGACAAATGGCACGTAGGCAAGACCGGTGACTGATTTCCCCGGTGCGGACGAAACCCTGTTGGCGTATTCGCCCGCCACTTCATTTCCTGGAATCCCTTAAAGTTCTGGAACCCATATCAGCATCACATTGTGGACCCGGAGCCTATCCAGGGACTCCAAAAAATCCACTACACATCTTGACTGTAATAATCCCAATCGGTACTAATCCCCATCGATATTAGTCGGAGATCCTCCTCATTATACCCTCTGCATCCAGAATCAAACTGTGGCGGCACGTCTCCTCCGACAGCATGTCTAACCACCTCAGCCCAAGCGTGACCTTGTCGGCTCAAATCCGAATAAAGGCCCAAAAGGGCTGCATACCCAGCATCGCTTCTAGGCCTGCCTGCGGTGCGGATTCAAGTGCTTCTGTGACTCCGACGCAGTCCTCTTTTCCACGGGCCTCCACCATACCAATAACCCATAGGCCAGTACTGGTCTCACGATGGCCGTTAACATCCAATAGATCATCTTGGAGATTACCCCCCACTTGCTACCGAACATCCTCCTGCAGGAGTAAAAAGAGCACAGTGCCTTACGGCAGCTTTCCTCCGTATTCCCCTTTTCAGGACAGTTTCGAATCGAGGGATATGCCAAGGTATTTTGCTTCTTTCGACAGCTGCAGGGTGAACCCATCTAAGGACGGGAATTTGAACTCCCCGTGCGGCGACTAAGAAGGCCACCATTGTGTACTCTTTCTGCCTTGCCGTCTCAACCGGCAAGGCCGCATGTGTAGGTATTGCGATATCTTGATCGCAGACCTCTTCCTAACCGCCCGGAATATGCGTCACCATCAGAAGTTTCACCTTTTCGTGACAACTCTCGGTGTAATTCACGTCGAGAGCACTTTAGGCAACCTAGACGCCAAAGAATTTCACACAGAAACTCCTCTTCGCCTTCCTCGTGTCCTTCTTGAACTTGTCAAAGGCCTATTCGTCCTAGCCCTCTGTTCTCTTTCTTCCTTGGCCTTATTAAAAAGCCTCCTGCTCTCCCTCCTGAGAAGTTGTTGCAGTTATTCAATTCAGGTAACCACCATAACTCGCTGGTTTTACGGGGCGGTACTCGTTCGGTATATGCCAACAAAAAGGCCTCGTTCATGCACTTCGTGACACGATCCACCGCGGCCTCCAGTTCCCCTGTGTCCTCCAGAGACCCCCCGATGGGCTTAGCTTCTACAACTGTTCCCTGAACTTCTCCTAGTTGGTCCTTCTTGGGTTTCTGTATAGTCTCCTACTCCCCATATGGTGCTCGAACTGAAATCATATCTTATAGTGATAGGAAAAGGAGCACTGGGCGGGTGCCCTCCAACCCAATACATTCACCTATTCACTGTTTTTCACATGCGTTACATCCATAAACTGTTCCCTGATACTGTTGTGGAAAGCTGGGGCATTGCCCCTATTGCATACAACTAAGCCCGTGGATAAAATGTAATCAGAAGGTGCCTCACCCCTATCGATGGTATCCGTTCTTGCCAAGAGACTGTGGTGTGCATTAGCGTCGCCCCACTCTCACTAGGTCTTCATCGTATGGTAGGTACCTTCAGATCACAATTTTCATCCGATGGCCTTCAAATTTGGCTCAGACAACGTTTTTGAAAACTTTTTTGAAACTGAAAAAAATCGGTTCAGATTTGCATATAGCTCCCATATATATATGTTCGTCTGATTTGGACAAATATTGCAATAATGTAGTCATTTGTAAACCAATTCTCAGGAAATTCGGCACCAAGGATTCTCTTATCCCAACATTGGTGTTGAATTTATGGAAATCCGTACTCATTTATATATAGCTCTCATATATATGTATAGCCCGATTTTGATTTCTAGAGCTTTTGCAAGCATATTAATCGACCTATCATCTTAAAATTTGAACCTTGATTTCCTCTTCGACTCTTATAATATGTACGGATTTTCTTCTGATTCAGTTCAAGTTTAGACGTAGCTTCCATATACATTTGTTTTTGTCTTATTTTGACTAATACTCCACTAATTTCATCATTTGTTGGCCTATCTCCACAAAATTTTCTTTTATAACTCTTGAGACCGTCTTGTGAATTTCATAGAAATCGGTTAAGATTTATATATCTCTCATATATATGTATCGCCCGATTTTCACTTCATGTGTTCGTCTTCAGGGCATAATTGCAATCCCGACATTGGTATTGAAATTCACAGAAATCGTTTCAGTTTCAGATAAAGCTCTTAAATATATGTACCGCCCGATTTTCATTTCTGGAGCGTATTTATCAACCGATTTTTTATAACTACCACAATATGTACGGATTTTGGTCGGAATCGGTTAAGATTTAGATTAAGCTTCCATATAGATGTATCTCCCGATTTTCACCTTTAGAGTCTTTTCAGGCACTTCTATCAACCGATCTTGACAAAATTTTGCACAACGATTTCTTCTACAACTCCCACAATATTAAGCGATTTTTTTTATTTTAAATTCCACTAAATTTTAATTAATTCGGCTCTGCCCGTATTTGGCCAGTCCTTACCTTGTTATTTGTTTACAATATTTCAGTACTTTCACAAATTTCAATTATGATAGAAATGCATTTTGTGAACCAGTGAGAAAGGTGAACGATGTTTGTTACTAATAATTCTAGCCTTGTAGGATTTTCATATCTCAATATTCTGTTAATTACAAAAATAGTAAATAATTAGCCCAAATACCTTTTTGTGAAATAGGTACCTTTTTGATCACAAAAAATCGTATCTCGCCTATATTTTTGCCTATTTGTGGGACATCATTGCTGTATATGCCCTGTTCAACACTACACTCGTAGTCGACACTCTATTCTCGTGGTTTGCCCATAACATTTGCGCTCATTTCCGCATCCTCAACTGGCGATTTAAATGTGCAGGTTTGCGTATATCTTCGGGATTGGAATCTGATGACAAGTTTCATGACATCCTAACGAATTGCATTAGCTATCATCAAAACCTCATCAAAATAATGAAGGAATTCAATAACCTCTTTCGGATGGTGGTGTTCGTCAAGTTTGCCATTAGTTGCATTCAATTGGCCTTTTTGGCTTTTCAGTTTGCTCGAGGAGGCGACTTGGTTGGTCAAGTGTTTCATCTATTCTTCTTGCTTTCTGTTTCATCTCAATTGATGTTGTACTGCTATGGCGGTCAGAGGATTCAGAACGAGGTAAGAACGTTAACAGTTCTCATTTCGATAAAATCAAGTTTAAATTATTTTAATTTAACATTTTAGAGTTTATCGGTGGCTGATGGAATATACCAATCATTTCGCTGGCAAGAGTTAAGTGTACGACATAAAAAACTATTGTTGATTCCCTTGATTAGGTCCCAAAGGCGATGCAGTTTGACGGGAATTTTCTTTGTAGCCGACCTGCCTTTATTCCTATGGGTATTCTAGTATAGTCGTTCAATATACAAAATTTATAGCTAATGTTACTGCAAAAATCATTTCACAGGTATATAGAACAACGGCGTCGGTTATAACAATGCTATTGACTATGGCAGATGATGACTAATGATTTTAATTTCTCCAAGTAACTACAACTGTTTTATATTTAAATAAATAAAAATCATAAATGTTTTTTATTTGTAATTGAAAGGCAAATTACAAACGAACTTTGCGTTGCGAAAATCTATACCAGCTCTGGGGCTTAAATATCTTAAACACTCCTTAAATGTAAAAAATATGCTTCAATGCCATCGCAAGATAAAGTATATATAAAGGGTGATTTTTTTTGAGGTTAGGATTTTCATGCATTAGTATTTGACAGATCACGTGGGATTTCAGACATGGTGTCAAAGAGAAAGATGCTCAGTATGCTTTGACATTTCATCATGAATAGACTTACTAACGAGCAACGCTTGCAAATCATTGAATTTTATTACCAAAATCAGTGTTCGGTTCGAAATGTGTTCAAATTTTGACAAATTTTGTTCAGCGATGAGGCTCATTTCTGGTTGAATGGCTACGTAAATAAGCAAAATTGCCGCATTTGGAGTGAAGAGCAACCAGAAGCCGTTCAAGAACTGCCCATGCATCCCGAAAAATGCACTGTTTGGTGTGGTTTGTACGCTGGTGGAATCATTGGACCGTATTTTTTCAAAGATGCTGTTGGACGCAACGTTACGGTGAATGAACACATTTCGAACCGAACACTGATTTTGGTAATAAAATTCAATGATTTGCAAGCGTTGCTCGTTAGTAAGTCTATTCATGATGAAATGTCAAAGCATACTGAGCATCTTTCTCTTTGACACCATGTCTGAAATCCCACGTGATCTGTCAAATACTAATGCATGAAAATCCTAACCTCAAAAAAATCACCCTTTATTAAGTAAAAACGCAATAAGTTTGACCGGACCCAAATTTGAATACGCAGAAGCCGTACGTTTTTTGTTTAAATATGAATGTATAAATGAATTGAGCATTTTGTCTGAAGTTTGTTAAAAATAGTTAAAATTTCAGCTGATGATAGAAAATTAGAAAAAAATTTTGCACTTTATGACACTAAAATTAAAAGATATAAAAATCAATTTGTGTTTGTAGGTTTGTTTGTACGTTAGTGTGTTCCTTATAGACTCAGAAACGGCAGAACCGATTTTCTTGAAATTTTCACAGATGGTGCATAATGACCCCGTGGTGAAAATAGGGAACTACATTTTTTGATATCCCCCTTACCCTAATTTTCAGAAACGCCAGATTTCGAAGATGGGTGGTGCGATTTAAGCGAAATATATGCTCTCATATAGTACCCTAAAAATAAAAATTTCGTATCCAAATTTCGGATGGGGTACCTAGGGGGGCTGCCCAACCCTAAAACCTACCAAACATATATTTAGACCAATCACGACAATATGGGACTCAAAAGAAAAGTTTTTAAGATAAGAAAACATATCTGATATCCAATTGTCGGACCAAGTGCTAGGGGGACCACCCCAAGCCCCAAAACATCCCTAAATCGGACATATTTACCGACCATGGCAATATGGTACTCAAATGAAAGGTATTTGCGAGTAGAATACGAATCTGATATCCAAATGTGGGACAACGTTTCTGGGGGTCCACCCCTTTCCCAAAATACCCCCCTAAACAGGACTTGTTTACTGACCATGACAATATGGGGCTTAAATAAAAGGTACTTGAATTAAGAATACGAATCTGATATCCAAATATGGGACCAAGTGTTTGGTGGGCCGTCTTTCACCAAAAACATCCCCCAAAGGGGACAAATTTACGACCATAGCAATATGGGGCTCAAATGAAAGGTCTTTGGGAGTAAAGCACGAATCTGATATAAATATTCTGAAAAAGTGTATGTGGGGCCACCCCACCCCCACAACACCACCCAAATAGTAAGTATTTTCTGACTATTGCAATATGAGGCTCAAATAAGTGGGTTTTTAAAGTGGAACACGGATTCGATAAATATTTTCAAGGCCAACTCACTGAGTGGCCGCCCATCCCACAAAACACCCCCAAAGCGGTACTGTTTGCCGACTATGGAAATATTTGCTGACTTTTGCAATAAGGAGTTTAAATGAGATTAGAAAACGAATTTGATATCCAATTTTGGGGGCATTGGCAATATGGGGTTCAAATAAATGATATATAGATATATGAGAATAGAGCACGTTGCTGATATATTTTTCGGGCTTAGTGTTTAGGGGACCACCCCAAAACATCGGGCATATTTTCCGACCATGTCAATGTGAAGCTTAAATGAAAGGAATTGGGGGGTAGACCAAGAATTGATACCCATTTTCGGGACCAATTTTCTGGGGGTCTACCCCTTTCCAAAAATACCCCACAAACAGCAATTTTTTAGTGACCATCGCAATATGGGGCTCAAATAAAGGTATTTGGGAGTAGAATACGAATTTGATATCCAAAGGTAGGACCATGTATTTAGGGCATCACCCCTATCCCAAAACACCCCCAATGGGAAATAATTTTTCGACCATGCCATATGTGGCTTAAATGAAAGGTATTTGAGATTAGAAAACGAATTTAATAAGCTATTTTGGGGCCATGTGTTTGGGGGACGCCTCATCCTGTAAACTCCTCTTAAGCCAATGGCAATATGGGGTTTAAATAAATGGTATTTGAGAGAAGAGCACGATGCTGATATTTTTCGGGGCCAAGTATCTGGGGGACCACTCTCCCCCGAAAACACCACTAAATCGGACATCATGAGAATATCTGGCCGAAATGAAGTATTTAAAAAATGGAGTACACCTTGCATCCAAACTAAAATTCGTAGACCAATAAAGATCATGTGGGATTCAGATAAAGGCACTTATATTGTTAAACTGTTAGTCAAGTTTGAATGGTGTTTCACTAAAAGATCTTTAATTGTCGAAAATAAATATTCCAAGAAAACTTTTGTTCCATATATATATATATATATATATATATATATATATATATATATATATATATATATATATATATATATATATATATATCACTCCTAGAACCACTGCAAGCCATTCCCCCTTACTCCGCTATGAGCCGGCACCCAAATGATGCGGATCGTGCCATCCTCCGAGAAGGCGTTAATCTCACCATTGCGCAGTGCGTGATATTCCGGAACTCCATCGAAACAGTCGAAAACAAATCACAGTCCGTGGGTTCACAATGTAGACCCGAAGGCCCACCCACTCTTTTATCGTGGATCCATCTATATAGCATGATCTTCCAGTTGGTAATACCAGAATTCCGTCAATCCAAGACTGTGCCGCTGGCAGCAGTGCATCGCACTCGACCACAAATATCGTCTCAAGTATCTAATCAGAAACCTCTTCTATTCCTTTCGCTTTTCCTATCGTCGCCTCGATTATACAGTGATGGGATGACCTGTTTCTATACTCCATTTATTCTCCCATCGCCTTAAGTTTGATACCCCTAGGTCTAGCCCAGTCGTATGCCATCTACAAGACCCTATTGGCTTTTCTGCATAGCTGATTCGGATCCTAAGCCCTTAGAAGTATTATAACATCAGAGTCGGGTTCAAATCCCTTCTCAGGTCACTTGTGGCTGTCACCCATAGAAGTGGCGATAAAATGCCCTCTTGTGGTGTGCCCTATGCCACTTTCTCATTTATATCTATGCCGTGGGACCCAAAATTTATCTGGTACTGGATTAATGATTCGATCAGTGTGTCGGTTTGAACATCTTGAAAAAACTCCTTCGATGCCAATGCAAACTGCCAATGTGTACGTCTTACCATCGAAGAATACTTCTATTGCATATATAATGCACAACCCCATGCAGGCAGTCTCTACAAACCTTTCCTGGATTTAGGCATGAGCTTTGTATTTGAGCAGCTCGGGTTTTAAGCAGAAAGAACTTAAGGCTTATAGGTCTACGGGCTTTTTCAAATCTACCCATGAACATCAAATCAAGGAACAGGGGCAAACTTATCACATATCAATAAGTGCTGTCCGATTCAAGTTTACGCTCAATAACAAGGCGCCTCCTTTTAATAGCCGAGGGGATAACCACCGCTGAAAATTTTTTCTAATGTTCTCGCTAGGATTCGATCCCAGGCGTTTAGCGTCAAAGGCGGACATGCTAGTCTTGGTGCTACGGTGATCTGTAGGCCTGTGGTGTCCTATAACGTGGCTTGACTTGCCTCATCAGATGGAGGCAAAACACCTTTTCCTGGTATACCTCTTTAAATCTGTCTTTCTAGACCTACAGATTCTAAGCCTTCCACAATGTATATTTTAGTAAGTAAAGTTAATTTTCCCATGAACATTCCATTAAGGAACAGGGGATACTTTTGTCATATCAATGAGTGCAGTCCGATTAATGTTTAAGTTCAATGATAAGGTACTTTCTTTTTAATGCTGAGTCCTAAAGACGTATCGCATAGGGACACAACTTGGTAGAGAAGTTTCAACTTGGTTGGATACCTCACATTAACCAGTATTAGTAAGGGGTGTTTGTTGATGTTTACGCCAGGATTTGAATTCATGCGTTCGGCGCTGTACTCAGACATGCTAACTTCTGCGCTATGGTGGCCTCCAGTAAGTAAGTTAGTAATTAGTAAGTTTGTTATTAACTAGTAAGTAAGTTAAGTAAGCACCCTCGGTATGAAGAAATGTTACTATTGTATATTCTTTGACAGCGAATATATGTAGCCGACAACGTCATTGCAGGCTGTTGCCAAGAAAGGCGTTTAGCGTCAAAGACGGACATGCTAGTCTTGGTGCTACGGTGATCTGTAGGCCTGTGGTGTCCTATAACGTGGCTTGACTTGCCTCATCAGATGGAGGCAAAACACCTTTTCCTGGTATCCCTCTTTAAATCTGTCTTTCTAGACCTACAGATTCTAAGCCTTCCACAATGTATATTTTAGTAAGTAAAGTTAATTTTCCCATGAACATTCCATTAAGGAACAGGGGATACTTTTGTCATATCAATGAGTGCAGTCCGATTAATGTTTAAGTTCAATGATAAGGTACTTTCTTTTTAATGCTGAGTCCTAAAGACGTATCGCATAGCGACACAACTTGGTAGAGAAGTTTCAACTTGGTTGGATACCTCACATTAACCAGTATTAGTAAGGGGTGTTTGTTGATGTTTACGCCAGGATTTGAATTCATGCGTTCGGCGCTGTACTCAGACATGCTAACTTCTGCGCTATGGTGGCCTCCAGTAAGTAAGTTAGTAATTAGTAAGTTTGTTATTAACTAGTAAGTAAGTTAAGTAAGCACCCTCGGTATGAAGAAATGTTACTATTGTATATTCTTTGACAGCGAATATATGTAGCCGACAACGTCATTGCAGGCTGTTGCCAAGAAAGGTGACCTTCAGGAATCTTTGCCCTAAGATATATTTCCTTCAACCTATCTAGAGTCTATTGCAACGTATATCCAATGTATCGTCAAATTTTTGCTTAAGGAACTAACGAATGAATAAATTTTCTATACCTTTAGTAACCAAGAACACACCATGGGGGTGGTCCGCAGAACTGGTTGATCTAAGAAAGGGTTGCAGATGCAGCTTCAATAAGACTTTACACCCTTGTAAAAAAAACTCAGAACAAATCCTACAGCTTCACGGATAGATGCAGGAGATACATTCGACCCCTTTTAGCTACGGAAGACCCTAGTGAAAATATGTACGTGGGTACATATTTTCCCGGAAACATTCCAACGGACTTAGTGTCACCGAATAATGATACGTTTTCGTCGGGGTCTGAGTCAAGAATTCTTTTGTTGACAAATGATTTCACTTCTTTAAATCTCCAGGACCCTAACCGGCCGAATTACACATTGTATGCGATATACTGGCTTAGGGAGATATATTCTGCTTGCCGTATATTCCAGAGGCATTGTCTCTAGGAAAAAGTAGTGTTACAGTTCTTACGTGTTGCGGTTACATTTCGTCTAAACAGCTATTTGATAAAATATGGTAAACGAAGGAACGAAGACGGATGGTTCGAGTCTGGACCACTATGTTGGATCCGAATAGCTGGAATTGGGCATACAGATCACTGTAGTGTGTGTCAAGCGGAGACCCTTGCAATAAAAGAGTGATGGATTGGCTTCTTCTTAGACAGCCAGGCTGGCAATAAATTCACCAGTTCTGGATGTCGACCACAGAGATATGCCAGAAATTTGTAAAGTTCAGACGAGCTTGCAAGACTAAGACCTATCTTACGAACTGGAATCTGTGGGCATACAAATTTGGGGGCTGTGAACGCACCAAGACTATGCGTCCTAATCTTAACTTGAAGAGGTCTAATACATTGCTGACGAGAGTTAAAGTCTCACTCATCGTGTCCGTCATGACAGGTCTCTGTCTGATTGGAAAGCATTCTAATAGGTTGTAAGTAGCGATTTCTGCAGGTGTAGAAAACTATAGAACGTCTTTTGTGTGCCGCTCCTACATTGAGAAAAAGAATAATTTTTAAAGAGATCTAGTTGGTTAAGCAGTAGGAACTGGAAGGCATCTCCTTCTCATGTCCATGCTGTATCACAATAGACTAAAATATCTAAGTGAGTTTGACATTTGACAACAGTACTTGCATTACTTCAGACTAATCTATTAAAAGTGACGGCTCCAAGATGCTCGAGATGTGAAATAGGAGTGATATATATATATATATATATATATCACTCCTAGAACCACTGCAAGCCATTCCCCCTTACTCCGCTATGAGCCGGCACCCAAATGATGCGGATCGTGCCATCCTCCGAGAAGGCGTTAATCTCACCATTGCGCAGTGCGTGATATTCCGGAACTCCATCGAAACAGTCGAAAACAAATCACAGTCCGTGGGTTCACAATGTAGACCCGAAGGCCCACCCACTCTTTTATCGTGGATCCATCTATATAGCATGATCTTCCAGTTGGTAATACCAGAATTCCGTCAATCCAAGACTGTGCCGCTGGCAGCAGTGCATCGCACTCGACCACAAATATCGTCTCAAGTATCTAATCAGAAACCTCTTCTATTCCTTTCGCTTTTCCTATCGTCGCCTCGATTATACAGTGATGGGATGACCTGTTTCTATACTCCATTTATTCTCCCATCGCCTTAAGTTTGATACCCCTAGGTCTAGCCCAGTCGTATGCCATCTACAAGACCCTATTGGCTTTTCTGCATAGCTGATTCGGATCCTAAGCCCTTAGAAGTATTATAACATCAGAGTCGGGTTCAAATCCCTTCTCAGGTCACTTGTGGCTGTCACCCATAGAAGTGGCGATAAAATGCCCTCTTGTGGTGTGCCCTATGCCACTTTCTCATTTATATCTATGCCGTGGGACCCAAAATTTATCTGGTACTGGATTAATGATTCGATCAGTGTGTCGGTTTGAACATCTTGAAAAAACTCCTTCGATGCCAATGCAAACTGCCAATGTGTACGTCTTACCATCGAAGAATACTTCTATTGCATATATAATGCACAACCCCATGCAGGCAGTCTCTACAAACCTTTCCTGGATTTAGGCATGAGCTTTGTATTTGAGCAGCTCGGGTTTTAAGCAGAAAGAACTTAAGGCTTATAGGTCTACGGGCTTTTTCAAATCTACCCATGAACATCAAATCAAGGAACAGGGGCAAACTTATCACATATCAATAAGTGCTGTCCGATTCAAGTTTACGCTCAATAACAAGGCGCCTCCTTTTAATAGCCGAGGGGATAACCACCGCTGAAAATTTTTTCTAATGTTCTCGCTAGGATTCGATCCCAGGCGTTTAGCGTCAAAGGCGGACATGCTAGTCTTGGTGCTACGGTGATCTGTAGGCCTGTGGTGTCCTATAACGTGGCTTGACTTGCCTCATCAGATGGAGGCAAAACACCTTTTCCTGGTATACCTCTTTAAATCTGTCTTTCTAGACCTACAGATTCTAAGCCTTCCACAATGTATATTTTAGTAAGTAAAGTTAATTTTCCCATGAACATTCCATTAAGGAACAGGGGATACTTTTGTCATATCAATGAGTGCAGTCCGATTAATGTTTAAGTTCAATGATAAGGTACTTTCTTTTTAATGCTGAGTCCTAAAGACGTATCGCATAGCGACACAACTTGGTAGAGAAGTTTCAACTTGGTTGGATACCTCACATTAACCAGTATTAGTAAGGGGTGTTTGTTGATGTTTACGCCAGGATTTGAATTCATGCGTTCGGCGCTGTACTCAGACATGCTAACTTCTGCGCTATGGTGGCCTCCAGTAAGTAAGTTAGTAATTAGTAAGTTTGTTATTAACTAGTAAGTAAGTTAAGTAAGCACCCTCGGTATGAAGAAATGTTACTATTGTATATTCTTTGACAGCGAATATATGTAGCCGACAACGTCATTGCAGGCTGTTGCCAAGAAAGGCGTTTAGCGTCAAAGACGGACATGCTAGTCTTGGTGCTACGGTGATCTGTAGGCCTGTGGTGTCCTATAACGTGGCTTGACTTGCCTCATCAGATGGAGGCAAAACACCTTTTCCTGGTATCCCTCTTTAAATCTGTCTTTCTAGACCTACAGATTCTAAGCCTTCCACAATGTATATTTTAGTAAGTAAAGTTAATTTTCCCATGAACATTCCATTAAGGAACAGGGGATACTTTTGTCATATCAATGAGTGCAGTCCGATTAATGTTTAAGTTCAATGATAAGGTACTTTCTTTTTAATGCTGAGTCCTAAAGACGTATCGCATAGCGACACAACTTGGTAGAGAAGTTTCAACTTGGTTGGATACCTCACATTAACCAGTATTAGTAAGGGGTGTTTGTTGATGTTTACGCCAGGATTTGAATTCATGCGTTCGGCGCTGTACTCAGACATGCTAACTTCTGCGCTATGGTGGCCTCCAGTAAGTAAGTTAGTAATTAGTAAGTTTGTTATTAACTAGTAAGTAAGTTAAGTAAGCACCCTCGGTATGAAGAAATGTTACTATTGTATATTCTTTGACAGCGAATATATGTAGCCGACAACGTCATTGCAGGCTGTTGCCAAGAAAGGTGACCTTCAGGAATCTTTGCCCTAAGATATATTTCCTTCAACCTATCTAGAGTCTATTGCAACGTATATCCAATGTATCGTCAAATTTTTGCTTAAGGAACTAACGAATGAATAAATTTTCTATACTTTTAGTAACCAAGAACACACCATGGGGGTGGTCCGCAGAACTGGTTGATCTAAGAAAGGGTTGCAGATGCAGCTTCAATAAGACTTTACACCCTTGTAAAAAAGACTCAGAACAAATCCTACAGCTTCACGGATAGATGCAGGAGATACATTCGACCCCTTTTAGCTACGGAAGACCCTAGTGAAAATATGTACGTGGGTACATATTTTCCCGGAAACATTCCAACGGACTTAGTGTCACCGAATAATGATACGTTTTCGTCGGGGTCTGAGTCAAGAATTCTTTTGTTGACAAATGATTTCACTTCTTTAAAACTCCAGGACCCTAACCGGCCGAATTACACATTGTATGCGATATACTGGCTTAGGGAGATATATTCTGCTTGCCGTATATTCCAGAGGCATTGTCTCTAGGAAAAAGTAGTGTTACAGTTCTTACGTGTTGCGGTTACATTTCGTCTAAACAGCTATTTGATAAAATATGGTAAACGAAGGAACGAAGACGGATGGTTCGAGTCTGGACCACTATGTTGGATCCGAATAGCTGGAATTGGGCATACAGATCACTGTAGTGTGTGTCAAGCGGAGACCCTTGCAATAAAAGAGTGATGGATTGGCTTCTTCTTAGACAGCCAGGCTGGCAATAAATTCACCAGTTCTGGATGTCGACCACAGAGATATGCCAGAAATTTGTAAAGTTCAGACGAGCTTGCAAGACTAAGACCTATCTTACGAACTGGAATCTGTGGGCATACAAATTTGGGGGCTGTGAACGCACCAAGACTATGCGTCCTAATCTTAACTTGAAGAGGTCTAATACATTGCTGACGAGAGTTAAAGTCTCACTCATCGTGTCCGTCATGACAGGTCTCTGTCTGATTGGAAAGCATTCTAATAGGTTGTAAGTAGCGATTTCTGCAGGTGTAGAAAACTATAGAACGTCTTTTGTGTGCCGCTCCTACATTGAGAAAAAGAATAATTTTTAAAGAGATCTAGTTGGTTAAGCAGTAGGAACTGGAAGGCATCTCCTTCTCATGTCCATGCTGTATCACAATAGACTAAAATATCTAAGTGAGTTTGACATTTGACAACAGTACTTGCATTACTTCAGACTAATCTATTAAAAGTGACGGCTCCAAGATGCTCGAGATGTGAAATCGGAAGATTCGTTTATATGACAGTTATATCAGGATTTGGACGGATCCTCAAGCTGGTATGACTCGTTAGCATTCACAACTGTCCTACCTAATAAAAGAATACTATGAGCAAATTTTTATGTATTCAGCGTGCTTTCGACAGAGAGAGACGCACATGGCTAAATCGACTTTGAACGTCTTGAAATCAATATTGTAATGAAGAATGACGTAGTTAATATTCTCACAAACCTAAGAAAACAAGTTAAATTTCCGGGCCGATCTTTGGATAGCCACCTCCTCGGGTATATATGTAAACCCCCTTTCGTCACAATCCAAATCTGGACCGATCTGGACCAATTTCAAGGAGGATATAAGAATCATCCCATTTTATTACAACTCCACTACGGTATCCGCAGTTATATCTTAATAGGGGCTGGTCTCGATCATATTTTATTCAGGTCCCGAGAACCCATTTACAAGTAACATTTTCAGACAACAAATCTTCTTTTTATAGGATTAAGACACTAAATTGGAAGATCGGTCTATATGATAGCTATATCTATATAGTCTGATCTGACTCATATTTGGGTCGGATGTCGGGAGGCTTAAAACAACTCACTCTTTCGAATTCAACGAAATCGGGTAATAAGTAAAGCTTTTATGAGCTTCAGACCCTTAATCGGCAGATCGGTCTATATGACAGATATATCTAAATACAATCGTATCTTTATCATATTTGGGTCAGATGACGGGTGGCTTAAAAAATCTCACTGATTCCAATTTCAGCGAAATCGGGTAATAAATGAAGCTTTTATGGGCTTCAGACCCTTTATCGGGAGATCGGTCTATATGGCAGCTATACCCAAATATAGTCCGATCTGAACCATATTTAGGTCGCATATCGGGAGACTCCAAATAACTTACTGTTTCAAATTTCAGTGCAATCGGATAAAAATTAAAGCTTTTATGGGTTTCAGACCCTTTATCGGCAGATCGGTCTATATGGCAGCTATATCCAAATACAGCGGTCAAAAAAAGTATTCATCATTCAATGTTTTTTTTTTAATAAGTCTACAAAAGACAATTGGAATAAAAACATATTAAACTAATGATGCAGTAGTGCTTGTGTGATATATATGTATTTATTGGAACAAAAAGGGCCATTTTACAGCTGAACACAAAAAATTAAACAAAAAAAGTATTCATCATTGCAAAAAAACAAAAAAATAAATAACATAATTTAAAAAAATTAATACTTTGTTATTCGACCACCGCGTCTTATAACTTCTTTTAAACGGTTTGACATCGATTGGACTAATTTAGCGGTTATATTTTGGTCTATATTAGTCCATTCCTCCATTATCACCTGTTGCATTTGACTCTTGCTCGAAAAATTGCGCGTTCTCAATTTGCGTTCGAGATGTTCCCAAAGATGTTCAATTGGGTTCAAGTCGGGACTTTGAGGAGGAGTTTTAATGACTTTGGGGCAGTTATACAGCATCCACATCTTGGTATTTAAAGCAGAATGTTTGGGGTCATTATCTTGATAATATTGAAAGTTATTACCAAGCCCAAGTTTTACAGCACTATCTTTTAAATTCCTCTTTAAAATGTCAATGTAATACTTATGATCCATTACTCCATTAATAATTTCAAGATTTCCCGCTCCTGAAGCCGCCATACACCCCCAAACCATTAAACCACCTCCACCATGTTTTACAGTAGCAACTGTGTTTCGTTCTTCAAGCTCTGTATTTGGTTTTCTGTACACTATGACCTTTCCATCGCACCCAAAAAGATTAAACTTGCTCTCGTCTGCAAAAATGACTGTTTTCCAAAATGATTCGGGCTGTTTTACATACATTTTTGCGAAGTTTAGCCTTTTCACTCGGTTTATTTTATTTATAAAGGGCTTCTTACGTGCAGTTCTTCCTCTGTAACTATGCCTTTTGAGTGTATTTCGAATTGTTTGTGTAGTAACTTCCTTCCCTAAATATTCCATAGTGTTTTTACGAAGAATGGTCGCATTTGTCTTCGGAGTTTTCTGAACTTGCCGCACTAGCCAACGCACATCTCCAACTGAAAGTGCTTTTGGTCGACCAGATCTTGGTTTATTGTCAACAGTTTTCGTTTCTGTCCACTTTCTGATGATGGATTGTATAGTAGATCGTGGTCTATTTAATATTTCACTGATAGTTTTTTGAGTTAAACCATTCCTGTGGTGTTTTATTATCAAAACTTTTACCTCATCAGAAACCTCGTTTTGCTTACGACCCATTTTGACAAAAACTATATTTTCAATGAAATTAAATATTTGCTGTCAAGGGTAAAGCCTCCTTCACTAAATAAAACAGAAAAGGGGGATTCCCAAATAATATTTGAATTTGACTTTGATGATAGCACATCAATGATGAATACTTTTTTTGTTCTGTTTTTGGTGTTATTATATAAAATTGCATTTTTTGCGCTAATTAAATTTATTTTTTGAATTTATTTTAAAACATATTACGAAAAATAAACTATTGCATAAAACTGCATTATTTGTTTACTTTAAATTTTCTTCAATTACCCAAAATAAGTGAATTTATTATCAATTTTGCTAATGATGAATACTTTTTTTGACCGCTGTATAGTCCGATCTAAACCATATTTGGGTCGTATGTTGGGATGCCTAAAACTACTCACCATTTCAAATTTCCAAATATAGGCCGATCTAAAACATATTTAGGTCGGATTACGGGATGCTCCAAATAACTCACTGTTTCAAATCTCAGTGAAATCGGATAAAAATTAAAGCTTTTATGGGCTTCAGACCCTTTATCGGCAAATCGGTCTATATGGCAGCTATATCCAAACATAGTCCATTCTAAACCATATTTGGGTCGTATGTTGGGATGCCTAAAATTACTCACCATTTCGAGTTTCAGCGAAATCGGTTAAAAAATAAAGCTTTAATGGGCTTCACACCCTTTATCGGGACATCGGTCTATATAGCAGCTATATCCAAATATAGTCTGATCTCAACCGTATTGATGTCGAATGTCGGGAGGCTTAAAATAACTCACTGTTTCAACAAAATCGGGTAATAAAAAAAGCTTTTATAAGCTTCAGACTCTTTATCGGCAGATCGGTCTATATGACAGCTATATCTAAATATAATCCGATGTGATTAATATTTGGGTCAGATGTGGGGAAGCCCAAAACTACTCATTTTTTCAAATTTCAGTGAAATCGGATAAAAAATAAAGCTTTTATGGGCTTCACACCCTTTATCGGCAGATCGGTCTATATAGTAGCTTTATCCAAATATGGTCCGATTTGGACCGTTCAAGAACTTAACCTGCGTACATCAAAACTTCAGCTTAATATCTCAATTTTTGAAGGATGTAGAATGATGACAACAGACAGACGGATAGACGGACAGACACGATCCGAAATATATTTACTTTGTCGGGTTGGAAATTGATATTTCGATCCTAGGGTGGTGGGTATTAAAATTATTTTTTTATACCCTCCACCATAGGATGGGGGTATAGAAATTTCGTCATTCTGTTTGTAACACCTCTAAATATGCGTCTGATACCCAATAAGGTATACATATTCTTGATCGTTATGTTATTTTAAGTCGATCTAGCCATGTCCGTCTGTCTGTCCGTACGTCCGTCCGTTTGTCTGTCGAAAGCACGCTAACTTTCGAAGGAGTTAAGCTAGCCGCTTGAAATTTTGCACAAATACTTTTTATTAGTGTAGGTCGGTTGGGATTGGAAATGAGCCAAATCGGTCCATGATTTGATATAGCTGCCATATAAACCGACCTTGGATCTTGACATCTTGAGCCTCTAGAGGGAGCAATTCTAGTCCGATGTGACTGAAATTTTGCACATAGGGTTTTGGAATCACTTCCATTAACTGTGTTTAGTATCAATCGGTTCATAATCTGGTATAGCTGTCATATAAACCGATGTTGGATCTTGACTTCTTGAGCCTCTAGAGCTCGCAATTATTATCCGATTTGGCTGAAATTTTGCATGCTGTGTTTTGTTATGACTTCCAATAAGTGTGCTAAGTATGGGGCAAATCGGTACTTAACCTGATATAGCTGCCATGTAAATCGATCTGGGATCTTGACTTCTTGAGCCTATAGATGGCGCAAAATGCATAGAAATCGACAAATGCGATCCATGGTGGAGGGTATATAAGATTCGGCCCGGCCGAACTTAGCACACTCTTACTTGTTTATGTCTTTTTATTTTAATAGGAGTTGCCTGCAGTCCATTTAGTAAATGTGTGTGGTGAAAAATCAATGTTGCTAGGACTGTTTCTTGTTTTGTTTATAAACCAAAAGAAGATTTTTATAAAACTGCATTGGGATTCCATTATTATGCCCACAATTTTTTAATACATCACCTTGGAATTCGGTGACTTTGTTAGTATGCATTTTAAATAAATCAACAACAACAAAAACTAGAAATTAATATTAAATAAAAAATAAAAATTTCAAAAAAACCAAAGAATTTCTTAATTGTAAAAACCAATCATGCTCCCGTCTATGAAGGCCTTTTCAAAAACAACGAGAATATCGATTGGCTTTTAACACCATTGCCATATTTTGACATTTTGTACTGGTATTAAAGTGTCTACTCGTTTTGATAGACTAGGTTTAGTACTTTTTGTCATAAGTGCTGTCTTGGTGAACGGTCTTCGAAATTTATTACAACGTTTCATATTTAGCCGACACTAACGACCAAGCAATCGATAGATCGATTTAAGGCTTTTAATAAAAAATTGTGCTACTCGTTCCTAAAATGATAAATAAACGCACTTTTATTAATGCGTTCACTAGCCAGTCACAGTGGATTGCGAAATTAGTTTTTTCGATTGAAGCACAGTGGTTTGAAGGAAAAATATTAAAAGAAATCAGAATTAAAAACAATAAACCTTAATAAAGTTCTAAGGACCTAATGAATTTCGTAATTTTTATACCCTCCACCATAGAAAGGGGGTGTAAAGCTTGCCACCTTTTCTTTTTCTTGATATAGGTCATATGAATAAAGGAGAGAAGGAGATAGAAGTAAAGCTAGGGACTTGAAATTTTGCATAAATACTTTTTATTATTGGAGGTCGGTTAGGATTGTAAATGGGCCAAATTGGTCCATGTTTTGGTGTAGCTGCCATATAAATCGATTTCGGAACTTGATTTCTTGAGCCTCTAGAGGGCTCATTATTATCCGATTTGGCTGAAATTTTTAATGAAGTGTTATGGTTTGACCATCAATAACTGCACCAAGTATGGTCTAAATCGGTTCATAGTCTGATATAGCTCCCATATAAACCGATCTCTGTTTTTAACTTCTTGAGCGCTGGAGGGCGCAATAACTATCCGATTTGGCTGAAATTTGGGAGAAGTGTTTAGGTTTGACTATCAACAACTGCTCCAAGTTTGGTTTAAATTTGTTCATAACCTGAAATAGCTCCAATATAAACCGATCTCCCGATTATACTTTTTCATCCTCTAAGGGGAGAAATTCTTATCCGATTTGGCTGAAATTAGCTGCACACCGAATTCTTGTATGACTTTTAACATAAGTATTAAATATGGTTTGAATCGGGCCATAACCTGATATTGCGCCCATATAAACAGAACTCGAAAATTTTCTTCTTGTGTCACTATAGGGCGCAATTCTTATCCGATTTGGCTGGAATTTGGCAAACCGAATTTCACTTTTATCTCCAACAGCCAAACCAAGTATAGCCACAATCTGTTCCTTATTTGGTATAACTGAAATAGCATAACAATTCTTATCCATTATCCTTTGTTTGTCAATAAAGAGGTGGAGGGTATATAAGATTCGGCCCGGCCGAAATTAGCACGCTTTTACTTGTTACGCTTATAAATTTTCTTAAATAAATAAATAAATTCTATATTTTGTCTGTTTGAGCTCTTCAAAATCTTTTCGTGATTTTTATACCCACCACCGAAGGATGGTGGTATATTCATTTTGTCATTCCGTTTGCAACACATCGAAATATCCATTTTCGACCCTATAAAGTATATGTATTCTTGATCAGCGTAAAAATCTAAGACGATCTAGCCATCTATCGATCTTCTGTCTTTAAAAATAGAGATATTGAGCTGAAACTTTGCACAGATTCTTTTCTTGTCCATAAGCAGGTTAAGTTCGAAGATGGGCTATATCGAACTATATCTTGATATAGCCCCCATATAAACCGATACGCGATTTAGGGTCTAAGGCCCATAAAAGCCACATTTATTATCCGATTTTACTGAAATTTGGGGCAGTTAAATGTGTTAGGCCAGCCGACATCCTTCTTCAATTTGGCCCAGATCGGTCCAGATTTGAATATAGCTGCCATTTAGACCGATCGATAGCTTTATAAAGTTTTGGGCCCATAAAAGGCGCATTTATTGTCCGATGTCGCCAAAATTTGGGACAGTGAGTTGAATTAGGCCCCTCGACATCATCCTGGAATATGGCACAGATTGATCCATATTTGGATATAGCAGTCATATCGACCGATCGCTCGATTTAAGATTTTGAGCCCATAAAAGGCGCATTTATTGTCCGATTTCGCCGAAATATGTGACAGTGAATTGTGTTAGGCCTTCCGACATCTTTCTTTAATTTTGCCCAGATCGGTTCAGATTTGGATATAGCTGCCATATGGACCGATCTCTCGATTTAAGGTCTTTGGCCGATAAAAGGCGCACTATTGTCCACTTTCGCCGAAATTTAGGACAGTGATTTGCGTTAGGCTTTTCGACAACTTTCAGCAATTTGGCCCAAATCGATCCAGATTTGGATATAGCTGCCATATAGACCTACGACAACTTTTTTCAATTTGGCCTAGATCGGTCTAGATTTGGATATAGCTGCCATATAGACCGATCTCTCGATTTAAGGTTTTGGGCCCATAAAAGGCCCATTTATAATGCGATTTCGCTGAAATTTGACACAGTGAATGTTAGGTTTTTTGACATCCGTGTGGTATATGGTTCAGATCGGCCTATATTTGGATATGGCTACCAAAATTACCCATATTTTGTTCTACAAAATTGAACAATGACTTGGGCTTATTAGTTCGCTGTTCGTTTCGAATTTGGTCCAAATCGGACCATATTTCGATATAGCTGCTAAGGGGGCATAAATTATGAATTTCTTACCGGATTATGACGAAAGGTGGTTTACATATATACCCGAGGTGGTGGGTATCCAAAGTTCGGTCCGGCCGAACTTAACGCCTTTTTACTTGTTCGAACATCGTGTAGCTCGAGATCATATTCAATGCTTTCTATTCAAAGAATAGGAAAGAACTTATAAAAATTGGGCAAGTGAGCGTTATTATTCAAAACACTTTGACTGAAATGGTGGAGCGCGGTTTTTTAAAAGCCATGTATCTTTATTATCACTTTTATCAATTTGATTTAAGTGGCCTACAAACCCAACGGCCATTGAGTACGGTATAGGGCACGCTTTTGTTTTCAAACAGGTCCTCTAACTCCTTAGCGCAGTAAGAGAGAAGAAAGCCTTTATTTCGTTTATTCCGATAAAAACTAATCATCAATGCTAAAGAACAACAAAAACATCTACATTGCCAAACTCTTTTTGTTGTGCACTTGAAAATTCTTTATATGTCAATGCAAGTGCCTCATATTCTCCCATATCAATGAGTGGGGCCTCCTTTTTTTTGCCAAGTCCAAACGGCATGCCACAAGCGACCCCACTAGGTAGAGATATTTTAGCATAGTAACTTACCTCACAAATCTTCCCAACTTTAGTGAGGGGATAGGTTAGGCAAGAGTGGCAGTCCTATACAGACTCACTAAGATAATTATAAGTCCATTGTAATGCCACAGCAACGATTGACCAAGGCCTATTGTGGGAATCGAACCCACAACCCCCGCACTGGCAATACGCTACCAACTCGGCTACCAAGGCGTTCGGTGTCATTGGCAGACATGCTAACCTCTGAGCCACGGTGGCGTCCCAGATTTGGGTATAGCTCCCACATAAATAGGTCCTTCGACATGACTTCTTGAGCCCCTACAAGACACAATTATTATCAATCCCATGGCAGCAGGTTGTACGTACCGGATTGACCTGATGGAGTTCTTCATCGGCAAGGGCTGCCGCCTCAGTATATAACACACTGCTGCGACAACAACAACAACAATTATTATCCGATTTGGCCAAAACTTTGCACGAATTGTTTTGTTATGACTTTCAACAACCATGGTAAGTATTGCCCAAATCAGGTTATAATGTGATATAGCTACCATGAAATAGCCTCCGGATTAGCCTTCCACGGCTCCTAAAACTTTAAATTTTTGCCTGGTTTAACATAAATTTGGTAAGAAAAGTAAAATGATGCCCTTTAATTTAGTTTTTCTTTTTGTACATTTTTATCAGTATTAATGATGGTGGGTTCCCAAGGTTTGGCATGTGCTAAGTTCACGTTTTTACTTATGAATATAAATCCGCATTGCCTCTGTGAAAAAACACACACACGTTGCATTTGCAATCCATTGCATACTGTTTATGTGAGATAATACTGTTAATGTCAAACAAATACTCGTATTGGCGAATGAATAGAAAATTTAAAAATAATTTTTTTCAAAACCACTGTTCTTTGACCATTGTTTTCTCTGAGCTGTGATGGTGGTGAGCAGTTAAAAATGGTCATCAAACCATTTTCGACATGGACGGTTGGATAAAGTACGCTATGTGCGTACGTGCTGATGAAGTAGGGGCCAATAGTGACAGCCATTGCCACCACAGCCAGCACAACAACCATGGAATATGGTCAACAAAGAATGTGTTGTCCAAGTATTTGGTCAGTGACTTTTAGTCAATGATTTTAGTTTTAGTTTTTATTTTGTTTTTCCTTCTATATTTCATCCATGCACACACGCGTATACCATCTACAGATTTTTCAATTGGTTTCTTGCCCTGGCAAATATGGCAAATGTGGCAAACACGTAGTGTAGCCTCTAACAAAAATATCAGCGCTAATGTCTGCCACTTGCGTTGAGCCATTGTCGAAAACAGATTTTCTCCTAATGACCAAAGCGCGACGTCTAATTGAAGATTTTATATCTACTGCTATTCTTAATGCAGAGATTGCATCACATATTGATTGTTTAATTAACTACAGAGGGGGCGGAGAGAACGAGAATCAAATTGTCTAACTAAATGCTCATTTTGGGAAAAATTCTTTAAGTTTTCAATAGAACGTGCACACATTTACTAATTAATTGACCTAACGACCAAATGATAGCCACAACAAACAAGTATGTTGCTTAAGTCTTTCGTTTTTTATTTCTCTTTTTTTTTGTAGTTTACTTAAAAATTGGGAGCTGCAGAAAAACTGCAACGAAGATGTTTGAATTAGGTACACAGCTGCTATTCCAAAATTAGCAAAATTCTTTTTAAGAAAATCTTTCTATTAATTCTTATCGTTACCCATACCAAGAAAATGATGAAATATAAACAAGTAAAAGCGTGCTAAGTTCGGCCGGGCCGAATCTTATATACCCTCCACCATGGATCGCATTTGTCGATTTCTTTTCCCGGCATCTCTTCTTAGGCAAAAAAAGGATATAAGAAAAGATTTGCTCTGCTATTAGAGCGATATCAAGATATAATCCGGTTTGGACCACAATTAAATTATATGTTCGAGACCTGTGTAAAATATCAGCCAATACGAATAAGACTTGCGCCCTTTGGGGGCTCAAGGAGTAAAATAGAGAGATCGATTTATATGGGAGCTGTATCGGGCTATAGACCGATTCAGACCATAATAAACACGTATGTTGATGGTCATAAGAGAATCCGTCGTACAAAATTTCAGGCAAATCTGATAATAATTGCGACCTTTAGAGGCACAAGAAGTCAAAATCCCAGATCGGTTTATATGGCAGCTATATCAGGTTATGAAACGATTTGAACCTTATTTAACACAGTTGTTGAAAGTAAGAATAAAATACGTCATGCAAAATTTCAGCCAAATCGGATAGGAATTGCGCCCTCTAGAAGCTCAAGAAGTCAAGGCCCCAGATCTGTTTATGTGACAGCTTTATCAGGTTATGAACCGATTTGAACCATACTCGGCACAGTTATTGGATATCATAACAAAACACGTCGTGCAAAATTTCATTCCAATCGGATAAGGCTCAAGAAGTCAAGACCCAAGATCGGTTTATATGGTAGCTATATCAAAACATGGACCGATATGGCCTATTTACAAAACCAAATGACCTACACTAATTAGGAGCATTTGTGCAAAATTTCAAGCGGCTAGCTTTTTTCCTTCGAGAGTTAGCGTGCTTTTGACAGACAGACGGACGGACGTACGGACAGACGGACGGACATGGCTAGATCAACATAAAATGTCGCGACGACATTTTTTGGGGTCTCAGACGAATATTTCGAGTAGTTACAAACAGGATGACGAAATTAGTATGCCCCCCACCCTATGATGGAGGGTATAAAAATAGAAATTGAAAAAATCAGATAAATTTGGTTAGCCCGAGCCTTTCGAGTCGACGCAGTCCGAGTAAAGGGCGTGGGCGATGAACCTGTGGAACAGCGAAACGGTCGGTAGGACGACGAAAATCCTATGGGGAGATCCGGATCGTAGGAAGACGAGGGCTTTATTGAAAGGGAGTAAGCAGGAGGTCAGTATAACTTTCGGTATCGTGACCCACGATTTCACTTATGCAAAATCGGTGCTGCAAGTGATAGCATGTATAGAGCATGCGGGGAAGATGATGAGACGTTAGAGCATTCCCTATGCCCGGCTTTTGCTGCTAACAGACACCGGCATTTAGGATGGGACATAATACCAAACATTAACCAACTTAGGGGCGTGGTATGGAAGACAATTAAGGATTTTGTAAGGAGCACAAAATTCTTGACTTAGATTTTCTTATTCAAGGTTACTTTTCAGTAATTCGAGAGCACAACAAGCAGATTACTGGATTAGATATATGTCCATAGTGGTATGGGGCGGATTAATATCCTCACACTCTTTTCAACATTTTATCACCTCTCTACCCTATAAAGGAAATTTTGGGACAGCCAAATTTGTATGAGATTCAAATTAATAATCAGCTCAGCCCGAGCACACTTATTGGGACATCAAAAAATATTCCATCCAAAATTTTGTTAAATTCGGACCAAAATTGTGGCCACTTCGGCATTAAAAGGCCATATCGGATGAAAGTTATGTATGGGAGCTATAACTTATCCGATCTTATCCGATTTTGTTCAAAATCAATAGCGTTCGTCCTTATACCAACAAATGCGACCTGTAGCCTGTTTACAAGAATACTTCGATAGACAGACGGACTTAGCTAATTTGAATAATGAACTGATTCTACGTCATTCGGTATGCTTATCAACGGGCCAGCTCTTGTCCTTCATAGCGTTGCAAACAAATGCACAAAGTTATAATAACGTGTACCACTATGTTGGTGTAGGGTATAACTAGTTAAAGTGTGCTAAGATCTTCCAGGTCAAATCTCACGTACCTCCACCATAGATCGCATTTGTCAAGTTCTTTGTCCGGTATCCCTTTATGGGCAAACAAAGGATAATGGATAAGAATCGCTATGTTATTGGAGCTACATCTTGGTACGAATCGATTTGAGTTGGCTTGGATGTGGAAGACCATAGTAGCTGCCATAGTGCAAAATTTCAATCAAATTGTATGAAAATTGCGAACTAAAGGGGCTCAAGAAGTAAAATCGGGACATCGGTTATATGGGAGCTACATCAGTTTATAAACCGATTCAGACCATATTTGGCACATATGCTACAAGTCATGGAAACAGTTAAATTTTAGCCAAATTGGATTAGCATTACTCCCTCTAGAGGCTCAAGAAGTAAAATCTGGAGGTCGGTTTATATGGGAGCAATATCAGGTTATGTACCGATTCAAACCATACTTAGCATATCTGTTGTATATCATAAAAAACGTCCCAGTGCTAAATTTCAGTCAATTTGGGAGGTCGGTTTATATGGGAGCTTTATAAAAATAGGGACCGAAATGGCCCATTTTTAATCCCATCTGACTTACACTAATAGGAAGTATATGTGCAAAGTTTCAAGTGCCTAGCTTTGGTCCTTCGAAAGCTAGCGTGCGTTCGACAGGCGGTCGGACGGACGGACATGGCTAGATCGATTTAAAATGTCGCGGCGATCAAGAATATATATATATACTTTATGGGGTCTTAGACCAATATTTCAATGTGTTACAAACGGAATGACAAAAGTAGCATGCCCTTATCCTATAGGTATAAAAATGGTGACAAAGAAAGAAATTTCTCACATATCAATGAGTGCTCTCCGATTCAAGTTTTAAGCTCAATGATAACGGGCCTCCTTTTCATAGCCGATTCCGAACGGTGTGCCGCATTCTGACACCTCTTTGGAGAGAAGTTTTACATGGCATAGTTCCTCACAAATGTTGCCAGCATTAGGAGGGAAAAACCACCGCTGAAAAATTTTTCTGATAGACCTGCCGGGATTCGAACCCAGGCGTTCAGCATCATAGGAGGACATGCTAACCTCTGCTCTACTGGCCTCTTTTGGATGAGATAACATAAACAAAAGTCATGTAACGACACACAACAAAAGCAAGTACACTGAAGCTGAGTTGTTTGTTGCCCATTTAATTACAATTGGAGGTAATTGAAGAGAAATGTATGTTGACGCAGCGATATGTCGCTACTATTTTGTTTATAGAACTCAGTGCCGCTTCTACGGAATATGTTCGCATTTTCTTCGTCACCATTTTTATGCTCTCCACCAAAGGATGAGGGTATACTTATTTCGTCATTCCGAAATATTGATCTGAGACCCAATAAACTACATATATTCTTAATCGCCTTGATATTCTTAGTCGATTTAGATAGATTTATGTCCGTTCGTCTGACTGTCTGTCGAAGCACGTTTATTTTCGAAGAAATAAAGCTACGCTCTTGAAGTTCTGTACAAATACTTCCTACTAATGTAGGTCGTTTGGAATTGTAAATGGGCCATATCGGTCCATGTTTTGATATAGCTCCCATATCAACCGACCTTGAATATTGACTTCTTGAGCCTCTAATTGGCGCAATTCTTATCCGATTTGGCTGACATTTTATATGAGGTGTTTTATTATGACTTCCAACAACTGTTCTTAGTATGGCGGTTCATAATCTTATCTTTTGTTTGCCTACAAAAAGATAACGGAAATTTTGCATTTGGCGCTATCCAACTTTAGTTAACAAAAAATTAATATTTGCTGTTAATTAATCAAACCTATTCCGAAATCTTCCGCTCATTTCCATTTAAAGATGTGTGAAGATTCACAAATCTGTCATGGTTACGTTTCAAGTGTACCGTACAGAGGGGTTAATTAAATTATTCCCGTTACATGGAATAGGTATGCAATATTGCAGTAAGATTAACCTATTGTACCGCTAGCGTGAAATAATAAAAAAGTATGTGTCTTAAGTCTTTTGTTTTAAGTCAATCATCAATATCACACATTTTTTTCGCGTTAGCCATATGACTTCGATGTGATTACTATCACTGTCAAGTCATGGTTTTTGGTTAATTTTTTTATTATTTGTTATAATGTCGGCCATGTGGTGGCATTGGTTAAACGAAATCTAGATGAATATATGTAGGAAAAACTGAATATAAGATTCTGCCGTGTAAATATATGAATTCGTAATAGTCTTCCATTTCAAATTCAACTATATTTGTGCGTAAGGATTCAACTCAAACTTAACTGAAGTCAACATCAAACAAGTTGGCTTTAATTGAAAAACAACCACAATATGTATGACCAGTATAGCGAACCCCTTTATATTTCAATCTTACCAACATACCACATCAATCTAGTTACAAGCTATGCTTGTGCCAACCTAGTCACATACACACACACATGCTCTACACTTGAACTATTTGCAAAAATGCACACCAAACATTTCACGTCCATGTTGACATTATTTAAAGTTATGTCGGCCCCAAAATCGAGTTTAGTCAAATATGTTTTTTTACGCCATCAGCGGCATAAACCATTGATGGCATCATGGACAAAAATGAGGATTTTCCTCCATTTTGGTTTAAAATGCGTAAGTCTCGTAACATTGAATTACATGCAATTCCATGATTCATTGTCAATCAGGAAAATAGCGAGTAATTCATCGTTATGATGTTGCTTTCTTTTTTCTTTTCACATCATTTCATTGAGTTGCGGGCACTAGTCTGTTGTCTATGACTCCAGAGATTGATGTTATACAATTATCAACATTTAAAAGAATTGAACAACTCAAATATGGCTGCTTCCATGATTTAAACTGTTAAGGCTAAATTCGATTTTAATAAAGGCTAAGCTATATTGGTAAATAACAAGTTTGGTAAATCTATATTGCTATTGGAAGCCTCCGTAGCGTAGAAGTTAGCATGTCCGCTGAGCGTCTGGGTTCGAATCCTGGCAAGAACAACAGAAACACGATTTCAGCGGTGGTTATCCCCTCCTAATGCTAGCGACATTTGAGCGGTACTGTGGCAATTGGTATGGCAGCCATCTAAAAACTTCTGCCAGAAAAGAAGTCGCACTGCGGCACGCCGCACAATGTTGCATACAGCTCTAAAATTATGCACAGAGTTATATTTCAGTGTAATATAGAAACAAATAAAAGCGTGCTACGTTCTGCTCGGCCGAATCTTATATACTCTCCACCATGGATCGCCATTGTCGAGTTCTTTTCCCGGTATCTCATTTTAGGCAAACAATGGATAAAAAAAATATAATTGCTAATATATATTACGCTCCAATTCTAACTAAAATTAAATCGAATGTTGGAGACTAAAGCAGAAGTCATTGTATAAATTTTTAACCAATTCGAATAAGAATTCCGCCCTTTTGGGGCTCAAGAAGTAAAATAGGGAGATCGTTTTAGATGGGAGTTGTATCAGGTTTTAGACTGATTCAGACCATATTTGCCACGTATGTTGAAGGTCATGGGAGAATCCACTATTTTGCATGACGTGTTATGACTTCCAACAACTGTGTAATGTTCAAATCGGTCTATAACCTGATATAGCCGTAATATAAACCGATCCGGGGTCTTCTTGACCCTCTAGAGAACGATTTGGCGGAAAATTTGCATGACGTGTTTCGTTATGACTTCTAACAACTGTGCTAAGTTCAAATTAATTCAGAAGATGTTCCCCAGGCTGAATACCTATCTGAGAAGATATTTATGCCATTATGACATAATATATTCCAATGTATAATCCACACTGCCTGCGACATTGGGCATTGTATCAAGGATAGCACAATGTTCGTAGCCGCCGCATGAATTAGATAACCTGATTAATTATGTTTATTAAAAAAAAAACAATTGTTTTTTTTTTTTTTTGTTTTTCTTTCTTTTATTTATTTATTCGTCGACTTGCGACTAAGAGGATGGAACTAAGACTAACTTTTACATTTTTAATTTACTTATTCTACAGGTATTATTTGTTAATTAATTATTGCAGTGTTAGCATAAGTTTATTTTAAATGAAATTTGATTAACACACTTTTGTAAATAATTGTATACTCAGCTCCAGACAGTTTTAACTGGAAAAATAAAATAAAGTCAAACTAAAGAATGTCAAATTCACTTATGCTTACAGTGCAATAATTGTACACGTTTTATTGGCTAATTGTTTCCAAGAACTTATCAATTTTATCAGGGGTAGTATGATTATACGTAACTACTCCCCCCTTTAGACTAGAATTCTCCTGAATTCTTTTATTTAATTTTACAGTTATATATTTATGTTTTGTTATGATTATGAAAATTAAAATAATTATTACAATTACTATAGAAATATTACATACATATGTTATTTTAGTGTGGTATTTTAATTTTCCGATATTTCTTACATTGTATTGATGTTCTTTTTCAATTTGTTCGAACGATATCTTATGTTTAAAATTTTGAGTTTTGTTTGTATTTTCAATTATTTGTCTTTCTTTTGTAATTTCTGCAATATTTGAAAAATAATAATCTTTTATCCTAACTGAACAATTATTAAAATTAATTAAATAATTTCCATTTAACAAAATTTTTTCAAAGTTACAAGTTTGATTTACAGTCGTGTTTATTGCATTTTTAATTATAATTGTGTCTATATCTAACTGTATAATTTCAAAGTCTTTATTTTTTATCAATTGACAATTATTCTTTATTAAACAATGATGACTTAACTTTAAATCTTTTAAATGTTTATTCTCTTCAAATTTATAAGTTTTATTTTGGAATTCAAAAAATCTTTCCATATTAGATTCTATTTCATTATTTTCATTATCTGGTATTGGTACAATAAATCTTAATTTTACTGTTATAAATTGTTTAGGTATTTTTATTCCAAACACAAGATAAGAGTTGTTAAGAAATGTTGTTCCAAACTGAATATATTTAAGTTTGTTATAATCTATTTCATATTTTCTTATTTCTCTACTTGTTAAAATACTTGGGTGTACAATCCCGTATTTTGCAGAAATTACATTGTCTTGCAAATGCTCTATCTTATTCTTAATTAATTGTATATTAGTCAATTGTTCTAAGTATAAACTTTTATTATTTTCTTCCTCTAAAAATTTGTTTATAGAGTTTAATTCTTGTTCTATTTTCTTTCTATCATTCTTAATTACCATCTTTAAATGACTTAAAGTTATATTGAAATAATCATTAATTACAATCTGTTGATTATTATTTTCCTTAATTTCATTAATATTAAGAAGATGTTCTTGTATGTTCCGTCTGTCTTCATCGTCCATCGTCCCAAATAACCATTTGGTCATACTTCCTATACCGTTAATTAGTCCACGTCTTTTTCTATTTTGTTTGGGTATCAACGTCATTAATTTATTTCTGGCATCTAATAGTTCTAACTCAAGTAATTCTTTGTTTTCGATTTTCATTAGAATAATGTTATCTGTTATGTCATCTAAAATTGTTTCAATTTCGTGAAGATTGATTATATGTAAAATTATGTCCGATTCATTAACAATTTTCTGATTTCCCATGCAAATGTCCATATATCCTCTTTGTTCTGTCAGAAATTTTGTAGTAATTATCCCTCTAGTCTGTGGTATCCATATTAGTATCATCAGTGTTGTCCAAATCTGCAAATTTCAAAGGTCTTTTAATATTGCACGGATGTATTCGCTCCAGTTTTGTCTTTTTATATTTCGGTTGTTCCTTATGTCGGACGGCCTTATAATTTTTTATAAACCCTTCTTTTCTATTTTCCTTATAATCTTCTCTAGAGTTATTTATTTTATCTATTATTTTTCTTTTACTGTCCTCTAAATACTTTCTAACTTTATTTTCATCCATTTTTCCTTGTTGAACCTCTTTAGGAGTACATTTAATAGTTGAGTGATATCGTTCGTTGTAATTTCTAATTGATCTCTGAATTAATTGTTTCACCGGTATTTCCTTATTTGCTTTATACATTATCCTAAACTTTTCCGCAATTGTGTTGTGAAATCGTTCTATGTCGGCGTTTCCCGTGTGACTATTAGGTTTGGTCAGATGCAATTCTATATTTTCATTGTCTAAGAATTCCTTTAGTCTAGTGGCTTTAAATTCATTATCGGCTATTATTTTCCTTGGCTTCCCTACCTTTGTAAAATGATCATCTAATTGCTCCATTATTGTTAAATGATTTCTATCATTCAATGGATACGCTGCACCGAATTTAGAAAATTTATCAATTATTGTCAAAAAATGAAATCTTTTAATCACATATGTGTCAATATGTATTATTTCGTTTTTCGTCGACGGTGTTTCTGTGTATGAGAATTTCAATTTAATTGGATTTCTATCATATTTTATCTCCTGACAAACTTCACATTGATTTATAACTAATTGAATTAGTTCCATTAATCTTGGGTAATAAATTTTATTTTTTATTTGGTTATAGGTTTCCTGTATGCCCGAGTGCATACTTTCTTTTACATGATATAATGATATCTGTTTCACCGCCTCCACTTCTGTTTCTATATCTTGAGCCCTGATAGTGCATTTAATAAATTCCACTTGTTTCTCATTAGAGTACATTTCTATTAGTTTTTCCTGAACAGTATTATAGCTTCTCTCCGATACTTCCGAAAATATACCTATTTTTCCTTTGGTAATATACTTTCTAAATATTTCCCCCATTTCGTGAAAATCACTTTCCGCTATGAAAATTATCCTTTTATTATGTAAATGTTTTATTTCCTGAACTTTATCATTTGTAAGTATAATCTGTGTCCTGTACTTATTCACTATTTCTTCTTTTATAAAGAAATGATCTTGTAAATTTTCATCAGCTGAATGAATTGTAATCATTGATACATCATCATCATCCTCAATATTATTTATTATTCTCAATTCTGAATTATTCTCCGAATTTTGTACCTTATCTGAAATGGTATCATCTTCATTATCTTTCTCAATTCTACTTAGAAAATCTGCCACCTTGTTTTCCTTGCCTTTTATGTATTCTATATTAAAATCGTATTCTCCTAATTTCAAAAACCATCGCTGGTGCCTGGGTGACATGTCTTTCCCTCTATATTTTGTGTGTAAAAATCTGATGGGTTGGTGATCCGTAAATATTTTAAATTTTCGACCATAGAGGTATGGTCTCAAATAATTAACGCTCCATAATATTGCTAGAAATTCTTTGTCCGTTGCCGAATAATTTCTTTCGTGATTGTTAAGCGTTCTTGATGCAAAACAAATTGGATGTCCCTCCTGTGACAGGACAGCACCGATTGCGTAATTCGACGCATCTGTAGTTAATGTAAATTGTCTTTCATAATTTGGGTATCTTAAAATTGGATGAGAGCTAATTAAAGATTTTAATTTTTCAAAAGCTTCTATGTATGTAGGGTCCCTTAAATTTATTTTTACACCTTTCTTTAAGTATTTTGTTATTGGCTGTGCGACTTTAGCATAATCTCTCACAAATTTTCTATAATATCCCGTTAATCCCAGGAAACTTTTGATTTGTTTTTCTGTTTTAGGTAAATCTAATTCTTGAATAACCTTAATTTTATTGGGGTTTGGTTTTAGTCCTTCCTTTGTCAGAATATGCCCCAAAAATTCCGTCTCTCTTTTCATGAAATTACATTTGTCGATTTGTATTTTTAAATTTGCCCGTTCCAATACCGTGAAAATGTCCGTTATGGCTTTAACGTGTTCCTTAAGAGAAGTACTAAAAATAAGTATATCGTCCAGATAAACTACACATGTTTTATTAATGAAATCTCTTAGTGTTTCATTCATTAATCGTTGGAATGTCGCTGGGGCATTTTTTAACCCAAACGGCATTCTTATGAATTCATATAATCCGTGAGGTGTCACAAAAGCTGTTTTCTCTCTGTCCTGTTCTCTTATTAGAATTTGATGGTATCCCTTGGCTAGATCCAAGGTAGTAAAATATTGTGCTCGTCCTAGTTTATCTAAAATTGAATCTATGTTCGGTAGTGGATATTTATCATCGATCGTCACTTCATTAAGCTTCCTATAATCTACCACTAATCTATATTTACGCTCTCCAGAATTATCTATTTTCTTGGGTACTACTATTAATGGGCTTGAATATCTTGAACAACTTTTCCTAATTATGCCCTGTTCCTCCATTTCCCTGATCTGTCGTCGTACTTCTTCTTCATGTTGTGGCGGATATCTGTATAATTTGGAATTTATCTGTTCATTTGTTGTCGTTCTTATTTCATGTTTTATTGTCATTGTACTTGTCAATTGGTCCCCTTCTTTAAAAAATATTTTGTCGAATCTTCTTAAAATTCTCGTAACTTCTAAATGCTCCTCTGCATTTAAATGATTCAACTGAATTCTGTCCAAGTCAACTTCCAGTTTTTCCAATGAACATATTTCCAAATCCCTATATGGATTAATTAAAAATTTTGTAATCTCGTTATTAAATGTTATGTGTCCGTCTATTAAATTTATCATCGTGTTAAAATGGTTTAGTAAATCAACTCCTATAATAAAATTGTACTTTCTTCCTTTTAACTCTTGCATTTTCCACTTAATTTTTGTATAATTTGGTAAGTTAAATTCCATAGGTGCGTCAGTTATAACTTCAAATTTAATTATGTCCTTCCTAGTTATGGTGCTAAATTCTATAGGTTGTTTTAGTAAAACTCGTTCAAAATCTTTTACCTTACTGTCAATCAGGCTTAAGTTTGCGCCTGTATCAATCAAAGCTTTATATTTCCTTTTATTAATCGTAATGGTTATGGTAGGTAAACAATCGGAGGTTGTTTCCGAAAAAAATTATTTTGTCTTTGGTCTTGTCCGTTATCCTGATGTAAATTTGGTTCAGAGTTTCCTACTACTCGATAATTATCTACTTCTATATTGTCTATTTCCATAGGTTCCTGCTGGTCTTGCCTAGGTTGATTCAAGCGATTTTGGCTGAAATTTGGCCTAGGGTTTCCTACCTGTTGCTGAAACCTTCTGAAATTTCCCGACATATTATTATAGTTACTTTGTTGGACTCTATACTGTCCTGAATGATTAAAATTTCCATTTTGATTCCTATTATTATAGTTATTATTATAACTGTTATTTTGTTGGACTCTATACTGTCCTGAATGATTAAAGTTTCTATTCCTATTATAGTAATCGTTATTATTATTATTATAGGTTTTATTATTATCATTATTATTTCGTTCTTGTCTAATATCCGACCTAAAATTATTTTGTCCTAACCAATTCCGTTGATTATATCCCTGGTTATTACTGTTAATCTGCGGATTAAAATTATTCCTATTTTGCGACCGATTTTGTCTAAATGTTACGTCGTCTTTAGTCCTAAACTTCCTATATTCTGGCCTAATGCATGTGTCTTCAAATCTCCTTCTTGTCAATATTTTTAATATATCATTAATGTTTCTTTCTTCGTAAATTTTGTCTAACAGTGTACCTTGTGTCATTTCCTTAACTGTATTTACTAAAAGACTGTCCACGTTTGATAAGTCAATATAGTGGTCATTTCGGTAATAAACTATTAACTCATCTGCCTTATATTTTAGATTCTGCAACTCTATTATTAATTCACTTACCGAATTTACTTTTAAGTTGGCTATCATCCTATATATATTGTGTGGTTCCACGTTCGGTCTATACCTTAGTTTTAAAGTCTCCTTGATTAGTTGCCAGTTGTCCGGTGTGGGTATGTTTATTATGACGTCTTTAGCTTGTCCCTGGATTATTTTATAGAATATTGTTATTATGGCCTCTTTCTTAATATTTTCATCTTGTATAGTTGACAGCAAGTACTCAGTGCTACTAAAAAAGCTGTTCACCGTTACTTCTCCGGTGCCGGTGAAAATGGGTAGATGATTTATCGTTTTTAAAATGTTGTCTTTTGCATTATTTGATTGTGTATCATATAACACCGGGTTACGCTGTTGTTGTTGTAGTTCTTGTGTTTGCTGTTGCAATTCTAGATATGCTTGGCGTAACCGTTCCAATTGTTGATCCTTTCTGGCTAGTTCTTCTGCCACATTTACGGATGCGATGTGAGCTTGTTCCTCCATTCTTCTTCGTTTGTCGAAGACTTTTTGCCTTTGCGAATACACTTTTAAAAGAAAAAAAAAAAGGATTGACTTCCTTTATCTAGTGGTGTCCACTTAACTTAAATGTTCACTGCACTATTGTTTATTTTAGTGGTGTTCAATTTTTTGAATTATTCACTGCACTATTGTTTATTTTAGTGGTGTTCAATTTTTTTTTTTTTTTTTTTTTAATTATTCACTGCACTAATGTTTATTTTATAATCCTGGAGGGTCCCGTAGGATTCGCAGAATTTATTTAATTATTTATAATTTAGGTACGTTTCACTGGATCCTTTTTAATTCCTAAAGGATCCTACCGACTGCGCCAATTAGATAACCTGATTAATTATGTTTATTAAAAAAAAAACAATTGTTTTTTTTTTTTTTTGTTTTTCTTTCTTTTATTTATTTATTCGTCGACTTGCGACTAAGAGGATGGAACTAAGACTAACTTTTACATTTTTAATTTACTTATTCTACAGGTATTATTTGTTAATTAATTATTGCAGTGTTAGCATAAGTTTATTTTAAATGAAATTTGATTAACACACTTTTGTAAATAATTGTATACTCAGCTCCAGACAGTTTTAACTGGAAAAATAAAATAAAGTCAAACTAAAGAATGTCAAATTCACTTATGCTTACAGTGCAATAATTGTACACGTTTTATTGGCTAATTGTTTCCAAGAACTTATCAATTTTATCAGGGGTAGTATGATTATACGTAACTCATGAGAAAGTTCCCTAAGGCTCACAGCAGTGGTCGCAGCAATTTACAATGTCCACAATGTCCAGAAGCATTAGGTCTACCATTAAATTCAGTCCGTAATGCGAATGTGATGCACAAACAAGCCATCCTTTGGATACGGCTGAGTATTGAACAGAAGGTGGGCTTTTAAAGCGCCGTCCACCAGTTCACAACGCCATATAGCGGTATATACGTAGTGCATGACATGCGCTTAAACCCCCCAATTTTGCCAATGGCTCTCTTTCAGATGTATAGTACAACAGTTGCCTTTTTTCCCTTCCTTAAATGTTGGATTTGAAGTTCAATTTCCTGTCCATCAAAGCACCCAGATATAATATAATGCGTCTGGCAACGCCCCCGTACGTGACCCAAGTCAGCATGAATACCAATTCGATCCCAAGTTGTTTGGACATGATCTCCCCCTTGGTTAGGAGCGGAACACCATCTAAGAAACTTTCCGATCTATGGGTCACGGCACGCGGTTGATTATATGCAACACCACACCGAGAATCGATATGCCTTTCCTGCGATTTAGTTCTAATCCACAGCCACCAAGTTGCTCCCAACTGAGTCCTCAGCATGATCAGGCTGAAACCGAAGTTCCAGGAGCTCCTGACTCCCGTGTACCAGATTAAGGACTGTGGTCCGACCGCGTAGTCCAACTACTTCCAGTTGAAGAAACAATTCTCGTCTGGTCACCTAGTGGGATGATGCATCTCTACCTCTTAGCAACACCTCATTCAGAACCATCAGAAATCAGGTGGCATTACCCGAAATGACTTAGTACAAGACTGAGCCAAAACAGGAATGGCACCGAAACATTCACACAACATGGTGTACACTCTGGTACTCACAAGAAATAGCAGCGTCACAGTGTGGAAAACATTTAAACTATCAGAACTTCTAACCTCACACGTTTACGACCATCTCCAAAGACTTCAATACGGTACAGCAGCCTTCAACTCCCGACCTTTTCGATGCAGTCTACTGATTCCTCATCCATACTTCTTCTCATCGCTTCAACCGTCCTTCACCTCATTAACGTCCATCACCTTCTTACTATCCATTCACCTCCTTTCAGCCTACTATTCTACTCCAACCAATAAACAGCATACATCATTTAAACAGCACTGTCGTACCCAGGAGATCAATTGTTAAGGAAAATCCCAAAATAACACTACACCTGATGACATTAATCATCCACTTCAGGACGTGGTGAAGGACTATTATATACTTTTCACCTAATGGTACAGCAACGAGACAGGTGCCACTGTAGTTAATCTCTAGATCACTTTCGGTAGCTTATTTCGCAGTCGCACGTAGTGCTTAGTATGAATTATATCTCTAGAGTGCTGGAAAACTTTCCCGTAACCGCATACGCGACTACTTTTACACCTTTTTCTACTAGACACAATTATATATTGTGAATGGCTATATTCCAGAGTAGAAGAGACAGTACACCTACTTAAGGCGTTCCTTTGCTGACCTATCTTTATACCCTACACCACCACTGTGGTACAGGATATTATATGTTTGAGCATTTGTTTGTAACACCTAGAAGAAAGAGAGATAGACCCATTGATAAGTATAAGGTTCGACTCAGAATCATTTTCTGATTCGATTTAGCTATGTCCGTCTGTCCGGACTATCTGCCTATGTCTATCTGCCTATGTTAATTCGTGTACAAACTAGAGGTCGCAATTTTCGTCCGATCCTTTTCAAATTTGGCACAAACATTTTTTTGTCATAGAGACGAAGCTTATTGAAATTGGATCAAATCGGATCAGATTTGGATATAGCTCCCATATATATTCGTTCGTCCAATTTTGAGAAATATTGCAATAAAGCGCTCATTTCTTACCCGATGGCAGAAAGGATTTTTTGATGACTCTCGTCATTGCTGGTGAATTTCATAGAAATCGGTTAAGATTAAGATATAGCTCCCATATATAAAAAGGATGTTTTTTGCAAAAGCTACGAATGCATCCAGAAATGCATTCAATTGACGTATTGGAAGAAAACATTGCAAATTTCAAATTTTGCCCATGAACATACCACTAAGGGACGGGCGCAAACTTCTCTCAAATCAACGAGTGCAGTCTCCTTTTTACCTCCTTTTTATAGCCGAGTCCGAACGGCGTGACGCAGTGCGACACCTGTTTGGAGAGAAGTTTTACATGGCATGGTACCTCACAAATGTTTCTAGCATTAGGAGGGGAAAACCACCGCTGAAAATTTTTTCTGATGGTCTCGGCAGGATTCGAACCCACTAGTTCAACGTCATAGGCGGACTTGTTAACCTCTGGAAGGAAGACAACATTGAAACATTTATTCGTGAGATACCGGCACAGTCACGGCCAACATTTGCATGAAATAATCTTCAAACATTGAATTATATGGACCGTACTAACAATTCAAATAAAGATTTCATAAATTTTTCTGAATTTTATGTGTGTGTGTGTTCATTTTTTAACTTTCCTATAGCTTTTAAAAAAATCACCCCTAACATCGGCCTATTTTCACTTCTAGAGCTACTGCAAGCGCATTCATTGACCAATCTTCCCTAAATTAGGTATAACGCTTTCCTCGACGACTACCACAATATCTAAGAAATTTGTTCGAAATCGGTTCACATTTAGATATAACTTCCTAAACATGTTCGTCAGATATTGGGTAATTTGAAATAATGTTGTCATTTGTCAACCATTGTTTTTACAGTTTGGGCATTTGCTCGAAATTTGATACGGATTGCTTAGTAACCCATCTGAAAACATCCGCCGAGGTCTATCAAAATTGGTTCAGAAGTGGATATAGCTCGGCACCGCCCGACTTTTGTCTTTCCTTACTGGTTTTAGATCTACATATCCCAAGGCTGCAGTGATGCATCTTTTTATTAGTAGGTCATAAACAAACTTTTTTACGGTAGTGTTGATGCCTAGAAACTCCAGCTCCCTCATGATTATCGTCCGTTTTACATTATTGGAAATACCCTCAATGTCAAGACAGCAAGAGAACACTCTATGTAGGCGACTGGGTCTTGAAGGGCTGTTTCAGTGAACTTGCCCATACTATATACATGCTGTTGGCGAGACAGGCTTGCTGCAGAACATAAGTCTCACTCATTGTGTCCGTCACATATCGTGAATCCATCATATAACTAGAAAACTTGCTGATAAGGTAGCAAGTTGCATTGGCAAGCAGAATGAGAGTTGCACTTTGGGTTCTCTATAAAAATTTCGCAATTTATTAGATTTATTAAAGCAATTAGATGGATTCGACTGGAAGGCATCCTCCCTATCTTGTTCCAGTGGTAGCACAATAGATTAAAAGTGAATCCTTGACAAAAAGTGAGTGCAGAATGTCACTATAAACTAATCTTAGCTTTGTGGAGCGAACGAACAAACGAAAACACCAAGGCAAATTCTAAATTTGCCAATGAACACCCCATTAAGGAATAGCGGAGATTCTTCTCTGATATCAATCAGTGCTGTTCTACTCAAGTTTTTAGCTCAGTGATAAGGACCTACATTTGTCTTCAGTATTAATAAGGGGATAACCACCGCTGAAAATTGTTCTAATATTCTCTTCAGAATTCGAACCTTGACGTTCAACGACATAGGTGGACATGCTTACGTCTGTGCTAAGATGACCTCCAATGAAAACACCCATATCCACTTAAAATCCTGTTATTTGTTGTTGCAACATTTATTTATTTTTATGCACAAACATAAACTGCATTTGGTGGTCATCATTTGTTTGCTGCAATGCAGCGATGAAGCTTAAAACAAAATATGGCACCGATAGTCATCTCGTTAACCAGTTTCTAACGCACTATTAACCAGAAGATGGATTGATGACATTAACAGCCGGTCATCGCATTTCCCCGGTAATAATGTTTACAAATAATGTGAGTGCAACAAAATTAGATTCAGCTGATGTTAACAGCGTACATAGTCGTAACAATAGATGGCAACATCATTCTTGTATGAGCAAATGAAAATGAAAATACTCTTCATGTGAAATGCGGAAAAGGCTTTGTATTACACTTAAAAAAAAATAGTATAGGATCACTTTGCAGTTTCATAGTTGACGTTTCATTGGTATGTGCTCCACTAAAAATTTTATGATATCATTGTTTAACGACTTTTTAATGTTGGAAGCTTTAGGAATATATTTTAGATACTCATACAAAGGTTATGAATGTCTGTTTTGCCTTTTTCGACGCAGATGACATAAAAGAACACGTTTCTGTACTGATTTCATTAAATCGAAATAAATAGTTATTTGCATAAAGTTCATATTGCATTCAGGTGGTGTTTATCCCTCCGAATACTGACGAAGCGAAGTACACATTTGTACAAAATTAAGAACTTCGTCTTGATTTGGCTAAGGCACGTCCGTCTGTCCGCATTTCCTTTCTGTACTGATAGCCCCACAAAAAATAGTCTAACGGCGTTAAATCGCACGATTCAAGCGGCCAATTGATCAGTCCCGAACGTGAAGTAAAATGTTCACCAAACTCGCCTCTCAATAAGTCCATTGTTACGTGTGCTGTGTGGCATGGCGTCTTGAAACCACATGTCATGCATGTCAAGCTCTCGCTAACGCTCACCATTTACAGTAACATTACGATTCACATCATCTTTGAAGAAGTACGGCCCAATGATGCCACCAGTCTATAAACCGCACCAAACTGTAACCTTTTCTGGATGCATTGGTAGCTCATGCAATGCATCTGGCTGATCTTCACTCCGAAATCGACAATTCAGCTTATTAACGCACCCAAGCGATAGAATGTTTAGGGCATGTGGGGAAGATGATGAGACCTTGGAGCATTTACTATGTCATTGCCCGGCTTTAGCGGCTAAAAGACACCAGTACTTAGGTGGGGACACAATACCAGACATGAAGGGGAGTGGCATGGAAAACCATTAAGGATTTTTTCAATTAGCACCGAATTCCTAACTTGGATTTTCTTTTTCATGGTTACCTTTTTAGTATTTAGAGCGCACAACAAGCCAATTTCTGGAATTAATATCCACACCTTCTTTTTCAACCTGACCTAACCTATCCATGAACCAAAAATGAGCTTCGTCGTAAAATGGAAGAAGCGCGATGAACTTTGTTAACACGCATTTTGATTATAAAATTCAATAATTTTCAAGCTTTGTTCGTTTGCAAGACGATTCATGGTTAAATTATAGACCAATCTAAAGACGTTTAACAGTGAAACAAAACACGAAACGTGCGTGAGCTATTTAAACTAGTGTTGCTAAAAAAGATAATAGCTAAATATTCACCCTTTATAATAAAAATTCACCATTTGTGAAAGCAGCTATATCCAAATATGCTCTAACATGAAGCATGCTCAACGCAGATGGAAAGGGGTTACGCACAACACACTGATCAAAAATATTCCTCCTATGAAAGGAAGAAAGGAGGTCAGTATATCTCTTGGTGTCATAACGGGACACATAGGACTACGAGCTTACTTATGTTAAATCGGTGCATCAAGTGATAGCATTTGTAGGGCATGGGTGGAAGATGATGAGACGTTGGAGCATTTCCTTTGTCATTGCCCGGCTTTGGCGTCTAACAGATACCGGCACTTAGGTGGAGACACAATACCAGACATTAACCAACTTAGGGGAGTAGTATCGAAAACAATTAAGGATTTTGTAAGTAGCACGGAATTCCTAACATAAAATTTTCTTTTTGGAGGTGATTTTATAGTTTTTAGAGCGCACAACAAGGCTTAGGTGTATGTCCATAGTGGCATGGGGCGGATCAATATCTACACCCTCTGTTCAACCTAACCTAACTCTCTAACGGTTGAAAGTGTTTTGTGATATTGCAAATTCGCCAATGAAAATAACATTTAGGAACGGGGGCACATTTTTGCTTTATTACAATGTATTAAATTGGTTGAAGTGAGCCCAAATATCTACCACCTAAGCATTAGAGTATAAATTCGTTCTCTTACAAAAATAATATTTTCTATAGTCCAGCCATTATAAACCAACTATGAAAATTCCAAATTTGTAATTTATTATTGAATTTAATATCAGTTGAAAACAGGAAACTCCTCTAGTAATTTTATTTTTACGAGTGTGTAACATGCGGATAGCTTCAATTATGGACCTCTCAGAAACTCATCGCTAATCGTCTTGTTTTTATAGAGTTTTGCATATTACAATGAAATGTAATGAAATATACACTTTACTACAATGAGGCGTCATCCAAACCATAAACATGAAATAAACGCGTGAGTTTTGAGTAGGCAATGGAATCATGCGTTTGCTTTTTTTAAGTAAATAGTCTGAAAAAATAATGTAAATAGTCTGAAAATCATGTAATAGAACATTGAGTCATGGATTGGCTGATAGGTTGCAAGATATATATGTATAGATATATCTAAATTTTGTATTCAGCAATCTCTAAAATTAATAAAGTCAGTTTCTAAAAACGTTTTCATAGAATCAAACATTTGTTTGTTTCTCTATTAATAGGCCTCTCTTGACTTTTTGTACCATCCCAGCACGCCAACATTTTTTACAAAAATAAATAAAAATTGCACAAAGTTCCTTTGTCTACTTATAGCCAAGCGTATGCACCTACTGTAATTGAGCTTATGCAGTAAGTATTTCAAGCCATGGACATTCGGTTGAGCATGGTTAAATGGGTACTTTCACCTCAAATTGTTAATGCTTTGGTCAAAATTAAAAATAGCACTAATTACCAAATATACCCAGAGTATTATTACCCGTATGATGCATGCTTGCAATTTGTAAAGTTTAAAATTAATAAAGTCAGTTTCTAAAAACGTTTTCATAGAATCAAACATTTGTTTGTTTCTTTATTAATAGGCCTCTCTTGACTTTTTGTACCATCCCAGCACGCCAACATTTTTTACAAAAATAAATAAAAATTGCACAAAATTCCTTTGTCTACTTATATCGAAGCGTAGGCACCTACTGTAATTGAGCTTATGCAGTAAGTATTTCAAGCCATGGACATTCGGTTGAGCATGGTTAAATGGGTACTTTCACCTCAAATTGTTAATGCTTTGGTCAAAATTAAAAATAGCACTAATTACCAAATATACCCAGAGTATTATTACCCGTATGATGCATGCTTGCAATTTGTAAAGTTTATATTTCGGAACAAATTAAATTTTCGTTTAGTGCTAACATGTTGTGCCGTTGCAATTCATTGGTTATGATGAGCTGTTGTCGATTGTGTAAAATTACAGTAATGCAGCTACTTCCATCAACATGAGGGTAGGTTAGATTTAAGTGGTAGGGTGCAATCGGGAATTTTAGTCCAATGTAATGTAACAGAGATATGATAAGGACGACGCCTTATACCTCGTTTCATGGTATTCTCCCCTAGGTAACGACCAGCGGGGCTTAGCTTCGGCAGATTGAAGGCTTCACGTTTTGCACGGTGAAAGACGATGCCCTCACTAGGTTTACGAGGAGAGGTAGCAGCTCGCCAGATATTTACATTGCATCCCCTGATATCCTGAGCGACGTAACCTGGCAAGCCGTCATTTCTTAGATATCAGACCACCTCCCCATTATTCTCACCATCGACCGACCACCCGACTTCATAACCTCTGAGTGTGTATCAATCAAAATAAGGTCGGCTTCAGTGAAATTCCGAGACGTCATCAACGCAGCAGCCGCTTGCTTTATACGAACTAGTCGAATACCTCGATTTTCATTCGCCGAGCATCCGCATGGCATAGCACAACAACTGCTCTGGGTCAGGTAATAGGACGCTCCTCGTGGCACTGGACCTATTGACACAGTCAGCCATGCCAAACTCTTTGAGAACATCGCCAATACGTCCCTGCAGCCAGACCAGAAATGCTGGATCGCGAATTATCTGTGTGATCACAAGTCATTTGTGGAATTTAGGAATAAGAAATCGAAACGCCGTAGAATGAAAAAGGGTGTTTCCTATCTCCGGCACTGCTTAACCTCTACTTATCCTCCATTCCACCCTCTCCAGACTGCATGGATATCGTATCATATGCAGACTATTGTACGATCATGTCACCAGGCTTCCCGCCCATTGATGACATCTGCGATAGGTTAAACATCTACCTCAACGAACTTGCCTCTTATTGAAGATGTCTGTCACCAAATCTTCCGCCACATTGTTCACTAATATACGCATGAGGTGCGTAAGAAGCTGAAAGCGATGGTCGACGGAGTGACAATTCCGACCATCAAGTGTCCCAAAATACTTAATGTCACATTTCATAGCTCTTAAAAATTCTCCTCACATGCCACAGCAATTTGCGATAAAGTCAAAAGTAGAAACAAGGTCCTCAAGTCACTTGCAGGCAGCACTTGGGGTGCAGACCGCAGACCAATTGGCCGGTCTGTGGTAAGTTATGCAGCGCCAGTGTGGTCTCGTCAACTCTGACACGCAGTAGAATAATATTCAGAACTGTCAGAACACCGACCTTCGAACTGCGACGGGCTGTCTCCTCAGTTCTCAGGTGGACCACCTCCATCAGCAGACAAAGATCCTATCCGTGCGAAGACATAACTACATGCTGGCTAAGCAATAGCTTTTGGGCTGTTATCGCAGAGACTATCCAAATCATCATCTTGTGGATAGGTACTCACCGCCCAGAAGCCTTAAAGTAGATCTACATGATCTAGAGCGTCAGGTCCAGCGCTACCTGGGCCTAGACAACATTCATAGAGACACGGTAGCAGAAGCGGTGATTAACTACCGGCTGAATTTTGTCTTTGAAGAATGACAGCCTCCCATTGCACCTGGAGAAATTGACCTCCCCCGGCAAACCAGAGTAGTTTTGGCTCAATTTCGATCCGACAAATGCAGCCGCCTCAATTCCTACTTAGCAATGATTGATTCCAATATACAGGATGTATGTCCCGATTGTGACCAGGGACCACACGTCACCTGTTTAACTAGCCAGCCTATATATGGCACACGATTCAGAGATGTCGCCGTCAAACCTTAAGTCGCTAGTTGAATCCGCTCTGTAGAGAAGAAAAGCCTCATTGTAGGAAGTTATGCTAATGCACATCACCAGATATGGTGAAGTTCGGATGTCAACGAAAGGGGTGAGCTGCTTATTGAATATATTATAAGTTGCAATCTGGTGATTTGTAATAAAGGGGATAAACCGACCTTTATTATCAGGAACAGGTAGGAGGTACTAGATATAACCTTTATATCGGAAGATATAATTGGAAGAATATGCGACTGGGAAGTGTTGGATGACCACAGTTCTCTGATCATCGTTATATTAGTTTCAGAATTAATATATGTATTGTATATTGGAGAAAATACTGAAGCAGTGGTCATTCGGCTAAACAGAAGAAAGGCGGATTGGGATAAATTTCGCCACAAATTCTGCACGTCCCTTCAAGACTAGAAAAGAAATTGGAAAATACGGAGGATATAAATATAGTGGTGAAGCGGATCACGATGGCCCTGAATGACTCGTTTGTGTCAGCATGCCCTAGTGCCAAGCCAAGGACAAACAGCGACCGCCGAAAATCCTTTGGGCGATAAAAGGTTTCGACTCCTTTAAGTCGCCAGGCCCTGATGATGTATCATCGGTTGAATTACAAGCTGTGTCTGATAGGCTGGTTTCCTGGCTTAGGGAGATATACTCTGTTTGTATCAGAAATTCATATATAACTATGGGATGGAGGGACACAGTGGAACCTGTCTGCAGTGGAACCTGTCTGCTTGGGTGGAGAGAATGTTCCATTTACAGAAAGAGCAACATTCATGGGTGTTTTGCTGGACAGGAAATTGAAATCCAACATTTTGGAAAGGGCAAGAAAGGCCACTCTTGCTCTATACACCTGCAAGAGAGTCATGCATTGGGTATATACCGAAGTAGTCAGACCTATAATGCTATATGGTGTTGTAGTCTGGTGGATGCGCTTCAAAAATCCACCTACCGCTCAATACTTAACCAGATTCACTGCCGCACTGACGACTACACCATCTGATGCACTGAATTTAATGCTACATCTTATGCCTCTGGACATTGTGGCTACCCAAATAGCAGCGACCACTGCCGTGAGGTTAAGGGAGCTTTCTCATTAGTCATGTGGCGGCTACGGCCACTGTGTTATCCTTGCTACAATATCCGATGTTCTAGACAGTATGGTTTGTAACCACCATAGCCGCTTTTTTGATAAAAATTACTGTACCACTATCCTGATAGAACCAATAGGAACCACGATATCCCTGGTAACAGAAGTTACATTGACTTCTATACGGATGGATCCAAACAGAACGACCAGGTGGGCTTTGAGGTGTACTCTAAAGGTCTAGAACTGGTCATATCGAAGAGGTTACCCGACCACTGCAGTGTGTATCAAACGGAGATTCTTGAAATTAAGGAAGTGGAATGGCTAAGATATAATGTCATAACGACGATTGGGATGTATTTCTGAACACAAAAACCGCCCTCGACTGTCGCAGATCTCTCAACGAGATGGCTGAACAGTTCAAAATTCACCTGCTCTGGCTGCCGGGCCACAGAGATATTCCAGGGAATCGTAAAGCGGACGAGCTTGCGAGACTAGGAACTACCTTACACATTCCAGGGATACTGGAAACTGTGGGTATGACTCTAGCGACAAGTAAGCTATGTTTTCAGGACCAGGCCCGAAGGACAACGAATGATAGTTGGTCACAAAGAGGGGGCTGTGAGCATTCGAAAACTATGTGGCCAAATCTAGACTCGAAGAGATCTACTGCTTTGCTGTCATTGGCTAGAACAGACGTCTCAGTCATTGTGTCCGTCATGACAGGTCACTGTCTAATCAGAAAACATGCTGACATACTGAAGGTTGGCAGCAACGACTTTTGCAGAAGCTGTGAGGACATCGAAGAAGAAGAGACTAAAGAAAACCTTCTGTGTGTGTCCCGCACTAGCAGTCAGAAGGAGTTCCACGTCAGGTTCTCATTTGATCCCTCTGGACGCACCCCATCTCAGTCGCAAAGTTCCAGGATCGCAGAGTTTTTGTCACATTACAATGGACTAACATGTGTGATTGCACCCAACTGTCGCACCCAACTAGAACGCCTTAACAAGCTATATCCGCTTATTCAGAAAAATTCTCAAAGAAATAAATACCTAAGGTGGAACTTTTTCTACTTGCCACTGCAGGACCCAGGACTGCAGGACACAACAGATGTTCTCTCTAAAATTGATAAAGGCCGCAACTTTGGATACCCACTACCTCGGGTATATGTAAACCACCTTTCGTCAACATCCGGTGAAAAATGCATACCTTATGCCCCATAGCAGCTATATCGAAATATGTTCCGATTTGGACCAAATATTGGTAAGTACGAGTCATTGTTCAATTGTGTATAACAAAATATTGATATTTTTAGTAGCTATATCTAAAAATAAACCGACCTGAACCATATACGACACAAATGTCGAGAAGCCTAATATTATTCACTGTGCCTTTTATTGGGCCAAGACTTTAAATCGAGATATCGCTATATATGGCAGCTATATCCAAATCTGGACCGATTTGGGCCAAGTTTCAGAAAAATGTCGAAGAGCCTAACAAAACTCACTGTCCCAAATTTCGGAGAAATCGGACAATAAATGCGCCTTTTATGGCCCCAAAACCTTAAATCGAGAGACTCGTCTATATGGCCGCTATATCCAAATCTGGACCGATCTGATTAAAGAAATTAAAGAAGAATGTCAAAGGACCTAACACAACTCACTATCCCAAATTTCGAAGATATCGGATAATAAATGCGCCTTCTATGGGCCCACAACCTTAAATCGAGAGATCGGTTTATATGGCAGCTACATCCAAATATGGACCGATCTTGACCAAATTGAAGAAAAATGTCGAAGGGTCTAACACAATTCACTGTCCCACATTTCAGCAAAATTTGATAATAAATGTGGCTTTTATGGGCCCTTAATCGCCGGATCCGTTTATATGCTACCTATATCCAAATCTGGACCGATCTTGGCCAAATTGAAGAAGGGTGTCGAGCGGCTTAACACAACTCACTGTCCCAAATTTCAGCAAAATCGGATAATAAATGTGGCTTTTATGGGCCTAAGACCCTAAATCGGCGGAACGGTCTACATGGTCCGATATAGTACATCTTCGAACTTAACTTGCTTATGGACAAAAAAAGAATCTGTGCAAAGTTCCAGCTCAGTATCTCTGTTTTTAAAGACTGTAGCGTGATTTCAATAGGCAGACGGACAGACGGACGAACATGGCAAGATCGTCTTAGATTTTTACGCTGTTCAAGAACACATATACTTTATAGGGTCGCAAATGGATATTTCGATGTGTTGCAAACGGAATGACAAAATGAATATACCCCCATTCTTCGGTGGTTGGTTAAAAAACGTTTTCATAAAATGAAACATTTGGTAGAGCCTTTTGGAGTGAATTAAAGATGTGGCCGACGAATCTGCATTTAGCACTGTAGAACACTGACGCTGTGGGTAGGACACGGAAAATCCTATGGAAAGATCAGGATCGTGAGAAGAATAGGCCAATACTGAGAGAAGTATGCTATTTGGAGAAGATGAAGAGACGTTGCAGCATTACCAATTTCATTGCCTTGCATTCGCGGCTAACATACAACGTAATTTAGATGGAGAGGCAATACCGACCACACCCATCTAAAAAAATCGACTTGAACCTTTTGAGAAGTGCATCTTCAAACCTGAGTTGAATATATTTACTGATAGGCATCGACTTGGTATAAACAAAGCAATGTCAAGTTCGCTACTAACCTTCTTTAACACGCGCCATGCATGCACAAAATTTATAAGCGTTTGCACATTTTTGAATTAAACCATTTTCCACATTGCTCTAATCGATGGGCAATTGGCATCTACATTATTTGAAATTCACAAAACAGTTATTTTAAAACAGGAGAACTTGAATTGGTTTGGTAAACAAGTTAAACACAAGCTGCCATATTTTGCTATAAAAATATTTTTGGCCTTTTTATACCCTCCGCCCATAGGATGGGGGGTATACTAATTTCGTCATTCTGTTTGTAACTACTCGAAATATTCGTCTAAGACCCCATAAAGTATATATATTCTTGATCGTCGCGATATTTTATGTCGATCTAGCCATGTCCGTCCGTCTGTCCGTCTGTCTATCGAAAGCACGCTAACTTCCGAAGGAGTAAAGCTAGCCTCTTGAAATTTTGCACAAATACTTCTTATTAGTGTAGGTCGGTTGGTATAGTAAATGGGCCATATCGGTCCATGTTTTGAAGCCATATAAACCGATCTTGGGTCTTGACTTCTTGAGCCTCTAGAGGGCGCAATTCTTATCCAATTGGAATGAAATTTTGCACGACGTATTTTGTTATCATATCCAACAGTTGTGCCAAGTATGATTCAAATCGGTCCATAACCTGATATAGCTGTTTTATAAACAGATCTTGGATCTTGACTTCTTGAGCCTCTAGAGGACGCAATTCTTATCCGATTTGAATTAATTTTTGCTCGTAGTATTTTGTTATGATGTCCAATAACTGTGCCAAGTATGGTTCAAATCGGTTCATAACCTGATATAGCTGTCATATAAACAGATCTGGGGACTTGACTTCTTGAGCTTCTAGAGGTCGCAATTATTATCCGATTTGCCTGAAATTTTGTACGACGGATTCTCTCATGACCATCAACATACGTGTTTATTATGATCTGAATCGGTCTATAGCCCGATACAGCTCCCATAAAAATCGATCTCTCTATTTTACTCCTTGAGCCCCCAAAGGGCGCAATTCTTATTCGAATTGGCTGACATTTTACACAGGTCTCCAACATATAATTTAATTGTGGTCCAAACCGGACCATATCTTGATATCGCTCTAATAGCAAAGCAAATCTTTTCTTATATCCTTTTTTGCCTAAGAAGAGATGCCGGGAGAATAACTCGACAAATGCGATCCATGGTGGAGGGTATAAAAGATTCGGCCCGGCCGAACTTAGCACGCTTTTACTTGTTAATAATAAAACAACAAGTCCTAAATTTACTTTTTAGTAGATTCTCGGGAAAGGCATTTTTATACTTCCACCATCATATGGTATACTAACCTCGTATACAACCCCTTGCATATCGATCTTCAAACGCACAATGTACGAGTATGTGTAGTTTTGATAGTCTTGACATTCTAAGTGGGTCAAGACATGCCTGTCCGTTCGTCTGTAGAAATCACATTAGTCTGAAGAAATAAGACTATCCTCCTGACATTCTTGCATAGAGACATTCTATCAATGTTGCTGATAGGCAATATCGGTTCATATAAAGTTCATCCCAAATTCTATAAATTATTAGCAGAATCCATGGTACATAATAGCTATACAACAGTTGACCCGTCCAAACTTAGCAAATTTGTTATTGTTTTTATATAAACGGTTCTCTATGTCTGCTATAAAATTGCTAAATTGTGGAATTTTGAAAAACTTTTTTGGTCGTTCTTGCGAATTTATATTTTTAACACACAACAAAAAATATGCCTGACTTTCAAGGTTTTAGCAATTCAACCTTAAATTCCTAACCAGGAATTTGCCATAAAAACGGCATTGCATAACAATTGACCAAATTTGAATTTTCTTAAGACCAAAATTATTTAAAGGCACACATGCAAACGCGAGAAGAAATTGAAATGTTTACATTTAAAATGGCCAAACACTAAACTTTTCGCTTTGAGATAACTTCCTTATTGATTTCAACGCACGTGCGCCTTTAGGCAAGTTGGAACTTAGTGACTGTCTCTCCATCCACACACCCATTCTTTAGTCCATCATTTTTCAATGAGTTTGTGCCACATGTTACCGCCAAATACTTTATTTTCGCTGAATCAAATCGTACAAAAACATGGCGATGACTTAATTTTTTATAAAATTGCAAACTTCTAATATGCGCCCATAAAATGCGAATGAATACATGTCCATTAACTTGCTACAGTTCACTAATATTTTGGGACCATGTGTATGCGTTTCGTTAAGTATGTGGCAACATCTATGCTCGCGATTGTGGTCAAACAAAATCGAAAGTACTGCGACTATCCAAAATGCACCCAGTTTTTGTCAGTCATTCGGTGGTTCGCCAGAAAACACCGTACCAGCCCATTTCATGAATGGGTTATCCGTTTCGGCATCAGCACTCAAGAGAGGGGCAAATCATTGGAATTCTGTTGCATTAAGGTACTAGTGGCAACATGCATGCTTTGTTCACTCACTCCATTTTATGACTTTTTGCAATAAATTTTTTTTTCAAATTGCAATTGGTGATATAAAAAACTAAAGCAGTCCAGCTGACCGTCGTTCACTCTTTGCAGCCGAATATTTGTGTTGGTTGCACTTTATCGAAACTATTGCATATAACAAAAAGTCCAGCCCATAAAACAGCAAAGCAATATGTGCCTGGTAGTAAATGTACGAATGTGTGGTCAACGGACAATGAAAGGTTCACAAACCTCATTTCCCTTGATAAGTAAAAATTGAACTCGTAGTTCACCAGTAAAATGTTAATACAAACTTTTAAAAAGTAGGTTAGGTTAGGTTGAAAAGGAGATGTGGATACTAATCCGCCACATGTCATTATAGACATACACCTAAGCCAGTTATCGGCTTGTTGTGCGCTCCAATTACTAAAAAGTAAACTTGAAAAAGAAAATCGTAGTTCACCAGTAAAATGTTCATACAAACTTTTAAAAAGTAGGTTAGGTTAGGTTAGGTTGAAAAGAAAGTGCGAATTAATCCGCCCCATGTCATTATAGACATATACCTAAGCCAGTAATCGGCTTGTGGTGCGTTCCGATTTCTAACAAGAAAATCTAAGTTAAGAACTCTGTTCAACTAACAAAATCCCCAATTGTTTTTCATACCACGCCCTTAAGTCGGTTCATGTCTGGTATTGTGTCATTACCTAAGTGCCGTTGTCTGTTAGCCGCGAAAGCCGGGCAACAACAAAGAAAAGTCCCATTATCTTCCCCAAATGCCCTACACGTGCAGGGCAGGGCACTTCTGCACACTGATGTTGCAGAAGTGAGCTCGCAGTCCTATGTGTTATATTATAATGCCGAAAGCTATATCAACCTACTTCTTACTTTCTTTCAGTAAAAGCCTCGTCTTCTCATGATCCGGATCTTCCCATAGGATTTTCGTCGACCTGCAGATCGGTTCGTTTGAATCACAGTGTTTCACGCGCGTTCGTAACCCACGCCCTTATCTCGGATTGCTTCGACCCGAAAGGTTTCGGGTTAACCAAGTTTATTGATTGTAGTCCTCTGGCCTTCACTGCCAAATCGTCTGCGCTTTCATTGCGCTTTGCTGCGCTATGGGTCGACACTCAAACGATGCGGATTGTGCCATCCTCAGAGAAGGCATTAATCTCTTTCTTACACTGCAAGACTGTTACCGTCCTGGTTGTTATTGACCTGATGGCTAGTTTACTGTCCGCAAAAATATTCACACTAGACGTCTTTGCATTAGCAGTACACCACCTCTGGCATTCCGTGATCAATGTAGACCTCTAAGACCACTCTATCCTCTAGCTTTGTATAGTATGATCTTCTAGTTGGCAATGCTAGGATTCCACCAATCCAAGACTGTGTCTCTGACAGCAGTGCCTCGCACTTGACCACCAAGATTCCTATCGACGCCTCGATTATACCGCGATGGTATGACCTACTCCTATACTCAATCTTTTCTCCCATCGCCTAAGTCTCACAGCTGCAGTGACTGCCTCACACTTAACCTGTATGTCAATGGGTCGGATATCTAGAATAGTCTCCAGTGCCCTAGTGGGCGTGGTCCTCATCGCTCCGCCTATGCCAAGACAACATGTTCCCTGAACTTGTTGTATGGTCCTAATGTTACACTTTTTCTCCAAAGCTATCCATCAAACTACTGAGTCGTAAGTAAGTATTAGTCTAATCACGCTTCTGTGGAGCCTGTGGATTATCCTCAGATTCAAGCCCCATTTCGAGTCTACGGCCCGTCTACATAGTGCCCAACATCTGTGAGCCTTCTCAGTACGATTCCAATTCAGTTTCCTGCCCAAGATAACACCTAAGTATTTGACCTTGTCAGATATCGAAATCGTTCTATTGAGGAAATGTGGTGCGTCAAATCGGCTCACCTTTGTTCTCCACACGAACAAGCAGATTTCGGTCTTTTCTGGATTAACATTGAGTCCCTAGGTCTAGGCCAGTCGTATGGCATATGCAAGACCCTTTCGGCCCTTCTGCGTAGCTGGCTCGGAGCTTTACTACTGGTCTAAGGATTGGATCAGTGTGTCGTTCCGCACATTGTCAAAAGCCCCCTCGATGTCAATGCATACGGCCGGGGTGTGCGTTTTGGCATCGAAGGATTCTTCTATTTTATGCACAACCTCGTGCAGGGCAGTCTCCACCGACCTTCCCTTGACATAGGCATCCTATTTGTATTTGAGCAGTTCGCTAGATGTCCTACTCTTTATCATGGTGTCCACTATACGTTCCATGGTTTTGAGTAGAAAGGACGTAAGGCTTATGGGTCTGTAGTCCTTTGGTGTCGCATAACTTGCCTTGTCGGACTTGGGTATAAACACCACCCTTGGCTCCTGCCAGGCTTTCGGATTATATGAAAGTCCTAGGCACGCTGTGAAAATATTGGCCAGATGAGAAGCCAGATAGTCTGCCTCTTTCTGTAGTAACGCCGGAAATATTCCAGCAGTTTCGGATGACTTAAATGATTTGAAGCTCCTCAAGGATTCCTTCACCATAAATTCCATAATTAATATAAACCTTCGATCAACGTCATTATTCCAAGATTCGGGTGTCTCCGTGAGTCCCGCCGTATCTTGCGGGATATGGAAGTGAGAGTAGAGACAACGGAGGACATGTTGAGGCTTTTGTCTCTACTCTCACTTCCATATCGTGTTTAGACATGGATTTTTGAGAGAAACTTTTTTATCTTGGCGGCGTTATTAACGCTATCGACCTGTTCGCAGCTTCTATGAGGCGCGTTTTGCCGCTCTAAAAGCCTTATAGTATTCCTTGAGCCATGTACTAAAGCCTATGGACTTCTTTCCTAATATTGCGAATCTCCCTGGTCATGGTTTTTCTTGGGCTGATTTCCTTTCTCGAAGAGGAAAACTATCTTCGAAAGAATCCACTAGTGCATTCGTAATCCTGTTGACATTGTCGTCAATGTCTTATATGCTTGGACAATCTAAATTACCTCCCCAAAATCTTCTTCTAAGTAGTCTTCCGACTACCAATGCTCGGCGCTGGCAGTGCATTGGTATACATATCCAAAGATAGCTAAACCCGCTCGTCAATTTTGTTAACCTGTTGATGAACACGTGACTGTCGATGCTACTTATTTCTTTATCATATGGAAAAAACTTTATGTAATGCATATTGCCACTGTTCCTTAATGGAATGTTCACAGACAAATTTGCACTGACGAACATCCACTGAGACACACATTTCCATTGGCCTACTGGTCAACATCTTAATCATGAAACTTCCTTAAATCTACCTGTACCTACATTTGTTCTCTTATTGGACTTAGCTGCATTTACTGTCACATACATTGAAACACATATCTCCATTTGCGTAGTGGTAAATATCTCAATCATGAAACTTCTTTAAAACTTCCTGTGCCAACATCTATTCCATTTTTGGGCTACCTACCCGTCTCTTGCTAATAACAACATAACTTGTGTGCAATGTAACGAAAACGTTTCGCCCCTTCTTTTCTACCCCCTGCTATTGTTGTTTAAAACTCTTTTTATACCCACCACCATAGGATGGGGGTATACTAATTTTGTCATTCCGTTTGTGATACCTCGAAATTGTTTTCTAAAATCCTATAATGGATATATATTCTTGATTGTCTCTTCATTCTGAATCGATCCGTCCGTCCGTCTGTCGAAATCACGACAGAGGGCGAACGCGTAAAGCCAGGCGCTTGAAAATTTGTACAGATACTTAATATCGATGTGATCGTTGGGGATTGCAAATTGGTCATATCGATTAGATTTAGATATAGCATCCATATAAACCGATTTGATTTCTTGAGCCCCTGGAAGCCGAAATTTTTGTCCGATTTGGCTGAAATTTTGCAAGTAGTATTCTGTTATTACTTTCAACAACTGTGTCATCTGCGGTCCAAATCGTTCTATAACCTAAAATAGTTCCCATATAATCGCCCGATTTGACTTCTTGAGCACTTTCAAGCCCCAACTTTTGTCCGATTTGGCTGGAATTTTGCATGTAGTCTTTTGTTATGACTTCCAACAACTGTACAAGTACGATCAATATATAACCTGATATGGCTCCCATGTAAACCGGTCTCTCGATCATCCTTGTTCGGTTTCTACAAGCTGCAATTTTTGCTGGTTTGACAGAAGTTTGGTATGTAGAATAAAATTATGCCCTACAACTTCATTTATTTTGTATACATTTTTAGCAGAATCCATGGAATCCCAAGATACGGCCCGGCTGAATTCAGAATGACGAGACGATCAAGATTATATATACTTTATGGGGTCTTAGACGAATATTTCGAGGTGTTACAAACGTAATGTAAATATCGTGTTCATAGACCTACTCTATACAATCTAATTCTAGTTTTCCGGTTCACGATAACGGCTTCAATTATGTTAGTGGGTACATAGCCATAGTGCCTTACTATCACCATGTCATAACTTTCCTTCATACGTTATCAATCTTTCCTAAAACAATCCACACTTTGAATGCATTCAAATGATATAAGAAATTTTGCTCCCAATAGCCTCATTTGTTAATAACGCAATACAACAATAACAATTAGAAAATACCATAGACCTACAAAAATACACGTCTCATTTCACAATTTGTCCATTTTATGGAAGTGGTAGGTATGTATTTGATAATTTAGCACTTACCAAACAATAATTGGAATATAAGCAACAGAAACTTATTATTGAGCGACAACGAATGTTTTGCTCTTTATAAGCAACAGGAACTTTTATACCCACCACCATAGGATGGGGATATACTCATCTAGTCATTCTGTTTGTAACACCTCGAAATATTGGTCTAAGACCCGATTTGTATATATATTCTTGAACCTCTCGACATTATCCGTCAGTCCGACCGTCCGTCTGTCGAAATCACAAAAGCGGTCGAACGCGTAAAGCTAGCCACTTGAAATTTTGTACAGAAACTTAATATTGATGGAGGTCGTTGGGTATTGCAAATGGGTTATAACGGTTCAGATTTTTATATAGGTCCCATATAAACCGATCTCCCGATTTGACTTCTTGAGCCCTTACAAGACGTAATTTTTTTTTAAGACGAGCAACGCTTGCAAATCATTGAATTTTATTACCAAAATCAGTGTTCGGTTCGAAATGTGTTCATTCACCGTAACGTTGCGTCCAACAGCATCTTTGAAAAAATACGGTCCAATGATTCCACCAGCGTACAAACCACACCAAACAGTGCATTTTTCGGGATGCATGGGCAGTTCTTGAACGGCTTCTGGTTGCTCTTCACTCCAAATGCGGCAATTTTGCTTATTTACGTAGCCATTCAACCAGAAATGAGCCTCATCGCTGAACAAAATTTGTCAAAATTTGAACACATTTCGAACCGAACACTGATTTTGGTAATAAAATTCAATGATTTGCAAGCGTTGCTCGTTAGTAAGTCTATTCATGATGAAATGTCAAAGCATACTGAGCATCTTTCTCTTTGACACCATGTCTGAAATCCCACGTGATCTGTCAAATACTAATGCATGAAAATCCTAACCTCAAAAAAATCACCCTTTAGTTCTCATGTAAACCGGTCTCTCGATCATCCTTGTTCGATTCCTAGAAGCCTTCATATTTGCTATTTTGACAGAAGTTTGGTATGTAGAATAAAATTATGCCCTTCAACTAAATTTATTTTGTTTATTTCAAGTTTTTTTTTTGCCTGTTAGGGCGAAGATCATTAAATTTTTTTTAAACGGAGCAACAGCGAGAGCCATTGCCGTTGTCTTAGCGTTCGAAGCCATCAATACAACTTCCAACAGATGCACAAAATCATATGTTGTACGGAAGAAGTGTAATTTGTCACAGAAAGAATATCTGTCACTACACAAAAATACATGCATTGAGAAAAGTAAAGCTTATAGACAGAGTTGTCGAGTGTGGTTAATGTAATAATTGTATCATAGATGCGTTTTCGCTATTAATATGATTCATATACAACACACCAACCCTTGAAGCCATCACACCTAATATGGCTGAAAAATCTTCTAACCAAAGACAAAACGCGTCCCATAGTGGTTAGTGTGTGCTGTTATCTTTGGATTTCCTTTTCCATTTGCATCGCCGATCATTGAGTTCGTCTCAAAGGAAAAACAAGTAAAAGCGTGCTAAGTTCGGCCGGGCCGAATCTTATATACCTCCACCATGGATCGCATTTGTCGAGTTCTTTTCCCGGCATCTCTTCTTAGGCAAAACAGGATATAAGAAAAGATTTGCTCTGCTATTAGAGCGATATCAAGATATGGTCCGATTTGGACCACAATTAAATTATATGTTGGAGATCTGTGTAAAATGTCAGCCAATTCGAATAATTGGGGGCTCAAGAAGTAAAATAGAGAGATCGATTTATATGGGAGCTGTATCGGGCTATAGACTGATTCAGAGCATAATATATGATGGTCATGAGAGAATCCGTCGTACAAAATTTCAGGCAAATCGGATAATAATTGCGACCTCTACAGGCTCAAGAAGTAAAGATCCCAAATCGGTTTATATGACAGCTATATCAGGTTATTTACCGATTTAAATCATACTTGGCACAGTTGTTGGATATCATGACAAAACACGTCGTGCCAAAATTCATTCAAATCGGATAAGAATTGCGCACTCTAGAGGCTCAAGAAGTCAAAACCCAAGATCTGTTTATATGGCAGCTATATCAAAACATGGATCGATATGGCCCATTTACGTATTGTAAACCGACCTACACTAATTAGAAATATTTGTGCAAAATTTCAAGCGGCTAGCTTTACTCCTTCGGAAGTAAGCGTGCTTTCGACAGGCAGACAGACGGACGGACAGGCGGACGGACACGGCTAGATCGACATAAAATGTCACGACGATCAAGAATATATATACATTATGGGGTCTCAGACGAATATTTCGAGTACTTACAAACAGAATGGCGAAATTAGTATAACCCCCTCCTATGGTGGAGGGTATAATAAACAAAAATTGTAAATTTATTTTGTATAAATTTTTAGCAGAATCCATGATGGTGGGTTCGCAATATTCGGCCCGGCCGAACTTATCACGCTTTTACTTGTTCAAAATTAAACTCTACACCTTACGATGAGGGGCATACTCACTTGGTCATATAAAGGTGTACTGGTCAGAAAAGTAATTGAATACAAGTACATGGGATTAATACTAATCCCGAAATTATCTTTTACTAAACGCCTTTCAAAAAAATAAGAAGCTACAAAAATTGCCCCTTATTCCACATAGAACCATTTTATCGCTAAACCATCCGTTAGCCTTACCTCGAAGTGGGAGAATTTTTTAGCGGTTTGGGTCTCTTTATATAGCTACGATGCGCAAATATGGGGAAGCTCCTATTTTAGTGAGGTGGAAAAACTCTACCGCTACTTTCAAATATTGAAACTTCCGGAGCCCACACCAAAACCGAATATATATGCACCTTGATTATAATGTTGACCCCAAGTATTGCACACAAAAATTCAGCCAAGGACAAATAACTTTTATTCTGAAAGCTAGAGGTGATCTTATTTGGTTGAAGTATACTATGGAGGAAAAATTCAAAATATATGATTTCTTGACTAAAACAGAAGCATTTTTTTAAAAGATTGTATAGAATTGTTTTAGAAACGCTATAATTTTACACAACATAAATTCTAAATTATTGACTTTTATGATGACCTCCAGAATTGTTAATACACTCAGAAAAATGGTGAGAAAAAATTAAAGTAAAACACTTATTCCAAATAAATTATCCAATTTTAATCTGATTTGGTTAAATTTTGATTAAATCAAAGAATACTTGTAAATTTTTAATAAGTTTTACTCATCTGTAATTAGTGGGATATAGTTCATTAACTTGGGTTTAGAAAGTCAGTTTACTTAACCAATTTTCTTCTCAACAAGCTTAATAACCCCGTTGCAAACAACGTTTTTATTTACCCAATATAAACATGTTGTTATGTTGTTACCTATATGCTTTAATTTTAACAAATATTCGTTCAAAATAGTTTACGAATTTCTCAAATTTTGTTTAAAATAAAGTTTGGTTGACAGGTTTTGTAACAGAGATGATTAAATCTATTCTTCTCAGTCACACCAAACATAGCTTTAATGCAATTATAAAGGTGCTTTTTTAACACGTTGTTAGTCAGTCATACAATAACCACAATGCTATTGGAGCTATATCAAGTTATAGTCCGATTCGGACCATAAATGAATGCTGGACATTGTAGAAGTCATTGTGTAATATTTCAGTTTATTCGGATAAGAATTGCGCCTTGTAGGGGCTAAAGAAGCAAAATCGGGAGATAGATTTATATGGGAGCTGTATCACGCTATTGATCGATCAGACCATATTAGACACGTAGCCAAATCGGATTTGAATTGCGCCCTCTAGAGGCTCAAGAAGTGAAGATCCCAGATCGGTTTATATCAAAAATAATAATAATAAAAAGTATTTGTGCAAAATTTCAAGTGGCTAGCTTTACTCCTTCGAAAGTTAGCGTGCTTTCGACAGACAGACGGATATGGCTAGATCGAATTAAAATGACATGAAGAACAAGAATATATATATACATTATGGAGTCTGAGACGCATATTTAGAGGTGTTTCAAACATAATGGCGAAATTAGTACACCCCCATCCTATGGTGGAGGGTAGGTATAAAAAGGAAAATCCGTCCTTTATATTTTCCTCTATTTACCTGGGCTGTGCAGTTAAGCATCAAGCGCATGTGCCGCCATCAAAAAGGCGTCAGCAACACACACACAGACAACAGCTGAAAACCATGCAAACCATTCCCGTGGCGCACAAACATATGACAACGCTCAGTGTGAAGTACGCATTTTCCAAGAAAGGTCGTGGACGGTAGCAAGAGCATAAATAAATCGAGTTCTATGCGCGGTATCTCTTTTTAGGCAAACAAAGAATATTGAATAAGAACTGTTATGCTATTGGAGCTATATCAAGTTATAGTCTGATTCGGACCATAAATGTATTGAATGCTGAACATTGTAGAAGTCATTGTCTAATCTTCCAGTTCATTCGGATAAGAATTGCTCCTAGTAGTGGCTCAAGGAACAAAATCGGGAGATAGGTTTATAAGGGAGCTGTATCAAGTAATTGATCGATTCGGACCATATTAGACACGTCTGTTGAAGGTCATGAGAGAAGCCGTTGTACAAAATTTCTTCCAAATCGGATGAGATTTGCCCTCTAGAGGCTCAATAATTCAAGATCCCAGATCGGTTTATATCAGGTTCTATATCGATTTACGCCATACTTAGCACAGTTATTGGAAGTCATAACAAAACACCTCATGCAAAATTTCAGCCAAATCGGTTGAGAATTGCGCGCTCTATTGGCTCAAGAAGTCAAGATCGAAGATCGATTTATATGACAGCTATACCAGATTATGAACCGATTTGAACCATGCTTGGCACTGTTGTTGGAAGTGATGCCAAAACACCACGTGTAAAATTTCAGTCAAATCGGATAAGAATTGCGCCTTCTAGAGGCTCAAGAAGTCAAGACCCAAGATCGGTTTATATGGCAGCCATATCAAAAACTGGACCAATTTGGCCCATTTACAATCCCAACCGACCTACACTAATAAGAAGTTTTTGTGAAAAATTTCAAGCGGTTAGCTTTACTTCTTCAAAAGTTAGCGTGTTTCGGCAAACAGACGGACGGACGGACATGGCTGGTTTGATTTAAAATGTTACGACGATCAAGAATATATATACTTTATGGGGTCTTAGACGCATATTTCAAGGTGTTACAAACAGAATAATATGAAATAAAATTACCAAGGTAAATTTGCTGAGTCACGATATTTATCTCTTCTTTCTGTTCAAATAATGTTTTAGACTCTCGTCTCAGAATATAATTACGAAAAGAAATTTAATATTCGACTCGGACCATAACTGAGTTGAATGTTGGAGACAATAGTAAAAGCCATTGTGTAAAATTTCAGACAATATGAGTAATAATTGCGCCCTTTAGGGGCTCAAGAAGTGAAATAGGGAGATCGGTTTATATGGGAGCTGTATCAGGCTATAGACCGATTCAGACCATATTTGACACGTATGTCGAAGGTCATGGGGGAAGCTGTTGTACAAAAGTTTAGCCAAACAAGATAATAATTACGCCCTCTGGAGGCTCAAGAAGTCAAGATCCCAGATCGGTTTATATGGCAGCTTCATCAGGTTATGGAGGAATCTGAACCATATTTGGCACAATTGTTAGAAGTCATAACAAAACACGTCATGCTTTATTCCTTCGAAAGTTAGCGTGCTTTTGACAGACGGACGGACATGGACAGATCGACTACAAATGTTATGACGATTAAGAATATATATAGTTTATGGAGTCTTAGACGAATATTTCGAGGAATTACAAACAGAATGACAAATTAGTATACCCCATCCTATGGTGGAGGGTATAGAAAAAAAAAAAAGCATTCTGTTGTTTCACTGATCTTTCTTTAACTTTGTTTGCAGAAACTTCTAAAATTGTAATGCGATCGAACTTCTGGGAAAATATGGTGCTTACTCCTATGCGACTTATTTGGGAATTTTTCCAAAACCATTAAAAACAACATTTGAAATGTATTAACAAAATAAAAAAGATTAAAATCAACAATATGTGTTGATTTCAGTTCAAAATGTCTTTCACGATTGTTCATCATATGCACTGCATAAAACATAATTTAGTTACATTTATTTAACATTGGACCATAACGAAGTTCATTTGATGTAATTATATTTTAGATCTACATTAACTAAAAGCGAATAAAAATGTCTTTACCGCTATGTGAAGTTCAATTATGACACAAACTGCTCATAACCAGTTATAGCTCGCATTTAAGACGATATCCTCAATTGACTTCTTTGGCTTCTTTTGGCCTCTTAGTTGTGCTTAGAATGAACTAAATATTTTTAAAATTTATTTGGATTTGCCAACATGCAGTATATGTCACAAACATCACAACAAACTCAAAGACCTCACATTTTTCAAGCGTGTAAGCAAGAAAAATCAAAAGGTGTTTGCCTGAATTTGTCTTCAGGTGGTGACAACATTTTGGTCTCGAGAGGAGATGTTGTAAAAGGAAAAAAAAAACTTCAAATGTTTGGTATTTTAAACGGATAATGGGAGCAGTTGGAACTAAATGCAGCAGTACAACATATTGAGATTGCGTACAATACTAAAGTCAACTTCCATACTAGACCTGCACTGGCACATACCTAAATCTTGGTGGCATAGTAACATGCAAGCATAGTAGCTAACGAACATATTTGTGCTTTTGTATAGAAAATCCAATCGATATACAAGTATATATTTTGGAATTGTTGCAAGTTAATAAAAATCTCTTTTTGTCTATGGTGTTGGCTACAAACAAAAATTTAGGTCAATTTTCTTGTTTCGGCTGTATTACGTTGTAGCTATGTACCACAAATGTTTATAAGTATTTCGTTAAGATTTTTTTTTGTTTTCGATTACAAGAAAATTCACAACCTACGGTCTATGCAGAACTATGCAGTACGATGGCTGCATTTATGGGTAAAATATTGCAATGGCCCGTTTGCATCAGCACCCATCGACCCAGCACAAGCGAAAAGCAATGATTTTGCGTGCTCGATTGCTTTCGAAAAAAAAAATGAATTGATCAGGCCTTTACAACAAATTTGCTACACGCACGCAGAGTTTTCTTCAAAAGCTTCCCCCACATACACACAGCAGCCCAACGAGCTGAGCGTTTAAGTTAAACAAAATTTCAATCATAAATGATTTTGACATGAATGCTTAGTGCCTTGATTGGTAGCTACCATTAAGGTCTATGAACTTTTTTTTGTGTTGCCAAACGAATGATTTCTCTAAATAGCAGCTGCACATCAAAACAAAAAAACTGAAAAGTTTATATCTTCAGTACTGAGCATTAAAATGTTGGATGATTGTTGCATGGAAGCAAAACGAGCAAAAGAAAGGCGATGAATTCATTTGAACATAATTTTTCTGTTTGGGTGTAATATATATTGACTTTTGATTTAATTTTTAGAGATTTTGCTTATTTTGCTTTTATTTTGTACTCTTAATGTGAAAAGTATGTCAAATTGTTATAACAATCCTCTTGTAGATGAGGAGTCTTCACTTAGATTTCCTTTTGCAGCGACTCCTACAACGTTTTAGCTTCATTATTGTTATTTTAATTGATTTTTTTATTTATTTGTTTTTTTTTTTTTGGTATTTGCGTGTTATGAAGTACCATCTTTCATTTAGTTCTGCAAAAAACACTAAACTTTCTTTCGTTTGTTTTGATTGCCAACACGCAATGGTTGTTGCCATTCTTTTCAAACAAAAGACTTAAGAAACAAACTTTTTTTGTTAGACATCTATTTGACAAGGCGCTCTTATTTACAGAGCAGGCGTCAATATTATGAGACATCATTGTATGATGTGTGAAAGAAGTACCAAATAAGTACTTAATTACATCTAAGCTCTTCACTATTTCATAGTATATGGAACAAGTAATGATGAGGTAAGTTCTGCCAGGCCGAATTTTCGATACCCACCACCATAGATGTATTTCATGTCATACATAACTACACATAACGACATAAGAACAATATTTAGAGTAAAAGGTCAAATAAACTTATAAGTTTTGCAGTTGTAGCTTACTTTAGATAAGATTGTAGTGGCATTCTGCAATCAGACTCACCAAAACTCGTTAGACCATTATGATTTCACAGGAATTAGGAAAGGAAGATGCATTTTTAGTTCTTACATTTGAATTGGACAGATCGGTTTAAAAGTCAAAAAACTTTGAATGTTCACATTTTCTAACAAGTCTATGTAGGGGCTCAGGAAGCAAAATCGGGAGATAGGTTTTTATGGGAGCTGTATCAAGCTATTGATCGATTCAGACTATATTAGACACGTATGTTGAAGGTCACGAGAGAAGCCGGATGAGAATTGCGCCCTCTAGAGATTCAAAAAGTGAAGATTTCAGATCGATTTATATGGCAGCTATATCAGGTTCTATACCGATTTACGCCATACTTAGCACAGTTATTGGAAGCCATAACAAAAAACCTCATGCAAAATTTCAGGTAAATCGGATGAGAATTGCGCGCTCTATTGCCTCAAGAAGTCAAGATCCAAGATCGGTTTACATGACAGCTATACCAGATTATGAACCGATTTGAATTATATTTAGCACAGTTGTTGGAAGTGATACCAAAACACTACGTGCAAAATTTCATTCCAATCGAAAAAAGTATTTGTGCAAAATTTCAAGCGGCTAGCTTTACTCCTTCGAAAGTTAGCGTGCTTTCAACAGACAGACAGACGGACGGACATGGCTAGATCGACTTAAAATGACATGACGATCAAGTATATATATACATTATGGGGTCTTAGACGCATATTTCGAGGCGTTACAAGCAGAATGACGAAATTATTATATTACGGGAAACATAACCGGCCATATGGCCTCGCGCATGGGAGTGCCACCCAACGACTTCTGTGAACGATGTTTTGAGGAGGATGAGATGATTGACCTGCTCTGCTCTGGGTCTATAGGGAACACGGGTTTCCTCCGATCTCGGTGAACTTGCAGATGTGTCTCTGGGGAGGCTCTTCATGTGGTTAAGACGGATTTTATTTGACGAGGGACGCGAAGTCATCAATATGCTGTCATGCATGCTCAGACCCGTAGCATCAATCCTTGGCACTTGGCGTGTAAATACTTGAGTGAGTGTAGACTTGCGGTCCGCGGAAACACTCGCGAGGTGATGTGATGGATAGGCGCCTTCTCCATATTCTTGCATTCAAACTAAACTTAATTTCTGAGTTCGAAAACCGACCTCTAGAACGAACTGCATCGGTGTCCCCAGACAGTTTGGACCCATCCGTGTAAACCAAGGGACCCTAGAAGGGATGGGACAATCTCCACGTCGCCACCGAAGAAGGATACGCCCGGTACATAGTATGTCGCGTCGCCAATTAAACGGCCCACAGTGTTGCCAAATCTTGGAACTTTTGAAGGGAAAGAGATATGGACACCACATAGTTAATGTTGAGGTTTTCCAATAAGTATGCACAATTTTGAGACCCTAGTATGTCCAGGGACTGATCCGTGGAGCTTGAAAGTTGGTCACCTCGAGAATGTGAAATTTTGAATTGCTTGACAAACAGTTATTTATAGGGCGATCGGATTGATTTAAAAGATAGAGCTCATAAAACCCTACAAAAACCCCGATATGTCTAATATATATCTAACGGTTTGAGTTTGATTGAGTGGACTTAAAACAATGTTTTTTTTTTTAATTTTAGTCCAGGTATCGTCGGTATTTGTGAAATTGTGGGACTATTTCTGAACTGATTAAAATTTCTTTACATCGTTAGAAAGGTTACAAAATGCTACGAGTTTAAAAATGCAACAGCATTATTTCCTTCATAACTTTCTTTTTTCTTCCAGTAGGTGTTATTTTCTTTTTGTTATGTTTTAAAGAGCACTTATTGTATGGGTTGCCCAAAAAGTAATTGCAGATTTTTTAAAAGAAAGTAAATGCATTTTTAGTAAAACTTAGAATGAACTTTAATCAAATATACTTTTTTTACACTTTTTTTTCTAAAGCAAGCTAAACGTAACAGCTGATAACTGACAGAAGAAAGAATGCAATTACAGAGTCACAAGCTGTGAACAAATTTGTCAACGCCGACTATATGAAAAATCCGCAATTACTTTTTGGGCAACCCAATAGATGCTTGTAATGCTGTGAAAGTTCCGATGTGACCAACCAATATATATGCTAATGCCTTCCCAAAATAGACAATTTTTAGACAAAACATTTTGTTTTTTCTTCCTTTAAAAGAAGAATCAATCCGATCATAAAGGACTGTTTGGCAAATAATTTACAATTTGACATGCTGGATGTGACCAACTTTCAAGCTCTAAGGATCAGCCTCTGGACCTACTAAGGTCCTCAAATATTGCATACTTATTGTAAAACACTTCAACATTGACTATGTTAAGTTCCGTGTACATTTCTCAACGAGTATCCTTTTGAAAGTTCCAAACCGATATAGACCATATACGACACGGATGTCGAAAAGCCTAACATAAGTCACCGTGTCAAATTTCAGTGAAATCGGATTATAAATGCACATTGTATTGGGGCCAAGACTTTAAATCAAGATATCAGTCTTTATGGTAGATATATCCAAATCTGGGCCGATTTGGGCCTAGTTGCAGCAAAATTTTGAAGTGCTTAACACAACTCACTGTCCCAGATTTCGGCGAAATTGGACAATAAATGTGCCTTTTATAGCCCCAAAACTTTAAATCGAGAGATTGGTCCATATGGCATCTATATTTAAATATGGACCGATCTGAGCCAAATTGCAGAAGTATGTCGAGGGGCTTAACTTAACTCACTGTCTAAAATTTCGGCGACATCGGAAAATAAATTAGCTTTTTATGGGCCCAAAACCTTAAATCGAGAGACCGGTCCATATGGCAGCTATGTTCAAATCTGGACCGATCTGAGCCAAATTGAAGAAAGATGTCGAAGGGTCTAACACAACTCACTGTCTCAAATTTCGGCGACATCGCACAATAAATGCGCCTTTTATGGGCCCAAAACCTTAAATCGAGAGATCCGTCTATATGGAAGCTATATCCAAATCTGCACCGATCTGTGCCATATTGCAGAAGTATATCGAGGGGCTTAAAATAACTCACTGTCTCAAATTTCGGTGACATCGGACAATAAATGCGCCTTTTATGGGCCTAAAACCCTAAATCGAGAGATCGGTCTATATGGCAGCTATATCCAAATCTTGACCGATTTGGGCCAAATTGACGAAGAATGTTGAAGTGCCAAACACAACTCACTGTCCCAAATTTCAGCAAAATTGGATAATAAATGTAGCTTTTATGGGCCTAAGACCCTAAATCGGAGAATCGGTCTATATGGCAGCTATATCCAAATCTTGACCGATTTGGGCTAAATTGACGAAGAATGTTGAAGTGCCAAACACAACTCACTGTCCCAAATTTCAGCAAAATTGGATAATAAATGTAGCTTTTATGGGCCTAAGACCCTAAATCGGAGAATCGGTCTATATGGCAGCTATATCCAAATCTGGACCGTTTTGGGCTAAATTAACGAAGGATGTCGAAGGGCCTAACACAACTCACTGTCCTAAATTTCAGCAAAATCGGATATTAAATGTGGCTTTTATGGGCCCTTAATCGCCGGATCCGTTTATATGTTACCTATATCCAAATCTTGACCGATTTGGGCCAAATTGAAGAAGGATGTCGAAGGGCCAAACACAACTCACTGTCCAAAATTTCAGCAAGATCAGATAATAAATGTGGTTTTATGGGCCTAAGACACTAAATCGAGGTATCGGTCTATATGGCAGCTATATCCAAATATGGACCGATCTGGGCTAAATTGACGAAGATTGTCGAACGGCCCATCACATCTTACTGTCCCAAATTTGGTCTTATGGGCCAAATTGGTTTTATGGGTCTAAGACACTAAATCGGCGGATCGGTCTGTATGGGGGCTATATCAAGATATAGTCCGATATAGCCCATCTTCGAACTTAACCTGCTTAAGGACAAATAAAGAATCTGTGCACAATTTCAGCTCCATATCTCTATTTTTAAAGACTGTAGCGTGATTTCAACAGACAGACGGACGGACATGGCTAGATCGTCGTAAATATAGGGTCGGAAATGGATATTTCGATGTGTTGCAAACGGAATGGTAAAATGAATATATCCACATCCTTCGGTGGTGGGTATAATAATTGTGTATTGAGCAAGATTATATTATGTTCCCTTTCACACATATGTAATGCGAAAAGAAGTGCGAATGAGTCAAATATATGTCTAGCTTCTATCACAAACAGACACAAAGTGGTGTGGCTAGACAAAAAAATATCAAGAAAACACATATCACCTATTCATCAGCTCAGCCAATCATGGGGCCTAATTCTCGCATCGGCAATCGGCCTTTTACGATCGAGTTTCGCATTTTTGAATTATGACATCCGTTATCGATTAATTCTATCGAAACTCCGAATAGAAATGTGTGAGTTTATTTCCCGCTGCAATTTACCTTTCTTAATTAACCAATTTCCATAATAATATAATAATAATTTATAATAATAATTTTCATAATAATAAATTAAAACTAGGTTCAATAAAGAAATTTGTACATTCAAATAAAAAAATTTGTTGAAATCGGTCCTATAAAGGAATTTGTGTTATTGATTACCAATTTTTGAATTTAGATTTATGATAGGTTCAAAAATTCAATTAAAGTGGTTATTTACTCGATACACGAACAACGCTTTCAAATTATTGAATTTTATTATCAAAATGCGTGTTCTGTTAAGAAAGTTCATAGCGCGCTTCTTTCATTGGGGGTCGAAGCTCTATTTTGGCTCAATGGGTACGAATTGTCAATTTTGAAGTGAAGATCACCAATGAATCCCGAAAAGGTCACAGTTTGGTGCGGTTTATGGACTGGTGGCATCATTGGACAGCACTTCTTCAAAGATGACACAAATCGTAACGTAACTGTGAATGGTGAGCGCTACCAACTTGTCTTCTCCCAAAATTTAGAGCTTAACTTGCATGACATGTGGTTTCAACAAGACGGTGGCACTTGCCACACAGCACGCGTAACAATGGACTTATTGAGAGGCGAATGCGGTGAACATTGGTTTTCTCGTTCGGGACCGGTCAGTTGGCCGCCTAGATCGTGCGATTTAACGCTTTAAGACTATTTTTTGTGGGGCTATGTCTATACAGACAAGCCCGCTTCAATTGACGCATTGAAAGAAAACATTGAAGCATTTATTCGTGATATACCGGCTGAAATGTTGGAAAGAGTATGTCAAAATTGGACTAAACGGATGGACCATTTGAAGCGCATTCATGGTCAACATTTGCATGAAATAATCTTCAAACATTAAATCATATGGAACGTACTATCAATTCAAATAAAGATTTCATGCATTTTTCTGAATATTTGTGTTTTTTTTTAACTTAAAAATTCATCCTTTATATCTACATTAATGTCCGAGAATGGGCCGATTTGGATCATATTCGGTTCTGGAGCCGAGAAGTTTATATAAGTAACAGTTTTAAACTTCAATGAAATCAGGTTATAAACGAGGATTTAATGGCTTAAGATCCCAGATCTGCAGGTCGGTCCATATGGCAGCTATATCCAAATATGGTTTGATTTGAACCATACGTGGTCGGATATTGGGAGGCAGGTGAAATGCTACAACAAAGCATACTTTTTGGGAACTCGAAATGGATGTCAAAATTTTTAAACAAGGCGAATAAAATTCGAATCGCCGCGACATTTAAAATTTTTGGCAATTTTTGTTTTAATCAATCAAAACAACATGTTTGTTTAATTATAATTGTTAATTAGTAAAAAAATCAAATTTATAAATGTTCGCAAATGCCATCAGTTCCCAATGGCTTAACCCACCTGCTGCCATCTCCACATTAAAAAAGGGACCCGTAAATCAACGAATATAACAAACTAAAATAAAAAATAAATATGTAAATATATAATAAATAAATATATTAAATAAATAAATAAATATATTAAATAAATAAATAAATAAATAAATAAATATATTAAATAAATAAATAATAAATAAATAAATAAATAAACTAATAAATAAATCAATAAATAAATAATGTATCATTTGACTACAAAAGCATTCGCCGTATTTTTGCATTTGGCGAATTAAATATAGAATATTGAAAAAAGTTGGATGTTGTTTCATAGAAATCGCTATGAAAAAGCAAAAAAAAAAACAAGTAAAAACGCGTTAGCTCGGGTATATATGTAAACCACCTTTCATCAAAATCTAGTGAATATTGCATACCTTATGTCCCATAGCAGTTACATCGAAATATGATCCTATTTGGACCAAATACTTATAAGTACAAGTCAATGTTCAATTATGTTTAACAAAATATTGGTCTTTTTAGTAGCTATATTTAAAAATAAACCGATCTGAACCATATACGGATATCGAAAAGCCTAACATAAGTCAATGTGTAAAATTTCAGTTAAATCGGATTATAAATGCGCCTTTTTTGGGGCCAAGACTTTAAACCGAGATATCGGTCTATATGGCAGCTATTTGCAAATCTTGATCGATAAAGACCAAATTGCAGAAATATGTGGGTGGCTTAACTTAACTCTCTGTCCCAAATTTCGGCATCATCGGACAATAAATGCGTCTTTTATGGGCCCAAAATATTAAATCGAGAGATCGGTCTATATGGCAGCTATATGCAAATCTGGACCAATCTGAGTGAAATTGAAAAAGGATGTCGAAGGGCCCAACACAATTCACTGTCCAAAATTGCCGCGACATCCGACAATAAATGCGCTTTTTCTGGCCCCAAAACACAAAACCGAGAGATCGGTCTATATGGCAGCTATATCCAAATCTTCACCGATCTGTTCCATAATGCAGAACTATGTCAAGGGGTTTAACTTAACTCAATGTCCCAACTTTCGGCGACATCGGACAATAAATGCGCCTTTTATGGGCCTAAGACCCTTAATCGGAGGATCGGTCTTTATGACAGCTATGTCCAAATTGAAGAGCCAAACACAACTCACTGTCCCAAATTTCAGCAAAATCGGATAATAAATGTGGCTTTTATGGGCCTAAGACCCTTAATCGGAGGATCGGTCTATATGACAGCTATATCCAAATCTGGACCGATCTGAGCAAAATTGACGAAGGATGTCAAAGGGCCAAACACAACTCACTGTCCCAAACTTCAGCAAAATCGGATAATAAATGTGGCTTTTATGGACCTAAAACCCTAAATCGGAGGATCGGTCTATATGGCAGCTATATCCAAATCTGGATCGATCTGTGCCAAATTGACGAATGATGTCGAGGGGCCTAACACAACTCACTGTCCCAAATTTCAGCTAAATCGGATAATAAATGTGACTTTTATGGACATAAGACCCTAAATCAGTGGATTGGTCTATATGGCAGCTATATCCAAATCTGGACCGATCTGAGCCAAATTGACGAAGGATGTCGAAGGGCCTAACACAACTCACTGTCCAAAATTTCAGCAAAATCGGATAATAAATGTAGCTTTTATTGGCCTAAGACCCTAAATCGGAGAATCGGTCTATATGGGGGCTATATCAAGATATAGTCCGATATAGCCCATCTTCGAACTTAACCTGCTTATGGACAAAAGAAGAATATGTGCGAAATTTCAGCTCAATATCTCTATTTTTGAAGACTGTAGCGTGATTTCAACAGACAGACGGACGGACATGTCTAGATCGTCTTAGATTTTTACGCTGATCAAGAATATATTGGGTTGCCCAAAAAGTAATTGCGGATTTTTTAAAAGAAAGTAAATGCATTTTTAATAAAACTTAGAATGAACTTTAATCAAATATACTTTTTTACACTTTTTTTCTAAAGCAAGCTAAAAGTAACAGCTGATAACTGACAGAAGAAGAATGCAATTACAGAGTCACAAGCTGTGAAAAAATTTGTCAACGCCGACTATATGAAAAATCCGCAATTACTTTTAGGGCAACCCAATATATACTTTATAGGGTCGGAAATGGATATTTCGATGTGTTGCAAACGGAATGACAAAATGAATACACCCCCATCCTTCGGTGGTGGGTATAAAAAACGCAAAAAAAATGTGAATTAATACAAAAGATAAACATCATTTAACTTAATTCACATTTGAAAAATCGTAGCAGATTTCCACAACTAAATATTGTTTATTTTTTATAAATTTTTCCTCGACATATCGACTAGACAGGATTATTATACACACCACCGAAGGATGGGGGTATATTCAATTTGTTTTTTAATTATTTTTCTGCGTGTCGCCGTATTTTTTCTTTCCGTCGTAATAGTACAGACCCTACTACATAATATTGGGTTGCCCAAAAAGTAATTGCGGATTTTTTAAAAGAAAGTAAATGCATTTTTAATAAAACTTAGAATGAACTTTAATCAAATATACTTTTTTACACTTTTTTTCTAAAGCAAGCTAAAAGTAACAGCTGATAACTGACAGAAGAAAGAATGCAATTACAGAGTCACAAGCTGTGAAAAAATTTGTCAACGCCGACTATATGAAAAATCCGCAATTACTTTTTGGGCAACCCAATAAATCAAACTGACGAAGCCAAACAGATTTATCCGCCATTTCACACATAGCCATTATTTTTTCAGCACGCACGAGCTTGCACAAAAACGTAAGCAACCCAGATTCCAATAAATTTCGATCATTAAGGGGTATATGTTTTAGTGGCAATGTTAATGAAAATTTGCCCATGAATATTCCATTAAGGAACTGGGGCAAACTTCTCACAAATCAATGAGTGCTATCCGATTCAATTTTAAGCTCAATGATAAGGGACCTCCTTTTTATAGCCGAGTCCGAACGGCCTGCCGCAGAGCTACCCCTCTTTGGGGTGAAATTTTACATTAGGAGAGGATAACCACCGCTGAAAAATGTTCTGAATATTCCTGCCAGGATTCGAACCCACGCTTTCAGCGTCATAGGCAGACAAGCTAACCTTTGCGCAAAGGTGGCCTCTTTAGTGGCAGCTATGAAAAATATCTTAAAAGCACACTTAAGTATTTTAAGGAACACATATTAAAGTTGTTGTAGCAAATGTATTTGTACTTGCTTCTAGGACTTGATGAACTTCAAATGAGCAAGTCCTCATCGATGGTATTAGTTAAAGTTAAATTTTCCAAACGGAAGTCGATAAATGCTCACGAAAGTAATAGGAAATTAAATAATTTGGAACCATGAATAGGCAGCGTATCAGACAGCTTGATTTCAAGAGCATAGGGTAGAGGCATACACATAGAAAGGCCTCTGGGGGATAGACTAAGCCCTGAAATTATTTTCCGATTTGGCTGAAATTTTGTATGAAGAATTTTGGTTTTACCATCAACAACTACGCAGAGTATGGCCCATAACGGTTCACAACCTGATATAACTCCAATATTAACCGATTGTCCGATTATACTTTTTGGGCCTCTTGAGAGAGCAATTCTTATCCGAATTGGCTGAAATTTTGTACAACGACTCTCGTATGACATTTAACATACGGCCTGAATCGGTCCATAACCTGATAAACCGATCTCCCAATTTTATTTCTTGAGCCACTAAAGGTGCATTTCTTATCCGATTTGGCTGAAATTTTACACAATTAATTCCACTGTGGTCTCCAATAGACAAATCATGTATAGCCCCAATCGGTTCATAACTTGGTATAGCTGAAATAGCACAGAAATTCTCATCCATTATCATTTGTTTGTCTATAAAGAGATATCGGCCAAAGCACTTGAAAAATGCGATCCATGGTAAAGGGTATATATGATTCGGCCCGGCCGAACTTAGCACGCTTTTACTTATTTTTAACTTTTCTAAGGCGATCGCAGTATGGTTCCCGAATGAAGAGGATAGCGATTCGGATTGCTAGACGCTTCCTATTCAACCTGATATATTCTAAGTTTTGAAGTTTACATTTACGTTAGGTTTATGTAAGGCGAATTTAAAATTGATTTGACATTTGCAGTTTTATCAGCTGTGCTGATGCGGCCACCTTTTTAAATACGCCTTGGTGTAGACTATGAAAAAACAAACTTTTAGATGCTTTTTGTAAAAAAGTCAAAACTTCCAATGACCTCAAATTTATAAACTGAAAAAAAGTTTATCTGTCGAACAAAAATAGAATCAGTAAAATTTTCTTTCGGTTCAAAAGTTACCGGTTTTTAGGCATTACAAATGATCTTGAACCATAGTGCGTGGTATGAACCACGGGCAGCATGACGACGATAGCATAGTTAAACGCATCCAAAATACCAGGTCATGTTGTCAGAAGCAATTACATGGCAGCCGGTTGTATGTACCTGATTGACCCAATGGAATCATTCATCGGCAAGGGCTGTCGCCTCAGTGTACAGCACACTGCTGCAACAACAACAACATGTTGTAAGAGTAAATTAGGAAGGATTCTCGAAATGGTTCTCAAAAATTGGAAAAAAGAAGTCAGAAAGCGAGGCGCTTGGAAATCTATTCTAAGCTCGGCTATTGGGAATAAACGTTCAATAATGGCTTACTGAAAAAAGTAAGGTGTTATTGACTTCTATGGATAAAAATAAGCCCTGACGGAGAGTTAAACTCATCCTGTATCCTCTTTTCATAGCTCTCCAGATCTTGTTAGGTTAGGTTGAAAAGATCCCATACCACTATGGACATACACCTAAGCCAGTAATCGGCTTGTTGTAACCTCTAAAAAAAGAAAATTTTAAGTTAGGAATTCCATGCTACTTCCAAAATCCCTAGTTGTTTTCAATACCACTCCCCTATATTGGTTCATGTCTGGTATTGTGTCTCCACCTAAGTGCCGGTATCTGTTAGACGCGAAACCCGGGCAATGACAAAGGAAATGCTCCAACGTCTCATCATCTTCCCCGCATGCCCTACACATGCTATCACTTGCCGCACCGATTTAACATAAGTGAGCTCGTAGTCCTATGTGTCCCGTTATGATTCAAATAGCTATACTGACCTCCTTCTTGTTTCCTTTCAGTAATAGCCTCGTCTTCTCACGATCTGGATCCCCCCATAGGATTTTCACCGTCCTTCCGACCGTTGCAATGTTCCACAATATTGCATGCGCATTCATCGCCTACTCCCTTAACTCGGACTGCATCAACCCGAAAGGCTTCGGGTTAACCAAGTTTATTGACGGCAGTCTTCTGTCCTTTACCGCCAAATCGTCTGCCCTTTCATTTCGCCTTACTCCGTTATGGCCCGGCACCCAAACGATGCGGATTTCCCATCCTCAGAGAAGGCGTTAATCTCTTTCTTACACTGCAAGACTGTTCGTGACCTTACCGTCCTGGTTTTATTGCCCTTATGGCAATTTTACTGTCGGTAAAGATGTTCACACTCGACGTCCTCGCGTTAGCACCGCCCGGATTTCCGCCTGCAGGACCGTATTATGGTCAGGCAATCTAAAACAGATCTCAGTCCCTTGGTTCTCAATGTAAACCCCAGGCCCACTCTGCCCTCTAGTTTTGATCCATCCCTGTAACATGATTCCAGATGGCAATACAAGGGTTCCGTCAATCCAAGACTATGCCGATGGCAGCAATGCCTCGCACTCGACTTCAAGGTTCATCTCAGGTATCCGATCAGAAACCTTTTCCCTTCCTTCAAGGTTTCCTATTGTCGCCTCGATTATACCGCGATGGTATGAGCTGCTCCGATCCTCAATCCATTCTCCCATCGCCTTAAGTCTCATAGCCGCAGTGGCTGCGCCACATTTAATCTGTATGTCAATGGGTCGGATATCTAGAATAGTCTCCAGTGCGTGGTCCTCATCGCTCCGCCTATGCCAAGACAACATGTTCTCTGAACCTGTAGTATGGTCCTTATGTTGCACTTTTTCTCCCAGCAGTCCACCAAACTACTGATGCGTATGTAAGTATTGATCTAATCCCGCTCGTGTAGAGTCAGTGGATTATCCTCGGGTTCAGGCCCCATTTCGAGCCTATCGTCTTATTGAGGAAACGTTAACATTGAGACCTCTGGGTCTAGCCCAGTCATATGCAAGACCCTTTCGGCCCTTCTGCATAGCTGGTTCGGATCCTTAACCCTTAGAATTATTATATCGTCTGCATAGCAGACGGGTTCAATTCCCTCCTCAGGGTATTTATGGTGGACATCCATAGGAGTGGCGATAAAATGACCCCTCTGTGGCGTGCCCTGTGCCACTTTCTCCCTTATATTTATGCCATGGGACACACAATTTATCCACCTGTTCCTTAGCATATGGTTTATCCAGTCTCTAAGGACCGGGTCCACCCGGTACTGGTCTTAGGATTGAATCAGTGTGTCGGTCCGCACATTGTTAAAAGCCCCTTGATGTCAATGCATACCGCCAGTGTGTGTGCGCCTTGGCATAGAAGGATTCTTTTATTTTATGCACAACCTCGTGTAGGGCAGTCTCCACCGACCTTCCCTTGACATAGGCATGCTGTTTGTATTAGATCAGTTCGCTGGATGTCCTACTCTTTATCATAGTGTTCACAATACGTTCCATGGTTTTGAGTAGAAAGAACCTAAGGCTTATGGGTCTGTAGGCCTTTAGTGTCGCATAACTTGCCTTACCGGGCTTGGGTATAAACACCACCCTTGCCTTCTGCCAGGTTTTTGGAGTATATGCAAGTCCTATGCACACTGCGAAAATTTTGGCCAGACGAGGCGCCAGATAGAGTGCCTCTTTCTGTAGTAACGTCAAAAATATTCCATCGGGTCCAGGTGACTTAAATGGATTGAAGATCCTTAAGGATTTCTTCACCATAAATTCGGTATTTATAAACCTTCGATCAACGTCATAATTCCAAGATTCCGGTGTCTCCGTGAGTCCCTTCGTATCCTGTGGAAATGGGTTTTCATCAAAAGCCTTAACATGTCCTACGTTGTCTCCGCTCGCACTCCCATGTCGTCTATTAAAGATTCAGTTTAGACATGGGTTTGAGAGAAACTTTTTTATTTTGGCGGCGTCATTAACGCTATCGACCTGTTCGCAGAAAAGCTTCCAGGAGGCACGTTTTACCGCTCGGGTAATCTTATTGTACTCCTTGAGCCATGTGTAATACACATCCCAATAAACTTCCGCTTTTTTACGACGTGCTCTGTTAAAATGTCTGCGGACCTTTATCCCAATATTGCGAATCTCCCCGGTCATCCAAGGCTTTTCTTGGACTGATTTTCTTTCCCGAAGAGGACAACTATCTTCGAAGGAGCCCACCAGTGCAGTCGTAAAGTGGTTAAAATTTTCAGTTCGATTGAAAAATAATAACACGTTTCCATCGAAATTAAACCACAATTTTTCATTTTAATATTTTTTATATTTTGTTTTTTGTTCTTCACATTTGATTCGGTTGTTAACATACATCGGTCGGTATGTAACATTTGGTAAGCATGCTAACAATTGCAAACATTCAACAACCAAAATATAGTTATTGTTAGGTCAGGATTCACTAATAGAAGGTTAGGTCACATGCAAAACACAAAGTGGATAGGCCCCATAAACATCATTAAGGATGTCAAATCTGACGATTGAAAATGTCATCATATAGGAGAAAACGTAAACAAAGAATGAATGTAAAAAGAGAACAAGTTGACATCCTCAATGCCAAGTACTGCCAAATATTAAAAAAAAGTATATCGGCTGATCGCTTGGCTTAACCTTATTCAGTGAATCCTGTTGTTAGGTAGAGATGTAACAATTGTTAGTTAATATCCATTAATGTCATTAATCTACCAACATTCAGACATTAATATGGGGCGTATGTAAAGGCAAACTTATTGACAACTATATATATTGTACATGTTTATTCGACTGTTTTGCAAAAAATATGCAAAATGTTTTTTTTTTTTTTTTTTTGTTTACTTTGTTGTTATAATTCAAGTTTAAAATGATTCATATTTTAAGGAAAAGCATAAAATTGTGATTACTAAATAAAATGTTGTAATTAAAATAGAAACTAACTCAAAAAAAATTGTATGCTCAGTAAGCATTAGATTTTATTAAAAAGGCTAAATGTCTGGTTTGTTTGTTTTGTCCGGTTCGGAAAATAAAATATGCCATTAAAATTAGTGTCATTATGTAACTATTAAAATATTTGTATTTACATATACTAAATAAAAAATAAAATAAAATCATATAATGCATGCAAACGATGGGAAGCAGCAGCAACTTAAGGAAATGAGTTTGGCTATATACGCTTGAAAGGTCAATATCGTAAGGGTGATGGGGGATTGAGAAAATTCCCAAGTTTTCATTTTCATTTGGTACTACATATTCATTTAGAACTATCTACAGCAAGGACGGTTGAATGATTGATTAGCACAATACCCTCCTTGATTTTTAATTATAACAAATTTACAACAACTATATTTGTTTTGCAAGGGTCCGGGACTAATTGAATTACATGTTGTTATGATGATTCCTATTTCTCTATTGAATCGTATTGTACTGTTCGATCACAAAAGTGCATTTTAGGGTTTTAAATTCATTTTAAAAACTCAGTTTGCAGAGTTAGTTGTTAGTCAGGGAGGATAATGGAATGATACGATATGAAAGAAGGTCGTGGTGGTTTTGGTGGTGGTATTTTTATTTATGAGGTGGATTCTAACAAAACGGCTGCTGCCAGCTCCAAACTCCAGCCAGTTTTCTGTAAGGCTTGTTCACATAGTTGTCGATTTGCCACACCCAGTCTGAAAATAAAATAATAAATACTTATAAATTAATATAATCAAGACAGTAAGATGAAGATATAGAGATTCGAAAATCCTAAAAAAATTGGAGAGTAGTTAAAATAAGTGCTCCGTGGTATATTTTAACTGGAGCCGAATGCAAATGCAAATTTTGCTCATGAACATTCCACTAAGGAACAGAGGCAAACTTCTCATATATCAATGAGTGCAGTCTGATTCAAGTTTTTTTAAGTCGAGTCCGAACGGCGTGCCGCAGTGCGACACCTCTTTGGAGAGCAGTTTCACATGGCATAGTACCTCACACATGTTGCCAGCATTAGGAGGGGAAAATCATCGCTGAAAATTTTTTCTGATGGTCTCGCGAGGATTCGAACCCAGGCGTTCAGCGTCATAGGCGGACATGCTAACCTCTGTGCTACGGTGGATTTGAGTTAGTAATAGAGATGGTTTCTACCAGGTATTGTATTTACTCCAACTATAGGTCAATACCTTTTTGGGCATTAAAAAAAAATTAAAGCACCACTAGCTTAAATTTTATAAACCAACTTCAATCGACCCGCAAAGATCTCTGGATATCGTCTGTCGCGGCAAATCCACTGAAACAGCGCTTGCGACCTTGTCGGCTACATAGAGGGTTCTCTCGCTTATAAGGAATATACAATGGCATTTCTCGACATTGAAGGTGCTATCAATAATGAAAAACCGATGTCAATCATGAAGGATTGATTGAAGGATTGACAAGCCGATGTCAATCATGAAGGAGTTGGAGGGCATCATCTCGACCGTAAGAAAGTTTATTAATAACTTACTTACTAAAAGATGCATTACGACAGGCTTGGGATCTGTGGATCTAAAAATATGGGTAAGTATAGGAACAACTCAAGGCGGTGTACTGTCTTCTGTACTTTGAAATATTGCCATTAACAAAATATTATCTTGAAGAAAAAGGTGTAAAAGTGATCGGGTATGCTGATGACGTGGCACTTACGGTTAGGGGAAGTTTCCCAGCACTCTAAGAGATATACTTCAGGAAGCTCTACGTGCAACAGCGGAGTGGTCTACCGAAAGTGGTCTAGTTGTAAATCCGTGCAAGACAGTAGTAGTTCTTTTCAGCAGTAGATACAAGTTGCCTACAGTGGCACCTGTCTCTTTGGGAGGAGAGAATGTTCCATTTACAGAAAGCGCGAAATTCCTGGGTGTTAGGGCAAAGATCTCTAAAAGTGGTCGCGTATGCTGATGACGTGGTAGTTGCGGTTAGGGAAAGTTTCTCACACTAAGAGATATACTTCAGGAAGCTCTACGTGCAACAACGAAGTGGGCGTAAATCCGTATAAGACATAAGTAATTCTTTTCTGCATGAGATACAAGTTGCCTACAGTGGCACCTGTCTCTTTGGGAGTAGAGAATGTTCCATTTACAGAAAGCGCAAAATACCTGGGTGTTTCGGTGGACAGGAGATTGAACTTCAAATCCAACAATTTGGAAAGGGCAATAAAGTCAACTCTTGCCTATACATCTGCAAGAGAGCCATTGGCAAAAGTTGGGGGGTTTAGACCGCGCGCCATGCACTGTCTGACCTATAATGCTATATGGTGTTGTGGTCTGGTGGACGGAACTTCAAAAGTCCATCTACTATTCTATACACAACCAGATCCAAAGGATGGCTTGTTTGTGTATCACTGCCGTACTGAGGACGACACCATCTGATGCACTGAATTAAATGCTACATCTAATGCCTCTGGACATTGTGGCTAGACAAATTGCTGCGACCACTGCCGTGGGGCTAAGGGAGCTTTCTCTTTGATCATGTGGCGGCTACAGACACTGTGTTATCCTTGATACAGATCCTTGCAATTAAGAAAGTGGCGGAATGGATAAGATATAATGTCCAGTGTTGCCACTCAAGAAAATTATTTCCTACCAAAAGAAAAGAAAAATCCTACCAAACCCGACCAAAACCTACCAACAAGCCAACAATTTAGTATATATTTTTAAACCCACTACCGAAGAGTTGGGCATTTTGCCATTCCGTTGAATACAAAGTATTAGATTGGAATTATTCATAGAGAATCTAGACGTTTCCGATCGTCTGTTTGCTGAAATCATCCCATAGCATAAATCAAACACGACGTATATCTTAATATAGACTCCTTTATACCGATCTCCCGAAAATAAATCTTGTAATGTCGTATTTTGGACCGATTTCTATGTACAACCCTGCCGGGTTTGGATAAAACGATCTACCTATTTAAGCGTTTGAGCGCAAAAACCAATTTTCGCCATTCCCATACCCAGAATTTACGAAATGTAGAAGAGATACTTTAAAACTCGTGCCAGTTATAGTCAAATACAAAACCTACGACCTATTTCCTGAAATTTGAAACAGTGCGACCTCTTGCAACAGTATTTGAAACCTCGACATCCATGATTTTATTTTGCGCTCTTAACGAGTGAGTCATCCATGTCAATTTTTTCAGTAATTAACTTGGATTTTTTTATGTTAGAAAAACCTACCAAAAATTGAGGTCTTACCTACCAAGTGAATAAAAACCTACAACTTTTGGTAGGAAACTACAAAAAACGGCAAAACTGATAATGTCATAACGACGACTGGCATAAATATCTTCTCAGACAGACAAACAGTCATTAAATCCCTGGAGAACGTACAAATACTGCACAAATACTGAGTGCCTATGATGCTCGATATGACAAGGCGAGTTATTGGTCCTTTAAATAATCAATGGCCAACCTGATCCCGCGGCGATCGGTCCTGTGGACCGGAACGAGCTTGCTCACATACAGAAGCTTGACGAAGATCGCCACCTTCACATGAAAATATGGCTACAACAACAACAACTACGGTGACTAAGATCCTTTCTTGCTCCACCAAGAGACTAAGATGCAAAGATGCAATCTTATGTAGTCTAAGCTGTACTAACTGAGCCGTTATTCTTTTAAATAGACCAGCATCGCCCTGAAAGTAAGGTTGAATCTTAATGATCTGGAGCGAGATGATCGCGCTGATAAAAGATCGCCACTAGTTCAAGTAGCGTATTAGGAGTGTCTAAATGCTACCAAGTGAATGCAGTTTATGAAGATCATACCCCGCTCATAGCTCCAATAGAAGTTAAGCTGCCTTGTCAAACCAGAGTAGTTCTGGCTAAACTATGTTCCGGCGATGTTGCACCCTCAATCCTACCGGGTGGTCGCTAAAGGTACTGAATACAACCCACACATGTGTGGGCTTGGTAGGGTAGACGTTTTACAAGGTGACCGCGTGTATGAAGCTTGGTTCCGCGGATTCAAGATTGCCCAAGGCTCTGTGACTGGGTGTTTCAAGGGACAGGACGTCGCTTATTCCGGGGGCAATGAAGCATGACCTCGGAATATTAAAATGTGTCCTGAATAATCATTGCAGCATAAGGTCATTTGACATCTCGCTACACGCAGGGAGAGGTGGACTTTTATGTTATAAGGTATGTGATGAAGAGGAGGTGTTCAAGAGGCCCAAACATCTTTTGTGTCACTATAGCGCAATTTAAAGGGGAGTACACAGAAAATTTAGTGAACTACTCAGTGTGTTCTATCATTCGCCTTCTTGGCTCTGTTGAAAATTCATATCCATAAACACTGCTACTTAGGTCGGTTGTCTTAAGGGACCATATAAACCGATCTCCCAATTTAGGTTAGGTTAGGTTGGTTGAAAGAGGGTGCAGATATTTATCCGCCCTATGCCACTATGGACATACACCTAAGCCAGTATAATCGGCTTGTTGTGCGCCCTATTTAGCTTCTTGGGTGAAATTCGATTCGATTATGGTCCGAATCAGACCATAACTTGATATAGCTCTTTTGTAGACCTAAAACGAGATACCGGGAAAAGAACTCCACAAATGCAATCCATGGTGGAGGGTATATAGGATTCGGCCCGGTCGAACTTAGCACGGTTTTATTTGGTATTGATTCAAATGACAAAAATATGCTGAAGTAATCTAAAATTCAGAATCCCTTCACTCGATATGACCACCTTTCGCCTTGACTATTGCTTTGAGTCGGTCAAAAACAAGTTGCAAACTATACGAATGCAATCTGTCGGTACTTTGGCCCATTCCCGTACAATGGCTTTTTTCACCGCATCCATTCTGGATTTTGTTTTTATTATTTACCTTGCTTTCTAAAATGGCCCAACGTGATTTTTTAGTCGTTCTTGGTTGGTTCTTTGGCGGCTCCAAAGCCGCTTCCAAAAGGAGGACCATTATCATTGAGCTTAAACTTAAATCGAACAACACACAATGATATGTGAGAAGAATTTGCCGAGCAGTAGCCAGGGCAAAAAGTGACCATATTGAGCAAAAGTGAATGGATTCGGAAAATTAGGTTAGGTTGAAAAGAGAGTGCAATTTAAGAGGGTGGAATTTAGGTCACTTCCACACATTTTTGTCATTTGATGCAATTGAAAACAGTTTCAATTAAAAAAAAAATATGATAGTTTGAATTGGAAATACATTTTTACCCTATATTAATGTCCGATATCTTACCTTGACAATTGATCGATTTTGTAATGCCTTACGGCTAAAGCTGTATCACCACTGGCCGCACGCAAAGCATTGCGTACATCTAGTTCCTGTGCATTTGGTCCCAAATCTTGCATCATTTGTTGAAGTTTCTGTTGCTCCCTCTCGAATTCTGAGGGTACAGGTGCATATAAACTACTGCTGCCTTCCATTTGTGACTCTTGTTGTCGTTTTAATTTTTCCAAACGTCTTTGTATCTGCTGCGCCGACAACTGCGGTGGTGCTAAGGGTGCAGGACGATGAGGTCGCAGATAATCATCTACAGCTACTTCATCGTAAATGGCAGGCTGTGTATTAACTCCAACACCACCACCACCAACAATAGAACCATTTGAATAAATTTGACCATTTCCTAGATTGGATACATGACTTAAAGGCACTTGCCCATAGTAGGTGGATGGTGTGGGGGCCACAGTATCATATATACCAGGTCCTGTAACACTCCCATACATTGAAGCGGCAGATGCATAAACCTGATTAGCATTTTTGGGCGGAACGACCCGATTTGAAATCGCGACAAAGCTATGATTGAGTCCATTCGTGGAGACTGCATTAGCGGGACTGGCCTGATAAAGTTCTTGATTCGAGTATAAATTTTCCGTTGTAGGCTGGGCATAATACTCTGACTGATTGGCCACTCGTTCGTACCATATACGATTCACCACACTCTGAGTATTTGAGGCGTTCACGTTAGAGGCTGCTGGGTTCTCTAAATTGTTTGGTTTCAGAGCCTCTTGTGCGGTTGCACTAATACTGCTGCCATACAGGCCTTGCCTCTCGGAATTTTGCATTTTTGGCGATGCACCATTATTTGAAGATGGACTTGAGTGATTTGAAAGTGAATTAGCAGCGGCTGCGTTTTTCAGGGGTGTTAGATTCTGTTTGTGGGCATAAACAGCTTCTTTATTGGCATACATTTGTGTTGAGTTCCTTTCAAAATCGCTCTGTCCCTTATTAGAGTACATATCCTTTTCTAATTCTGCAATGAAATTCTTGTCTAATACTACTTGAGAGTCATTCACTGAGGAGGCTTGAGTGGTGCTTTGTTTTTCCAAGGAGAGAGTGCTTAAATTTCTTTGTAGCGCTGAATCTTCGGCAGCAGAAATTGCTGTCGCCTGTATGGGAGTAGCCTCATATTGCCGGTGGCTTGGAAGATTTTTGCTTGCCTCGGAAGTCATTTGCGGTATGTTTTCTTTGTTGCCCGTTAAGGAGATATTGGAAGCTGTGGAGATAGATACGCCAAAGAGACTTTTTCTCGCCGATGGACTATTGTAATTGGAGTTTTGCAGGGAAGTATTTCTAAAAGAGATAAGGCGATAGTGTTTTAATGATTTGCAATAAATGATAATAATACTAATATTTATATATAGTTCTAAAATTAGAGTTTTTTTATGGGTATATAAACTATAAGACTGAAGGGTGTTAAACATAATTTTAGGTTATTATATTCTAACCAATTCCCCAATCAATGACTGTTCCATCTTTTCTGGTGGACGGTTATGTAGAGGAGGATTTTGTAGAGGAGGATTTTGTAGAGCAGGATAAGAAATGTATTACTAGCAGAGGCTTCGATTAGTTATATTGTCACAAAGGTTAGGTTAGAAACCTGGATTGGAGATCTATGTCTATTGTGTTCGCCCTAGAAGAAGGTAGAAGAGAGAAAGTAGATATTGAAACGGAGACGGTCCAATTCGCATGAAAAAAAAGTTGGGATAAAAGTGGCATACCAATGAGAAACACTCACTGGCGACAGAATGTATTTTACATGCGGATCAAGGAATACAGAAAGATGATCCGAGCGACAAAACGTGCCTCCTGGAAGCTTTTCTGTGAACAAGTCGATACCGTTACTGACGCTGTCAAGGTGAAAAAGTTTCTCTCAGAAAACCCATGAACAAACTGCAACGTTAGTAGATGACATAAGTGTGAGGCAGCCACTGCGGTTGTGAGAATTAAGGCGATGGGAGAATGGATAGAAGGTAGGAGCAGATCATGCCATCGCGGCAAACCTGGAAGGAACTGAAGAAGTTTCGGATTGAATACTTGAAACGACATTTGAGGTGGAGGGCGATCCACTCCTACCAGCGCCAACGTCTTGGATTGACGGAAACCTGTTTATGCCATCTGGAAGTTCATGCAACATGGATGAATCAAACTTAGAGGACAGAGTGGGTCTGGGGGTTTACTTTGAGATCACAGGGACTGAGGTCTGTTTAAGACTGCCTGCCCATTACATTGGCTATCAGGGCCACACATCTTTTATTGGGATCAAACCTCATCCACAAAATTGTGTCTCCTTTCTTCGCCGCTTCGGCGAACTGTCGTTTAATACTTGTCCTCTGAGCCGATGAAAAACCATTACAATTTACCCTGAACGAAGTTTCAAACTAAAGGAAGATTTTTTTACCAATTATCTTTTTGGCAACACTGGTTTAAAAAGCTCACGCACATTTCGTGTTTTATTTCACTGTCAAACATTTTCAGTTGGGTCTATAATTTAACCATGAATCGTCTTACAAAGAAACAACTCTTGCAAATTATTGAATCTATCATCAAAATGCGTGCTCCATTAAGAAAGTTCATTCAGTGACGAAGCACACTTTTAGCTCAATGGGTATGTAAATAAGCAAAACTGTCGATTTTGGAGTGAAGATCCTCCAGAGCTACCAATGCATCCAGCAAAAGTCACAGTTGGAGCGGTTTATGGGCTGGTGGCATCATTGGACCGTACTTCTTCAAATATGATGCGAATAGTAGCGTAACTGTGAATTATGAACGCTACCGTGAGGTGATATCTAACCTTTTTTTGCCCAAAATGCAAGACCTTGACTAGCATGACACGTGGTTTCAACAAGACGGTGCCACATAACACGCGTAACAATACACTTATTGAGAGGCGAGTTCGGTGAACATTTTATTTTACGTTCGGTACAGGTCAATTGGCCTAGATCGTTTTGAAAAACGTTCCTATAGCTCTTTAAAAATCATCCCTAACATCCACTGCGCCAAAATGTTCCAGGCGCTTGGCCGAGACGGTAGATCTTCGCTGATGCTGAAAAATCTATATGTACCGGGAGTTGAATAGTAGATAAGGTCATTTGTCTCTCGAGTCGTAATGTTTAAGATGTCAGGAAAATAGTCATAATAATAAGCCAAGACATATGAAAATACTGCTCCTCCCAAGCCTTGTTGGAGAATTTCCCAATGCTGGGTATGCATGCATTTTACATATTGAAGGGTACGACGACTGCTTTGTGTGCGCCCCATACGAGCTGAGGTCTCAACTAGCCATAAAACGGTTCTCGTGGCTCTTGATCTCTCGAAGGCTTTCAATGTGGTTAGCCATGACCCAAATTTTTGAGGACATTGGCAATATGTCTATCCTCTCGGGACTGAAACGTTGGATCGCAAACTATATGTGGATTAACATCAGTAAGCGGAATTTAAATTAAGAAATCGAAGCCCCGTAGGATGAAAGAGGAAATTCCCCAAGCTGCGGTGACATATTTTCCTGTCTTCTATCTCCCTGCTAACAGCTACCAAGTGGTACCGTCCTTGATAAACACGCGCCAGTATTAATGGGGCATGCAAGTATTTGTATTTTACGTTCGAATTTCCCCGTAAACAGCACAGCACACAAACGGTATTTTATTGTTTTCTATGTGACGTGTGTTATCATAATTGTGAACGCACTCTTACATTAATCATCGAACTGTCACTGCCAATTCATTCAGTAAACTCAACATTTTCATCATGGTAAAGTACACGAACGAACAACTTCTCCAAGTCATAAAAATTAACTACCGAAATTCGGAGTCGGTGACCGCTACTTTAAGAACAAAACCATATTCAGCAACGAAGCTCATTTTTGGCTAAGTGGGATCGTCAATAAGCTAATGCGTTATTGGTGATCCACATGTGCTTCACGACAATTCATCTAAAAAAATAACTGTTTGGTGCGGTTTGCATGCCGGCGGCATCTTTAGTCCATACTTCTTCATCGACGTCAACCATGCTCACTGATTATTTTTGGCCTGAATTTCAGGATATAGACCTGGACGATATGTGGATTCAATAGGACGGAGCCACAAGCCACACAGCACACGTTAAAATGATTTATTGAAGAGTACGATTTTTAGGAGTGTTGTCGCAAGAAACGGTCATCGAGTCATTGGTCTATGCCAACAAGCTGACGACGTTGGAAGAGCTCAGAGCCAACATTGAACGGGCAATAACGCCTGTTTCGGCTGAAATGTGTGACCGAGTCATCGAAAATTGGTTCTAACGCACTGGCAGATGCTAAAGTGCCCGCGGTGGCCATATGAACGAAATCGAAAATAAAATTGATCAATAACGGAAATAGAAAACTAGTTCCATTCATAAATGTTTTGAATGTACTTCAAGCCGATAACAAATTTACTGAAATTTCTCAAATGGTTTGCGTTCTATTTAAAAAAATGTCAAGTCCTTATAGGAAAACCCGATACTTGTCAATTAATCGTAGATGAGCTTCTGCATACTTTAGAAGTATTTTACAAGTTTTGTAGCTTTGGCAATTATTTGGCACTTGAGATTATAAATGTTTATGATTCTAGGAAGAATAGGGTTTCAATAGGTTTGAATTCAAAATAACATTTTGCCCACGCAACATCATCTTAAGATTGATTTTATTGTGACTTTACAATAATTCCCTGTGGATGGCACTTTTTAATTTTCAAGTTTCTCATGACATACCTTAGGGGAGTATCCTGTTGCTGCGGCTGTTGTTGCTGCTGCGGCTGCGGCTGTTGCATTTTCATCACATTAGAGTATAAAGCGTTAATATCGTCATTGGTACCAGTCACATTTATTCTACTTGTATCGAAGGGATCACGTTGTTGTTGTTGCTGCTGCTGCTGCTGTTGGGAAAATTCCATTGTATTAGAGTATGTGGGTGGCATTTGATAAGGAGGAGGCTGCAGGCGAGAAGGAGATGCACCATAATCAAAGTGCGCCTGCGACTGCATTTGGGTCGTTTGTGTTGGGGTGGGTGGCATTATTGTTGAGTTGTCATTTTCCGCAAACTCATCGCCTTCCGTGGGTACATCAATGGGGGCATCTAGAATACAAAACGAACTATCGACATGCATCGAAGAACTTTCTCTCAAGTGCAATAGTTGCTGTGAGTTTTGGGCAGGAGGAGGTCCAGCGCCACCGAATTCGGGGGAAATATCGATGAGTAAACCTTCTTGCTGCTGCTGTTGTTGTTGTTGGGGCGGTGGCGGTCTTTGTGGCCCAGTTTTCTTCTTATTTCCTCCAGACTGCTGTTGTCGCTGCTGCATTTCCACAGCCCTCTCATTGACCAATTTGTTATAGGAAAATTGTTTACTAACCACCGACTTTCGTTCTTTAGCATGATGTAAATTTTGTAGAGATTGCGGCTGCAATGAAGCCGTTTTGCGTGCTCTCTCGGCATGCATTTCACTGGCACTTGTGGCCATGGTGCCAGCACCACCCCAACAGAAACCGAAGGGAGACCCTGAATGACCTGTGGCTCTGAGGTTTTCGTGTGTATGTCGTATGAGATCACTGTTGGTTGGTTTACTTTTCTCAAGTATTTGACGAGGAAAGACGCCAATTTCAAAAGTTCTTTGGTTCTGTCCTTTGATAAGCTTCAATTCGGATCGGCCGTCAATGATAGTAATGCTATCACCACCCTCTATAGCAAGGCGATTGGGTTCGTTAAAGGCCTTTGCGGCTTTGACAATTTGAGGTGAGGCGCCAACTAGGAATTCTCTATAATGCAAAAGGGGAGTGTTAACACAGAAATTATGCTTCAGTCAAAACTTACTTTATGGCTGCAAAAGTGGGCCTTTCCGCTGGCGTTTTGTCCCAGCATTGCAACATTAACTCATAGACATCTGGCGGACATGCATCAGGATGGTGTAGGCGTTCACCTTCTCTGTCAATTTTGCGCAAAATTTGAGAACCATTTAAACCCACCCAGGGGTCTTCACCAAAGGTAAACATTTCCCACAGAGTAACCCCAAACATCCATGTGTCGGAAGCATGGGAAAATTGCCGGAATCTTAACGACTCGGGAGCACACCAAGGAAAAGGTACCTTTTTATGTTCTGACATAACATAGCAATCATCCTCCTGAGGCAAGGCCCTCATTAAACCGAAATCGCCAATTTTGATTTTATTCCCAGAAGCTAAAAGAACATTACGGCAAGCCAAATCACGATGAAGGAAACGTTTGTGTTCCAAATAGGCCATGCCGGTCGAAATCTGTACAGACCAATTCCAAATGGTGGTTAGAGGAGTTTGCTTCAACTGTTTCCGCAAAGTATCCAGCAATGAGCCTCTTTCAGCCAATTCGGTTATCATCATCATGGGCTGGGAAAGCACCACACCATATAAACGCACCAAGTTTGAATGATCCAAGGCATGCATAGCTTGAACTTCACGAAAGAAATCCTCGATAATACCAGGCTGGGTAAGGTTGTCGGCCTTTAAGACCTGCAATGGATAGGAAACGGGGAAAATTACTTAATTTTAACACAGTTAAATACTTAATACGCACCTTAACCGCTACTGGAAGCACTTTACCATTCGCTGCTGCAAGCCATTCACCCCGACGCACCACACCAAAGGAACCATCTCCTAATTTGTTGCCCAATGTGATGTCCTTCTCATGTATAAGACAAGTTAGCTGAGTATTGTTTTGTTCTTTATTGGTGGCATTTGAAGATTTCTTAGATGAGGGCTGTTTGCCACCACCAATAAGCTTAGAGAGAATATTTTTACGCCACTGATGGGCCTTTTTCTTGCGTACAGCTTCCATCAATCGTCTAATGGCGGGTTTGCCCAGTCCACAGCGTTCCAAATCCTCGGGTTGCACATAATCGAAATGTGCCAGGCGCGTGACTTGCAAATCATCTCGTATACGTTCTAGGAACTGTTCCAATTGCACCTCCTTGAGGAGATCTTCCAACCATTCGGTGTCTGCGACACTTTCCAAGTGACTAGAAGATGACATGGTGGCAAATGGCGGCGATGACGGCGGGAATACGAACAACTACTAACTTAGGAATCTAAAAGAGAACAAAACAACAGAAGTAGAATCTAATCAAAATGTTTAATTAAGAGCCCCATACATTTGTATAAACATGTGTGAGCTAGAGTTTAATATATTAAACTAACCAGATTTTATTTCTTGGAATCACTTAATTCGTTTTGACGTACATAGATTCTGTCATACGTCATAAACAATACCCATACTAACTTTTAAAAAGAGTAACATACTCGAGCGCTGCTAAGAGAATAATATGTTCTCTTACTCTTACAATAACAAATTGACTTTCAATGCCATTTTTTTAGGAAACCCCCCTACTATTCCAAAAATGGTTTTTTTCCCCCACGTTACTGACCCACAAAGCCAACGATAAAGAAAGCCAACAACTAAAATGTAAACAAAAAAATCGACTTAGAAACGAATGAGGAAAAGCAACAAAACAAAAAGCATTGGACAAAAGTGGGAATGACGAGGTAAATAACAATAACATTAAAAAAGTTTTAAAACTTGTCTATGACATGCATACAACCCCAGAATAAATAAAAAGCTTGTCACAATGACAACGAGGGTGGTATGATTCATGGAGAGAAAGGTTTAAGCGAAAGGAAGGCAACAGATAATTTTAAATCAATTTCAAATTCGTCTGAAATAAAATATTTAAAGTTACATGACGGAACTTTCTATGAAAATGAAATATTCTGAGAAATTTTAACGAAAACTTTTCGCAAATAAATAACTGGATTTTTATTTCAAGACTCGTAACTAAAATGTTTGAGTTCCTAATTTTGAGTTCGCAACTACATACTCGACATTCAGAACAAGGTTTATAATTACGGAATTTATGGTGAATAAATCCTTGAGGAGCTTCAAATCATTTAAGTCAGCCGACCCTCATGGAATATTTCCGGCGTTACTACAGAAAGAGACAGACTACCTGGCGCCTCATCTGGCCAACATTTTCACAGCGTGCCTAGGACTTGCCTGACAGGAGGCAAGGGTGGTGTTTATACCCAAGCCCGGCAAGGCAAGTTATGCGACACCAAAGGCCTTCAGACCTATAAGCCTTACGTCCTTTCTACGCAAAACCATGGAACGTATTGTGGACACCATGGTAAAGAGTAGGACATCAAGCAAACTGCTCAAATACAAACAGCATGCTTATTTCAAGGGATGGTCAATGGAGGCTGCCTTGTGCATAAAATAGAAGAATCCTTCGATGCCAAAACGTACACACTGGCGGTATGCATTGACATCGAGGGGACTTTTAACAATGTGCGGACCGACACACTGATCCAATCCTTAGACCAGTACTGGGTGGACCCGGTCCTTAGAGACTGGATAAACCATATGCTAAGGCACAGGTGGATAAATTGTGTGTCACATGGCATAAATATAAGGGAGAAAGTGGCACAGGGTACGCCACAGGGGGATTTGAACCCGTCTGCTACGCAGATGATGTTATAATACTTCTAAGGGGTAAGGATCCGAACGAACTATGCAGAAGGTCGAAAGGGTCTTGCATATGGCATATGATTGGGCTAGACCCAGAGGTCTTAATGTTAACCCAGAGAAAACTGAAATATGCCTCTTCACGAGGAAGACGAAGGTGGGCCAATATCTGACAAGGTCAAATACTTAGGTGTGATCTTGGAAAGGAAATTGAATTGGAAGTCTCACATTCAGGAGCTTTCGAGAAGGCTCACAGATGTTGGGCACTATGTAGACGAGCCGTAGGCTCGAAATGGGGCCTGAATTTGAGGATAGTCCACTGGCTGGCTCTACAGGAGCGTAATTAGATCAATACTTACTTATGCTTCAGTAGTTTGATGGACTGCTATGGAGAAAAAGTGCAACATAAGGATCATACAACAGGTTCAGAAAACATGTTGTCTAGGCATAGGCGGAGTGATGAGGACCATCACCCGCTAGGGCACTGGAGACCATTCTAGATATCCGACCAATTGACATACAGATTAAGTGTGAGACAGCAACTCCGGCGATGAGATTTAAGGCGATGGGAGAATGCATTGAGGATGGGAGCAGCTTATACCATCGCGGTATAATCGAGGCGACGATAGGAAACCTGGAAGTGCGCAATTCTTATCCGATTTGGCTGAAATTTTGCACGACGTATTTTGTGATGACTTCCAACAACTGTGTTAAGAATAGTTCAAATCGGTCCATAACCTAATATAGCTGCCATATAAACCGATCTTGGGTCTTGACTTCTTGAGCTTCTAGAGATCCCAATTATTATCCGATTTGCTAGAGGGCGGAATTATTACCCGATTTAGCTGAAATTTTGCATGAGGTGTTTCGATATGACATTCAACAGCTGTGCTAAGAAAAGTTCAAATCGGCCCATAACCTGATATAGCTGCCATACAAACCGATCTGGGGTCTTGACTAATTGAGCCTCTACAGGGAGCAATTATTATCCGATTTAGCTGAAATTTTGCATAAGGTGTTTCGTTAGGACATTTAACAACTGTGCTAAGAATAGTTCAAATCGGTCCATAACCTGAAGTAGCTGCCATATAAACCTATATGTGATCTTGACTTCTTGAGCCTCTAAAAAGCGCAAGAATTATCCGATTTGGCTGAAATTTTGTACAACGGCTTCTCCCATGACCTTTAACATACGTGTCGAATATGGTATGAATCGTTTTACTAGATTTGGTTGAATTTTACACAATGACTTCTACTATGGTCTCCAATATTCAATATTCTTTTATCTTTTGTTTGCCTAAAAACAGATACCGTGGAAAGAGCACGACAAAGGTGACCTATGGTGGAGGCTATATAAGATTCGGCCCTGCCGAACTTAGCACGCTTTTACTTGTTTCATAATGTATAGAAATTAATACCACATAAATATGCTACAAAGACGGTCACGACGAGTTTAGCCAACTTATGAAACTTGTACCAATGGCTCCGATGTATATATGTACAAGGAATCTATTGATCAGCTTTTATTCCAAAATTAATTTCTCGCTTTGGAAAAATGCCTAATTTGCAAACATAAATAAAAGCATAAAACAAAAAAAAGCAATCATTTTTTTGACAGTTCAACTGAAAGTACATAGTTTCAATATTTGTATTTAAAATAACAGATTTTGTTAGTTGAAAATGCAGACGGAAAGGATTGCTAAAACAGCGGCCTTTTGTTTGCCAAAACAGCAGCCTTTGTTAGCTGAAACAGCAATAATATGCGCTTTCCCATTTTTAAAAGACAAAAACTGTTGCTTTAGCATGCACTTTACTTTTTGAATAACAAATTTCGTTGAGTGTATGCTTTGTAAGTTCAGTAGAGGAAATAAAATAACACAATTGAGACATGTTAAATTTTTAAAATATTTCAGCAATAATTATTTGCTAAAACAGCAAATATTTTCTGCTGTTTTCAGTCAGCAAAATGTTTATTTTAGCCTCAAAATTTCAAAAATGCTTCAAAACCTTATATATTACAACTTATCTTTTAGTGCTAAAGGTTTTCCAAATACAATTTTATCAAACCTTCTACAATTTAATTATTTTTCAAATTAACACCAGAAATTTACATTTGTATAAAGGAATTGCTTTAACAATAGTTTAAATGTTAAAATAAATGTTGAATATAAAACCAACAGACAATGCTTGCTAATATCAGCAGACAATGTTTGCTGATATCAGCAAACTTATTTCTCTGGGTGTAGTTATTTAATAACTTGATGTAAACTTCGATTTAAATTATTCCCTTTTCTGAATTTACTTTAGTTGTAATTCCGGTAAATACTCAATTATAAAAATTTTAAATATATTTATTTTAATTTATATATTTTTTTTTTTATTTCAAGCCTGTTTCACATTTTTTTAAAATTCTGTAAATAACAGAATAGGATAGAAAACGATTTTTAAAATTTATGGAAATGTGTGATGTCATTAAATACAATAAAAATGCTTTGACGAAAAATTCCGATCACTGTGCAACTAATTCACGGTCACTGTTCTTTTTTTTCTAAATAGTCACCCAATAAGGAAAGCAAGCGTCAGTCAGAATTTAATTGGTATTCATGTCAAATGATAAAAGGGGAACTACTTGTACAGGCCAGTCAACACCAAAACAAAATTCAATTGTTATATACACACGTACTTTTATAATTATTTTTGTTATTATTTAACACTACAATAATAAATATAAACACAATGAAAATAAATAAAAAATATTTTCTTATCTTTTCCCGGTATGATGGACACATGAGTATCACGGCTGTGGAGGTACACAACTGCCTCAATGCATTTCAGTTCTAAAAAAGCGTGCCATCTATAGCTTTGAAATGTCTGTCTGAGACTCGGCAGATCTGTCGCATATCTGTTGCACTGGAAATGTTTTCATTTGTACATAGAAATGTTTAAGAAAAGCGCTCTGCGGCTGCTGTCGCCCAGTTCAAAGATTTTCAAGATCAAGAGCATGATGTTGAGATTTAAAAGCAATTACGACGATTGAATAAAATATAAAGAGAGGATGCAGGTGTGTGGAATATGAAACCAACGGATTAGTCGAATGAGTTGAAATTAAAATGCAATTCAAAACAAATAATCGCTGTTTTGCAATCCGAAAGGTCTTACCGAACGGACTATACCTGGTTAGTAATCACCCCAATAGTTACCAGTTAATATATTCCACGATCGCTGAGATCACCGCTTTAAATAGAAGAAGCTCGATATCTCTGTTTACGGTAATAAACCCAAAACAGGGGTATTTATTTTACAACTTTGATGGAACACGGAATAGTGAGTTGTGTTAGACCCATCAAAATTCTTGTCGAATATGGTTAAGATCAGACCATAATATGACATCTTTTTTGTCTGTTTTTATACCTACCACCGTAGGATAGGGGGTATATTCATTTAGTCACTTCGTTTGCAACACATCGAAATATCAATTTCCGACCCTACAAAGTATTTATATATTTTATATAAATATATTTTTCGGATCGTCGTAAAATTCCAAGACGATTTAACGATGTCCGCGTGTCTGTCCGTCCGTCTGTTGTAATCACTCTACAGCCTTCAAATTTAGATATTGAGCTGAAATTTGGCACAGAAACGTCTTTTTGATGCACGCTGGTTAAGTTTTTGAACGGGCAAAATCGGACCATATTTGGATATAGCTGCTATATAGATCGATTTTCCGATTAAGGGTCTAATGCCCATAAAAGCTTTATGTTTTATCTAATTTCCCTGAAATTTGAAACAGTGAGTAGTTTTAGGCCTCCCAACATTCGACCCAAATATGGTTCAGATCTGACTATATTTAGATATAGCTGCCATATAGACCGATCTGCCGATAAAGGGTCTAAAGTCCATAAAAGCTTAATTTTTAACCGATTTCGCTGAAATTTGAAACAATGAGTAGTTTTAAGCCATCCAACATCCGACCCAAATATGGTTTAGATCGCACTATATTTAGATATACAATAGCTGTGATTTTTTTAAGCCTTTAAGGGTGCCATAAAAAGCGAATGTATTATCCGATTTCGTTGAAATTCGACGTAGTGACTTATGTTGGGCTTGTCGACATCCGTGTCCTTTATGGTTCACATCGGTTTATATTTGGATATAGCTGCCAAAAGGACCAATATTTTGTTCTACCAAATAGAACAGTGACTTATTTTTGTTACAGGTGGTGGGTATCCAAAGTTCGGCCCGGTCGAACTTAATTCCTTCTTACTTGTTTTATTTCATACTAGCTGACCCGGGCTCGCTCCGCTGCGCCTTCTTTTACTTTTATGGAACAAAAGTTTCCTTGGAATATTTATTTTCGACAATTTAAGAGCTTTTAGTGAAATACCATGCTACCAAAATAGTATATCGCTTGACTAACAATTTAACAAAATAAGTGTCTTTGTCCGAATCCCATATAATATTTACTGGTCTACGAATTTAAGTTTGGATGTAAGGTGTACTATTGGGTTGCCCAAAAAGTAATTGCGGATTTTTCATATAGTCGGCGTTGACAAATTTTTTCACAGCTTGTGTCTCTGTAATTGCATTCTTTCTTCTGTCAGTTATCAGCTGTTACTTTTAGCTTGCTTTAGAAAAAAAGTGTAAAAAAAGTATATTTGATTAAAGTTCATTCTTTTTTTTATTAAAAATGCATTTACTTTCTTTTAAAAAATCCGCAATTACTTTTTGGGCAATCCAATACATTCTGAAAATACTTCATTTCAGCTCGCTACTCTCATGATATCTGATTTAGGGGTGTTTTCGGGGGTGAGGTGATTCCCCAGGCACTCGGCCCTGAAAAAATATCAGCATCGTGCTCTTCTTCAAAAACCATTTATTTAAACCCCATATTGCCATTGGTTTAGGGGAGTTTACACGATGAGGCGTCCCCAAACACATGGCCCAAAATAGGTTATCAAATTCGTTTTCTAATCTTAAATACCACATATTGGCATGGTAGAAAATTTTTTACCCTTTGCGGGGTGTTTTGGGGAAGGGGTGATTCCCTAAATACATGGTCCTAAATTTGGATATCAAATTCGTGTTCTACTCCCAAATACCTTTATTTTAGCCCCATTTTGCGATGGTCACTAAAAAATTTCTGCTTGTGGGGTATTTTGGGAAAGGGGTTGACCTCCAGAAAATTGGTCCCGAAAGTGGCTATCAATTCTTGCTTGATATAAGATTTGTGCTTTACTCCCAAGGCCTTTCATTTGGGCCCCATGTGGCTATGGTCGAAAATGTGTCCCTTTTGGGGGAGGTTTTTTGGGAGAGGCGGCCCCCAAGCACTTGGTCTCATATTTGGATATCAGATTCGAATTCTACACTCAAATACCTTTTATTTAAGCCCCATATTCCCATGGTCAGTAAATAAGTCCTGTTTGGGGGGTGTTTTGGGGAAGGGGTGGACCCCCAGAAACGTGGTCCCACATTTGGATATCAGATTCGTATTCTACTCGCAAATACCTTTCATTTGAGTCCCATATTGCCATGGTCGGTAAATATGTCCGATTTAGGGGTGTTTTAGGGTTGGGGTGGTCCCCCTAGTACTTGGTTCGACAAATGGATATCAGATACGTTTTCTTATCCCCCTAGGTAGCCCATCCGAAATTTGGATACCAAAATTTTATTTTTAAGGTATTATATCTCCGAGATCTGGCGTTTCTGAAAATTAGGGTAAGGGTACTACAAAAAATGTAGTACCCTATTTTCACCACGGGATCATTATGCACCATCTGTGAATATTTCAAGAAAATCGGTTCAGCCGTTTCTGAGTCTATAAGGAACACACAAACATACAAACAAACAACCCTACAAACAAAAACAAATTGATTTTTATATATAAGATTTATATATAAAAAAACAGCTTACACGAACATGCGACGACAGAAAATAGAATGAAGCAACTTTGGGAGACAAGGTTGATCCAAGAGGACCTATTGGACTTTAAATAACTTCCTTCGTAGTCAAGTATTGTCAAAATTATCCTACACTCCGAATAATTCAATTGGGCTTTAATGAGTATTATCCCTATGTTCCACATGTCTATGGCGCCACGAAATAACTCCCCAAAACAGAAAATTAAATAAATCCCCAAAATTAGTTGATTCGATCGCGTATGTCTGCTTCTGATTTTCTGTCCTTTGTTATTTTGCCGCCAAGATAGGAAAAGTTATTAACATCTTCGATAGCATGGCCGTTTAAAGTAAGCAGAGTCAGATTTTTCATCATCATGAAATTTGGTCTAAACTATCTTTATTTTCAGGCCTACTTTGGCCGCGTTTTCATTCAAGCGTTTCAATTTTGCTTTTATGTGCTCAAAGCAATGCGTAAAGAAGCATATATCATCGGCGTAGTCTATGTCACCAATGAAGTCGTTTTTACCTCAGCGAATGCTATATGGTGTCTCAGCGTTTGTCGCTTTTTAGACGGGATCTAGTAAAAATTTAAAATAGTGTCGGCGATAGGATGAACCATGCTTCACTCCTTTATCGATCCCGAAAGAACGAATCTCTTTTTCATTTAAAGGGAACGAACCTCTGCATTCCTATACAGCTTCCTAATAAGCGTCACGATCTTTTCAGGATTGCCCTTATTCAACAGCGTGCTCCATATTGAACTTCGCGAAACTTTGTCAAAAGCTCGCTCGAAGTGGATCAATAAAAGAAATAGGTGTGTATTAACTTCTGCAGAATATTCAATGTTTATACGCAGGGGATTAATGCGGTTGGCACAATAACATCCTGGCCGAAAACCTACCTATTCCTTCCTCAAAATGCTGTCAAATGCAGGCGAAATATGCTCCAGAAGAAGACTTGCCATCACTTTATTTATTGCGTTTAGCAATGTAATCGCCCTCCAGTTTTTACACTGGCTGAGATCACCCTTCTTTGGGATTATGAACATGATCCCCTTCTTCCATTCCGAGGGGACATCGTTTGTATTCTAGGCCTCTCTGATTATTGGGGTTTGAGCTGGGGGTGTGCCCCACACCGCAACAGTTCGGTAGGAACGTTGTCAGGACCGGCTGATTTTCCGTTTTTGTGTGAGACCTGAACGGCCTCAATTTCTTTTTAGGTGGGTAGGGTAGTAAATATATCCCTGCTTGGGTTTCGGCACACCGGGGGATTAAGAGGGTCGGAGTTAATATTATCGGTTGTTGGTCCTTCGCAGCTGAAAAATCCTCTAATTGCTGTTCGGGTGCTGTAAATTCCGATCCGTCCACATCTTTTATTATTGCACTATATTCAGTCCTTGCTGTGGTTTTTGTTACACTTGATTTTGCCCATAGCAGAGCATTGCGTAGACGTTTCTGGTATTTTATTTCCACTATGGTATCGTTGCATATTCATGGTTTTTGGGATCGTCGAGCAATGCCTTCATTGGTGGACTTCTACGTACATGCTGCTGTTATGTTGGTCCATGACTGGGTGATATTTTGTAGTTTCTCAGTTAATATTGACTTGTTGTTGTTGTTTTAGCCACATTTGCACGTGGTGGTGGCAATCCTCTTCTAGCTCTTAAAGAAGAGCAACCTCGTTCCGGTCTATAGACCGATCGCAGTGGGAACATAATGGCCATTAGATATTTAAAGACGCCAAAAACTCACATCGAGCATCATAGGCACTCAGTATTTTCGCAAGAGCCGGTGCCACCCGGCCTCTCAGTGAGACTCTCCGCTCGATACCGCTGATTGACTGCGACTGTTGCAGCTACTCCGTATGGAGCATTCCACTATCCGCAACCTGTGGACGCGCCTGGTACCTCGCGGCTAAGCTTCTCATGACAGCGATAAACATCGCACAGATCAGACCTCAAATTACCAGCCTGTATGTGCTCATAGCTACCCCGTGCCGGGTGCTGACTTGTATTCGCTCACGGTTTCGGGTTTTTTAGATGAACGAGGCTGGACTTTGTGCTTTTTGTTTGAGTCCTTCTCGCGATGGCTGGCTGTAGACGTAGAGTGGCCGCTAAAAGCATGTGGTCACTATCGATGTCGGCCCCTCGTCTAGATTTTACATCCATCAGCGAACACAGAAAGAGTTTGCTGATAAGTACGAGGTCGATTTGATTACGGGTGTATCCATTTGGTGATGTGTATCCATTTGGTGAAGTATATTTGTGCATATTTTATATATATACCTGTGTTGTTATTGTATATGGTTCTGAGGCATGGGTACTTGTGAAAGCAGATGAGGCAGTGCTTGGAGTACTTGAGAGAAAGATTCTTTGTAAAATATATGGACCAGTTTGCGTTAATGGGGAATATAGGCGACGTATGAACCACGAGCTGTATGACGACGATAGCATAGTTACACGCATCAAAATACAACGGGTGCTTTGGCTAGGTCATGTTGTCAGTATGCATGAAGAAGCCCAGCCAAGAAGTCTTTTGAAGGCAAACACGGTGGTACACGCGAACCGAGAAGACCAAAAGCCCGATGGAAAGTTTAAGTGGTGGGAGACACCTCGAAACTTAGATTTTAGAATGAGCGCAGAAGATCGAGGCGCTTGGAACGCTATCCTACGTTCGGCTAGTGGAACAAATGTTCTGTCATGGACAAATTAAGTAAGTAAGAAGTAGACAGTTTTTGCTCGGAAATCAACCAATTTGTCGCCATTGTCATTCCTGGTGACGCCAAGTTTTTACACTCCCTTGATTGATTGTACATTATTGTTGTTGCCGCCCACCGTGGCATTAAAATACCTCATAACGATTTTAATGTACCCTATTGGTAGAGAACGTGTCATTGAGCGGAGTTGGGAATAGTATTGAGCCTTTGTTTCGTCATCACATTTTGCAAAATGTTGAATTCAATCTTGCCGTCACGATGCGTTCAGATATGACTTTGTATGATCTCGCTTTGCTTTCGGCGACAATAGAAGATCGACCCCATTTATTCGGTGGATTTCATTGCATGTTACAATGAAGTGGTAGCCATCTTAAAGATCCATAGTTCCGGATTTCGTACTCCACTTAAACCGAGAATGTCTAGGTTGTATTGTAGTTTGACATCTCTTTCTGCACTTGGTCAAGTCTTGATGATTCTGAGAGAGTTTTGACGTTCCATGTTCCAAACATAAACCGTGTTCTGAATTCATAGGTCGTCATCCGGGGTTTGTCAGTTTCATTATTTCTTGTTGATGTTTCTGTAATCGTGATTTTTGGATGGACGGCGCATTGGTACTTAGTGCTGGGGTTGCAAGCGACCCTCTAGGCCGGGCTTTCTTGATGGTAAATCTTCTGAAAATCTGCGAGCGCCACCGTTGGCCATAGCTTTTGGCTCATCCACTGCCGATCCTATTGCACGGATCCATCGTGTTCGTATTCGTATACGTGCTTCTCCCTATCCACCACCTGGGGAGGCGTCCGATGGGGGAAGTAGCGTGGGGCAATTTTTTCGTGGAATTGTCCATGTATAAAAGTTCAATAAATGTTTTAGGTTTCAGGCCGAACACAAAACAAATAAGTTTGGCGTGGATCAGAGATGCATAAAGTAAAAATGAGATTGTATGCGTGAGCTAATCTCTATAATTTTTTTTAATTCTCTGACTAAAAATCAAATAATTTGACAAACCGAATAAAGTATTTTAAAAGTAAAAATAATATTAACAAAATTAAACAACTTTTTCCTTTCAGAAAAAAAATCGTTGCTGTCTCCTTAAGGACTTAATTAATTTTGTGCACCCCCTGTGTAGATTGACGGTTACTGAACCGATTTTACTTCTTAAGGGCTATTTATTTATTATTAGTGATTCAATATATCAACGATATATAAACCAAACTCTCCAATTAAACATTAACAAAATGTTCATGTTATAAAAATATTTAAATATTTATTTTACTTATTTTACACATCAGCAACGATTTTTATTGATGAATTGCTAAACATTCTCATGGGAATCTACTCAAAAATATCATTAACTTTGCTGCCCTTTAGCATAAATATTTCATTGACTGTATCCATTGAATGAAATTCAATGGGAATACATTACATGGATTAATCAACATATAAGCCATTACAAGAAAAATCAATGGAAATAGCACGTGTTCAATGAGTTTCTTCGAATCGCGGTAAGCCCTCTAAGGGACTTTATGAAATAAAAATATTATTAAATGTAATTTGCTCTTGATAGAGTTTCATTTTATTGTATATGATGGCTGAGTTTCTAGACTGGCATTTGTTTGTAACTTTGCTAGACGGGAAGTGAGTGGACTATATGCAACAGACACATGCATTATTTCCATGTTGGCAGAATTTGAAAGGGTACAGTGCTAAACAGGCAGTCAGACGGACGTGACGGCAAAGTAACTTTGTGGCACATTGGTCTGGCTAATATATTTTGTGTCCGTATAAATATGCTGCATATTGTTCTGGTTTTGTGATTTTTCTTTTTCCCCCTCGTTAGTTTAAATTTAATTTCGATGCAAGCAGAAAAGCTTAAAAAATACTAAAATACCAACATCCATTCGCAACCAAACAAACGGAGTCAACCAAGCACAAATAATTCAACAGCATTGTGAAATAAAATAGCAAGATATAATATTTGAAGTAAGGTATCGAAATGTTTGTAAAATTCTAATCGTGTTACTAGTCACTGTCTGTTTTGGAAAGTATGTTTACACTCGGAGAAATTTGATAGTTAAAACAGCGAAAATGTTTGCTGTAACAGCAGAAAGTCTCCTGAATGTGGGACAGAAGTAATTTTTTGCTAAATCAGCAAACATTTTCTGCTGTTTCAAATGATTATAAGTTAAACAAAAGGTCATAAATGTCAAAAATTTACAAAAATACAACCTATTCTAGTTGGGATGGTTGGAAAGCACTATGATCCATTTGACATCTCCCGCTGATGATAGTTCTTGGTCGAAAATGAAATCGCTATACGGGAAACCAGTCAAATGCTTCTACCAATAACACACTTTTGTTGACTTTTAAATGTTTTTTTGATATACTATTCTTTGAATAGAAAGCATTAAACACTGGTCTCAAGCCGGACAATATCCTGCAATGGAATCTCAATAAGATTTTAAGATCGAAAAAAGAAAGCGCAAACAGACAATATTACAAAAATGTTTATATCCTATCTCATCTTTCAATGAAAAAAGCATGTAAAGTACAACATTTTCCAATTTTTTACTATTTGCTAATTTTTGAAATTTTGAAATTATTACTTCTATTATATATATCAGGAGTTGTTTGTATGAATAAAAAAAATTTAAATCGTATGGCAAAAACGTAATCTATTGGGTTGCCCAAAAAGTAATTACGGTTTTTTTTTAAAGAAAGTAAATGCATTTTTAATAAAACTTAGAATAAACTTTAATCAAATATACTTTTTTACAATTTTTTTCTAAAGCAAGCTAAAAGTAACAGCTGATAACTGACAGAAGAAAGAATGCAATTACAGAGTCACAAGCTGTTAAAAAATTTGTCAACGCCGACTATATGAAAAATCCGCAATTACTTTTTGGGCAACCCAATACATGAAATTCTGAGAAACTTCTCCGAAGAAACCAAGTATCTAAAATAAAATTTTAATCTGCGCCTCTCGGCTTGGAAAAGACTATTATTTCTAGCATTTTTTTGGCAAAGGCGGGTATATACATTTTCATGTCGAGAGTCGCGGATTAGGTTTTATTAATTTTCTCTGCGTGTAAAGTTTGAATGCTGCACAAAAAGATTTCTACCTAAAGGCTCTATTACACGGTATGTCGGTGTCTTATAGTATGTCATATTTACCACATGTAGACTTGCACATGTCGTGCAACACAATTGAAAATCTTAAATATAAATCTTTTATATGTTTGTTTATTTGTTTTCTCCGTATAGACTCAAAAATAGGCTATATAATTTTTTGCTATCAGGTGGGGGCGGACCCTCCCCCTTACCCCAAAAGTACTACCCAAAAATAAAAGTGGACCGATCGGAACAATATAGGATTCAAATGAAAGGTATTCAAGAGTAGAGTACGAATTTCATAATAAATGTTGGGTCCAAGTACCTGGGGGCCGCCCCAACCCCAAAACCCCTTAAAATAGGTTTATTTGACGGTCATGACAATATGGGACTCAAATGAAAGATATTCAGGAGTAGATTACGAATATGGTCAGAAAGTAGGAATAGGCTTTATAATTTATTGACAACGGAAGGGGACGGACCCTCCACCGATAAGGACAATATGGGAATCGAATGAAAAGTATGAGGGAGAAGATAACTAATCTGGCATTCAAATTCATGTCGAAGTATAGGATTCCACCCCACCCCCACAAAAACGCCAATCACGGATATATGGGACTCGGTTTGTTTGTTCCGTATAGACTGAAAAACGGCAAAACCGATTTTCTCGAAATTTTGGCACATCGTGTAGGTTGGTCTGGAAGGAAACATAGGCTATATAATTTTTCGGTGTCTGAAGGGGGACGGGTCCCCCTTCAATTGGGTCCAAGTACCCAAAAATTGGGTCCAAGTACCCAGCGGGCCTTCAACCTACGACGACGGCGCATAATGGGAGAAAAATCGAAAAAAAAAAACTATTAAAAACGTGTTAAGTTCGGCCGTGCCTTACCACCATGATACTCACCACCAAGGATATAATAGTCATCTAATTTTATTATAACTCCACTACTAAAGGGTGATTTTTTTGAGGTTAGGATTTTCATGCATTAGTATTTGACAGATCACGTGGGATTTCAGACATGGTGTCAAAGAGAAAGATGCTCAGTATGCTTTGACATTTCATCATGAATAGACTTACTAACGAGCAACGCTTGCAAATCATTGAATTTTATTACCAAAATCAGTGTTCGGTTCGAAATGTGTTCATTCACCGTAACGTTGCGTCCAACAGCATCTTTGAAAAAATACGGTCCAATGATTCCACCAGCGTACAAACCACACCAAACAGTGCATTTTTCGGGATGCATGGGCAGTTCTTGAACGGCTTCTGGTTGCTCTTCACTCCAAATGCGGCAATTTTGCTTATTTACGTAGCCATTCAACCAGAAATGAGCCTCATCGCTGAACAAAATTTGTCAAAATTTGAACACATTTCGAACCGAACACTGATTTTGGTAATAAAATTCAATGATTTGCAAGCGTTGCTCGTTAGTAAGTCTATTCATGATGAAATGTCAAAGCATACTGAGCATCTTTCTCTTTGACACCATGTCTGAAATCCCACGTGATCTGTCAAATACTAATGCATGAAAATCCTAACCTCAAAAAAATCACCCTTTATTTCATATACAAGTAACAGTTTCGGCGAAAGGCGAAGGCAAGAAATCCGCTTTTTATGGGATTAAAACCCTACATTAGAAGATCGATCTATATGACAGCTATATTTGTATAGTCTGATCTGATTCATATTAGGGAGACTTAAAACAACTCTCTATTTAAAATTTCAACAAAATCGGGTAATAAGTAAAGCTTTTATGGGCTTCAGACCCTTAATCGACATATCGATCTTAGAATGAACTTTAATCAAATATACTTTTTTTACACTTTTTTTCGAAAGCAAGCTAAAAGTAACAGCTGATAATTGACAGAAGAAAGAATGCAATTACAGAGTCACAAGCTGTGAAAAAAATTGTCAACGCCGACTATATGAAAAATCCGCAATTACTTTTTGGGCAACCCAATATATGACAGCTATATCTAAATAGCGTCCGATGTTTACAATATCTGGGTCAGATGGCTGGAGGCTTAAAATAACTCACTGATTCACATTTCAGTGAAATCGGATTATAATTAAAGCTTTTATGGGCATCAGACCCTTAATCAGCATATTGGTCTATATGACAGCTATATCTTAATATAGTCCGAACTGAACCGTATTCAGGTCGGATGTCGGTAGGCTTAAAATAACACACTGTTTCAAATTTCAGCGAAATTGGGTAATAAATGTAGCTTTTATGGACTTTAGACCCTTAACCGGCAGATCGGTCTATATGGTAGCTATTGTATATCTAAATAAAGTCCGATTTGAACCATATTCCGGTCAGATGTCGGGAGGCCTTAAACTACTCACTGTTAAAGCTTTTATGAGCTGCAGACTCTTTATATAACAGCTATATCCAAATATGGTCCGATTTGACCCGTTCAAGAACTTAACCTGCTAAATATCTCAATTTTTTAAGACTGCAGAGCGACTACAACAGACGGACGGACAGACACACGGACATCGTTAAATCGTCTTAGAATTTTACGACGATCTGAAATATATGTACTTTGTAGGGTCGAAATTGATTTTTCGATGTGATGCAAACGAAATGACTATATGAATATACCCTCTATCCTATGGTGTTGGGTATAACAAGCCATTTAAGAACGGATAGATACATCTCTTTGAATTTTGAAAAGGTTAAAGATAAGGTGTTATCAAGATCATTTACAAAATTTCAAGTCCCTAGGTGTTCAGGCGCCTCTTGGTAGGCCCCTTAAGTTGGTCACTTCGGTATTTCAAAAAATTGTTCGGGTTACCAAATCACTTCGGTATTTCAAAAAATTGTTCGGGTTGCCAAATCACTTCGGTATTTCAAAAAATTGTTCGGGCTGCCTAATCTTCATTTGTGGTCCGATTTCCAAAATTCTTTTTTGCTGGGTAGTGCAATATCTCCACTGGTTCCGGGAATATATGAGTTTTAATTTTTACTTGTTGAAATTTTGGCCGATACTGGCTTTATGTTTTGCAATTTTTGAAGTCTTTTGTGGTTCGAAAAACAACGATTTTGCTGCAAAAAGTTTCCACATCTGATAGTTTAAAGTTATACAGTTTGGAAGTAAAAAAATGTAAAAAAGGGTACTTTTGCATTTTTTGATAAAAAAAATTCCATTGATAAGTTTTTTGGACTTTTTTTTAAAAAAAGATATGTCAACTTAAACAGGTGCTATATGTACGTCAAAATGGGGGGGAAATCACAGCCGATTTTTTATGTTCTTGCCAGGAATCGAACCCAGGCGTCATAGGCGGGCATGCTAACCTATGTGCTACGATAACCTTCTTCAAACTTTAAATAATAGTGAAGCTAATTAAAAAAAAATCGTATCGTTTGATTGTACCTAACACTGACAAATCAACGTTTAAACGCTCCCACCCCATTCTCAATGCTTTAATTATGAACAGAAGTGTAGTTACTAAACACATGAATGACGCGATGACCTTACTCTGCTGATGCATTTAGTTTCATTTTATATTTTCCACTGTACGAGTTGAATTAAAAACTATGAGCAAAAAAAGAAGGGTGTATAAAATGCCCAAGAAATTATATACAATTATAGACCCGCAACTCGTACTAGAATTTTTGGATTGCGAGTTTACTAATCTACTTATTCCGTTTTTAACATCTCGAAATATTGATCTGAGACCCCATAAAGTTTATATATTTTTGACGTTCAGAGTTAATCCCGTCCGTCTGTAAACATCACGAGAGCGTTCGAACGAATAAAGATATCCGCTCGTAACTTTGCACAGACATATTCTTATTGGTGTAGGTCGTTGGGCATTGCAAATGGGCCACACCGGTTCACATTTGAATAAAACTATCATATACACCGATCTCTTGATTTGATTTCTTGATACTCTAGGAGCAGCAATTTTTATTCGCTTGGGCTTAAATTTTACACAGGGTGTGTTGTTACAACATCAAACGCCCGTGCCAAGTACGGTTCAAATCGGTGTATAACCTGATATAACTATATCATAATATAACTATTATTGTATCAGTTTACACTTCAATCGGAAATCACTCAGTATTATTTGAGAAATTTACCCTGTGCTTAATGGAATGTTTATGGACAAATTTGCATTTGACATGACAACTTTTGCTAATGGGCCTCCTGTAGGTGTACATTGAGAAAAATGTTTTTCGTAAATGTAAGTTTGGTACTAATACACGTTAGTACATGATATTTACTCACGTTCAGTTAATAATTCTTAGAGAATGAGAAATTTAACTTAGTAGAAAAAAAAACTAACTTATCATGAGCATAGATGAAATAGCTTAAACTCAGGTGGAGTAATTTTAATTAAACGAATCTCTTTGGAATAAGCAAGAACTATACTAATCTTGTACAAAAACATTTCATTATTGATGGTACTGGTGAGACATTGGTGATGGTAGAACTGGTGAGACATTGTCAATAATTAGAATATGTCAAAGGTAAACTAAAAAGTCTGGCTACCTTTAATGAAAAAGAGTTAGAAAATGTTTTGTGGATCGTGCCTCTGAGGATGGCACGATTCGCATCGTTTGGTTGCCGGGCCAAAGCGGAGTAACTGGATTTTGCAGTGAAGACCAGAGAACTGCCGTCAATAAACTTGATTATCCCGAAGCCTTTCGGATTGACCCAGTCCGAGTTAGAGCGTGGGCGACGAATGCGCATGCAACCCTATGGAACAGCGAAACGGTCGGTAGGACGGCGAAAATCCTATGGTGTTAGAAGACGAGGCTATTACTGCAAGCATGTAAGAAGGAGGTCAGTATAGCTCTCCGTATCATAACGGGACACATAGGACTACGAGCTTACTTATGTAAAATCGATGCGGCAAGTGATATCAGGTGTAGAGCATGCGGGGAAGATGATAAGACGATGGAGCATTGCCTATGTCATTGCTCGGCTATCGCGTCTAACAGATACCGGTACTTAGGTGGGGACACTATACCAGATATGAACCAACTTAGTGGCGTGGCATGGAAAACAATTAAGGATTTTGTAAGTAACACGGAGTTCCTTACCTAGATTTTCTTTTTCTAGATTACTTTTTTAGTATTAAGAGTGCACAACAATCCGATTACTGACTTAGGTGTATGTCCATAGTGGCATGGGGCGTAGTAATATCCGCACCCTCTTTTCATCCTAACCTAAGCTCAATGTTTTGCATTGTGTTGTTAGAAAACATTGAAGGGAGGAAATAGTCAGATTCAAACAATAGTGATGTGGATGAATGCCTAGAAAGTCTGTTTTGTAAACAGAAGTTTCATGGTTCACCTCTCGGCTGCGACAAAAGGTACCGTTTTATCAAATTTATAATTGGAATGTTTCATATTAAATTTGTCTTCTTTAAACCAGCTGAGCGAATGAGAGCGACGGGGTGGAAGACAGGCGGCACTAAATGTGTTGTGTAATAAAAATATCGGTTTATATGGCTGCTATATCAAAACTTGGACCGATTTGGCACATTTACAATCCCATCCGACCTACTCTAATAAAAAGTATTTGTGCAAAAGCGTCCAGCTATACTCCTTCGAAAGTTAGCGTGCTTTCGACGGTGAGACGGACGGACGGCCATGGCTAGGTCGACTTAAAATGACATGATGATCAAGAATATATCTACTTTATGGGGTCTCAGAGGAATATTTCGAGGATTTACAAACGAAATGACGAAATTAGTATACCCCATCCTATGGTGGAGGGAATAAAAACTAAGTCGTCGAGTACGAATTTTCGAAATCCTATACTATAGTGAAGAAAAATAAGTTTGATAGAAATCAGAACAATATCATTTTAAAGGGTCCATGTAAAGCCGGACCTATTTCCATGAGATTTTACAAGTACAGGGAGATTTTTTAAAATATTCTTAAATACGATTTCACTAACGTGCAAGCTATTACGCCATAACTGTACCACCAACGAATACTACTATTACACATTACAAGCCGAACAGATTCGCAAAAAGATGGCTAAATTCCCCTTAATTGGTTCTCATCCTTGTGGGCTTATACTTTTAGGTCAAACAGATTGGGACCTTCCACCTATTTGTCGATTATAATACAGCTCTCAATAGTCCAATATTTTAAAATGATGTTTAAGAAATGTCTGTGATTTATTTTTCTGCACAAGTATACTTTTTACTTGAACATCAGCAAAAATAAAAAAGAACGTCGGTCCATTCGGTGCCAAACGACGAGAAATCGAAAAAACTAGTAAAGAATATGCCGTGTGAGAACGGATAGAGATATCCCTTTGGAATGGTTAAAGCTGAGGTGTTAGCGATATCATGTGCAAAATTTGAAGGCTCTAAGTTGTCCGGAAGACTTTTGGCGGCCCCCTAAAGTTGGTCACCTCGAAAAATTGTTGGGGCTGCCAAATCTTGGTTTGCATGCGAATAAACACCTGGCGGTTCACACATACAGGAAAAATTGAAACATGGAGCGGAACAGATATCCCGAAAAACAGTTTGAAAGTAAAGAAGAAACGCTTGCGACATACACGCTATGGGGAAATACCCGGACATTTTGCAATTGGAACATTCGTCAAAGGAGACGAAAGATTCACCGTGGGTACATTTCCGCCTTATATAGTTGCCCACGGATTAATATCCTCACCCTCTTTTCAACCTAACCTAGTCGCCCACTTCGCTGTCGTACATAAATGAAACGCAAATACTGGCTTATGAACTTGTCCCTAGTTAATGCCACATAAGACCACTTTTGAATGTAGGGCTACATTCAGACCAATTTGTCAATTTTTTAAGCTCTTGGACGACAAATTTTCTTTAATCTGATTTCCATGAAACTAGGAGTGTTGAATATGATTCATAATACTGTGAAATAAACATACCACCTAATTCTACAATTCCGCAAAAAGCGAGAAGGTGTATGGAAAATGATTGCAAGTGTCAAGAAAATAACATATAGGGATGTTATGTGAAAACATTGGTATTTTCACATGCAAACCGCTACCAATATTAGCTCAGGACCCTCGTACCAAATGAATGTTAATGAATCTATGTAAAACGCAGAACGGAAAAATGCAGACAGAAATGTATCAAGGGGAAACTACGTTCAGATTGCATTTGTCGACTGAGAAATGCTGCTGCTTCAATTGTGCTCCATAGCCAAGAGTTTCAATGCTCTTTTTTCTATAGAATTTAGCATTATTTCTTATACATCTTTTTTTGAAGAATGAAACACAAATTCGCATGTGAATTCGAAAATACATTTGTATTTCATCTTGGGTCATAGGGTCAATATTGGTTGTATAGCTGGCTTGCAAGATGATAGAAGTAGCATGGCATTTACTTCATTGCATATCTTAAATTTCAAATATTCAGTGTGTATATTCCAATGAAAAGTTGTACCCTTTTTTCACAAGATTCACCACAAAAATAATGCTGGTGGTCTACTCGCTGCTTGCTTCCTCTCTCCTAACAACTCACAAGGTTTCCATATAATTTGTGCAAATATTTCATAATGGCACTAACAACAACCACACACTTGCCAGCTAGGAAAATATTGAATTACACCATTTCCGCTAGTGGAAGTAGGTATTTATAAAATGTTATTAACATGTCATAATAATCATTGTATTGAACACTTGATCAGCGGCGTTAATGAAATTTAAAATACGTAGAAATAAGAGACCATTACGGATAGTTGATATTAAGAGGGTGATTGAAATACTACGGTCATAATTATTATCTTATCAAATTGATTTCTTACAAACAGTTCTTTTCAAACTTATGCTGCTGATTGCATATTTTTTTTTAATTAAAACCTGTGCAAATTGTTAAGTTTTATATATTACCATTTAAAGAAGAAAACAAGCCAGGAAGTGAATTTCTGAACAATAAGAATAAATAAAAGAAAATTCACTTGTGAACTATCAGAAATAGGCTCTTTTAGTACAAATATTGTTTAATTGTATTTTCTCATTTTCTGTACTATTCTAAAAGTTTTCTAACTAGTATTTTTTTTTTTCATGACGTAATATTCGCTACTAAAGCCTATTTTGAAATTCCTAGAAGAAAAAGTAGTAAGACGCAAACCAGTTTCTTACCAAGTTTGTTCGTCTTTGTCGAAAGATATGTGAATTTGTATTCATTTCACTTGCATCTGACAACTTGCAATAACTACTGAGAAGCTGTTTTAGTCATGTGCGTCATCGTTAAGAATCTGCTGTAAATTAATATTTCTATTTATTATGGTTGTTTATTATGGCTGGTCAATGAATTATATTTACATTATTGCTCCCAAAGTATTATTTGTAGAAAATACTTGGCTTAACATTTTTATTGAACAGAATATAATAAAAAAAATGATAATGGTTATGGGGGTTTAAAATTGTTCTTCAAAGTCATCTCACTTCGACTAACTTCGTAGTTCATAAATTTCAATATCTAGGGGTATTTCATAAATATCTTTCTACAGTAATTTTATATCATTTACATTTATTTTAAAGGAATAGAAGTGTCTGTTTTGGTCACTCCTGGTCTATTGCACTTTGGCTTTTCAATAGAAAATATATATTTTTTGCCAACTTTTATAATTTCTTTGCTGTCATTTTTTGAATAGAAAGCATTGAATATGATCTAGGGCTGGAAATGAATAATCAGGAAGAGATTTTAAAGATCAACATAAAAGAGTACAAACAGAAAAAATATATATTTTATATTTGTTAATAATTGTAATGCAATTGTAGCTGTTGAGTGAAGCGAACGTGCTTTTATTTCGCTCCTCAAAGAAAAAAAATATATCCGTATCTCGAAATAAGTACTACTTATTACGAAAAAAATTTTAAAGCCTTTTGGAGTAGGTTAGAAATGAACTCCAAAGACTCAACATCTGCGGTGGTGGCATCAGACCGTAGCGTGTTGTCCTCCCCTCCTATAGGTGTGGGTGCCTTGGCACCTGTAATCGAGAATAGTGCTTCAAGCGCACAACTAGTCGTCAGAATAAACCAAAGGGATGCACAGTTCGTCCTCAGCTTTTAAGTAAAGGTGGTGTTTCTGACTCGGATTCAGACAGCGACTGTGTCAATGAAACAGTCAACGCAGCCGAATCGAGAGATGTGGGCATCGGGTTGACGGCAGAAGTGAGCGATGGCTTTGCTAAGCTCACAAGCAAACCGAGAAATCGATCCGGCGCACGAAGAAGGAGACAGAGGCAGCGTAATCGGGCAAAAGTGCAGGAAGCTGGAAGGGATAGAACTGATATTCCAAGTACTTCTACGGAAGCTGGAAAAAGAATCAGATCTCCCGAAGAGCATAACACTGTTAAAATACTAAAGAAGAAAAAGAGCTCCCCGCTTTCAAGTACTCTGGGAAAACCAAGCCAGCCATTCCACAATGGAGACTCCAGACAGTGTGCTGCGGAAGTAGACAAAGTTGGAAAATGATCGAAGGAGTCTTTATGAAGGACTGTGACTTCCAATAGGAAGCCACAGTCATCACGGAAGGGGAAGATGGTCGCTGAGAATGGTAAGGAGCAGCCCTATTACGCCTATGAGCTGACTTATGCAGTCATCAATACCGGCTGTGCATGCGGTAGGATTGTACCAGATCATCGATCCCAAGTGGAGGATCTGGTTAACGATCGGATTTTGAAAATGTGTAGAACTCTGTAGAGGGTCCACCCACACAGAGTGGACTGTATAGTATTGATACCGTCAACCAGCTCGTCGGAGGTATTCATGCTCCCTGGGAGGACGCATAGCTCGACCTGGTGAGAAAGATGGATATCTCCCAGCTCACAAAGGCTACGGTCTTCATCAAGGGATGGGGCAGTTAAGCCCGGCAAGGCAAGTTATGCGACACCAAAGGCCTACAGACCGGAGGCCACCGTAGCGCAGAGGTTAACATGTCCACCTATGACGCTGAACGCCTGAGTTCGAATCCTGGCAAGACCATTAGAAACAATTTTCAGCGTTGGTTTTCCCCTTCTTATGCTGGCAACATTTGTCCATTATTTTAGAGATGTGACCAAAGTTGTGGCTTTTACTGCCTTAAAAGTCCATATGGGATGAAATATATATATGGGAGCTATATCTAATCAGGACGTCAAATAAAGCGTCTCATGCAAAATCGGACAAAAATTGTGGCTTCTACAGGCTTAAAGTCTATTTAGGATGAAAGATATATCTGGGACCTATATTTAAATCTAAACCGAATTTTATGAAATATGGCACTGGTATTAAGACGTCAAATAAAACACTTCGTACAAAATCTTGTACGAATTAATTTGTGGCTTCTATATATGGGAGCTATATCTAAATCTGGATCGATTTTTATGAAATTTGGTACTCGCATTGGGACTTTAAATAAAACACCTAACGCAAAATTTTGTAAAAATCGGACAAAAATTGTGCCTAATACAGCCTTAGAAGTTCAAATCGGATGAAAGATATATATGGGAGGTATATTTGAATATGAACCGACTTTTATGAAATTTTGCACACATATGAAGACGTCAAATTAAGCATCTCATGCCAAATTATGTAAAGATCGGACCAACATTATGGCTTCTGAAGTCTTAAAAGTCCATATCGGATGAAAGATATATATGGGAGCTATAACGAAATCTGAACCGATTTTGTTCAAAATCAATAGCGTTCGTCCTTGGGTCAAAAAAGAGACTTGTGCAAAATTTCATGACAATCGGACAATAAATGCGACCTGTAACTTGATCACTAGAATACATGGACAGACAGACGGACATAGCTAAATCGAATCAGGAAGTGATTCTAAGCTGATCGCTTTACTTATCAATGGGTCTAGCTCTTCTCCTGTACCACAGTGCTGGTGTAGGGTATTAAAATTGATATTGCCAGACTCAATTATATCTGCCTCAAATATCTAATAAGATAATATAAGATAAAAATGTATCTATAATTTGTCCCGAATTTTCAACTTTTTTACTAGGGATGTTCCGAAGTAAGAGTTAAATAACTGTTAGTTTTGAATTCCAATTGAATTTGATGACTGTGGCATTATTAACTCCAAAAATATATTTTATTATATTATATGGTACCCCACAAACCCGCGAAATAATGTGGGACATAATTTTAAAGTATGAAATATTTAAATTAAAATCGTTTTCCTGGTTCAAGCCTTGAACTCGAGACCTTTATATTGAAAAGCAGAATCACATGTTCTTTTCCACAAAGCTCTACCAATTTTATTGCAAAATGTTATTTTAAGTTAAACTCACTTCCAGACATTGTGTCTATAAATAGAATATATCACACCTAAACAAAAGAGCATGAAGGCCACCACAGCGCAGAGGTTAGCATGTCCGCCTATGACGCTAAACGCCAGAGCTCGAATCCTGGCGACAAAATCAGAAAATAAATTCTCAGCGGTGGTTATGCCTTGCTAATTATGGCGATATTTGTGAGGTACAATGCCATGTAAAAACTTCTCCCCAAAGAGGTGTCGCTCTCCGGCACGCCGATCCGACTCAGCTATTAGAACGAGGCCTCTTATCATTGAGCTTAAACTTGAATCGAACAGCACTCAGTGATAGTTTTTATTATTATCAGCAGACTTATTTCTATGAGTGTACACATGTTAATGTTATTTATTAGAATTTAATGGCAAAAACCAATTTATAGATGCATTTAAAATATGATGCATATTTGGAGGCCACCGTAGCGCAGATGTTAGCATGTGCGCCTATGACGCCTGGGTTCGAATCCTGGCGAGACCATCAGAACAAATTTTCAGCGGTGGTTTTCCCCTCCTAATGCTGGCAACATTTGTGAGGTACTATGCCATGTAAAAATTCTCCCCAAAGAGGTGTCGCACTGCAGCACGCCGTTCGGACTCGGCTAAAAAAAGGAGGTCCTTATCATCTTGAATCGGACGGCACTCATTGATATGTGAAAAGTTAGCCCCTGTTCCTTAGTGGAATGTTCATGGGAAAAAATTTGCAATTTGACTGTTTATTTAATTTTGAAAAAAAAACTACGCTTAAAGATCACCCTTTACTTGTTGTTCCCCATTTGTATAATTTTTAAAAAAATGCCATAATTACAATTTTTGAAAATATATCCTTTTCTTACTAGAATTAAGTGTTTAAACCTTATTTTTTGACTGCATATAAGTTTAATTCAATATTTAATGTCCTATCAGTTTAAGAAGAAACAGTTAAAGAAAGAGTAATCAAGTGGTATATTTAAAACAATTTCTCTCTGTGTACATTTTTATATAATTGTATTCTTTTTTAAAAAATCTTATGATAAAAAATTCTTCATTTTATATACCACGAGAAATTACATATTAAATATAAACGAGATAATCTCGCAGTTTCTCAATTTTCATTAGTCTGAAAAAAAATCCATAAAATTTACTTAAATCACACAGCGAAAAGTTATTAAATGAAATGTTAACAATGTTCATTGGCACTCTCGCATTTCACAAAAGATGCAATTGTGTTATGAAGGAAACTCAAGTCAATAACCTATACTGTATTTTGAATTTGACTCACATTACACGTTGACGCAAATTCAAACAAAGTTCATTGAAATTCTGTTAAATATATGAACGAAGATTGTATAAAAATTATTTGCATCAAATAACAATATTCACAACCATAAATTTAACTTCTGATAAAAATAATGACGAATGAGATGAAAAGTTCGGCCGGACCGAATCTTGGAAACCCACCACCATGGATTCTGGCAAAATTTTATAAAACATAAGTTTAGTTGAAGGGCATAATTTTATGGTTTTTTGGACCATACAGATAAATCGGACAAAAATTGCGGCTTCCAGGGGCTCAAGAAGTGAAATCGGGAGATCGGTTTATATGGGAGCTATATCAGGTTATAGACCGATTCGGACCGAACTTGGCACAAGTGTTAGAAGTCGGAAGAGAACACTACAAGCAAAATTTCAGCCCAAAAATTGCGGTTTCCAGGGGCTCAAGAAGTCAAATCGGGAGATCGGTTTATATGGGAGCTATATCAGATTATAGACCGATTTGGGCTATACTTGGCACAGTAGTTGGAATTCATAACAGAATACCACATGTAAAAATTTAAACAAATCGGTAAAAAATTTTGGCTTCCAGGGGCTCAAGAAGTCAAATCGGGAGATCGGTTTATATGGGAGCTATATCTAAATCTAAACCGATATGGCCCATTTGCAAGCCCCAATGATCTACAGCAATATTAAGCATCTGTGCAAAATTTCAAGCGGCTAGCTTTACTCCTTCGAAAGTTAGCGTGCTTTCGACAGACGGACGGACGGACATGGCTAGTTCGACTTCAAATGTCATGACGATTAAGAATATATATACTTTATGGGGTCTTAGACGAATATTTCGAGGTGTTACAAACGGAATGACTAGATTAGTATACCCCCATCCTAAGGTGGTGGGTATAAAAATATATGTATTAAATATGGCCAGAATAAAGTCCGGGGCCTAACATTCGATTTTGCATTTTATGGCTTCTTAATGCATATCAAGTGTTAAGGGCCTTAGCTCAGACAGAAGCAACAAAAAAAAAATTGATAAATCTTGTTATTGAGGAATTGATGATGCTCAATACATTGAGAATGCAATGGGCAGATTTAGTTTTAATTATTGAAAAGAGCATTTACATTAGTATGCTGGATTCGTAAAGGTTCCAACAAAAATTTGCCCCTGGATATTGTGGCTAGACAAATTGCTGCTCCCACTGCTGTGAAGCTAAGGAAGCTCTTTGGTAATGTGGCGCCTAGGAACACTGTGCTATCCTTGATACAATGCCCGATGTTCCAGGCAGTGGGGAGGATTACACATTGCCTGAGGCGCTTTTTAATAAAAAGCACTGTACCAATATTCCTGATAGAACCCATTGGATGTACGATATCCACGACAATAGAAGACTTAAATACGAATGTTTCAAAACCAGTCGACCAGGTGCACTTTGGTGTGTACTCTGAACAACTAGGACTGATCATATCGAGAAGGTTATCCGACCACTGTAGAGTACATCAAGCGGAGATCCTTGCAGTTAAAGAAATGGTAGAATGGCTAAAGTTGCCATTAGACGATCAGACATGTCATATGTAATTTCAAAAATAGTCTGAAAGTTGTACACATCGTGTGACATGTACGAAAAATTTAATATGACAAATGGATAGTGCAAATACGCAACTTTTTGATTAAATCGAGCTTTTATTTTATTAAATATACATGTAGACATGTCTATAAAAAAAAAGTAGAATACATATGAGAATACATGCCGATTAGATATCTTCTCAGTTAGCCAAACAGCCACTAAATTTCAAAAAAAAACGTATTTCTCGATTAAAAAACAACCCTCGACTATCGCAGTTCTCTCAACAAGATAGCGGAACAGTTGAAAATTTACCTGATTTGGGTGCCGGACCATTGAGATATTTCAGCGAATTCCAAAGTAGACGAGCTTGCGAGACTAGAAACAACCTTACATATTTCAGAGGAACTGGAATCTGTGGGTATACCTCTAGCAACATTTGAGTTGAGTCTTCAGGATCAGGCCCGAACGGCTACGCATGTGAAATAGTCACAAAGTGAGGGTTGTGAACATTACAAAATTATGTGGCCCAATCTAGACTTGAAAAGGTCAACAAGGTCAACCGCTTTGGTTTCGCTGGTTAGAACCGACCTCCCAGTCATTGTGTCCATTATGACAGGTCACTGTCTGATCAGAAAACATGCTGATAGACTGAAGGTTGCATGTAACGACTTCTGCAGAAGCTGTGAGGACGCCACACTGACAGTCAGAAGGAGTTATACCTTAGGTTCTCATTTCTTTAAGAACTTGTCTGATTTAGCGGATGTGAACATTCGCAAGCTGTTGGGCTTTTTAAAACGATCTGGATGTTTCGACGGTAAGAACTAAAGGCGTCCCTTCTCCAGTTCCTGTGGTATCACAATGGACGAAAACGTATAAGTGAGTCTGATGGTATAGGTTAGGTTAGGCTAAAGTGGCAGTCTGCCATCAGACTCCCTAACAAGTTTTCGTCCATTGTGATACCACTCTTATGGTATACTGCCTCATTAACCTAACCTAGACAATGGATACGAGTTTATTAAATAAAAAAATTCTAAGCAATTTTGTTCGGGCGAAGGTTGAACTAAAGAAGTCAAAGATTTAAGTCCAATTTAAAACCAGTAAGGAAAGGCAAAAGTCGGGCGGAACCGACTATATAATACCCTACACCTACCCTACAATTATAAATTCGGGCAATATATATGTATAAGAGAGCCATATCTAAATTTGAACCGACTATTAAACAGATCGTTTGAAAATTGTTGTTACTTCGGCCATTTAAGTGCAAATCTGGCGATAAATATGTATGGATGCTACATCCAAATCTGAACCGATTTTGATGAAATCTCGCACATATGTTAAAATCAGTAACAAAACAATCCGTGCCAAATTTTGTGCAGATCGGTTAGCAATTGTGTTTATTACAGCCTTATAAGTGTAAATCGGGCGATATATAAATATTGGAGCTATATCCAAATCTGGACCGATTTTGGTGAAATCTAGCAGATATGTTAAGATCAGTAGCAAAACAATCCGTGCCAAATTTTGTGCAGATCGGTTGAAAATTGTAGCTACTATGGCCATTTAAGTGCAAATCGGACGATACATATATACGGGAGCTATACCTAAATCTGAACCGATTTGGATGAAAGATTGCAAATATGTTAAGATCGGTAACAAAACATTTCGTGCCAAATTTTGTGCAGATCGGTTGAAAATTTTAGCTACTATGGCCATTTAAGTGCAAATCGGACGATACATATATATGGGAGCTATATCTAAATCTGAACCAATTTTTATCAAAATCAATAGCTTAGGTCGCCCTTCGGCCAAAAAAGTGATACGTGCAAAATTTCGTGATGATTGGACAACAATTACGACCTGCACTTTGATTATAAGAATACATGGACTCACAGACGGACAGACGAACATGACTAAATCGAATCAGAAAGTGATTCTGAGTCGATCGATAATAAAGTGCAGCGCTGAAACTTTATGTTGATGAATTAGCTCAACTATGTATTATGGGTTTTCTTTTTTCATTAATTTGGTTATTTTTTCAGCATTTGTTTGTGTCAAAACAAAAAACAGCTAATACAACAAGTAAAAGCGTGCTAAGTTCGGCCGGGCCGAATTTTTTATACCCTCTGCCATGGATCACAGCTGTCAAGTTCTTTAAATTACTTTTTCGAATAGAAAAACACCAGTTATAGAAAAACACCACTTACAAAATTTTAGGCAAATCGAGTAATAATTGCGCCCTCAAAAAGTCAAACTGGGAGATCGGTTTATAGCGCAGCTATATTAGGTTATATACCGATTTAGACCATACTTAGAACAGTTGTACCAAATCGACATATGCAAAATTTCAACCATATTGGATAAGAATTTCGCCCTCTAGAAGCTCAAGAAGTTTAATCGGAAGATCGGTTTATATGGCGGCTATATCAGGATATAGACTGATTTAGATCATACTCAAAACAGTTATTGGAAGTCAAAATAAAACACTTCATGCACAATTTTGGCCAAATCGGATAAGAATTACTCCTTCTAGCGGCTTAAGAAGTCTATTCGTAAGATCGGTTTATATGGCGTTTATATCAGGTTAGGGAATGATATAGACTATACTTGGCACAAATGTTAAAAGTCATTCCAGAACACTTCATGCAAAATTTCAGCCATCGGATCGGATAAGAATTGCGCCCTCTAGAAGCTCTAAAAGTCAAGACCCAAGGTCGGTTTATATGGCAGCTATATCAGGTTACGAACCTGGCACAGTTGTCGGATATGATACCAAAACAACGCGTGCAAAATTTCAGCCAAATCAGATAAGAATTGCGCCCTCTAGAAGCTCAAGAAGTCAAGACCCAAGATCGATTTATATGACAGCTATATCAAAACATGGACCGATTTGGCCCATTTACAATACCAACTGACCTGCACTTATTAAAAGTATTTGTGCAAAATTTCAAGCGGATCGCTTTACTCCTTCGAAAGTTAGCGTGCTTTCGACAGACAGACGGACGGACATGGCTAGATCGACTTAAATGACATGACGATCAAGAATATATATATACTTTATAGGGTCTTAGACGCATATTTCGAGGTGTTACAAACAGAATTGTGAAATTAGTATACCCCCATCCTATGGTGGAGGGTATAAAAATCAAACATACATACACTAAAAGTTTTGTAGATTGCTAGATTATCTAATCGCTAAAAATCTTTTCACTATTTGTGCGAAATTGCAAACAAATTTCAACCAATTTGTTAATCTTAAATTGGGTTTAAGTTTCTTTTTTTCCAATCAGCAAAGTTTTCAATACATTCGCGTATTTTGAAATGTTAAAAAAAAGAATTGCGTATTTTATGCTTCAATTGGCAAAAAATCTAACAAATCTATACTATTCTTTATTTACCAAATCAAGTTTTACATCTAACGCCAATATGCAATAGGAAATTGGCTATCGCCAAATTAATATTAAGACTAGATCATAACAAACATGGTACAGTACAGTAGGCAACGCATAACTTGAATACAACTTTGAAAATGTGGCTAGCACAAATGCATAAATAACCAGCGTTAAAGAACTCAATCTCCTGGTGTTCGATGAAGTAATTTTAAATGAAAAAAAAAAAAATAAAAATAAATAAATGTTTGTTTGTTTCTCTTTTGAGACGAGCTGGGTGATCCGAAATGCAAATGGAAAAGGAAAGCCAAAGATAGCGGCACACACCAACCACTATGAGATGCGTTTCGTCTTTGGTTAGAAGACTTTTCAACCATATTAGATGTGATGGCTTCAAGGGCCGTGCGTTGGTATGTTGTATTTGAATCTTATTAATAGCGAAAACGCATCTATGATACAATTACCACATTAACCAAGCTCGACAATCCTGCTTATTAGCTGTACTTTTTCCAATGCATATATTTCTGTGTAATGACAGACATTCTATCTGTATCAAATTACACTTCTTCCGTACTACACATGATTTTGTTCATCTGTTGGAATTTGTATTGATGGCTTCGAACGCTAAGACAACGGCAATGACTCTCGCTGTTGATCCGTGGTCCCAGGTTCGAATCCTGGCCGGCTCTGCCGAATTTAAAATTTTCAAGTGTTTTGCATGTTAGGGCGAGACATTAAATTTTACAATTTTTTTTTTGTTTCTCTTTTGAGACGAGCTGGATGATCGGAGATGCAAATGGAAAAGGAAAGCCAAAGATAGAAACGAAAACGAAACGAAAGACGAAACGCGGCCCACAGTGGTTGGTGTGTGCTGCTATCTTTGGCTTTCCTTTTGCATTTGTATCTCTGATCATCCATCTCGTCTCGAAAGAGAAACAAACAAAATTTGTAAAAAAAAGAATTAATAATCTCGGCCTAACAGGCAAAAACTTGGAAAATAAATAAATTTAGAAAAATTATGTTGATATTGAATAAAGTTTATTGTTATTTGCATTGACGGGTGAGTTGAGTCAGAACAAGGAAAGTGAGGTATACTTGTCTCTTGTTTCGATTTAGAGCCCCGTTTGTGGGTATGTAGAGAACGATAAACCATTTGTCATTTCTTGAGGAAATCTCGCGATCCGAGAAGTCCTTCAAACGCTACAAAAATTATGCACTCTTGCCTAACTTTTACGAATTTTAAGCTTTGCTATTCTTAAAATAAGAACTTTGAAGTTAATGGCTTTCAGCTGGATAATATGCAGTATGTTGTAAATAAATCCCAAAATTTAAAAAAAAAAAAATATTTCCCTCGCAGTTAAGTGACTTAAACCAATTTTAAAATGCTTTGTTTTCCAAGTAAATTTATCGCCAAACGTACAAAATGTTGTAGCTAAATAAAAGAACAAAGAATCGAAGCTAATTTCTCTCAAAAGCAAATTTTAGAGCCAAAACTCGTCTGCTTGTCTCTGATAGTTTTCAAGCTAATGGTCGCCTAACCCAGTTAAACCCGTTGTTTTAATTAATTTGTTTCTACATACAGTTTAGTTTGCCACATCCATTAAAATTTAACGTTCATTATATGCATTTTTTACATGGCATTGTACTTCCTACATGCCAACCAGAGTAATGATATTCTAACTCTGCTTTTTTGAAAAATAAAAAAAAAATATAAACTCCTCGTATAAAAAATGACCGCAAATTTAAATTTCAACAGAATAGTTGACGCCTTAACATAGCTTTGTTAAGATGTTTATAACAAATAATGCTGAACAATAGGGTGGCCCCTTAGTTGTTGTTATAACCACATTTTCAAGAAGATCCTCGTGAAGCTCCTCTACGTGAGCAATCTCATTCCGGTGCAAAGGATCGATCGCCGCGGGAACAGGTGGCCATTAGTTGTTTACAGGCGCCACTAACTCACCTTGTCACATCGAGTATAATAGACACTCAGTATTTGTGGAAGAGCGCGACCTCTCACTGAGACTCTCCGATCGATACCGCTGATTGTCCGTGACTGTCGTTGCAGCTACTCCGTATAGAGCATTCTTCTATCCGCAACCTGTGAACGCTCCCGGTAGCTCGCAGCTAAGGTTCTCATGACAGCAATGAACATCACATAAATTGGAGCTCCAATGTTCTAGCCTGTGTGGTGCTCATAGCTGTCCCGCGCCGGGGGCCCCTTAGTGATTGATTATTATTGTGCTTTTTCTAACTTTGCCAGTTTCGGTAAACTATCTTAAAGAATTGAGGTTTACAAAACGGTAAAGTTTATGCTTGAAGAAAAAAGGATATGTAAAATATTCCTTAATTGTGAGGTTTGCAAATTTGTCGATGAACATTCATTCCATTAAAGAACAGAGGCAAAATTCTACTTCTAAAGAGATTTCCAATGGGGACTTGAAAATTTTAATTTGTGAACGCACTCTAATTATCTTCAATCGCTGTCAATTTACTCGAAAACTCAACATTTTCATTATGGTAAAGTAAACGAACGGACAACGTCTGCAAATCATAAAAATTTAATGCCGAAATTCGGAGTCGATGACCGTACTTTAGCGAAATCAAAGCAAAATCACCTTTAGTGAAGAAACTCATTTTTAGCAAAATGGATTCGAAAATAAGCTAAATATGCGTTATTACAAATTTACAAATGTTGCCCATGAACATTCCACTAAGGAACAGGGGCAAACTTCTTACATATTAATGAGTGCAGTCCGATTCAAGTTTAAGCTCAATGATAAGGGGCCTCCTTCCGAACGGCGTGTTGCATTGCGACACCTCTTTGGAGAGAAGTTTTACATAGCATAGCAACACCTCACAAATGTTTCCAGCATTAGGAGGGGAAAACCACCTGTGAAAATTTTTTCTGATGGTCTCGCCAGGATTTGAACCCAGGCGTTCAGCGTCATAGGCGGACATGCTAATCTCTACGCTACGGTGGGTTCCGTTGCGTTATGCGTTATTGGTCAGGTGACAATCCACATTTGCTTCACAATCAACACTTCATCCAAAAAATAAATGGTTTGCTGCGGTTTGCATGCTGGTGGTGTCATTGGGTCATACTTCTTCGTCGACGATGCCAATCGTCACGTTACCGTGAATGGACAACGCTACCGCACCATACTCACTACTTATTTTTGAGCTGAATTTTACTTTTAAAATTTCAACAATATTGTTCCCAAAGATAAAGTTTCAACGGAATTTTTTTAAAAAAATTCTCATAGAAATTTGCAAACCGTTTTGGTGGACAATTTATTGAGCACCCAACTAGAGACAAGGCGGGAATGAGCACCCTAAGAAACTTCTGTTCAGAACTGAACACAACTATTCAGTACAGAACACGTTGCCGAGGTCAGAAGAAGAGCTAAGCCATCAAAATCTATTGACCTCGATGGAAAATCGATGCTCAAGCAACAAGGTAAGGTGGAAATGAAATACCCGACGGATGTACTAAATCTGTCCATCTTAACCCTAGTGATTCCAGACATTTGGAACATAGGTCAAGTGGTCCCTATTCTAATGCCGGGTAAACTTCTTGTCGCCGGCTAAACCTCTAGAGATAACATCATTGCAGATGAGTGTTCTATGCCGGCTATAGAATAACATCAACGGACTGTATGACCAAATGAATATTTACCTCCTAAACTTGGCAGCATTTTTTAGGAGCCGTAACCTAAAAATTTCTCCCACCACCACATCATCAGCAACATTATTTACCAATTTGACAACTGATCACATCAGGAAGGTTAATATGAGGGTCGATTTACAAAAGATCCTAACGGTGAGGCACCCAAAAATTTTGGGAGTAATCCTCTCAATGTCGGCACACGCCACTACGATCTGCGAAAGAGCAAGGAACAAGAAAAGTCCTCAAATCTTTAGCCGGCAGCACCTGAGGAATGGACAAGAAAACCACGTTGACGAACGGGCGACCGGTTATAAACTATACGCCGCCGCTATAGACCGCGAAACAAATTGCCGAAACTTGCAAACCTCTCAGAACCCTAACAGAATGTCACCAAATGTCCTGGGCTGTCATCAAGAGCCTAGTACCGTACAACAAGTTGGTAAAGTTGATGGTTATGCAAAGCTAAAGGGTGATTTTTTTAGCTATTATATTTTTTGCAGCACTGGTTTAAACAGCTCACGCATGTTTCGAGTTTTGTTTCCCTGTCAAACATCTTCAGTTTGGTCTATAATTTAACCATGAATGGTTTATGGGCTGGTGGCATCATTTGACCGTACTTCTTCAAAGATGATGCGAATCGTAACGTAACTGTGAATGGTGAGCGCTACCGTGAGATGATATCCAAAAATGCAAGACCTTGACTTGCATGTCAAGTGGTGGTGGACGGTACCACATAGCACGCGTAACAATGGCCTTATTGAGAGGCGAGTTCGGTGAACATTTTAATTCTCGTTCGGGACCGGTCGATTGGGCGTCTAGATCATGTGCTTTAGGCTATTTTTTGTGGGGCTTTGTTAAAGCTCATGTCTATACAGACAAGCCCGCTTTATTTGACGCATTGAAAGACAACATTGAAGCATTTATTCGTGAGGTACCGGCCGAAATGTTGGAACGAGTATGCCAAAATTGGACTAAGCGGATGGACCATTTGAGGCGCAGTCACGGTCAACATTTGCATGAAATAATCTTCAAACAATAAATTATATGCACCGTACACCGTATTAGTATAAAGATTGCATGTATTTTTCTGAATTTTATGTTTTTTTTTAACTTTTCTATAGCTCTTTAGGAGAAAAAAAGTGAAATATTTTTTTAACGAAAAATCACACAAATTATTGCGTTTCACAATTGCTATTTTTGAATACCGGGTCAGATGTCAAAATTCAGGGTTACATCGATGTATAAACCAGGTTAAATTAGATTGGAAGGCACGCGACTAGAAGCCTCGATTTGAATAACGTAGGTAAAGTGACACTATAAGTGTTTCTAACCGTTTCTAAATCCTCCTCGACTTCACACACCTGTTTCTATCGCGACGTCGAGGATATGCCGTTGCAATTTCCACTCAAGACTCCTATTAGCAGTCCGAAGTCAAGCTTCCCCAACCACAGCATGAACGATGACTGATATTTAATACCGTTTGAGAGGTAGAAATGATAACAGGTGGAAAAATACTCTGAACGGTGAATACATTTGAACGGTTACGGTTCCTATGCCATACAAAGTACAACTGTTTTTTACTGGAATATATAGACAATCTCCGTGAAGATGAGGTGGCAACAGAGTGGCCCAGTTTTCCCGCCTTATTCCTAAGGCGGGAAAAATGGGCTATTTCTCACCTTTTTTACTGAAGAACCTCGACACCTTCTGTACGCATATTTCAGGAATCTTTTGATCCAATCATTTGTAAGTAACTACCATAATGCCTAGACTAAGGGGATACGAGGCTTTACTGTGGTGGCCCTTTAAAAGGGTCCATAAATTACGTGAGGGTGGAGCCCACAAGTGACTCCCTTGTTGCATCACTCCCCTCTTTGAATTTGTTTGAAAGAAAGATGAAGGGCGGAATTATAAGTGCACCGCTGCGGATGGCTGGATAAGGAAAATTTTGACGCCGTCCCTGAGGAGTTTCCCTGTACTGGTTATCAACACAAATATCAGGTCATTGAGGTGGATAATATTGCCTAAGCTGCTGAAATTCTTCGAATACAGCTGTGTTGGTCGAATATAGTTATTTAGAAAAAGGGGATTGAATTGTGACCTCCATAGTTCCATGGAAAAGATTACTGTTCCAAATTAGGGCAAGGCATTCCAAAAAAAGGCAAGGCATTTAAATTGACTAAATAGAATATTACCATTAAGCAAAACTATGGTTCTGGACAGAAATATAGCCCCCATGGTCAGTCGCATGCCCAAAGGTGGCCTTCTCAATTTGGAACAGGCAGAGTCCAACTCTGATTTTTAACAGAACAACGAAGAAAGTCGAATCTGGCATTAAAAAAATGTTGTTCCTTGATAGAAGTTCGGTCAATAATTTCCATAAGAAGTAATAGCGCGCAATGAAAACAAAACAAGTAAAAGCGTGCTAAGTTCGGCCGGGCCGAATCTTATATACCCTCCACCATGGATCGCATTTGTCCATTTCTTTTTTTTTTCCGGCATCTCTTCTTAGGCAAAAAAAAAAGGATATAAGAAAAGATTTGCTCTGCTATTAGAGCGATATCAAGATATGGTCCGGTTTGGACCACAATTAAATTTTATGTTGGAGACCTGTGTAAAATGTCAGCCAATTCGAATAAGAATTGCGCCCTTTGTGGGCTCAAGAAGTAAAATAGAGAGACCGATTTATATGGGAGCTGTATCGGCCTAAAGACCGATTCAGACCATAATAAACACATATGTTAATGGTCATGAGAGAATCCGTCGTACAAAATTTCAGGCAAATCGGATAATAATTGCGACCTCTAGAGGCTCAAGAAGTCAAGATCCCAGATCGGTTTATATGGCAGCTATATCAGGTTATGAACCGACTTGTACTTTATTTGACATAGTTGTTGAAAGTAAGAATAAAAAACGTCTTGCGAAATTTCAGCCAAATCTAGAAGCTCAAGAAGTCAAGTCCCCAGATCTGTTTATATGACAGCTATATCAGGTTATGAACCGATTTGAACCATATTTGGCACAGTTGTTGGATATCATAAAAAAATACTACGTGCCACAATTCATTCAAATTGGATAAGAATTGTGCCCTCTAGAGGCTCAAGAAGTCAAGACCCAAGATCGGTTTATATGGCAGCTATATAAGGTTATGGACCGATTTGAACCATACATGGCACAGTTGTTGGATATTGTAACAAAACACGTCGTGCAAAATTTCATTCCAATCGGATAAGAATTGCGCACTCTAGAGGCTCAAGAAGTCAAGACCCCAGATCGATTTATATGGCAGCTATATCAGGTTATGAACCGATTTGAACCATACTTGGCACAGTTGTTGAATATCATAACAAAACACGTCGTGCAAAATTTCATTCCAATCGGATAAGAATTCCGCACTCTAGAGGCTCAAGAAATCAGGACCCAAGATCGGTTTATATGGCAGCTATATCAGGTTATAAACCGATTTGAACCATACTTGGCACAGTTGTTGGATATCATAACAAAACACGTCGTGCAAAATTTCATCCCAATCGGATAAGAATTGCGCACTCTAGAGGCTCAAGAAGTCAAGACCCAAGATCGGTTTATATGGCAGCTATATCAAAACATGGACCGATATGGCCCATTTAGAATACAAACCGACCTACACTAACAAGAAGTATTTGTGCAAAATTTCAAGCTGCTAGCTTTACTCCTTCGGAAGTTAGCGTGCTTTCGACAGACAGACGGACGGACATGGCTAGATCGACATAAAATTTCACGACGATCAAGAATATATATACTTTATGGGGTCTCAGACGAATATTTCGAGTAGTTACAATCAGAATGACGAAATTAGTATACCCCCCTTATGGTGGAGGGTATAAAAAGTTGTATACTAGCCAATGCAATTAAAAATCATAAGAAATTCTTTTGTTTGTTAATCACAATACACAACATATTAAGTCTAGTTGTAAAATGTATTCTTTTACAACATATATTGCTGTTTTAGCAATCATATTTGCAATTTTATTGAAAACAAATAGACATTATCTACCTTATCTGAGACAGATAATCATTTGAATGAGCAGAAGCTATAATTGTATGCAATGAGTAAAATAGTAAAATACTAAGGCGTCACTTATTCGAAAATCTGTCTTCTTGCAGCACACTAAAATTAAACAAAATACGAGCAGATGTAACAAAATCCCACACAAACCAATGCAGCAGATGTATTGCATTCCCAGAAGTAAATACCCCACCACAAAATATTTCGATTCATGACTGCCACATGCATTGAATACAAAATTTTCTGTTTACATTTGATTTCAGGCCATTCTCATAATAAATACGTCATGGGATTTTGTTTTTGCTTGCTTCCAGCGAATAAATGTGATTAAATAAAAATTAATTATACACATATAATATGTTTGTTCACAAGGCTATTACACCGGGAAAAAAAAGAACATGATAACAAAAAAGTAATATACATATTGTTCGGCAGGGCCGAACTTTGGATACCCACCACCTCGGGTATATGTGTAAACCACTGTTCATCAAAATCCGGTGAAAAATGCATACCTTATGCCCCAAGGCAGCAATATCGAAATATGTTTCGATTCGGACCAAATACTAATAAGAACAAGTCATTGTTCAATTGTTTATAATAAAATATTGATCTTTTTAGTAGGATGTCGAAAAGCCTAACATAAGTCACTGGGTCAAATTTCAGTGAAATCGGATTATTAATGCGCATTTTATGGGGCCAAGACTTTAAATCGAGATATCGGTCTATATGACAGCTATATCCGAATCTGAACAGATTTGGGCCAAGATACAGACAAATTTTAATGAGCCCAACACAACTCACTGTCTCAAATTTCGGCGACATCGGACAATAAATGAGCCTTTTATGGGCTCAAAATCTTAAATATAGAGATCGGTCTATATGGCAGATATATTCAAATCTGGACCGATCTGGGCCAAATTGAAGAAGGATGTCGAAGGTCCTAACACAACTCACTGTCCCAAATTTCAACAAAATCGTATAATAAATGTAGCTTTTATGGACCTAAGACCCTAAATCGGCGGATCGGTCTATATGACAGCCATATTCACTGGACTGATCTGGGCCAAATTGACGAAGGATGTCGAAGGACCTAACATAATTCACTGTCCCAAATTTCGGCGACATCGGACAATAAATGCGCCTTTTATGTGCCCAAAACTTTAAATCGAGAGATCGGTCTAGATGGCAGCTATATGCAAATCTTTATCGATCTAGGCCAAATTGCAGAAGTATGTCGAGGGGCTTAACTTAACTTACTGTCCCACATTTCGGCGACATCGGACAATAAATGCGCCTTTTATGGGCCCAAAACCTTAAATCGAGAGATCGGTCTATATGGCAGCTATATTCAAATCTGGACCGATCTGGGCCAAATTAAAGAAGGATGTCGAAGGTCCTAACACAACTCACTCTCCCAAATTTCGGCGACATCGGACAATAAATGCGCCTTTTATGGGCCCAAAACCTTAACTCGAGAGATCGGTCTAGATGGCAGCTATGTGCAAATCTTGATCGATCTAGGCCGAATTGCAGAAATATGTCGTGGGGCTTAACTTAACTCACTGTCCCAAATTTCGACGACATCGGACAATAAATGCGCCTTTTATGGGCCCAAAACCTTAAATCGAGAGATCGGTCTATATGGCAGCTATATTCAAATCTCGACTGATCTGGGTCAAATTAGAGAAGGATGTCGAAGGTCCTAACACAACTCACTGTTTCAAATTTCGGCGACACCGGACAATAAATGCGCCTTTTATGGGCTCAAAATCTTAAATCGAGAGATCGGTCTATATGGCAGCTATATGCAAATCTGAACAAACTAAGCCAAATTGAAGAAGTATGTCGAGGGGCTGAACATAACTCACTGTCCCAAATGGGCCTAAGACCCTAAATCGGTGGATCGGTCTATATGACAGCTATATCCAAATCTGGACCGATCTGGGCCAAATTGACGAAGGATATCGAAGGACCTAACACAACTTACTGTGGGCCTAAGACCTTCGTATAGACCGATCAGCCGATCAGCTGGTGGGTATAACAAGCAATAAACAAAAAGTATCCATCTTATCTTGGGTGGTATACCAATTTTAAAATCCACCAACTATTATCGTTGCGATCACGTCGATTATGGCAAATTTCCATGTCATAAAGACATTCGAGAAAAAGAAGATGAAACTCTTCTGTGAACGCAAGTCAAGTCAAACAAATCGTCCCACTGGTTTTAATATTTTTAATTTGTATTAATTACAAAGTGCATCTTGCAGATGAAAAAGTGTTCCTAATTGAGAAGGTCTCGGGGTTATTATGAGTAATAAGTTCAAACGAGGAGATAAACAAATTATTTCCGGACACATTCTTGGCAAGTTTGCTTGTTTATTTTCAATGCGCAAGTAGGTGTAGTATAAGAAATGAAGGAAAAATACAAGCTCAAGAGGTTGATGAGAAAGTCCATGCATCAGTTAAATTTAAACACTTTTGTTAGGCTAAGAGTTGATTCGAAAAGGATTGTAATATTACATACTATGACCTCGAAAGCTTGAATCGGGCGATAGCTATATCTGTCTTAGATACTGAAAGACACACATTTTTTATTAGAAATGTTAAAAGGATACGCAAAAGAAATAAAACGTTTGAGACATTTATATTACAAACAAAGTACTTTTATTATGATTTTCTTCTTTTATTGTAACTATGTAACGTTTCGCCTCAACATATCAAACGTTAGCCATAAACGTAACATGTAGGTTAGGTTAGGTTTAAGTGGCAGTCCATTGTGATATAACAGGAACAGAAGAAGGAAAATGTCCTTTAGTTCCTACCGTTGAACCATCCAGATCGCTTTAAAAAGACTCATAACTTGCAAAGCTTTACATCCGCTATATCACACAGATTCTCAAAGAAAAGAGAACTTAAAGTGAAACTCTTTCCGATTGCTAGTGCCGGACACACACACAAAAGGTGTTCTAAAGTCTCTTCTTCTTCGATGTCCTCACAGCTCGTTGCTGGCAACCATCAGTCCGTCAGCATGTTTTCCGATTAGACAGTGACCTGTCATGACGGACACAATGACTGAGGCGTCTGTTCTAGCCCGTGACAGCAAAGCAGTAGACCTCTTCAAGTCTAGATAAGGCCACATAATTTGGAATGCTCACAGCCCCCTCTTTGTGACCATCTATCATTCTTTGTCCTTCCGGCCTGGTCCTGAAAACTAAGCCTACATGTCACTAGAGGTATACTCACAGATTCCAGTATTCCTGGAATGTGTAGGGTAGTTCCTAGTCTCGAAAGCTCGTCCGCTTTACAATTCCCACTCGATTCAGACCCAGATCCCTATGGACGCACCCCATCTTAGTCGCAGAGTTCCTAGGTCTTGACACTCAACAGAATCAAGCAGACGAAAGATAGAACACCATAAACTGTTACAACAACAACAATTCGCTGGGATATCTCTGGTTGCCGGGCCACGCACCCAGAACAGGTGAATTTTTAACAGTTCAGCCATCTCATTGAGAGATCTGCGACAGTCGAGGGCGGTTTTTGTGTTTAGAAATACGTTCTCCAGGGATTTACGGATAGAAGTTATTTATGCTAATCGTCGTTATGACATTATATTTTAGCCATTCCACCACTTCCTTAATTGCAAGGATCTCCGCTTGATACACACTGCAGTGATCGGGTAACCTTTTCGACATGACCAGCTCTAGATCTTTAGTGTACATCCCAAAGCCCACCTGGACGCCTAGTTTGAAACTATCCGTATAGAAGTCCATGTAACTTCTGTTGCCAGGGATATCGTAGTTCCAATCGGCTCTATCAGGTTTTATCAAAAATTTTTGATTATTGAATGTAACTAATTTCGTTTTTAGCAAACCCTTTAGCAACTTCCCCTACGGTAAAAGTACTTTTCTTTTGCTGTAACACCAAAAACGCTTTTACGGCAAAAATGTTTGATAGCCGCAAACGATTATTCGTTAACCGGAGAATTTATTATTCTTTTGTGTCTAGAGAGAGAAATGGTGAATATTTAAGCATATAGACCAGTGATGGACAAAAAGTGATGGGCGGATGGTAAGCTCGGAAATTGACAATTTTTAAAATTTCGCCGTAGGTACGTCTAATGACAAGTCTTTAGATCAACATAGAAGGCTTCTAATATAATTTTGTGTCATAAAATTTAAATAAATCCAAGCACTAGATGTGGCAGTGCTTGGAGTATTTGAGAGAAGTATTCTTTGTTAAATATATGGACCAGTTTGCGTTAATGGAGAATATAGGCGACGTATGAACCACGAGCTGTATGAGCTGTATGACGACGATAGCATAGTTACATGCATCAAAATACAACGGCTTCGTTGGCTAGATCAAAAGACCAAAAGCCCGATGGAAAGATCAAGTGGTGCGAAACACCTCGAAACTTGGTGTCAGATATTTTAGAATGAGCGCAGAAGATCGAGGTGATATCAATAATGAAAGGCATTGTCAGTGTAAAAAACTTTATATTTGTCAAAAATTTATATTTGCGAAATTTTCTTTTATGTGAAACAAATTATTTTTTTGCGTGCAGGAATATGCTTTAAATGAGTGCCAATTTAAATGCCACAATCACACACAAAAGGGTTTCTTTGTTAATGCATATTTTAGGGAGAGGATAGATAAGGCCACACTCAGAAGTGTCCCGCTAACGTCAGAATATTGCGCGACCACTTGTCCATTCACGATCCATGGTTAGCAGTCAGGGGTAATCGAATTTATTCGAACGGAGCCCCGTTGTTGCCTGGGCGCCTCAGCGGCGGTTTTTCAGCAGAGTTCTTGCTGCTAAGAACAAAAAACAAAAACAATGACAACAACAACACTGATGATCATTGGATGGGAGAAGGCACCTTATGCTGGCGGGACCACCAAAGTGATTTCTGTACCGCCGACTTGTCCGTCGACGTCATAGGCGAGCGTGCTAACCTCTACGCCACTGTGGCTCCTAAGTCCATCTGCTAAGGATAATTTTTTTCACTCAATTTCTCATTAAGTTAGGCGCAAGGAGAGGTCTTCGTGGACCTCGAGACGCTGAATAGGGAGCAAGGATCGCAATACAGCGAGCTTGAGGACGTCTAATAGAGATGGCAATTGATGGCTCTTATATTGAACTCAGTCAGGATAGTATTCCTGCAGATTTGATGGCCGATCTAAACTTATCCGTCTTTAGAGGAGACGGGACCAAAGCATCAAACAAATCAGAAGCCCTCTCCGTCTGAACCAACATACGACACCACACCGGCGCATACCCCATCTGACGTCGGAGGCTCCGGGCTAACCAGGCAGAGTGCGCTTCATATCGATGCGTCGAGAAAGAATACCCCACCAAGTAAGCAGAAGCCGAAGGCCAAGTAAGCGGAAGCCGAAGGCCAAGAAAGCAAGGGATACCTACACATCCCTTGTGTCAAAGAATTGACATTTCTATGTAATTAACTAAAAATATTTGACAATGTTTTAACAAACAAATAAACAAAAGAAAACCGCATAAAAAAAGAGGGTGAACGCAAAATGTTCACACTTCTTAGAAAAAATAACCCTGAATGCGTTGTGATAATTAAGCGAACAGTCATAGACTCGCAGTAGCAAATGAGCCATTTTTTCCGCACACCACAAGCCCAATCAATCGCTTGTCAGCTGGCTTTTATCTCATCATGTTGTTGACAAATAAAGGGAGAGTGCGGCAATTTTATCGTTTTATTTAGCAGTCAAGCGGATTCGCTATCTTATGGATAAATAAATAAAAGAAAAAATATAAATAAATATATCTTAAAATACTTCGTGGTGGATAAACTAGTATCGCGAATTTAGTATTTTATAAAAAATTTTTCATTATTCGCGAATATTTATACCTGTGAAGAACAGAGGATTGCTCTCAAACAATTTGGTCATAGTGAAACTCTTTAGGGCGACTGTGTGCGCTATAGTTAAGAGGGAAGCGGACTTATACAAATGTACCACCAAATCGTTACAAAACAAGGGAGCGTAAAAGTTGAAGAAGAAAGCTATCAGGTAAACTATGGGACTCATAGAACAACGGGCACATTAATACAGAAAAGGTGCTTCAAGTGACAGTGTAAGTGGGGATTGCGACAAGACCCAACAAAATTGCACTTAACAACGTTTTTTTTTTAATTCTTCAAATGTTTTCAACTTTAATTTTAAATTTGTAGGAACATTTTATCATTAGTATGTCATTTATTTGAAATGTAAACGAGATTTCAGTGGGACGATACAATTTTAAAATTCATGAATTTGTAATCAGCTGGGCTGAATTGTATTTGATTCTACCATGTATAACCCTACCTTATAATTGGATCTCAAACAGATGCTACTTTAGACTAAGTAAGCAGTTTAGAAACAAGGCCACCTCTCGACAGACGAAGATCACACTATACAAGACACTGATACTACCCGTGCTGTTATATGGTTCTGAAGCATGGGTACTTGTGAAAGCAGATGAGGCAGTGCTTGGAGTATTTGAGAGAAAGATTCTTCGTAAAATATATGGACCAGTTTGCTTAAACGGAGAATATAGGCGACGTATGAACCACGAGCTGTATGACGACGATAGCATAGTTACACGTATCAAAATACAACGGCTGCGTTGGCTAGGTCATGTTGTCAGAATGGATGAAGAAGCTCCAGCAAAGAAGTCTTTTGAAGGCAAACACGGTGGTACATGCAAACCGGGAAGACCAAAAGCCCGATGGAAAGATCAAGTGTTGGGAGACACCTCGAAACTTGATGTCAGAGATTTCAGAATGAGCGCAGAAGATCGAGGCGCTTGGAACGCTATTCTACGTTCGGCTAGTGGAACAAATATTCTGTAATAGGCAATTAAAGAAAAAGAAATGTCTAACTCTCAACCGATATTTTTGTATTTCGGAAGAAGTATTAACATGGGTAATACAACAATCCGTACCATAGCAGCCGGTTGAACGCACCGGATTGACCCGATGGAAACCTCCATCGGCAAGGGCTGCCGCCTCAATGTACGTGATGGTCTTTTTTGGTCATGGGAGAGACATATCCCTGAGTGGCTTCTTCGCACGCTTGTTGTCCGTGCCGGGACTGAAAAAACCCCGGACCCTGGTTCTGTTCGGTTTGTCAGAACCGCCTCCATCCATCATCGGTCCGTGTCGGTGAGGTGTAACCGGTGCATGGAGTGGGTAAATTTCTGATTTTGCTCTGGCCTTACTTCACTACAGGAGTATAGTCATATTGGATATGTTACAAAGTGCTGTGCGAACATAGCCAGCAGTGTGTCACAAGCGTCGTCGTCGCCTTCTGCGTCCTCTTCGTCGGACTATGTTGGCCTTCGTAATACACCATTCCGTGCAATATGGACCCATCTTGCCTGCGCCTGGCGCTAGTGACCCCCACATGGAGTGCAAGGGGATAGCAGTCAGGTCCGGTACTTCCGAGATAGAGCCATACAACGTGTACATACCGCCGGTTGGTAGCTGTGTCCCAATTAATGGCCAAGCTTTCAACCCCGACATAAGTGGGTTACTATCTGGCCATAATCGTCTGGTTCTAGGGGACTTTAATGCGCATCACACTTCATGGCATTTTCCCTAGGTAACGACCAGCGTGGCATAGCTGATTTAAAACTCCACGTTTTGCACGGTGGATGAGGATGCTCCCACTAGGATTACAAGGACGTGCAGCAGCTCGCCAGACATTTCCATTGCAAATATGCAAATTTCGCCCATGAACATTCCACTAAGGAACAGGGGCAAACTTCTCACATATCAATGAGTGCAGTCCGATTCAAGTTTTTAAGCTCAATGTTAAGGGGCCTCCCTTTTATAGCCGAGTCCGAATGGCGTGCCGCAGTGCCTCACAAATGTTGCCAGCATCAGAAAGGGAAAACCACCACTGAAAATTTTTTCTGTTGGTCTCACCAGGATTCAAACCCAGGCGTTCAGCGTCATAGGCGGACATGCTAACCTCTGCGCTACGGTGGCCTCCCATTGCATTCCCTGATTTCCTGAGTGGCGTATCTTGGCAAGCCATCATATCTTTGGGGTCAACGACCTCCCCATAATTCTCATCATCGACCGACCACCCGACTTCATAAACTCTGAGCGCCGGACGTTTATCAAATAGAAGTCGCAGAGTTCCTGGGTCTTGACACTCAACAGAATCAAGCAGACGATAGATAGAACACAACAAACTGCTACAACAAGAACAACAACAATCCGTACCATGTTTTGGGCAAATCCGTGCAAAATTGCACATGCAATAAAAATACGGGCCTATTAGTGTAAATTGGGCGATCCATATACATGGAAGCTATATCTTGAATCTCTGAATCGATAAACATTTCCCCACCTACGCTAAAAGCCTGACTTTAAATTCTAATGCTGTAGTGTAGTATGGGCTATAAAAAAAAGACGGCACCTTATCCAAACATGTACATGTATACATAAGCAATTGTGCACGTTAAGCTTTTCATATTCCCATTTTGGATAACAATGAATTAAGATCATAATCTTCATCAGCACTCCAATCTTGTCTCAATCTTCCTTTCGTTAACGTATCCCCCATTTGGGGCGTAAATGAAAGTGAGTAGCAAACATATTGATGTTGTTGTTGTTGTTGTAGCAGTTTATTGTGTACTATCTTTCGTCTGCTTGATTCTGTTGAGTGTCAAGACCCAGGAACTCCGCGACTAAGATGGGGTGCGTCCACAGGGATCTGGGTCTGAGTCGAGTGGGTCTGGCCGGGCAGTTAAACAGGTGACGTGTATCGTGCGGTCCCTGGTTACAGTCGGGACATACATCTTGCACGTCGGCATCAATCCTAGCTCTGTGGGAATTGAGGCGGCTGCATCTGCCGGAACGTAATTGAGCCAGAATCACTCTGGTTTGCCGGGGGAGGTCGATTTCTTCGGGTGCAATGGGTGGCGGTCGTACTCCAAGGACTACATTCACCCGGTAGCCAGTTAACGCGTCTGCTACCGTGTCTGCATGAATGTTGTTCAGACCCGCTTGATATGCCGCTTGATCTAGAGGTTCTCTCTTATAGCGCTGGACCTCACGCTCTAGATCATGTAGATCTACCTTAAGGCTTCTGGGCGGTGGGTATCTATCCACAAGATGATGATTTGGATGATTTCTGCGATAACAGCCCAAAAGGTATTGCTTAGACAGCATGTAGTTATGTCTTCGCACTGGCAGGATCTTTGTCTCCTGGTGGAGGTGGTCCACATGAGAACTAAGGAGGCAGCCCGTCGCAGTTCGGAGGGCGGCATTTTGACAGATCTGAATATTATTCCACTGCGTGTCACAAAGCTGACGTGACCACACTGGCGCTGCATAACTTACCACAGACCGGCCAATTGCTTTGTACGTGGTCAACAAGGTTTCTTTGTCTGCACCCCAAGTGCTGCCAGCGAGTGACTTGAGGACCTTGTTTCTACTTTTGACTTTATTGCAGATTGCTGTGGCATGTGGGGAGAAAGTGTAGGAGCTGTCAAATGTGACGCCAAGTATTTTGGGACACTTGATGGTCGGAATCAATTCTCCATCGACCATCACAGTCAGCTCAGAATTCACCTCACGCGTATTTGTAGTGAACAGTGTGGCTGAAGATTTGGTGGCGGATATCTTCAGATTTCTTGCAGCGAAATATGAGGCAAGCTCGTTGAGGTAGACGTTCAACCTATCGCAGATGTCATCAATGGGTGGGGGGCCTGATGCCAGGATCGTACAGTCGTCCGCATATGATACGATCTCTATGCCGTCTGGAGGAGGTGGGATGGAGGAAAGGTAGAGGTTAAACAGAGCCGGAGATATCACCCCGCCTTGGGGAACTCCCTGTTTCACTCTACGGTGTTTTGACTTCTTATCCCTAAATTCCACAAATGACTGGCGGCCACACAGATAATTCGCGACCCAACGTTTAAGGCCTGGCTGGAGGGACGTGTTGGCGATGTCCTCAAATAATTTGGCATGGCTGACCGTGTCGAATGCCTTCGATAGGTCCAATGCCACGAGGACCGTCCTATCACATGGCCTGGGTTGATTGAAGCCACGGCAAATGTGTGTGGTGATGGCATGCAAAGCTGTTGTTGTGCTGTGCAGTCTCCGAAATCCGTGTTGATGCTCGGCGAATGGAAATTCTCCTACGAGGCTCGGGAGGAGTAATGCCTCAAGCGTCTTAGCCACTGGTGAGAGAAGGGAGATCGGTCTGTACGACTCCCCCAAACTCGGGTCTTTACCAGGCTTCAGTAGCGGGATCACTCTGCCCATTTTCCAGACATCGGGAACTATAAGAGTGTTCAATGACAGGTTAAGGACAGTGGTAAGGTACTCAACTCCAGGTAAATCCAGATTCTTCAGCATCAATGTAGAGATTCCGTCGGGGCCCAACGCCTTGGAAGATTTGGCGCCACGGATGACATTCGTAACTTCGCCCACGGTAAATTGTGATGGCTGTTCATCGGCTCGGAGACCACGAATACGGCGAATGGCTCTCCTCCTTGCCCTGTCTCTCTCGGGATGCACGATAAATTGACGGTTGAACAACCTGGCGCATCTCTTCGGATCAGTCACGGTTAACTCGCCAAAAGTGACTGAGGTCCTGTCGTCCCGTCTACCGGGGTTCGAGAGAGACTTAACAGTGGCCCACAATTTGCCTGCACCGGTGCCTAAGTTACATTGCTCCAAGTGTTCCAGCCACAAATTCCGCTTATGTTCGTTGACTACCCTGTTTATTTCCAGATTCAGCTCGCTGATTCTGGGGTTAGCGGGGTCCATAGCACGAATCCCATCACGCTCGTCTGCGAGTACCACTGCTTGCGCCGGGAAATTGGGTCGCACTTGCGGTATTCGACCGGCTGGTATAAAGCGAGCGGCTGCTGCGTTGATGATGTCTCGGAATTTCCTCTCGGCCACAAGCACATCAGAGGGGGGTGGCAGTTCATTGAAGCGGCGATTGGTATACTCTCTGAAGCCAGTCCAATTGGCCTTCTTATAGTTGGTGAACGTTCGGCGCTCAGAGGTTATGAAGTCGGGTGGTCGGTCGATGGTGAGGATTATGGGGAGGTGGTCTGACCCCAAAGAGATGACGGCTTGCCAGGATACGTCACTCAGGAGATCAGGGGATGCGATTGAGATGTCTGGCGAGCTGCTGCACCTCCTCGTAATCCTAGTGGGGGCATCCTCATTCACCGTGCAAAACGTGGAGCTATCTATCTGCTCTGCCAAAGCTATGCCACGCTGGTCGTTGCCTAGGGGAGAATGCCATGACGAGTGATGTGCATTGAAATCCCCCAGAACCAGACGACTATGGCCAGATAGCAACCCACTTATGTCGGGGCTGTAGGCCTGGCCATTAATCGGGACACAGCTGCCAACCGGCGGTATATACACGTTGTATATCTCTATCTCGGCAGTACCAGACTTGACTGCTACCCCCATACATTCCATGTATGGGTCACTAGCGTCAAGCGCAGGCGAGATAGGTCTATACTGCACGGAATGGTGTATAACGAAGGCCAATCCCCCACCTCCATTCCTTGAGCGATCCTTACGTAGCACATTGTAGCCGTGACAACTGTGCAAGCTGCAGGTGTTAGTCAGCTTTGTCTCCTGGATCGCTGCGACCGATATGCTCTTCCGACTCATAAAATCCACAATCTCATCAATCTTGCCTCGCAGTCCATTGCAGTTTAACTGCAGGAACGATACATTTCCCGACACTGGCCTGGCAATAGTAGGGCTAGGGTGCTGTCTTTGCATAAATTGCCGTACGGGAGAGGTCGGGGGGGTCACATAGTCCGACGACGAGGACGCCGAAGGCGACGACGGCGACGCTTGTGACCCACTGCTGGCTGTGTTCGCACAGCACCTAGCGACATAGCCAGTATGACTATACTCCCGTAGCGAAGTTAGGCCAGAGCAAGAACGGAAATGTACCCACTCCAAGCACCTGTTACACCTCACCGACACTGACCGATGATGAAGGCGGTTCTGGCAAACGGAACAGAACCAGGGTCCGGGGTTCTTTTCAATCCCGGCATGGACCAAAAGCATACGGAGAAGGCACTCCGGGATGTGCCTCTCCCATGACGAAAAAAGACGAACACGTACACTGAGGCGGCAGCCCTTGCCGATGAAGATTCCATCGGGTCAATCCGGTACGTACAACCGGCTGCCATGGGATTGCAAACATATTGATGTCACCACTTGGCGACAATGCAGTCTTTTTGCTTTTGTCATCATTTTCAGTGTTGTTGTTATTTCGCTATCAGCGCACGTAAATATGTGGTGCATCTATTGATTCGAAAATTGTTGTTGTCAGACGCATTAAAGTTTAATTTCATCTCATCCATCGCCAGCATGTGCAATATAAAAAAGCTGGAGAAACCCAGTCAGCTATACACCGACTAAAAAATGACAAGTTTAGTTTGTTCGCCTACAACTGAAACAAAATAAACCACGCCACCACCATATTCGAAGAAGATGAAGTTGACAACTACGTCAGAGCGAGGTATGTACGTGTGTGGGATTGACGGTAATTAAATATGGACGGATAAGGCGGACAGACAAATGCGTAGTTGTCTTGTTTTTCAATGAAGTTGTGTGACCAGTGTACAAGTTGATGCATCTGTTTACTATTCGTTGACAAGGGTTGCCGTAAGGGATTTACCCATTGTCTTTCAAACAATTTCAGGAATTTACAAATTATAGTTGAGAAGAAAACGATTGGCTTCGTTGTCGGCATCTAAACTCCAGTCTCCCTATGTTGTAAGTCTTTTCAAATGTTCCAATGACATAAAAGTGATTTTAATCATAAATATTCTCAAATATTCCAAGGTTTTATAATTTAATTAATTTTCTTCAATATGTAGTACAATAATGATAGAAACATGACTGCCTTTATTTTATTGTACCACGGATAGAAATGAAAACTAAAGCCTTTTCTATTTCAGTTTATAACTCTGTCAAACAAGAACTAAGAGCAATGGTCTCAAGTGATTAAGACAAAGTATTGAAATTCTCGCATTAATAGTTTGGGAATCAGCTTGAGTTTTTTTTTTCTACCTAAGCAGTGTCTTCTAGGATGTCAACTTTCAATTCCTATATCCCACTATATATTGGAAGTCTGTCTCTGCTCAGCCAGTCTAGGGTTTGTCCGTGCCGGCAAGGGGTGACTTTAACGCCAATCACAATCGCCGAGAGAATCTTGAGAGAATCTGTGACAAAGAATTCTGACAAAAACATCAGAAGAAGTTTGGAATGCCCACTGGCCAGGAGCCTGCACCCTAAGTGCACGTGTTTTGACCCTTTTTTGTAATGAGAGAGGCACATCCAGGAGTGCCTGCTCCGTACGCTTCTGGTTCGTGCCGCGATGGAGATGAACCCGGGACATTGGTTCTGTTGGGCTAGCCAGAATCGCATCCATTAACGGTCCTTTTGTTGTTGTTGTAAACACATTTTCATATGGAGGTGGCGATCTTCGTCAAGCTCCTGTTGGTGAGCAAGCTCATTCCGGTCCAAAGGGCCGATCGCCACAAGAACATGGTGACCATTGGTTATTTAAAGGCACCATTAACTCGCCTTGTCATATCGAGCATCATAGGCACTCAGTATTTGTGCAAGAGCCGGTACCGCCGGGCCTCTCACAGAGGCTCTCCGCTCGAAACCGCTGATTGTGGAGCATTCTCATACTCCGTGTGGAGCATTCCACTATCCGCAACCTGTGGACGCGCCCGGTAGCTTCTTGTAACAGCAATGAACACCACAAAATTTTTTCGGTCAATGTTCCAGCTTGTGTGGTGCTCACAGCCGGATTAACGATCCTTGTCGGTGACTGTAACAATTGCATGGAGTGGGTGCATTTCCGTTTTTGAACAAACATGCTGTACACTGAAGGCCACCCGGTAAATCGCAGCTAAGCTTCTCGTGACAGCATTGAATACCACAAAAATTGGAGCTCAATGTTCCAGCTTGTGTGGTGCTCACAGCTGCCCCGTTCCGGGATTAACGATCGTTGTAGGTGACTGTAACCGTTGCATGGAGTGGGTGCATTTCCGTTTCTGAACATACGTGCTGTACACTGAAGGCCACCATCGAGTATGTACAACCGGCTGCCAAGGGATTGGTTATCGTTTGCATTAATGTTCGTGCTCCGGCTTGACGTCCTTATGGGAGAACAGTAATACTAGCTATTTTTCATGGAGTGTGCCACCGCTGACTAAGTCGGTTGCAAGCGTCGTTGTCATCGCCTTCGACTTCTTCGGATTATGCAACTTCTCTCGTGTGGCAATATGCATCGTTCTTGCAATTTTATTTCAATGGTCTTCGGGCAAGATTGATATGATAGTGGAATTAATGAATCAAAAGAATATTATGGTCGCAGCCATCCAGGCAACAAAGCTGGACTAAACATGCAGCTTTAACAGTATTCGCGATATATAATCTTATACGTTTTTTTTCAAATGTGGCAACTTGGAAAATTGCACAAAAATAAAAAATTTACAAAAGTAAAAAAATGTAATATGAAAAATGTATTTTGGAAAAAATATGTTAGTTTTTGATGAGGACAAGCTCTTATTTCATCCAACATACATGTAGACACAGTACTATAAACAAAAAGTACAATACGTATGAGAATACATGCCGAAGAGAGCGCGACCTTTTCGGACGCACATAAGGAAAGTCTTATGGATACAGAAAGTGACAGCACCTAACGCACAAGGAATGGAAGCTATCTCGCTTGACCCTGGCACTTCTGACTCCTACATGGAATGTATAGAGATAGCAGTCAGTTCCGACAGTGACGCCGGTTAGCAGTTATCACCAAGATAATAGGACCAGCATCGGAAGCCTGTTGTCTGGCCACAACCGCTTAGCACTAGGGAACTTTAACGCGAGCCATGATTTATGGCGTTATTCTCTGAAAAACGATCAATGGACATGGCTTTAGCACAGGAGATTGACAACTCCACTTTTACACGATGTCAACAGACATCTCTAGTGCATCTTCTTGTCTGGCAAGCAGTAATTTTATTGGGATCGGACCATGTTCCCATAATTCTTCTCATCATCATCCGCTTTCATAACCTCGTTTCAATGAGCTGCCACATCCCTCTGATCTACGTATTGCTGAGAAGAAATTCCGAGAAATTCATTAACGCAGCAGCCGCGTTCGCTTTAGACCAACCGGTCGAAAACACCAAGTATAGACCTACTTTCTGGCGTAGTCAATGGTAATGGCAGACGAGAGGTCCTACTAGCCCCAGAATCAGGGAACTTAATCTGAAAATCAATAGGCTGGTCAAAAAACATAAGCGGAATTAATGTACAGAGCAACCTAGGCACCGGCATTTGCAAGCTGTGGTCTACTATAAAGCCAGTTTCGAACCCCTGTAAGATGTATGACAGGAACTCAGTAACTTTTGGCGATTGGTGTCCGAGCCGATGAACAAATGCTAATTTGCCCAAGAACATTCCATTAAGGAACAGATGTAAACTTCTCACATATCAATGAGTGCTATCCGATTCAAGTCAAAGCTCAGTGGTAAAGGAGCTCCTTTTTATAACTGAGCCCGAAAGGCGTGCGCTAGAGCAAAAGCCCGTTAGGAAGTAATTTTAACATGGCATAATACCTCACAAATGCCACCAGCATGAAATTTTTTTTGATGCTCTTGCCAGAAATCGAACCCTCGGTTTCAGCGTTATAGGCGTACATGCTACAACCAATGAACAACTATCACAATCCCATGGCGGCTGGTTGTAAGTACCGGATTGGCCCGATGGAGTCTTACATCCGTAAGGGCTGCCGCCTCAGTGTACAACACACTGTTACAACAACAACACAATTTTCCTGGACGAATTTACAAATGTCATATGCATCCCCAAATCGTTTAAAGCTCCGAGCGAAGATGGAATCTCAACACTGATACTGCCGAACCTGCTCGTACCGGGAGTCGTACCTTTCTGTGAGCACTCCCATAGTTCCCTATGTCTGGAAAATAGGCAGAGTTATCCCGCTACTGAAGCCTAAAAAGACCTGAGTAGAGCAGAGTCGTTCAGACCCAATACCCTTCCCGATCCTAGTAGGAGAATTTTAATTTGCTGAGCACCAGCATGGGTTCCGTAAATAGCAAAGCACGATGACTGCATTGCACGCCATCAGTACAAATATTAATCGTAGTCAGGCCTTGCGATTGGACGGCCCTCGTGGCTCTGAACCTCTCGAGCCCCATCTCTCCAGCTGTCGCCAATCGGTTGTGGATGAAGAGATCAAAAGGGGATGCCCAGTAGCTCCCTCCATCTGCGTGAGGTTGAACTACAACCTCACCGAACTTGCCGTTTACTTCGCTGCCAGAAATTTGAAGACAACCGCCATCAAATCTTCAGCCACTCTCTTCACTTCATTGTCAGCAGAGATGCATAGGCAGTTGAATGTGATAGTCGAAGGAGTAAGAATTCGACCAACAACTATCTCAAAATATTTGGTGGCACAAGTGACATCCTTTATAAATCCTCCGCGCATGGCACTGCAATTTAAGGCAAGGTCAGGAGTAGAAACAAGGTCCTCAAGTTGCTTGCCGGCAGAACTTGGACTGCGGACAAAGCAACCTTGTTGACTTCATACAAAGCAATTGGCCAGTCTGTGGTAAATTATGCAGCGCCGGTGTGGTCTCGTCAGCTATGTGACACGCAGTGGAATAATATTCAGATCTGTCAGAATGCCAAAGATCCTATCCGTGCGAAGACAAATCTACATGTTGTGTAAGCAATACCTTGTGGGTTTTTATCGCAGGGACCATACAAATCATCGTCTTTTCGATAGGTATCCACCGCCCAGAAACCTTAAGGTGGATTCATGACGCAGAGCGAGAGTTTCAGCGCTGCAAGAGAGAACCTCAAGTGACATTTCGAAACTTCGCGTCATATATTAGAGGAGATGCACAGAAGATTGCAGAGCTTGGAAATGTTTTCTAATATCGGCCACAAGATCAAACTGTTTGTCTGTCAATCAACTATGAAAGTAGGACTTCAGCATATTTCGTTGCAAAGGAGTACAGTCATAACTACTATCCTACAGACATTCCCAAGCGGAGCTAGTACTAGAGCTTACCCAATTGCTGTTTGTTTGAATGTAACATCAAGTTTTATCATTAAATTTCATCCGACTTATGACGGCCTATTTCAACTTTTTATTGATATTGATACTTATATTCCCTCAAGCCATCGAATTCTGTACAAAACTAAAGCAAGCACATGTTAGATTTATTGCCACTGGACAAAATTCAAAAATCCTCCAACCACCAAAAAACCTGAATAATCAAAAAAAAAAAATTGCAACATTTGTGAGAAAAAATGCTCAGACAAACAAGTGCACAGATGTCATCTTAATTATGAAACTGCTATGGTTGGGGGTTGTTTCGGCTTATAGATGGCGGTAACAAAAGATAACAGACAGCTTGGGAAGTAAACATACACTTTTCGGCAAAGAATATGAACCAACAACAAAAGTATACCACAAGACACAATTCATCGTATATCATCTCTCGTCTCAACTTACCTTTATTTTGTTTGTGGGAAGCTGTAACAGCTGTCAATGGGGCAAGCAACAGCAGACAAAACACACATACGCACACTGGCAGCAACAGCAACAACAACTGCGTTGTCCAATCAAAAAGAGCAGCTGATAAAATTTGTGAGGTCGTCTCTCGAGAGAACATTTGTAATAACAAAACTGGTTTATGTGTGTGTGTGTGCTTGTGTGCAGCTTTTATTTGCACAAGCATTTGGGGGGAGGGCAAGACACAGCTGTTGATGGATGTAGTGGGGTTATATTGTTTTAATAAACTCAGAACAGCGAAATTTTGCAATTGCTAATAGTGGCCATTGTTTTTTGGCAGGTCTTGTTAGTTTGCTGCCACAACAAAAAGAACGAGAACTATGAAACTGACTCCAAGTGTTACAATGATTTTATGTGTGCTTCTTGTACTTTGCTCTTGTGGCTTTGGGTTTTTTGTTTAGCATTTTTTTTTTGCTGGTGCCTCCAAAAAAAAAATCCACCCGACCCCGAACACTAGGAACAGTTTTAGGCTAAAGGCAACTGGTTTTTTATTTAGCTGCTGTTCCCAGACCCTCATAATGAGGACATATGACTCCCTTTTTTACTACGGAAGACAGCACTTCACTGCACTTTTGCACTTTTCCTGCCTATTTAATTTTTATTTCTCTTTTGCTTTGTAGGAAAATTCTACGAAAGCTGTTGTGTTGTTTTGATATTTCCACTTTTGCACCTTTTTTTTTGTTAGTTTTCACATATTCGATATTTTTGTTCATTAGCACCAAAAACACGAAACGCTACCACACTATACACACAGCCAGCTGGGAAATTGGGGAAAACAAGATAATTAACAAAGCTATGAAACAATTTACTTGACAAATTGAGGTTCTTCCGTCTCAGCGATCACGAATTAATAGGAATTTAACCAGCCGACACATCCTTTTCGATTTGCAAAAAATTTTCTATGGCCTTTCTCCCACATATTGTTTTTATTTCCTTTATTCAGTACACAACATATGTCACAGAATAGGAAAATGAGCGCTTAATGCATCACAAATATAATCATTACGAGCATTTCAATCAACACCATTGACACATCAACACACAACTACCTTTTTTAATTTCACTCTTGATTAGATTGATAAATTTGTTTAAGTTAAATTATCGAGGTTGTCGGACGTTCACAATGACGACGGAACCCGTGACGGATTCCAAGAAGTTCACCCGTACGTTTTGATGGTGATGATAGTTAATTTAATGTCTGTCGTTTTACTCAACTTCACTACGCACACTTTATCAACAAGACAAATAATCAAATAATCGATAAAATTCCAAATAAATGATCAAAAATTCACTAATCGATTAGAAAGGCCAATAATCGATTTATTCTTGGAAATAGTTGCAATAGATGTCGCCACAAAACATTGTGGTATTGCCAGCATTTAAAATTTGTTAAACAAAAGACCACAAATGTTGCAGCGACACGAGGCGAGAAATACCGTTAAATTTTAAAATATATGAACTGTTCAATTAATAAAATAAGTAGAACAAAGATCGGTAAAGAGTTAAATGAAGGTCAATATACTATGCATCGAATGGGGAACAAATTTTCTTTTTTAATTTTAATCCCGGGAAGCCGCCTCAGTGTACAATGCCCCGGTAGCCGAGTTGGTAGCGTTCTTGGATTGCCAGTGCAGGGGTCGTAGGTTCGATTCGATTTAACAATGAATCGTCTTAAAAACGAACAACGCTTGCAAATTATTAAATTTTGTTATCAAAACGCGTGCTCTGTTCAGAAAGTTCATCCCGCGCTTCTTCCATTTTACGGAAAAGCAAATTTTTAGCTCAATTGGTACGTAAAAAAGCAAATATGTCGATTTTGGAGTGAAGATCAGCCAGAAGCATTGCAAGAGCCACCGATGCATTCCGAAAAAGTCACAGTTTGGTGCGGTTTATGGGCTGGTGGAATCACTAGACCGTACTTCTTCAAAGATGATGCGAATCGTAACGTAACTGTGAATTATGAGCGCTACCGTGAGAAGATATCTAACTTATTTTTGCCCAAAATTCTAAAGCTTGACTTGCATGACATGTGGTTTCAACAAGACTGTGTCACGTGCCACAGTACGCGTAACAATGGAAGTATTGAGAGCCGAGTTAAGTGAACATTTTATCTCACGTTCGGAACTGTTCAATTAGCCGCTCAGATCATGCGATATAACGCCTTTAGACTATCTATTGTGGGGCTATGTTAAAGCTCATGTATATACAGACAAGGGCGCTTCAATTGACGCATTAGAAGACAAAATTGAAGCATTTATTCGCGAGATATCGGTGGATTCAAACAAAGATTTCATGCAATTTTTTTTGAATCTTATGTGTTTTTTTAACTTTCCTATATCTCTTTATATCAATGAATGCTGACCGATTCAAGTTTAAACTCAATCCGTATCCGAACGGCGTGCCGCAGTGCGTCACTTCTTTGGGGAGAAGTTTTTGCATGGCAAAGTGCCTCCCAAATGTCGCAAGTATTAGGAAGGGATAACCAACGCCACCGTTGTGCCGAGGTTAGCATGTCCGCCTATGACGCAGAACGGCCGGGTTCAAATCCTGGCGAGACCATCAGAAAAATTTGTCAGTTGGCAACATTTGTGAGGTACTATGCCATGTAAAATCTTCTCTCCAAAGAGTTGTCACATTGTGGCACGCTATTCGGTAGCCTCCAATTCTACCGCTTCTTTAATCCCAAGAATCCCTGCATTGCCCATAAACTTGCCCATAATTTTTAATAATCAGATTCGTACTCTCCTCTACTATTTACCCGTTTGGGCAGGGAATTATGGGGCGGTGCATGCTTAGCATAAAATTTAAGTATCTGATTTGTGTTGTGCAGCATAGATTCCAACATCGAAGGCTTCACATGACCACATAGCTGTCACCCGATCAAAACTCGAAAAACCAAACAGATCATGTTGTGATAGATGGAAGGCATTCAACCAGCGTGTCAGATGTACGATCGATTCGAGGGACGAACATCGATCCGGATCATTACTTTGTTGCAGCAAAGGTTCGCAACCATCTTAGTATGGCGAGGAGCATACGAACTTACACTGCACGGAAGCTGCACATGGAAAAGCTGCAAGCACAAGAGATGTCAATGACATATTCCACTCGACTGAGCCAACTGCTTGGTGAAAGCACTCCTTTTCCCGATGATAAAACGGCGCATTGGCAATCCATTGCCCACTCCAGGGAAAATGCAGCGAAAGCCGTACTTGGCTACAGGAAGCCTCCCCCAAGAAACCAAGAATGCGGCATACAGAGCAACCTTGCAATCAGTAGCAACGAGCCAGATGAAGGAGAGGTATCGAGAGAAAAGGAGAGAGGTGAAACGTTTATTCCGAAGAAAGAAAAAGGAAAGACATGGTTGTGAGAAAGTTGAGATATACAGGTGTCAGAATGAAGTCCGGAAATTCTACCAAAGAATTAAACATCAAACCAATGGCTTTAATGCAGGCACATCCTTCTGCAGAGACAAAAAAGGAAATCTGGTAACTGACAGAGTTAGAGTCCGAAGATGGCGGCAAAGAGGATTTCGCAGAACCAATCCCTGATAAGGGCATAGAATATTTACCTCCTAATCAGAATGAGATTCAAGTAGCTGTGACTCGGCTGAAGAATAACAAGGCAGCAGGAGCAGACGCGTTACTCCCTGAGCTATTTAAGACCGGAGGCGACACGCTAATGAGGCGTATGCATACCCGATGATTGGAACCTCAGCATACTATGTCCCGTACACAAGAATGGAGACAAAACGGAATGTGCCAGCTATAGAGGAGTAAGTCTCCTCGCCATCACATACAAGATACCCTCGAGCGTACTGTGTAAAAGATTAAAATCTAAAGTGAATGGGAATGGGGCCCTATCAATGCGGCTTTACACCTGGTAAGTCCACCCTAGTCTAGATATTCACACCGCACCAAATCCTGGAAAAGACCCGAGAAGGACAAATCAACACCTACCATCTCTTTGTTGACTACAAAGCCGCTTTCGATACCCCTTTAGGTTCAAAGGTATTTCAAGCATTGTCTGAGTTTGGTATCCCTGCAAAATTAATAAGACTCTGCAGGATGACACTTGCTGATATATTGTACGTTCCTCAGTAAAGTTTCAGACAAGGGGACAGCCTATCGTACGATCTCTTTAATAACCTGCTGGAGAAGATTATACAAGATGCAACAAATGCTATGCCTATGCCGACGACATCGATATCAAAGATCGGTCGCTGAAGGTAGTAACTGCAGCCTTTGAAAGAATCGAAAGAAAATGGGGATACGACAAAATTGATGGTATCAAATCCCAAAACGTCAGTAACTTTATCTAATTTAGCACCGCCGTAACCCAAACGAATGACACCAGTTTTGAAATTAAGCGAAGAATAATACTGGCAAACAGATGCTGCTTTGGATTTAGTATGCAGTTTAGAAACAAGGCCACCTCTCGACAGACACTGATACTACCCCTGTTGTTATATGGTTCTGTGGCATGGGTACTTGTGAAAGCAGACGAGGCAGTACTTGGAGTGTTTGAGAGAACACATTTTCGTAAAATATATGGACCAGTTGGCATTAGTGGAGAATATAGGCGTCGTATGAATCACGAGCTGTATGACGACGATAGCATTGGCTAGGTCATGTTTTCAGAATGGATGGAGAAGCTCCAGGAAAAAAGTATTTTAAAGGCAATCACAGTGGTACACGCAAACCGTAACGACCAATAGCAATCCCATGGCAGCCGGTTGTACGCACCGGATTGACCCGATGGAATCTTCATCGGCAAGGGCTGCCGCCTCAGTGTACGTGTTCGTCTTTTTTCGTCATGGGAGAGGCACATCCCGGAGTGCCTTCTCCGTGCCGGGATTGAAAAGAACCCCGGACCCTGGTTCTGTTCCGTTTGCCAGAACCGCCTTCATCATCGGTCAGTGTCGGTGAGGTGTAACAGGTGCTTGGAGTGGGTACATTTCCGTTCTTGCTCTGGCCTAACTTCGCTACGGGAGTATAGTCATACTGGCTATGTCGCTAGGTGCTGTGCGAACATAGCCAGCAGTGGGTCACAAGCGTCGCCGTCGTCGCCTTCGGCGTCCTCGTCGTCGGACTATGTGACCCCCCCGACCTCTCCCGTACGGCAATTTATGCAAAGACAGCACCCTAGCCCTACTATTGCCAGGCCAGTGTCGGGAAATGTATCGTTCCTGCAGTTAAACTGCAATGGACTGCGAGGCAAGATTGATGAGATTGTAGATTTTATGAGTCGGAAGAGCATATCGGTCGCAGCGATCCAGGAGACAAAGCTGACTAACACCTGCAGCTTGCACAGTTGTCACGGCTACAATGTGCTACGTAAGGATCGCTCAAGGAATGGAGGTGGGGGATTGGCCTTCGTTATACACCATTCCGTGCAGTATAGACCTATCTCGCCTGCGCTTGACGCTAGTGACCCATACATGGAATGTATGGGGGTAGCAGTCAGGTCTGGTACTGCCGAGATAGAGATATACAACGTGTATATACCGCCGGTTGGCAGCTGTGTCCCGATTAATGGCCAGGCCTACAGCCCCGACATAAGTGGGTTGCTATCTGGCCATAGTCGTCTGGTTCTGGGGGATTTCAATGCACATCACTCGTCATGGCATTCTCCCCTAGGCAACGACCAGCGTGGCATAGCTTTGGCAGAGCAGATAGATAGCTCCACGTTTTGCACGGTGAATGAGGATGCCCCCACTAGGATTACGAGGAGGTGCAGCAGCTCGCCAGACATCTCAATCGCATCCCCTGATCTCCTGAGTGACGTATCCTGGCAAGCCGTCATCTCTTTGGGGTCAGACCACCTCCCCATAATCCTCACCATCGACCGACCACCCGACTTCATAACCTCTGAGCGCCGAACGTTCATCAACTACAAGAAGGCCAATTGGACTGGCTTCAGAGAGTATACCAATCGCCGCTTCAATGAACTGCCACCCCCCTCTGATGTGCTTGTGGCCGAGAGGAAATTCCGAGACATCATCAACGCAGCAGCCGCTCGCTTTATACCAGCCGGTCGAATACCGCAAGTGCGACCCAATTTCCCGGCGCAAGCAGTGGTACTCGCAGACGAGCGTGATGGGATTCGTGCTATGGACCCCGCTAACCCCAGAATCAGCGAGCTGAATCTGGAAATAAACAGGGTAGTCAACGAACATAAGCGGAATTTGTGGCTGGAACACTTGGAGCAATGTAACTTAGGCACCGGTGCAGGCAAATTGTGGGCCACTGTTAAGTCTCTCTCGAACCCCGGTAGACGGGACGACAGGACCTCAGTCACTTTTGGCGAGTTAACCGTGACTGATCCGAAGAGATGCGCCAGGTTGTTCAACCGTCAATTTATCGTGCATCCCGAGAGAGACAGGGCAAGGAGGAGAGCCATTCGCCGTATTCGTGGTCTCCGAGCCGATGAACAGCCATCACAATTTACCGTGGGCGAAGTTACGAATGTCATCCGTGGCGCCAAATCTTCCAAGGCGTTGGGCCCCGACGGAATCTCTACATTGATGCTGAAGAATCTGGATTTACCTGGAGTTGAGTACCTTACCACTGTCCTTAACCTGTCATTGAACACTCTTATAGTTCCCGATGTCTGGAAAATGGGCAGAGTGATCCCGCTACTGAAGCCTGGTAAAGACCCGAGTTTGGGGGAGTCGTACAGACCGATCTCCCTTCTCTCACCAGTGGCTAAGACGCTTGAGGCATTACTCCTCCCGAGCCTCGTAGGAGAATTTCCATTCGCCGAGCATCAACACGGATTTCGGAGACTGCACAGCACAACAACAGCTTTGCATGCCATCACCACACACATTTGCCGTGGCTTCAATCAACCCAGGCCATGTGATAGGACGGTCCTCGTGGCATTGGACCTATCGAAGGCATTCGACACGGTCAGCCATGCCAAATTATTTGAGGACATCGCCAACACGTCCCTCCAGCCAGGCCTTAAACGTTGGGTCGCGAATTATCTGTGTGGCCGCCAGTCATTTGTGGAATTTAGGGATAAGAAGTCAAAACACCGTAGAGTGAAACAGGGAGTTCCCCAAGGCGGGGTGATATCTCCGGCTCTGTTTAACCTCTACCTATCCTCCATCCCACCTCCTCCAGACGGCATAGAGATCGTATCATATGCGGACGACTGTACGATCTTGGCATCAGGCCCCCCACCCATTGATGACATCTGCGATAGGTTGAACGTCTATCTCAACGAGCTTGCCTCATATTTCGCTGCAAGAAATCTGAAGATATCCGCCACCAAATCTTCAGCCACACTGTTCACTACAAATACGCGTGAGGTGAATTCTGAGCTGACTGTGATGGTCGATGGAGAATTGATTCCGACCATCAAGTGTCCCAAAATACTTGGCGTCACATTTGACAGCTCCTACACTTTCTCCCCACATGCCACAGCAATCTGCAATAAAGTCAAAAGTAGAAACAAGGTCCTCAAGTCACTCGCTGGCAGCACTTGGGGTGCAGACAAAGAAACCTTGTTGACCACGTACAAAGCAATTGGCCGGTCTGTGGTAAGTTATGCAGCGCCAGTGTGGTCACGTCAGCTTTGTGACACGCAGTGGAATAATATTCAGATCTGTCAGAATGCCGCCCTCCGAACTGCGACGGGCTGCCTCCTTAGTTCTCATGTGGACCACCTCCACCAGGAGACAAAGATCCTACCAGTGCGAAGACATAACTACATGCTGTCTAAGCAATACCTTTTGGGCTGTTATCGCAGAAATCATCCAAATCATCATCTTGTGGATAGATACCCACCGCCCAGAAGCCTTAAGGTAGATCTACATGATCTAGAGCGTGAGGTCCAGCGCTACAAGAGAGAACCTCTAGATCAAGCGGCATATCAAGCGGGTCTGAACAACATTCATGCAGACACGGTAGCAGACGCGTTAACTGGCTACCGGGTGAATGTAGTCCTTGGAGAACGACCGCCACCCATTGCACCCGAAGAAATCGACCTCCCCCGGCAAACCAGAGTGATTCTGGCTCAATTACGTTCCGGCAGATGCAGCCGCCTCAATTCTCACAGAGCTAGGATTGATGCCGACGTGCAAGATGTATGTCCCGACTGTAACCAGGGACCGCACGATACACGTCACCTGTTTAACTGCCCGGCCAGACCCACTCGACTCAGACCCAGATCCCTGTGGACGCACCCCATCTTAGTCGCGGAGTTCCTGGGTCTTGACACTCAACAGAATCAAGCAGACGAAAGATAGTACACAATAAACTGCTACAACAACAACAACAACAACCAATAGCCCGATGATCAAAAGATCAAGTGATGGGAGACACCTCGAAATTTGGTGTCAGAGATTTTAGAATGAACGCAGAAGATCGAGGCGCTCGTTCGGATAATGGGACAAACGTTCTGTCATAGCCAATTAAAGGAAAATAAGATTTGTTTTTTGGGGTTAGGTTAGGTAAGAGTGGCATTCTATTTGTTTAACGGACTCTCTTAGGCCTTTTGTCTGCGGGGACGGTTATAAAAGTTTGACCTGAGAAAGTTCATTGGGTTTATTAGGTCAGCCCTACTGACCTAATACCAATACTCTTACTAGCAATTGCAAGTCACCACCTTCCACCTGTTGTACTGAGTTATCAACGGCAACATTCCAAGATAGTCGAATCAGTACAGCTTCTTTAGATGTCCTTCTGCAGACGCATCTCTGCAGAATGACAGATCCCAAGCCTGCCGCGCAGGTTTTGCATTATTGAATCCACTCTAAATTACGGGAAATTCTCTACTTCACCAAGCTCTCTCCACACCTAACTGGTGTGGAGGTGTGGGTTATCCAGGGGAGAGTTAATTGCATCGATAGGCGAACTAATTAATATTTTCGAACGGGATCTGGCGGAATTTTTTAACAGTGGTAACCAGAAAATTTCTCAAATTCATCAGCGACAAAGTCTACACTCGACCATCCCTTCTCGATGTCTGCCAGTCCTGCTGTAATCTGCGCTATAAGAACAAGAACATAGCCCTCGAGTCTTTGACTAATAAAACATATTTCTAACTTTTAAGGCGTTGTGTCGACCGGTAGTTAACTATCCAGCTCCAGTTTGGGTTTCAGCAGTGAGCGAAACGAAGTGAAGAAACATTCAGACCTGTCATATCGTGGAATAAAGAACCATCACAGGCTGTCACCAAATTGCAAGCCATCTACACAAGGAGATCAAGGAGGTCCTAAGGACCAATGTGAACTTTTATCGGAAAAACTCCTCATATGATGTTTTTGGAGGAATCATTCAAAATACATATCACCGCTGGAATTTCCTGATGTTTAAAAACAGGACCTGTTAACACCCTGCCACTTGTTTGTTTGTCAGTTTGTTTGTTCCGTATAGTATCAAGAACGGCTGAACCGATTACCTTGAAATTTTCCCAGATGGTGTACTTTAATCCGGTAGAAAACATAGGCTATATAATTTTTTGATATGGGGAAGGGGTGGACCCTCCCCTTACCCCAAAAGTACTACCCAAAAATAAAAGTGGAGCGATCGGGACAATATTGAATTCAAATTAAAGTTATTCAAGAGTAGAGTACGAATTTCATAATAAAAGTTGGATCGAAGTACCCGGAGGGCCGCCCCAGCCTCAAAACCCCTTAAAATAGGTTTATTTGACGATCATGACAATATGGGACTCATATGAAAGGTATTCGGGAGTGTATTACGAATATGGTCATGACTTTATAATTAAATGATAACGGAAGGGGCGGACCTTTCACCGTAACCCTAAAACCATCACCCAAACCCAAAGTGGACCGACAAGGACAATATGGGTATCAAAGGAAAAGTTTGCGGGAGTGGATAACGCATCTGACATACAAATTCATGTCGGAGTATAGGGGGTTACCCCACCCCCACAAACACGCCCAAAATGGGCAGATTAGCCAATTATGGATATATGAGACTCGGTTTGTTTGTTCCGTATAGACTAGAAAACGGCACAAGCGATTTTCTCGAAATTTTCGCATATTGTGTAGGTTGGTCTGGAAGGAAACATAGACTTTATAATTTTTCGATATCGGAAGGGGGACGGACCCTCACCTTTATGCCCAAAATATAACCCAAAATCAAATATGTAAAGTATCAAATGAAAGGTATTGGAGAGTAGAATAGAATGTGGTATTAAAATTTGAGTCTAAGTACCCATCGGGCCGCTCTAACCCCAAAACTTCCCTAAATGGTATGAATGGTATTCGGGAGTAGATTTTAAATCTGGCATACAAAATCAGATCGAAGTGTAGGGGGTAACGCCACCCCTCAAAAACGCCATTAGATCAATTATGACTATATGATACTTGGCTGAACCGATTTTCTTAAAGTTTTCATAGATTGTGTATGTTTGCCTGGAAGGAAACATAGGCTATATAATTTTTAGATATCGGGTGGAGGCGGACCCTCCCTCTTACCCCAAAAACGCCTCCCATATCCGAAAGTGTTCCGATGGGCACAATAAGGGTATCAAATATGGAAGCTTTTGGAGACCAGAAAACGAATATGGCATTGAAATTTTGGTCCAAGTACCCAGCGGGCCCCCCAACCCAAAAACACCTCTAAACAGACATATTCGATGGTTATGTCAATATTGGACTCAAATGAAAAGTATTAGGCAGTCCATTACAAATATGGCATAAAATCTTAGGTCCAAGTAATGGGGGGTCGCCCATTCCCAAATGGGCATATTAGCCAATCAATGCGCGTTTCCTCCTAAAGATGCGTCAAATTGGTTTAACCCATTATGACAATATGGGACGCAAATGAAAGGTATTTGAGAGTAGAAAACGAATTTAATAGCCAGTTTTGGAGCCAAGTGTATTGGAGTACGCCCTAAAGTACCTCCTTAACTGAACTTAATTTCCGTTTTGAATAAAGGGCGAATTTGATATCTATTTTCAGTGCAAAGTCCCGGTGGCCGCCCCAGCCCCAAAACATACTCCCAACGGTTTATATTTACCGGCCATGGCAATATGGGACTCAAATTTAAAGGATTTAGAAGTGCAGCACGAATTTGATATCCATATTTGAGTCGAAATGTCTGAGGTGCCATCCCTCCCCTAAAAGCAGTTCTCATTACCCTAATTTTTAAAAACACCTGGAACCTAGCAGGGGTAAACTTCTCATACATCAATGAGTGCTTTCCAATTAAAATTTTTATAGCCGAGTCTGAATGGCGTCCCGCAGTGCGACACCTATTTGGGGAACATTTTTTAAATGACCATACATGGCATTGTACATCGCAAATGTCGCCAACATTAAGAGGGGATAAACAGCGCTTTGTCCGATGTTCGCCACGTCAGCGCGTCAGCGTCATAGGCTACGTCAGCGTCATAGGAACGCGTCAGCGTCATAGGCTACAATGACACGAATTCAATATCCACATTCAGGGCGAAGTGTTCCCACCCTAAAAAGATATTAGAGAGTTAAAGAAGGCGCAGCGGAGCGGGCCTGGTTCGGCTACTACATTCACATTCATTACAGGTACTTGGTGATCATTTAATTAAAAATATTATCATAAATCTTATACCAAAATCCATTTGGTTTAAACATGTCATCAACTTTCATGCCATCCACATATATTTTGTATGCCTTCAGGGTAGTAGGTTCTAAAGGTCCCCAGTCCGATTTGGGCTTGAATGAATTCACAACTTTCTCCCAAAGCGTTGCTCCGGTACGCCTGTGGACACCATATACAGCCCAGAAAATCAGTTGTCCAATGCCAAAGGCCGATAAGCACCAACCGAATACTGCAATGAACGGAAACATCAGAATTTAAAATCCTATTTCAATTACACTATAAAACGTACCATAAACTCCGGAGGGATAAGTGTAATCGTTGTATTGTAATGGTTTGTATTCCACCAGAGTATACATCAAAATAGCTGCCATAAATGCTGGCGTAATAATGCCCCAACAGATACGATAATACCATGAAGTCTTTATGCCAAGCATAAAATAGATATCCTTGCAGAGGCGCTTGACCCCTGAAAATCAAACTTGTTGACTTTGTAAATGTCTACATCTGTATTAAGACTCAAACTTACCATAAATCCATCCGACCGCTAACAATTCAAATATGGCCAGGACCAAAGCCACAAACGACGCCCCATAGAAATCCAAAAGATTTAGGACATATTGACCGCCGGGTGTTATGTACATCAGACCCAACAAATAGCATACCAGTGCTATGCTCACCACAATAACCCAGTGTTTTGTTTGTGTGAAACGATCCTTTATCACAGTCATGACACAGGAAGCCATGCCCACATTGCTGCCAATTCCCAAGACAAAGAGCATAAGGAAAAATAATACTGAAAATATCTTAAAGGAGAAGATTGTTATTCGGGCGTTCTTACATGGAGAAAAAACTTTTACCTGAGGAACAAATTTAAATTTCGCTATAGCATCGGGATATGAAATAAAGGCCAATCCAGGACCTCCTTCAACAACACTTCTTATGTCAGTGGTATTTGATTCATAGGCTAAATTTCCAAGGATTCCGAAAATTATTATTCCTGAAAGCAGCGATGTGAACGTATCCAAAGTGGTGACAATGTTGCAGTCCCTGAAATACAAAATTATTCATACACATAGAAATACAAAATGCTCTCAGTGAATCTCTTTTTGTCAACACCGAAACTACGGGGCAAACGAAGACCGGAGGGACCAAATGATGTAATCTTAGATTTATTCCGGTACCCACATCAAACAGGAAGCTAGGAGAACAGTATAGTGAGCTTAGACTACTTTGGATAGATATAACACATAAAGGCGTAATAGCAAACCCATCTAAGTGCAGGTCTCTGTTAGCCACGAAAGCGGGGAAATGACATAGGACATGCTCCAAAGTTTCGTCATTTTCTACATGACCCACATGCTATCACATGCCGCACATTTTTTTGTATAAGTGAGCTCGGTACACACATGACTGTGTCCCGTTAAGATACTGAACTCCTTCTTCTTCTCACGAACCGGATCTTTTTATAGTATCTCCGTTGTACTAACAGTTCCGCTATTCCACAGTGTTACATGCGTTCATAGCCTAAGCCCATAACTCGGGCTGGGTCGACACAATGGGCTTCAGGTTAACCAAGTTTATTGACGGCAGTCTTTTGGCCATCACTGGCAAATCGTCTGCTCTTTACTACGCTATGGCCTGGCATCCAAACGATGCGGACCGTGCCATCCTCAGGCAAGACGTTAATCTCCTTCTTACACACAAAGACTGTTCGTGACCTTACCATCCATCTCAGTCCCTCGGTTCTCAATGTAGACCCCCGGCCCACTCTATCTTCTAGAATTGATCCGTTTGTGTAGCATGAACTTCCAGATGGCAATACCAGAGTTCCGTCAAGACTGTGCCGCTAGTAGCACTCGACCTCAAGTGTCGTCTCAGGTATCCGATTGGAATCCTCTTCCATTTCTTCCATATCCTCTATCCACCTTCGTCTCCCTTGTGAACAAGCAGATTTCAGCCTTTTCTGGGTTAACATTGAGACCCCTAGATCTACCCCAGTCGTATGCCATCTCCAAGACCCTTTCGGCACTTCTACAAAGCGGATTCGGATTCATACCCCTTAGAAGTATTATATAGTATTACTCAGCATCCGTAAAAGTTTATTTGTGGTGGTCACCCATAGGAGTGGAGACACCCATAGGAGTGGTACTGGTCTTCCATTGACATAGGTATGTCACTTCCCTTGACATAGGAATGCTGTTTGCATTTGGACAGGTCGCTGGATGCCTTAATCTTTTTAATGGTATCCACAATACCTTCCATGAACCATTTTTTAAAAGAATTTTCCTATTTTTGGAGAAAAAATTCTTTGACAACTAATATTTAGCAAATAGCAACTTCCTTGATTGCTTCGATTTAAAGATTGGTTTTTCTGAAAATTTACCAAGTAAAAAGTCGTTAAGTTCGGCCGGGCCGAAATTTGGATACCCACCACCTCGGGTATATATGTAAACCACCTTTTGCCAAAATCCGGTGAAAAATGCATACCTTATGCCCCATAGCAGCTATATCAAAATATGGTGATATGATTTGGAGTAAATTCGACACGGATATTGAGAGGTCTAATGTGTATAAGACACTGTTCAATTTTGTAGAACAAAACATTGGTCTTTTTGGTAGCCATATCCAAATATATATTGATCTGAACCATATACGACACGGATGTCGAAAAGTCTAACATAAGTCACATTTGAGTGAAATCGGATTACAAATGCGCTTTTTATGGGCCAACACTTTAAATCGAGAGATCGGTCTATATGGCAGCTATATCCAAATCTTGACCGATCTGTGCCATATTCCAAGGAGATATCGAGGGGCCCAACTTAACTGCCTGTCCCAAATTTCGGCGACATCGGACAATAAATGCACCTTTTATGGGTCCAAAACCTCAAATCGAGAGATCGGTCAATATAGCAGCTATATCCAAATCTGTACCGATCTAGGCCAAATTGAAGAAAGATATTGACTGGCCTAACTCAACTCACTGTCCCAAATTTCGGCGAAATCGGATAACAAATGCGCTTTTTAGGGGCCAAAACTTTAAATCGAGAGATCGGTCTTTATGGCAGCTATATCCAAATCTGAACCGATCTGGGCCAAATTGAAGAGGAATGTAGAAGGACCCAACACAACTCACTGTCCCAAATTTCTTCGAAAGCTGACAATAAATGCGCCTATTATGGACTCAAAACCTTAAATCGGGAGATCGGTCTATGTGGCATCTATATCCAAATCTGGACCGATCTGGGCCAATTTGAAGAAGGGTATCGAAGGACATAGCACAACTCACTGTCCCAATTTTTGGAAAATCGGACAATTAATGCGCCATTTATGGGCCCAATACCTTAAATCGAGAGATTGGTCTGAACCGATCTAGGCCAAATTGAAAAATATATCGCCTGGCCTAACACAACTCACTGTCCCAAATTTCGGCAAAATCTGATAATAAATGTGGCTTTTATGGGCCTAAGATCCTAAACCGGCGGATCGGTCTATATAGTCCGATATAGCTCAGCATATAGGCCGATATAGTTCAGGATAAAGTCATCTTCGAACTTAACCTGCGTATGGACCAAAAAAGAATCTGTGCAAAGTTTCAGCTCATTATCTCTATTTTTAAAGACTGTAGCGTGATTTCAACCATAGCGCAGAGGTTAGCATGTCCGCCTATGACGCTGATCGCCTGGGTTCGAATCTTGGCGAGACCATCAGAAAAAATTTTCAGCGGTGGTTTTCCACTCCTGATGCTGGAAACATTTGTGAGGTACTATGCCATGTAAAACTTCTCTCCAAAGAGGTGTCGCACTGGGGCACGCCGTTCGGACTCGGCTTTAAAAAGGAGACCCCTTATCATTGAGCTTAAACTTGTATAGGACTGTAATCATTGATATGTGAGAAGTTTGCCCCTGTTCCTTAGTGAAATGTTCATGGGCAAAATTTGCAATTTGCAGCGTGATTTCAACAGGCAGACGGACGGACATGGCTAGATCGTCTTAGATTTTTACTCTGATCAAGAATATATATACTTTATAGGGTCGGAAATGGTTATTTCGATGTGTTGGAAAAGGAATTACAAAATGAATATACCCCCATCCTTCGATGGTGGGTATAAAAAACGTCGATGGTGGGTATAAAAAACGTTGATTATCATTATACCCTGCACCACCACTGTGTGTCCATCTATTCTTGTAATCAAAGTGCAGGTCATATTTGTTGTCCGATTGTCACAAAATTTTGCACATGCCACTTTTTTGACCCAAGGACAAACGCTATTGATTTTGAAAAAAATGGATTCAGATTTATATATAGCTCCCATATAAATCTTTCATCCGATATGGTTTTTAAGGCTGCAGAAGCCACAATTTTCGTCCGATCTTCACAAAATTTGTGTATTTACTAGAGGTCTACATATGTGTACAAAATTTCACAAAAATCGGTGCAGATTAAGATATAGTTCCCATATATATCTTTCATCCGACATAGACTATTATGGCTGTAGAAGCCACAGTTTTAGTCCGATCTTTAAAATATTTTGCACGAGGTGTTTCATTTGACGTCCTAATATGTGTGAAAAATTTCATGAAAATCGGTCCATATTTAGATATAGCCCATATATATATCTTTCATTCGATATGGCCGTTTAAGGCTGTAGAAGCCACTACTTTTTTGGCATGGGGTGTTTTATTTGACGTCTTTGACAGATTTAGATATAGCTCCCATATATATGTATCGCCCGATTTGCACTTAAATGGCGGTAGTAGCTAAAAATTTCAACCGATCTGCATAAAAATTTCGCACGCACTGTTTTGTTACTGCACTTAAAGTATCTGGAAAATTTCATAAAAATCGGTACAGATTTGGATATAGCTCCCATATATATCTTTTATCCGATTTGAACTATTAAAGCTGTAGAAGCCACAATTTTGGTCCGATCTTTACCAAATTTGGCGTGAAGTCGTTTTTGTGAAGTTTCAATGTATGTGCAAATTTCATAAAAATTGGTTCGGTTCAGATTTATATATAGCTCTCATATATATCTTTCATCCGATTTGGCTTTTTAAGGCTGTAGAAGCCACAATTTTGATCCGACGTCTTCATATGTGTGGAAAATTTCATAAAAATCGGTTTAGATTTAGATATAGCTACCATATAAATCTTTCATCCGATATGGCATTTGAAGGGTGTAGAATCCACAATTTTCGCCCGATTTTACATGAGACGTTTAAATTGTCGTTCCAATACGTGCGCAAAATTTCATTAAAAACAGTCCAAGTTTAGACATAGCTCCAATGTGTATATTTCATCCGATATAGACTTTTAAAGCAGTAAAAACTACAATTTTGGTCACATCTCTACAATCTAGGGCGTGAGATGCTCTATTTGACGTCCCAGTATGTGTCATAAAAATTGGCACCCATATAATCTTTTATCCGATAGGGTCTTTTAAGGATGTGAAATCCAAATCTTTTGTCCTATGGTAGGAAAATCTTACAAGGTCCTAAATTGCTATTTCAATTGGTATCCAAATTAAAATCTGAATAGATTTCGAGATAAGTTCTACACATAAAAAGTACTACATGCACTAGGTGGAGTAGGGTATTATATAGTCGGCACCGCCCGACTTTTGCCTTTCCTTACTGGTTGGATAGTTATGATTAAAGTATTTTTCAAATCGGACTATTGGCTGATATAACTCGCATAGTAACCGATCTCACGATTAGTCTACTACGTCACCTAAGTTCATTTGTGCCGAATCCATGGTGATGGGTTGCCAAGATTCGGCTGTCCGACAATTTGATTTTCTAAAGTCTCTTAAAAAGATATGTGATACATTGAATCCACAATACTTTTCTTATTACCTTTTGATGTTATGTCCAAAGCGATTATATGAAGCATACATTATGATATTACCAAAACAAATAGCCAATGAAAAGAAAACCTGAGTGACTGCAGAATACCAAACCTGAAATAAAAATATTGTATATTAAAGTTGTGTCTAAGCAAACGTCTACTAATAATATACCTTGGGGTCCAAGAGTTTATCCCATTGAGGTTTCAAAAAGTAGAGAACTCCATCAAAGGCTCCTGGCAGAGTTAGCGAACGTACAAGTAAAATAGCCATTATACAATAAGGGAATAATGCCAGAAAATAAGAAGCTTTTCCCGAGCTTTTAACGCCTTTTAACATGATAAGAGCTATGACGAGCCATGAAAAGGCCAATGTCAATGCTAATGACCAACTGGGGCTACCAAGGCCATCGTCGATGCCATTCTTTTGACGCAGTATCACATTGCTAGGAAGAATTATATGAAAAAAAACTTAACATCGATTTGAATCTTCACATTTCATGCGATACTTTACATGAAATAGTTTTCCGCCGAAGTGCTTTTCACATCCATAATAGCTGTTGAATTTTGTAAATAAAAATTGTCTGTTTTCGGTTTCGAATCTATACAAGAATTACCCCATTCTGCGCGGCAATAACTCCAAGGCAGAATGGAATAAAAGGAATCGACAAAATAACGCAAAGTCAAAGCCATTAAAGTGGCATAATAAGTTGTGACAATGCCAGTGGCCAAAACTTGGCCATAACCCACACCTGAAAAAGAAAAGCGAACAATGCATAGGAAAGCTTTTAAACTCAAAAACTCTTACCTCTCATTATTGGTGCAAAATCGTAGACCTTAACACTGCCTTTGCTGGAAAACTGTCCCAAAAGCATTTCCATATAATACACCGGCTTACCCACTAAAAATAATACTATAATATATGGTATCACAAAGGCTCCGCCACCGTTGTCCAGTGCTGTGAACGGAAACCGCCAAACATTGCCCAGACCCACAGATAAGGCGATGCAGGACATTAAAAATTCTGCATCATTGCCCCAACTATCACGCTGGGGCGATATATTTGGCTGCGAATATTCATCGGGCAATGGAAGTTTCTGAAAATGATAGAAGCGTAGAATTTCCGTTAAAGATGAACCACTTTGTGCCGGATTTAAAATTCTGTCCAGTTTCAGCCTTTTTATACCCTCCACCATTGGAAGGGGGTATACTAATTTCGTCATTCTGTTTGTAACTCCTCGAAATATCTGTCTTAGACCCCTTAGATCGTCATGATCGTCTTAGATCGACATGACATTTTAAGTAGATCTAGCCATGTCCGTCCGTCCGTCTGTCTGTCGAAAGCACGCTAACTTTCGAAGGAGTAAACCTAGCCGCTTGAAATTTTGCACAAATACTTCTTCTACTTGTTTAAACTACAAGCCATACCTGGCATTGTTTTTGTTTTTTTTTTAACAACAATTCCGCAAATGCCTTTCCAATGAACTTTTGCCATTTGTGCCATTTTAGAAAGCAAGGTAAGGACTGACTAAGAAAAAGCGTGCTGAGTTCTGCTTGGCCGAATCTTTTATACCCTTAACCACGGATCGCACTTATCAACTTCTTTGAAGGACTTTTTCAATTATTGGGTTGCCCGAAAAGTAATTGGATTTTTTAAAAGAAAGTTAATGCATTTTTAATAAAACTTAGAATGAACTTTAATCAAATATACTTTTTTTCCACTTTTTTTCTAAAGCAATCTAAAAGTAACAGCTGATAACTGACAGAAGAAAGAATGCAATTACAGAGTCACAAGCTGTGAAAAAATTTGTCAACGCCGACTATATGAAAAAACCGCAATTACTTTTTGGGCAACCCAATATATATGACTAATACCAAGCTATTGACCTATATGAACCGTACTTGTCATGGCTGTTAGCAGCCACAGAGAAATACCACTTCCAAAATTTCAGGCAAATCAAGTAATAATTGCACCCTTCAGAGGCTCAGATAGTCAAATTGGGAGATCGGTTTATATGATAGCTATACCAGGTTATGAACCGATTAGGACCATACTTGGCAGGATTGTTGGAAGTGGTAAAAACGACATGTGCAAAAATTCAGCCAAAATTGATACGAATTGCGCTCTGTAGAGCCTCTAGAAATCTCATCGGGAAATCGGTTTATATGGCAGCTACATCAGGTTAAGGGCTGATTTAGACAGTACTTAGCGCAGTTGTTGGGAGAGCGGCAGCTACATCAGGCTATGAACTGATTTAGACCATACTTGGCACAGTTGTTAGAAGTCAAACAAAAAGAATATGTGCAAAATTTCGTTTTAAATGGTAGCCATATCAAAACATGGGTCGATTTAGCCCATTTACAATACCAACCGATCTACACTAATAAGAAGTATTTGTGCAAAATTTCAAGCAAACAGGAGTAAATCTCCTTAGAAAAAGCTTTCGACAGACAAATGGACGGACATGGCTTGATCAATTAAAATATCATGACGATCAAGAATATATGTTATATAAGAATATATGGGACCTAAGATGCTTATTCCGAGGTGTTACAAACGGAATGACGAAGTTATTATACCCCCATCCTATGGTGGGGGGTATACAAATATGCCAGTATGTATGATCCGAAAAAAGTCATTGCACTGGAATGGTCCAAAATTCCGGTGGGGCAAGGCTAGAGTTAATACTAAAACCCATTAGGTTAGGTTGAAAAGAGGGTGCAGATATTAATCTGCCCCATTCCGCTATAGACATACGCCTAAGCCAGTAATCGGCTTGTTGTGCGCTTAAAAAACTAAAACGTAACCTCGAAAAAGAAAATTGTAAGTTAGTTATTCCGTGCTACTTAAAAAATCCTTAATTGTTTTCCATACCACTCCCCTAAATTGGTTCATGTCATGCCCCCACCTAAGTACCAGTGTCTGTTAGCCGCGAAAGTCGAGCAATGACATAGGAAATGCTCCAACGTCTCATCATCTTCCCTCCATGCCCTACACATGCTATCACTTGCCGCACCGATTTTAAATAAGTGAGCTCAAAGTCCTGTGTGTCCCGTTATGATACCAATAGCTATACTGACCTTCTTCTTACTTCTTTTCAGTAATAGCCTCGACTTCTCACAATCTGGATCTTCCCATAGGATTTTCGCCATCCTACCGATCGTTTCGCCGTTTCACAATGTTGTATGCGCAATCGTCGTACTGAGGGGTTAGTAAGTATTGGTCTAATCACGCTCCCGTAGAACCAGTGGACTACCCTCGGATTCAGACCACATTTCGAGCCTACGGCCCGTCTACATAGTGCCCAACAACAATGTTAGTTACATTTCATAATGCCACGTTTATGGCTACCGTTTGATATGTTGAGGCGAAACGTTACATAGTTGCAATAAAAGAAAAACTTCCTAATAAAAGTATTTTGTTTCTCGTAAAAGTGTCTCAAACGTTTTATTTTTTTTGCGTACATGTACACCAATCTTCCGATTTTAATTCTTGAGACTTTAATGGGAGTAATTCATATCCAATTTGGCTGCAGTTTCGTACAATGACTTTGGTCTCCAATATCTAAACTAAGTGTGGTCAGAATTGGTCCATAACATTATACAGCTTCTTTTAAAGAGATGTCGGGCAAAGAACATGACAAATTTGATCCATGGAGAAGGGTATATATGATTCGGCCTAGCCGAACACACTTTTACTGTTTTTTGTTTGAGTATATGTTGTGAGGTTTTAGCAGCACACAAGATTTCTATATGTTCTATAAAGAGAATATCTATTTATAATTTAAGGAACTTTCATAATATTTATTTGGTTTGCTTGAAGACACAAGTATCCCCACATAACCCAAACATTTACTTTTACAAAGGGTATAACAATGTAACGATACCTCTTTAATTTATGCCAAAACTAATTTCACTTACATTTGTATTGAGATCTATTCCATGGTCTCCTGTGGATGCTGCGTCGATTTTCGTCTTAACGGACGCTGTGTAGTCTATTGAGTCGAGGGTTTTGCGATATTCACCAGGAATTGATGTAGTCGAAGCATGTCGGGAAGGCACATATGCAAAATTTACAAAACCTGCATCGCTCTCAAATTCATTGCCAGCAGCCATGGTATCCTTCAAACTTCCAAATCCGAAATAAATAGCTTCTTAGACTCTTTTGCTATGCTCCAAAAGTAACAAAATATTTGCCAAGGACAATGGCATGATCTGAAAAAAATAAATAATCACAAGAGCATAAGAAAAACTTGTTTTGATCAAATTGCCAATTTGAAAAATGTCCAAACTAGAAAACTAATGCTAAACAATTTTCATTGGCAAGTGTACATTTTGCACTGCAGTTATACACTCGACAAAAAAAAAAATAGCGGTCAAGCAAGTGACACGATAATTGCAAGTTTACAAAACAAGCATTCCATTGATGCATGACATTCTGTTCATTGTCTTTGCCAATAATTGTTAACTAAATGCACACCAAAAAATTAAAATTTGCGACAAACAAAATACTTTCGTCACGAAGTTTTGCTTTTATTGTAACCGTGGAACGTTTCGTTTCAGCACATCAAGCGTTAGCCATAAACGTAGTATTATTTAACGTAACTAATTTTGTTTATTGTAAACACTTTAGTAGCTTTATCTACGATGCAATGACCTTGCTTTTATTATAAAATCAACAACTCTTTAATTGTGAAAGTGTTTTGATAGCCGAAAACGATTATTCGTGTACCAGACCAATAATTATACTCGTGTGCCTCTCCTACTTGAGAGAAAGGGTGAGTTTTTGAGCGTAGTGGTGGCCAAAACTACTCACTCTTTTGTACGTACACAAGAAAATAATCACACGTACACAAGAAAATATTAATTGCAATGGTGTGCTCGTCACTGGTGTAGACACGTTTTCACACACAACATTTTGTCCTTTTGTGTTTTGAATGAGTGTAAAACAGAATGATAAACTCAGAAAGTATATTTTAGAGTTTCGGTAGAAAAATTCTGGTATGTACAATGACAAAAATCATTAGAGCAATACACAAATGGATGCCAGGTACAAGAAAACACAATAAGAATTTCCAAGGCACATGCATTGTTTGGTAACATTTACGCGATAATGAAACATGCATCACAAAGTGGGTATTTAAATGTGCGAAAGCAACAACAATTTTTTTGTTTTATTTATAGCATAACGAAAACTGTAGATCATAAAACAAAACCATAATAGGTTTTGTGAAGTAGAATGCTTTTAATATAATTGTATATCATGACATCGAAGTAAATCCAAATTTACTCCGGAAGAGTTTGAATTACTAACTGATATATGCATATAATTCGTAAAAATTTGAGTTTAAATTATGTTAAAACAATAAATGGAGCTGGTAATCCTTTTCAATATACGTAATCCATTTTAAACATTTGACGTTAAATTAATTTATAAATAAAGAAAAGCTAGTTGAAACCCCGAATAACATGTTCTACAATATGTATACCAAGAATTAAAGGTATTGTCAAGGTAAAAAACGTTATGTTTGTCACAAATTCTTGCAAGAATTTATTGCAAAAACATGTACTGTTATCGTGAACAAAGTCCAACGTTTTTCTAAACATAATACACATAATAAGGATCTGGGATTACAGACCTAATTGCTGCAGATAATTTTTCTAAACACTGTGGATTTCCGTCAGCATGTGGTTTCAATGCAGATACTATCGACTGCGGTTAATGGTTGGCAGTTATTTTCTGAGGAGAGTCTTGGAATGGACTTCAAAGGCCCAACATTTTGGAAAAGCTAACAAAGCCAATACCTGCCCTATACGACTACGCCTGCAAGATAGCCATAAGGAAAATTTGGGTGTGTCGTGTCATGCATTAACTGTATATAAATGTGGTTGGCGCTTCAAAAATCCACCTAAAATTCAATATTCCGCCGGGTCCAAAGTATAGCTAGTTTTATAGCAGAATTATGAAGGTAAAGCTCAGGCCAGCTGATGAAATTTTCCAATTTCAGAGTTGCATCCCAATCCCACTAGAACATCAAATTTTTTTCACATTTTGTTTATTTTTCCAGATTTTAAATGTTTTCAATTATACGTTTGTAATCACAAATCATTTGATTTTTTGGCTGCTGCACGTGTCAATGCAAACAGACAGATGGGTGGGAATTTCTACCCCCATCCACACAGAGTTGTATCGTAAATTTTTGTTGTTGTTTGGTTATTGAGCAAGTGACTAACTTTTTAATTCTATTATGGCTAGTTTGTAGATCACATCCAAAGTGAGAACGACACCATCTGATGCACTGAATTTTATGCTACACCTTATTCCTCTAGACATTGTGACTAGACAAAATGCTGCCCCCACCAATGTGAGGCTAATTGAGCTTTCTCTTTGGTTATGAGACGGCTATGGACACTGTGTTATAATTTATACAATGCACGATGTTTCAGGTAGTGTAGATTACAAATTGTTTGAGCTGCTATTTGATAAAAAGTTCTGTACCACTTTTCCTGATAGAACCGATTGAAACTACAATATCCTTGGCTCAACACATGATAATTGGATACTACCTAGGCAGCACTGACTCTTACCACTGAGTGCCTATGATTGCCATGAATATGCCAACGCCAGTTATTGGCGTCTTTGAAATCCTATGGCTATCACGTTCCCGCGGTAATCGGTTCTATGAATCGGAACATGCTAATACGTGGCTTCTACAACAACAACAATATCGTTGATAATATAATATACGAAGACTTCTATACGGATGGTTCCAAACTAGACGACCAGATGAGATTTGGGACGTTCTGTGACTAGGTCATATCGAGGAAATTATCCGACCACTTTAGTTTGTACACAATTGTAAGCAATTAGAAAAGTGGTTGAATGGATAAGATATAATACAATAACGAGGACTACCATAAATAATAATAGAATATACAGGGACTTATATACGGATGGTTCCAGAATACACAAATATGAGATTTGGGGTGTTCTGCAAAAAACTAGGTCGCATCAAGGAGATTACCCGATCACTATAGTGTGCATCAAGCAGAAATCCTTACAATTAGGAAAGTGGTTGAATGAATAAGCTGTAATACCATAACTACGATTGCCATTAATATTTTCTTAGACATTCAAGCAGCCATTAAATCCATATATTTTTCGTTTCGAAATTCAAAAACCCCTCTCGACTGGCACAGATCTCTCAACGAGATTGCTGGACAGATCAAAATTCACCTGTTTTGGGGACGGCCAACAGAATTCTAGAGCAAACCTGATTGCGAAACTACTCACTACCTTACACATACCAGGCGAATTGGCATCTGTGGGTATTCATTGGAGGTCACCGTGGCGCAGAGGATAGCATGTTCGCCTATAACGCCGAAAGCCTGGTTTCAAACCCCGGCGTGAACATCAGAAAAAAATCCTCAGCAGCTATCTCTTTAATAATGCTGGCTACATTCGTGAGGTGTCCTGCCATGTTAAAACTTCTCTACCAAGTAGTGTCGCTAAGTGGCACGCCAGTTCATTGATATGAGAGAAGTATCCCTGTTCTCTAATGGTAAATTTAGTATTATGGGCGTTCATCTGGCAACATGTAAGGATCAGGATCAGGCCCGAAAAGCAAGGTATGGCAGTTGGTTAGTTATGTCACTGTCTGATTGGAAAATATTATGATGGACTAAAACTTGTAATTATCCAGTGAACCAAGTTTCGGATGTCAGGCATTTCTGTACAAATTCTGAACTCTTCCGACAAGAAATTACCGAAATCGTTCCGAATTCTGTTTGATTTTCTGAGGAATTTTTTCCCACAGTTCTGAACGTCTTATCGCAGGAGTTTTTTTTTTGAATTCAAGGAATTCTGAACGATTTCTGGAGTGTTTGTCTGGAGAAATTTTTTTCCAATAGTTCTGAAAGAATTCTGAACGATATCTGTTCGTCTTGACGTACATTTTTTACATTTTTTCTTTCGGCTCATCGGAAAGACTTCTGAACAATTTCTGATTTATTTGTATATAGAAAGTTTTGTTCCGACAGTTCTGAAAGAATTCTGAACGATGTCTGAAAGTCCTGTCGTATGGTATTTTTGTTTTTGTTCCGACAGTTAGGGTTGAATCCGGAATGAATTCTGAACTCGATGTCGGTCTTTTTTTGTGCTTGCTTTTTTGTGGCACATTTTTAATGGTAGAATTTTTTCCTGACAGTTCGAAAGGAATCCTGAACGATATCTAAACTCGTTGTCGAGTGTTTATTGTGAATGCTTTTTTTGAATATTTTTGTTGGAGGCCACCCTAGCTCAGAGTTTAGCATGTTTGCCTATGATGCTGAGAGGCTGGGTTCGAATCCTGACGAGAAGATCAGAATAAATGTTCAGCCCTACTAGTTCTGGCGACATTTGTGAGGTACTATGCAATGTAAAAGTCCGTTCGGATCGGCTATGAAAAAAAGATTCCTAAAGGAAAAACACATTCAAATTCCATAAGAATTTTTTTAGAATTCGTTTGGAATTCCATAAGACAACTCGCAAAGTATATCCGATTTTTAGAAAATTTTAATCCAGAATGCAGTCAGAAATCGATAAGACAAGTGGGAAAACACATCCATATTCATTAAGACTCAATATCAGAATTCGGTCAGAATTCTTAACAACAACTCTAATTTCCCTTCCGAATTTCTCATTTTGGTTCAGAAATTTGAAAGCATTCTATCAGGATTTTCGGCAAAAACATCGGATTTCCCTCCGACATTTCGTTCCGACATCGTTTCAACCACTCCATATTCGGAAAAAATTTCAGACTTTCGTACAGACTTCTGACCGAATTCTGAAGTTTGGTTCACTGAGCAACGACTTTTGCAGAAGTTGGGAGAGATTCGATGAAGGGGAGATTATAAAACATCAGATGTGCGTGAGTCGTGCACGGGCAAGCAGAAAAAGTTCCATCTTACTTTATTTCTTATCTTATTTCTTTATGGACTGGGTAATATTCACTCGGAAGAAGTTTGTGGGGTTTTTTCAAACGATCTGAATTGTTCGTTCAACGGTACACTAAAAAAATTTACCCAAAATTTAAGAATTTTCCTTATTCGTAGGATTTTTGTAATATAAGTGAGCCAAAGAACCAAAACTTTAAAATAAAGATGCTTTCTTCAAATTTAATTTCCTACTTACTACCGGATATGACCATGCGTTTCAAATTTTGGTCACTGATTGGTTCTTATTTTATTTAATAGATGACTGTCCAATTATTATTTACTAAAAAATGCTTTATTAAACTAAAAAAAAATTAAATATTTAAAGACGCTCATATTTGTAAATCCATATTGCGTCTTTAACTACGGTTCACCGATGTCTTGTCCCAACGCCAATTTCCTAGCTTTCAAAGATATTTTGACCTTCGTTTGGATTTTTGTCTTTAATAACAGACGCAAAGTTAAGGATTTATTCACCTAACAAAATAAAACAAATCCTCAATATGAAGGAAAATATTTTTCATCAAAGGGAATGTTTCCTTAAAAAGTTGGAAAATTGATCATCATTAAAATAATTTTGCTTATCTTTGGCTCGAATCTTTAAAATTAGAACAAAGATGTTTTCAGTGTAGGAACTAGAAGACATCTTCCTTCTCCGGTTCCGTGTTATCACAATGGATAAACATTGATTTAAGGTATATAAGGTATTTAACCCGTAAAAGGCTCATTTATTGTTCGCTTTCGCCGAAATTTGGGACAGTGAGTTGTGTTAGGTGTTTCGACATCCCTCTTCAATTTGGCCCAGATTGGTTCAGATATGGATATAGCTGCCATATGGACCGATCTCCCGATTTCGCTTAAATTTTACACAGTGACTTATGTTGGGCTTTTCGACATCCGCGTCGTATATTTGGATATGGCTACCAAAAAGATCAATATTTTGTTCTACAAAATTGAACAGTGACTTATAATTATTAGACCTCTCAATATCCGTGTCGAATTTGCTCCATATCGGACCATATTTCGATAAAGCTGCTATAAGAGCATAAATTATGGATTTTTCACCGGATTATGACAAAAGGTGGTTTAAATATATACCCAAGGTGGTGGGTATCCAGAGTTCGAACCGGCCGAACTTAACGCCTTTTTACTTTTTTGTTCTCACCTCGGAAATTTTTTCAATATCGGGCCACATCTTGGTATATTCGCCACAGAAGAGTTCTTTACCATTTCAGTGTTTTAAACGCCTTAGCATTTCGATCGATTCGGCGTTTTCGCAAGGATAGTAGCCTCTTGCAGAAATCGGTAATTGTAATCTTCATTCTGCCCTCCAACCCGACAGTAAGAGTTATATTCTAGCCAATGACAGCAAAGTTATGGCCCTCTTCAAGTGACCATCTGACATTCTTTGTTTTTTGGGTATTATCACAAGGACAAGCACCGCTAGAGGCATATCTACAAATTTCAATTCCCCTGGAATTAGACCTGGCAAACCATCGATAATCGTAACATTCGATATTTTCGATAGTTTTAATACAAATATCGATACTATCGTTAATTTCTCATCACCTATATTTCAAACGAAAATGAGAAGTAAGAATCGGGAGATCGATTTATATAGAAGCAATATCAATGCAGAGACCAAATAAAACCAAAATTAATAAACTCAGTTGGAAGTCATGAGAGAAATCATTGTACAAAATGTTAGCCTAATCGGATGAAAATTGCGCCCTCTATGGGCGTATTGTATCCTGAAGGATGCATTCAGTATGGTAACTTTTGCGATAGTATCCATCGGAAAAATATCAATCGATATTCCAACAAAATATTAAATATCGATAGTGCCATCGATATTTTGCCAGCCCTACCTGGACTCTGGCGGAACATTTAAAAAATATTCACCATTGGTTTTGCCCTTACTAATGCGGACTTCAGGCAGGTAAAACATTTCTAAGTGAAGTCGCTCTGCGACACGGAATTCGGACTTGGCCAAGAAGGAGGAGGTCTATTATCATTGAGCTAAAACTTGAATCGGACATGAGAGAAGTATCGGCCGACTCGAACCTTATATATCATCCACCAATAATACCACGTTAAATATTTCAGCCAAATCGTATAATTATTACGCTTTCTAGAGGCTTTTACTTTTTTAAAAGATAGCTTGCTTTCAACGGAAACACAGACGCACGGGCGGACTTGGAATGTCTAGGCGATCAAGAATATTTATACTATGTTGGATCTGAGATCAATATTACGATGAGTTGCAAGTCGAATGACGACGATAAACCAACTTCCAATGGCGTAGAGTAAACAAGAAAATGAACTGCTCTCATAACTTCAATATGGTGAGCTTTAAAGGGAATTGTAATACTTAACTCATCACATTAGCTTAAAGATAAATGGCGTGCGAAATTCCTATTTACCGCTCAAAACTAGTTTCATTTTGTTTACAATATCCAATGGCTTTTACATACATGCTAAACCTGCTGTCATTGAGTCACTTTGTTGCGCATGCATTTCAGTTAAGTGATCTTATCTGTGGGTGCTGTTCACGTTTTAATGGTGAGTGCGGCATTATAAGAGCAGCGACTGCGAAAACCTGTCGCTAGACTCATATACCCCCAAAAAGACAATTATGCAGATCCATGCTAAGAGGCTTACCGACAATGTTTCTGTTGACACAATGACTTCGTAGTACGCTGAACTAAAGTTGTTAAAGTACTAAAATAGAGATAAGCAACCCACTCAAACCTGTACAGCGACTGCAGTTAATAGGGTGTATGCAAATAAACCAGGGGCCCTCTCCTCGCATCCGTAATCGACTTATTACGATCGAGATTCGTATTTTTTGGATTATGGCATCCGTTATAGATTAGTGCTATTCGAAACTTCATATATAACCAATTTTCCTCCGTTTTCAAGGTATTATCCAAAATATAGGACATCGATGTATTTATTTTATAAAGCAAAACAATAATTATAATATATTCACATTTTTGGTCCCTAAATTTGGACACAAATTACCTTTGACAAAGACCATTATCAAATTATCTACAAACCAAACCAAAAATTGTGCGTGGTTAATGTGGTAATTGTATCATAGAGGCGTTTTCGCAATAAATACGATTCAAATACAACATACCAACGCACGGCCCTTGAAGCAGCTAATATGGTTGAAAAGTTTTCTAACCAAAGACGAAACGCGTCCCATAGTGGTTAATGTGTGTGTTGCTGTCTCTGGCTTTCCTTTTCCATTTGCAAAGAAAATCTCCGATCAATGAGCTCTTCTCGAAAGAGAAACAAACAAAAATTGTGAAATTTTATTATCTTCGCCCTAACAGGCAAAAAACTTGAAAATGAAACATTTCGGCAGAGCCCGGCTGGTATTCGAACCTGGAAACATGGAGCAATAGCTAGAGCTGTTGCCGTTGTCTGGCGTTCGAAGCCATCAATACAACTTCCAACAGATTCACAGGATAATGTGCACCATGGAAGCAGTGTAATTGTCGCAAGAATAAATGTCTGTCATTACACGAAAACACATGCATTGGGAAAAAGTACAGCTAATAGACAGGGTTGTCGACCGTGATTAATGTGGTAATTGTATCACAGAGGCGTTTCCGCAATAAATACGATTTAAATTCAACATACAAACGCACGGCCCTTGAAGCCATCACACCTAATATGGTTGAAAATGCCTATTAAATTAATGCGAAATCCGATGGACTCTTTCTTTGTCAGAACACAAACAAAAGTCAAACAACAACAGAGACAACAGTATGGAAGCAGGGTTGATTCGGCCCATTTCGTGAGCTTTTAATTACATTTGCAATTGAAATTGTGCGAAATTTATCCTGATGCAGCAACATGTCGCTACTACGACAGTGGTGGTGTAGTGTATAAAAAGAGTCAACCAGAGTCAGACAGCTATTGACACTGGATCCCCATGCAGCAAAGTGACATTGTTGTAAAACAGGACAAATAGAATCCTTCAGGCGATGTATAGGAGATCTTTATATTCATTTTTCCACTATTGACGTTAGTTGTAGTGTAGGTATTTCGCTTTAAAGTCAATAAATTTTTTAAGCCAAAATTATTTGGAACACCCTAAGATTTAAGTACATATTGCATATGTTTTAACAGTCTCGTGTTGATACTTCATAAACAAAACAAACAATAGTGCAGCCAAAAAGAAAAAGAATTCATAGAAAACAAAAGTCATCAGAGAACGTGTTGGCCAATTGAGATATTACGAAATATTCGATGGTTGTGGCCTTTGCATTCGGATGCATTCAGGTGGCACAGTGCTGTGGCAAAAGTGCAGTCATTGTAAACCGCCAATTTGAGTTTTGGTTGCATTGCCGCATTCATAATTTCCAAAATTCTCAACAGTGGGCACTTTGCGGTTATAGATGCCGCATGAAATTGAAAGCTCATTTCTTGGTGTTCACTATAATTTGAAATGCAGGTGTGAATCACTATTCAATACAATGTATAAAATATTTTTTTAGAATTTTACTTTTAAAATTGCCATGTGAGGTTTTTTATTGAACGGAACTGAACAAATATTTGTAACTACAGCTGTGTTTTAACGCCATCTTCACATCCTAATAAGTTTGAGCAATAAGTTAGTTAAGCGTTAAAAATGCATTGATTAGATTAACATTAATATGGTATCAACATTTGAGTCAAAGTACCCATTGGGACGCCCCAACCCCAAAACTCCCGCAAACAGACATATTGGACGTTCATTTCAATATGGGGCTCTAATAAAAGGTATTCGGGAGTATATTTCGAATGTGGCATACAAAATCAGATCGAAGTATAGGGAGTCACACCACCCCTCAAAAACGCCATTTGACCCATTATGACTGTATGAAACTTGGCTGAACCCATTTTCTTAAAATTTTCATAGATTGTGTGCGTTTGTCTGCAAGGAAACATAGGCTACATAATTTTTAGATATCGGGTGGAGACGGACCCTCCCTCTTACCCCAAAAACGCCACTTATATCCGAAAGTGGTCCGATGGGCACAATAAGGGTTTCAAATGAAAGGTATTGGAGACCAGAAAACGAATATGGTATTAAAAGTTGGGTCCAAGTATCCAGCGGGTCCCCAACCTCAAAACTCCTCTAAACATATATACTCGAAGTTCATGTCAATATGGGACTCAAATGAAAAGTATTAGGCAGTAGATTACAAATATGACATAAAACATTAGGTCCAAGTAATGGGAGGTTGCCCACCCCAAGTACCCCAAACGGGCATATTAACCGACCGGCTATATGGGACTCAAATGAAAGGTATTAGGGAGTAGATTTCGAATATGACATTAAAATTTGCGTTCAAGTCAAGGTGGTGCTTTTCCTCCTAAAGATACGTCAAATGGGTTATTCGACCCATTATGACAATATGGGACTCAAATGAAAGAAATTTGAGAGTAGAAAACGAATTTGATTTCCAATTTTGGAGTCAAGTGTTTTGGGGTACGCCCAAAAGCACCCCCTAAACTGAACTTCTTTTCCATTGGGAATAAAAAAACCAATTTAATTTCTATTTTCAGTGTAAAATGCCGGTAGCCGCCCCAGCCCCAAAACACCCTCCAAGCGGTTCCTATTTACCAGCCATGGCAATTTGGGGCTCAAATTAAAGGGATTTGGAAGTGCAGCACGAATTTGATATCCATATTTGAGTCGTAGTGTCTGAGGTCCCGTCTCTCCCTCATAATGAGAACATTACCCTAGAAAGAACATTACTACCAGGAACCGAGAAGGGGCAAATTTTCACACGTCAATGAGTGCTTTCCGATTTAAGTTAAAACTCAATGATAAGGGACCTTTTTATAGCCGAGTCCGAGAGGCGTCCCGCAGTGCGAAACCTATTTGGAGGAAATTTTTTAAATGACCATGCATGACATTGTACCTCGTAAATTTCGCCAACATTAAGAGGGGATAAACACAGCTTTGTCTAATGTGCTCGCCAGGATTCGAAAGCATTCAGGGTCATAGACTACAATGGCACGAATTTGATATCCGCATTCAGGGCGAAGTGTCTCCACCCTAAAAAGATATTACAGAGTTAAGAAGGCGCAGCGGAGCGGGCCCGGTTCGGCTAGTATATTATATAAAATTAATGTGTTGCGCTTTGTTTGTTTGTATGTTACCAATACACTCAAAAACGCCTGAACCGATGTTCATGAAATGTTCACAGATGATAGTGTTTACCCCCGATGGATATTGGGTACCCCATTTTTTGATGTCCGAAGGGGGAGTGAACCCTCCCCCTTACCCCAATTTTCAAAAACGCCAGATCTCGTAGATGGGTGGACCGATTTAAACGAAATTTGGTTTGCACTCTTATGGTAACCCAAAAACACGAAATTTGTAGAAGACTTTGGGGTCAAATAATCTGGGAGAACGTAACAATTTGATCCCAAGTGTCGGTGGACACGCCCCAACCGTAAAAACCGCCCAAATATGACATATTTCCTGATTGGGACAATATGGGTTTTAAATAAAAGGTAATTGGTAGAAGAATACGAAATTAACATGAAAATTTGGGATCTCAAATGGTCATAAAGGCCGATCGGGACAAAATGGGATACAAACGAAAGTTACTTGAGAGTAGAATACCAAACTTCTATAAAAATTTTGGGTTCTTTCCAGGTGGGTCGCCTCATCCAAAAATTATGCCTTAAATGGACATGTATTGTATATCCATATTGGAATCAGACGAAACGTATTTGACTGTAAATTACGAATATAAAGTATTTTCAAATTTGGGCCATGTCGCAAGGAGGCCTCAAATTCCTAAGGGTGTAGCGAAGCACACCGAGCCAGCTAGTTTTCGATAAAAAAAAAACTTCTTTTAACCAATTTTTTAGAAACTCCAGCAAAATTCTATCCGAATTCAATAAAAATATTTTTTAAAAAATTCAAAGCATGTTATAAAATTAATTTAGAGGAGAACATTTCAATAAAATTTTCCTAAGGCGTTTCTTTTCCATACCTTTCTAAAAATTATCTGAGGTTTAGTAAACGTTGACATTTTGTCTTAAGGTTTTTACTATCTTCTCTTTTCACTATTATCTAAGTATTTTAGATTACAGATTGTGCAGTAGTAATTGGCTATGACAAAACATTTGTTTTACTAGCCGAACGTTCCAAGCGCCTCGATATAATGCGTTCATTCTAAAATCTCTGACACCAAGATTCAAAGTGGCTCCCACCACTTGATCTTTCCATCGGACTGTTGGTCTTCCCGGTTTGCGTGTACCGCCGTGTTTGCCTTCAAAAAACTTCTTTGCTGGAGCTTCTTAATCCATTCTGACAACATGATCTACCCAACGCAGCCGTTGTATTTTAATGCGTGTAAATATGCTATCGTCGTCATATAGCACATACAGATCGAGGTTCATATGTCGCCTATATTCTTCATTAACGCAAACTGGTCCATATATTTTACGAAAAATCTTTTTTTCAAATACTCCAAGCACTACCTCATCTGCTTTCACACGTACCCATGCTTCAGATCCATGGATATTTATTTATTTCGCCTATGCAAATATTTCATTGTATTTGGAAAAATTTCCTTTGCCTTCATGTAACATTTCATTTAACTTTTGATTGTCATTGAAATTTTATTTTTAAACAATACTCAATTTCTGTCTTTAGATACAGTTTTATTCAGACTATGCCTTTATAAAGTTTTTTCTATTGAAATTTAGCATTATTAACATTTTGTCTTTAGAGAAAATTTTTATGAAATTTTGCCACTGGATATTAAATATTGATTTGTTTATAGTTTTATTGAAATTAATAGTAAACCAAATCGAGCAACACTTATTATTTACCCTCCCACTGGGGTTCCAATCATCGAAAATCGGCGAATCTTAATGTGTTCTTCAAATTTTTAAAATATTTTCGGAAAAAAATTTACGATTTTTTTCAATTTGGACGATTTTTTTTTTGACGAAAAGACCTGGCAGCATTACATGGAAATAACACGATATCTGTTCCATTAACAACAGCTGATACTGTATTGTAATATTTGCATATTGTAAATTGTTCAGATGGTAGCCCTAGCAATATTCTAAAACACTGTGCAAATCTTTGTCTAGTGTTCTCTCAATATTATTCAAGGAATCATTACGGAAACTGTATTTTCACCCATCAGGGAAAAATTCTTTCATTATACCCCTGTTTCAAAGTGAATGTAAATCTGATGTCATTAACTAAAGAGGAATCGCAAAGATTAGAGCATTTCTAAACTTTTTGAAAAATCGTCACTGACTCACTGTGTCATCAAGTTTCTTCACTGTAATCACGATCTCAGTTTGGATTCAGTAAATATTTTTCAACTGTATCGAATGTTTTGGAACAGATTAAAACTGGTCCATTTACAATACTAACTGACCTATACTAATAAGAAGTATTTGTGCAATATTTCAAGCGCCTAGCTTTATTTCTCCGAAAGTTAAGGAGCGTTCGACAGACAGACATTTCTAGAAATACTTCCAATGTCATAGCGATCAAGAATTAGTCATAAATACTTTATAGGGTCTTAGCCTGATATTTCGATGTGTTACAAACGGAATGACAAAGCACAGTAGGAGAAAATCGAAAAAAATAATAACAATATGTCGTGTGAGAACAGGTAGAGATATCTCTACCAGCTCTAATCATTCAGAATTTCAAAGAGATATCTCTATCCTTATTTTTTTCTATTTTTTTCGATTTTCTCCCACTCTGCGACGTGAGTAAACCCAAAGGTGGAGGGTATAACATATTAAAGAAAATTAATATTGATGTAATATTTTAAAATTTTAGATTTCACTTTTCACACAAATAAATCGTTCAAGTGTGTCAAATTGCCGACTACCATAATAATCCGAATATTCCTCTTAAATACAGCGTATTATATGTATATGAACCCAATGTTGCTTGTTCTGGCTGACATAAATGAACAGCTATAAAGTAATATAGTCACCATAAAAGTATTCAGAGATAAAAGTTGTATAAATTTACATAGAACAATAACCTAAATATCCATCGTTCAACACCGCCGGCAAGAAAAGGCGGTTGTAATTCGTTTTTTTGCTATGGTCTTTTATCGTATATGACGTATTGTTGAATTTATTTCAACATTTGGGAATAACTTGTTTAATACACCATCAATCACAGCGACTATTTACGCCTATATTTATGAACTAGAATGTCAACGCAACAAGGATAAAAATTTATTTACGTTATTTTTTATAGCACAAATAGTGGTCCCAAAGTATAAAACGAAGAAGTACTCCACAACTATTATTAAAGGGTGATTTTTTAAGAGCTATAGGAAAGTTTTTGAAAAAAAAACACATACAATTCAGAAAAATGCATGAAATCTTTATTTGAATCGATGATACGGTCCATATAATTTAATGTTTTGAACATTATTTCATGCAAATATTGACCCTGACTACGCCTCAAATGGTTCATCCGCTTAGTCCAATTTTGGCATACTCTCCAACACTTCGGCAGGTATCTTATGAATAAATGCTTCAATGTTGTCTTCCAATGCCTCAATTGAAGCGAGCTTGTTTGTATAGTCTGTAACATAGTCCCACAAAAAATAGTCTTACTGGTCCCGAACGTAAATTAAAATGTTCACCGAACTCGCCGCTCAATAAGTCCATTGTTATGCGTGCTGTGTGACATTTGGCATGATCTTGTTGAAACCACATGTCACGCAAGTCAAGCTCTAGCATTTTGGGCAAAGAAAAAGATGGATATCATCTCACGGTAGCGTTCACCATTCACACTTACGTAACGATTGGCATCATCTTTGAAGAAGTACGGTCAATGATGCCACCAGCCCATAAACCGCATCAAACTGTGAATTTTTCTGGATGCATTGTTAGCTCTTGCACTGCTTCGTGTCACCACCCACCGGCTGCCAAACCCCAGTGCCCAACCGTGTATTAAGGTGTGGCCGCTCGCAAACCGACCCACCGAGCTCAGTGACCGTGCCTCCGAAACACACCCCTTACCTTTTAGATGTTGGCTGTGACGAACCTTGCCCCCAGTGAGCTGAACCCCAGCACCAAGAGGTAACTTGTTGGTGCACGATCTCGAGTGGCCTAACACAACTCATTGTCTCAATATTAGCAAAATAGGATAATAAATGTGGCTTTTATGGGCCTAAGACCTTAAATCAGCAGACAGCAGATCGGTCTATGTGGGGGCTATATGAAGATGGTCAGTAAATATGTTTTGGGGAAGAAGAAGACACCCAGAAAATTGGTCGCGGAAGTGGCCAATTCATTTGAGCCCCACACTGACCTGGTCGGTAAATATTGGGTTTTGGGGGGTGGGGTGGTTCCTCAAAAACTTAGCCCTGAAAAATAATTTAGCATCGTGCTCTACTCGCAAATGTCATTTTTTGTTTCAACCCCATATTGCCATTGGACTCAAAATTGGATATCAAATTCGTTCTCCTATCTCATATACCTTTTATTTAAACCCCTTATTGCAAAAGTCAGCAAATAAGTCCTGTTTTCGGTATGGGCCCTAAAAGCTATCAATATCGAGCTCCACTCTCTTTAAGACCCAAATTGTCATGCCCAGCAAATATGTTCTATTTTGGGGTTGTTATGGGGGTGGGACTTCCTTGGGGGTGGGACTTCCTTGGGGTGGGACTTCATTCTTTCATTTTTTCATTTGAACCCCATATTGCTATGGTCGTAAATTTGTCCTGTTTGGGGGTGTTTAAGGGAATGGGCGGCCCCCCAAACACTTGGTCGCACATTTGAATACCAGATTCGTATTCTACACTCATTCTACATTCGTATTCATTCTACCTTTTATTTGAGATGGGCGGGACAGAAGTTCATTACCTTCTTATGAGTACCGATTAAATCTTATAAAGCTTCCTATATTAAAAAGTCGTAGAACCATGCTAAACATTACGTTTTTGACTAAATTAATTCATGGTCAAATATATTCCTGCTTTCTTCTGTCGAAGTTTCTTTAACGTTCCTTTCAGACCAGATATTTTGAAAATGTTTTATTATAGAACCAACTATGCACCTTTCGGCACCTATGTTATCAATTTAATCAACTGAAAGATATAATAGATCTATCTGAGAATCGAGAAAGTTTAAAAAGGAAAATTATATTAATTTTAAATTCTTAGGTTAATACATTTGTAAATATATTGTTATTAGTCTGTAAGGGTATTTATTATCTATAGACTTAAATAAAAAAAGAGGCCTATATTGCCATGGTCAGTAAATAAGTCCTATTTGGGGGTATTATAGGGAAGGGATGGACTCGCAGAAACTTGGTCCCACACTTGAATATTAGATGCGTATCCTACTCGCAAATACCTTTCATTTGAGTCCCATATTACCATGGTCGGTAAATATGTCGGATTTAGGGATATTTTGGGGGTTGAGGTAGTCCCCCAAACACAATTGGATATGAGATACGATTTCTAATCTTAAATACCTTTCATTTGATTCCCATATTGTCGTGATTGGTCTTTATAGATATTTTAATAGGTTTTTGTTGTGGGGCACCCCCCTAGGTACCCCATCCGATATTTAGTTATCAAATTTTTGTTTTTAGGTTACTAAAGGAGGGCACACAAAACTTCGGTTCAATCGCACCACCCATCTCAGATATCTAGTGTTTATGAAATTTATGGCAAGGGGCAGGGTCTGCTCCCCCTTCAGATATTAAAAAAATTTAGTACCCTTAGACACCAAGGAATACATTTTTATGTCAAATTTGTACTCTTCTTTTAAATACCTTTCATTTGATACCCATATTGCCCAAAGCGGTGAAAAAGTCCAGTTGGGGGTGGGAGACTCCTCCGAACACTTTGGGCGAAATTTGTATACCAAGTTCGTACTCTCCTCTTAAATACCTTTCATTTGATACCCATTTTGTTCCAATCGGTAAACATGTCCGTCCGGGTGGGCTTTGGGATGGGGCGTCCCCCCAAGTTATTTGACCCAAAATTGGTATACTGATTTCGTGTTTTTGTACCATAAGGTGGCATACAAAATTTCATCTCGGAGATCTGGTGTTTTTGAAAATTATTGTAAGGGGAGGGTCCGCCCCCCTCCCTTATGATATCAAAAAATGTAGTACCATATTTTCACCACGGGATCGTTATGCACTGTCTGTGGAAATTTCAAAAAAACCGGTCCAGCCGTTTTTGAGTCTATACGGAACAGACAAACAACCTAACAAACAAACACAAATACACTTTTATATATAAGAATAAGATAATAAACAGTAAATTAATGGAATTATATATTCAATAAGTTTATTTAACAAACTTAGAATTTTTTTAAAAGTAAATAAATTGGAAATCACATTGGCCACTTTCTTCTTTCAAACAGTCATTTTGATTGGTTTGGTACCTTAACCCATGGTCCATTGTCAATTTTGAAATCAAACTAACTACAGATACTTTTATTGAGTGTCATCTTACCCATTAATGGTACTTAAATAAGCCCAGAAGACTAGAAAAACGTATACTCTTTGGGTGTTTAAACACTGATCATGGCTTTTTTTCACCTGTATATGAGTGAAATACTAGTTCATTTCCGCTTAAAATGTCAGCAGCACTTTGTTTGCTCAGTTTTAAAACTTACCTTTCTAAATTGGTGAGTTTGTTTGTTCTCGAGAGCTAATCACTTGATTGAATGTTTGAATATTAACTAACAATGGGTTAATTTTCTTTTCACTTTGTTTTTAATCTATCTATCACTTTCAGTGTTTGCTTAATTACTACTTTTTTATTGCTTTTTCATATTAATTTTTGTTTTTCCCGCTTTATTTACTATCTTAAATAACGGATTGTCGTCCATAGAGTTAAGCGCTGAAACACGAACTGTTCACCAAGTTTTTGAATTACAAAGCTTTAGCCCAAACAATTGAACTTCAGTTGAGGTACGGATAGCAGTGTCGCCAGTTTCCTCGCTGCCGATTCTAAACGCCGCAGCTGGTTGTTGCAGTTGATGTTAGCGCCGACCGCCGACACAGAGTGTTGTAGGTACATGGTATTGGCATAAAAGTTATCGCACCGCCAAACAGGGAATCTGTAAAAACTGTTAATGTTTGTATCATTGAGAGTGAGATGTGAGAGTGAGGGTTATTTTAATCACGCTCGTACTGCTATCGCACGCATTCTCGTTTAGCACTTCATTCTTGAACGACTTGACATTCTTATTCTATCCAATCATGCCCTGCCGCTTGTCGAAATTACGATAGCGGTCGAAAGAATTAAGATTTCCACTTGCAATTTTGCACAGATACTTCTTATTGGGGTAGGTTATTGGATATTGCAAATGGATCATATCGGATTTAGAAAAGCTTACTTACAAAGTTGTCTTTCGATTTGACTTCTTGGGCACCCAAAAGCCTTAATTTTTAACCAGTTTCCAGCCAGATTGGTCCAAATAAACCGACTTCGGGATTTAAGTTCATTAGTTTCTATACACCTCAATTTTTTATAAGATAAAGTTGAAAATTAGGCGCCCGTTAACCGAGTTAATAACGTGCTCGGATTGCCAGTGCGGAGGTCGTGGGTTCGATTCCCACAAAAGTCTTGGTCTGTCGCTATTGTGGTATCACAAGGGACTAAAATTATCTAAGTGAGTCTGTAGCGGACGACACTTTTACCTTTTACCTAGTTAAAATTTGGTACGTTGAGTAAATTCATGCCCCTAAAAATCTATCCCCCGTTTTGGTTTATCGCGGCTCTAGAAGATTCTATCGAACTAAACTGAATTACTTACTTTACTTTAGTCGACCATTACAAAAAATTTATTACTCTAGCCGAATGTAGAATAGATTTCCAAGTGCCTTGATCTTCTGACCTTCTTCTCCAATCTCTGACACCCAGTTTCGAGGAGTCTCTCACCACTTGTTCACTCTATCGGAGTTTTGGTCTTTCCCTTTTGGGTGTTCTGTTTTTTCGCCTTCAAAAAACTTCTTCGCCAGAGCTTCTCCATTCATTCTGACAACATCCCCTAGCCAACGCAACCATTGTATTTTGATGCCTATTACTATGCTATCGTCGTCATACAGATAGTGGTTCATACGATGTCTATTTTCTCCATTAACGTATGCTAGTCCATATATTTTACGAAGGATTTTTCTCTCAAACACTCCAAGTACCTCCTCATCTGCTTTCGCAAATATCCATGCTTCGGAGCCATATAACAGCACGGATAGTATCAGTGTATTGTGTAATGTAATTTTTGTAATCTAGACTTGAAGAGGTCTACCGCTTTGCTGTCACTGACAGATGTCTCAGTCATTGTATCCATCATGACAGGTCACTGTCTAATCGGAAAACATGCTGACAGACTGAAGGTTGGCAGCAACGACTTTTGCAGAAGCTGTGAGGACATCGAAGAACAAGAGACCATAGAACACCTTCTGTGCCAGTCAGAAGGAGTTCCACTTTAGGATCTCATTTCTTTGAAAAACTGTCTGATTTAGCGGATGTGAAAAATCGCAAGTTCTTGGGATTTTTAAAGCGATGTGGATGGTTCAACGTTAGGAACTAGTAGGCATCTTCCTTTTTCTGTTCCTATAGTATCACAATGGACGAAAACGTCTAAGTGAGTCTGATGGTAGACTGCCACTTAAACTTAACCTAACCATAGTGTAATTTCCATCTGTCGAGAGGTGATTTTGCTCCTCAGCCAATATAATCCTTTACTTAATTTCAAAACTAATGTCATTTGTTTAAGTAATACAGTGACCGAAGTTGTAGTTCCCAACTTTCGAAGCTTGTAGTTTCCAAATTTCCCTTTTTTCTTTATCTGCCCGGGTGCATAGGACTTTGTGGGAGTTAATACCCTCCACTTTGTCTTATCTCCATTTACTGTCAAACCGAATTTCGTTGATTTTCTTTCCATACTTCCAAAGCCTTCAATTGCTTATTCCGGTGATCGACTCATAATATCAATGTCGTCGGCATAGGCGAGTAGCATATGTTCTCTTGTCAGCAGAGTGCCATGCCTATTCACATCTCCATCTCGTAAAATATTCGCTAGCAGGATATTAAAAAAGAGATCACACGATAGGCTGTATCCCCTGTCTGAAACCTCGTTTGACATTGAACGGTTCTTTCCTGTTTTAACTGAGGAGCGTGCAAACGTCATCCTGCAAAGTCGTTTTAGCTTTGCGGGGGCCCAATTATTTCGTTGACATTAGATTTTAATCTTTCACACAATACGCTCGATAGCATCTTGTATGCGATGGGGAGGAGACTTATTCCTCTGTAGTTGGCACATACTGTTTTGTCCCCTTCCTTGTGTACGGGACATAGTATGCTAAGGTTCCAATCAACGGGTATGCGTTCTTCTAACCAAATTGCGCAGACGAGCTGATGCATACGCCTCCGGTCTTAAATAGTTCAGTCGGCAACTCATTGTCTCCTGCTGCTTTATTGTTTTTCAGTCGGGTTACTACTATGTTGACCTCGTTCTGACTAGGTGGTACACATGCTATACCATCAACAAGGATTGATTCTGCGTTATACTCATGGACACCGTCATCGAATACCAGCAGTTGGGAAAAGTGTTCATTCCATATTCTCAGCAAACTATCAGTATCTGTTACCAGGTTGACTTCTTTGCCTCTGCAGGAGGATATACCTGTACCTAATCCATCGGTTTGATGTTTTATTCTTTGGTAGAATTTTCTAACTTTTTCTGCCTCCTCAACATCTCGATTCACGCACACGCACGTCTTTCCATTTCCCTCTTTTTCTTGCGGAAGATAAATTCTTCTGTTTCTCCTTTTCTCCCGATAACTCTCCGTTGCTACTGACTGTAAAGATGTCCTGTATGCCGCATAATTGGCTTCAGTAGCTTTTTGACACTCCTGGTCGTACCCTGGCTTCCTTGGTGGACGATTTTGATACCATGGAGGGGGTAATGGTTTGCCTTGCGTTGATATACTATCGGAACAGAAAGTGCTTTCTTCAAGCAATTGTGTCAGCTGAGTAGAGTATGCCGTTGCCCGATGTCCAGCTTCCGTGTAGATCATACGTTTTTCGCTATACTAACACGGGTGCGAACCTTTGCTGCAACAAAGTAGTGATCCGAATCGATGTTCGCCCCTCGGATCTATCGTACATCTAACACGCTGGTTGAATGCCTTCCATCTAGCACAACATGATCTATTTCGTTTCTCGTGTCAGCTATTTGGGCGTGTGAATCCAAAACCGATTCTAGTACCTCACAAATGTTGGCAGCATTAGGAGGGGAAACCCATCTCTGAAAATTTTTTCTGATGGTCTCGCATAGGCGTCATAGGCGGACATGCTAACCTCTGCGCTACGGTGGCATACGTATATACATTGGCTAGATTGAATTATATCTGGATGTCGACTTCATATGGACTGAACTACCGATTAAAGGTCTTAAATCTTTAAACGGCATATTTATTACCCGATTTCGCTGTAATTTGGTACAGTGAGATGTATTAGCGCCTTTGCCGAGCGAAGGCCAGATTTGAACGCAATGTGATATAGCTGTCATATAGACTGACGTTCCGATTAGAAAACTTAAGCCTATAAAAGGCATTTATATCACCCAATTTCGCTCAAATGTACAGAAAATACGGTGAGCTGCACTCGACATCGGCACTGAATATGGTCCAGATCGAACCATGAATATACACTGATAGAAAAAAAACGATACTTTGCCAATACCTGCTGTTATTATTTTATTCCATTATTGGCAATTAATTCATTACCAGACGAAAGAGACTATAAGGAATTGACAGCGTCTTCTTCCATTTGGCAGATAGTACATGAGCGTGTGCTCATAGAGGCATACACTCAAACGTCTCATTTTTGTTTTTATTCATTGAGTAATGGTCAAAGGCTCAGTATTGGTGGATAAGCAGTCGTATGCGGATGTGAACTTGGAATGTGAAAATTTTTATACCATACTTAGCGCATCTGTTAGATTAGGTTTTAGTGGCAATCTGGCATCAGACTCACTTAGACGTTTTTGTCCATTGTGATACCCCAGGAACAGAAGAAGGAAGATGCCTTCTAGTTCCTACCGTTCAACCTTCCAGATCGTTTTAAAAAGCCCAACAACTTGCGAATGTTAACATTCTCTAAATCTGACAGGTTCTCAATGAAATGAGAACCTAAAGTGGAACTCCTTTTGGCTACCAGTGCGGGACACACACAGAAGGTGTTCTATAGTCTCTTCTTCTTTGATGTCCTCACAGCTTCTACAAAAGCCATTACTGGCAACCTTCAATCTGTCAGCAAGTTTTCCGATTAGACAGTGACCTGTCATGATGTACACAATGACTGAGACGTCTGTTCTAGCCAATGACAGCAACGCTGTAGACCTTTTTTAAGTCTAGATTTGGCCACATAGTTTTAGAATGCTCACAGCCCTCTCTTTGTGACCATCTATTATTCCTTGTTCTTCGGGCCTGGTCCTGAAAACTTAGCTTACATGTTGCTAGTTCTCAAAGAAATGAGAACCAAAAGTGAAATTCCTTTTGGCTACCAGTGCGGGACACACACACTGATGGTGTTCTTCAGTCTCTTGTTCTTCGATGTCCTCACAGCTTCTGCAAAAGTCATTACTGGCAACCTTCAGTATGTCAGCAAGTTTTCCTATTAGACAGTGACAATGACAGCAAAGCAGTAGACCTCTTTAAGTCTAGATTTGGCCACATAGTTTTAGAATGCTCACAGCCCCTCTTTGTGACCATCTATCATTCCTTGTCCTTCGGGCCTGGTTCTGAAAACTTAGCTTACATGTTGCTAGAGGCATACCCACAGATTCCAAGAACCCTGAAATGAGTAAGATAGTTCCTAGGCTCGTAAGCTTGTCTGCTTTACAAATCCAGGTGAATTTTGAGATATCTGCGACAGTCGAGGGCGGTTATTGTGTTCAGAAATACGTTCTCCAGGGATTTAATGGCTGCCTGAGAATATATTTACGCCAATTGTCGTTATGATATTATATCTTAGCCATTCCACCACTTCCTTAACTGAACTTGATACACACTGCAGTGGTCATCTAACCTTTTCGATATGACAAGTTCTAGATCTTTAGAGTACACCTTAAAGCCCACCTGGTCGTCTACTTTGGAACCATCCGTATAGAAGTCTATGAAACTTCTATTATCAGAGATATCGTAGTTCAAATCGGTTCTATCAGGAATAGTGGCACAGTACTTTTCACAGTACTAGTCGCAGCGATTTGTCTAGCCACAATGTCCAGGGGCATTATATGTAGCATTAAATTCAGTGCATCAGGTGCACAAACAAGCCATCCTTTGGATCCGGTTTAGTATTAAGCAGTAGGTGGTCTTTTGAAACGCCGTCCACCAGACCACAACACCATATATCATTATAGGTCTGACAACTGCAGTCTATACCCAGTGCATGACGCACGGTGTAAACACCCAACTTTTGTCAATGGATTCTTGCAGGTGTTCCTTTCTTCCCCTTTCGAAAATGTTAGATTTTAAGTTCAATTTCCTTTCCAGCAAAATACCCAGATATGATTTGCTTTCTGTAAATGAAACCTTCTTTCTTCCCAAGGAGACAAGAGTCACTGTAGGCAAGTTGTAACTCTTGCTGAAAAGAAATACTTCTGTCTTGCACAGATTTATACCCAGACCACTTTCGGTAGTCCACTTTGCTGTTGCACGTAGAGCTTCCGAAGTATATCTCTTAGAGTGCTGGGAAACTTTCCCCTAACCGCAATTACCACGTCATCAGCATACGCGACCACTTTTAAACCTTTTTCTTCCAGAGACAATAATATATTGTTAATGGCTATAATTCAAAGTAGAGGAGACAATACACCTTCTTGAGGTATTATGCTGACCCATCTTTTTAGATCAACAGATCCCAAGACTGCCGTAATGAATCATTTAGTAAGTAAGTTACTAATAAATTTTCTTACGGAAGAATTGAAACTCCAATTCCTTCATGATTGACGTCGGTTTTACATTATTGAAAGCACTTTCAATGTCAAGAAATGCTACCATTGCATATTCCTTGACATAGAGTGAACCCTCTTTGTAGACGACTAGGTCGTGAAGGCCTGTTTCAGCAGTCTAGCCCTTACTATATGCATGTTGCTGCCGAGACAGGCGATCTCCAGGGATCTTTGCTCTAGGACATGTTTCTATCAACCTCTCAAAGGTCTTCAGCATAAAGGATGGCAGACTAATAGGACGAAAATCTTTCAACTTCGGGTGGTAAGGTTGTCCTGTTTCGGAATGAAAGTGACCTTTGTGTACTTCCATTCCACAGAGTATATCTCCTTAAGCCAAGAAACCAGTCTATCATACACAGCTTGTAATTCAACCGGTGATACATCATCAGGGCCTGCCGACTTAAAGGAGTCAAAATTTCTTATCGCTCAAAGGATTTTCGGCTCAGACACAATTTCCCCAAAATCCTTCGAGAAATGCATACCAGTGACAACCTCTTCTGGCGCCACGTTGTCAGTTGGAGAATTTCCCGGGAAATGTGTATCAACGAGTAGTCCTAGTGTTTCCTCCCTAGACATTCTCTGGCTTTTGAATATACACCACCGTAATAGATCTCGAGGACAGAATCTTCCTTGGCCTCAGATATATAGTGGCTTTGGCCCAGTAGAAGAGTTTTCTTCAGCCATTCCTTAGATCAACCAGCTTTGGGATCAGCCATGGCACTCGCTGTTTGCCTCTTGGCTTGGCACTAGGAGATGCTCACACAAGCATATTCGCCAAAGCTGTAACTAATATAACGATGATCAGAAAAGCTTATATCCTCCGATACAAAGGTAATATCTAGTACCTTCCGCCTATTCCTGGTTATAAAGGTCAGTTTATCATCTTTATAACAAATCGCCAGTGTGCAACTTATAACATACTAGCTGAACCGGGCGCTCAGCTGCGCCTTCTTCAACTCTCTAATATCTTTTAAGGGTGGGGACACTTCGCCCTGAATGCGGATATCGAATTCGTGCCATTGTAGCCTATGACGCTGAATGCGTTAGAATCCTGCAGAACATCGGACAAAGCGATGTTTATCCTCTCTTAATGTTGGCGATATTTATGAGGTACAATGCCATGCATGGTTATTTAAAAAATTTTCCCCAAAGAGGTGTCGCACTGCTGGACGTCATTCGGACTCGGCTATAAAAAAATGCTTCCTTGTCATTGAGTTTAAACTAAAATCGGAAAGCACTCATTGATGTGGGAAAATTTGCCTCTTCTCGGTTCCTGGTGGTAATGTTCTTCCTAGGGTAATGTTGCTGCACTTCTTTTTAATTTGAGCCCCATATTGCCCTGGCCGGTAAATATGAACCGTTTGGAGGATGTTTTGGGGCGGGGGCGGCCACCGGCACTTTGCACTGAAAATAGATATCAAATTCATTCTTTATTCCCAACGAAAATGAAGTTGAGTTTAGGGGGTGCTTTTGGGCGTACCCCAAAACACTTGGCTCCAAAATTGGATATCAAATTCGTTTTCTACTCTCAAATTCCTTTCATTTGAGTACCATATTGTCATAATGGGTCAAATAACCCATTTGCCGTATATTTAGGAGGAAAAGCACCACCTTGACTTGAACGCAAATTTTAATGTCATATTCGCAATCTACTCCCTAATACCGTTCATTTGAGTCCCATATAGCCATGGTCGGCTAATATGCCCATTTGGGGGTGGGCTATCTCTCATTACTTGGACCTAATGTTTTATAGTCTAAGGCCTAATGGCGTTTTTGAGGGGTGGAATGACCCCCTATACTTTGATCTGAATTTGTATGCCAGATTCGAAATCTACTTCCGAATACCTTTCATTTAAGCCTCATATTGAAATGAAAGTCCAATATCTGCGTTTGGGGGAGTTTTGGTTTGGGGCGGACCGATGGGTATTTAGACTCATATTTTAATACCATATTCGAATTCTACTCTACAATACCTTTCATTTGATATCTGCATTGTCCCAATCCGTCCACTTTTGGTTTTGTGTTTTTGGCATAAGGGGTAGGGTCCGTCCCCTTCCGATACCGAAAAATTATATAGCCTATGTTTCCTTCCAGACCAGCCTACACAATATGCGAAAATTTCGAGAAAATGGGTTTTGACGTTTTACAGTCTATACGAAACAAACAAACCGAGTCCCATATATCCGTGATTGGGTAATGTGCCCATTTGGGTGGGATGTCCTCCTATACTTCACATGAATTTGTATGCCAGATTCGTTATCTACTCCAGCATACTTTTCATTTGATACCCATATTGTCCTTATCGGTCCACTTTTGATTTTGGGTGGTGTTTTTGGGGTAATGGTGGAAGGTCCGTCCCCTTCCGTTATCAATAAATTATAAAGCTTATTCCTACTTTCTGACCATATTTGTAATCGACTCCCGAATACATTTCATATGAGTCCCACATTGTCATGGTCGTCAAATAAACCTATTTTAAGGGGTTTTTGAGGCTGGGGCGGCTCCCCGTGTACTTGGACCCAACTTTTATTATGAAATTCGTACTTTACTCTTGAATACCTTTTATTTGAATCCCATATTGTCCCGATCGGTCCGCTTTTATTTTTGTGGCAAGGGGAGGGTCCGCCCTCTCCCGATATCAAAAAATTATATAGATCAATCTACACCATCTGTGAAAATTTCAAGGTAATCGGTTCAGCCGTTTTTGAGTCTATACGGAACAAACAAACTCGACAAACAAACAAACACAAATGGAATTTTACATATAAGATGCGATCACCCCTTCCGTTGACATCCGAACTTCCCCATATTTAGTGATGTGCATTAGCATCACTTCCTACATTGACTCTTTTTCCTGCAGAAGCGGCTTCAACCAGCAACTTAAGGCTTCTCTGAATCGTGTGCCATATATAGGGAAGCCAGCCAGCGCATCTGTTTGTAATATCTTAAACGAGAAGAGATGGACCCATTGACGATCAATTCAGAATCTTGATTTAGCCAGGTTCGTTTACCTGTACTTCCATGTTAATTTGTATGCAGAATAGAAATACCATTTTTGATAAGATTAACTTATACATACATATACAAATGTTCGTCCGATTTAACTTATGACACTTTCTGGTGAGTTTTATCAAAATTGTTTCAGATTTGTATATGTGTATATGTAAAGCTTTTTTAAGCATATTTTCAGTTGATATTCTCAAAAATTAGCACAATGTCTTTTTTTATAACATCCATATTTAAATTGACATAAATCGGTTCAAATTTCGATATAGCTTGGCGCTCCGGTAGCCGAGTTGGTCCCGTTTGTTAGTGGGTTCGATTCCCATCAGAAGCCTTGGTCAGTCGCTACTGCAAGACCACAATGGACTGAAAATTGTCCAAGTCAGCCTGTAAATAACTGTCGATCCAACCTAGCCTAGATATAGCTACCACATGTTTGTCCGATTTGGAATAATATAGCAATAATGTGATCATTTGTTAACCGATTTTCACGAAATTTGATTCGATGTTCACGAACCAAATGTATTCGTCACAAACTCTTTCATGAATTTATCATAAAAGATATTGCAATTTTATCGTAAACAAAGTCCACGTTTTTTTACAAAAGAAGTTTACTTATGGAAAATTTCGTTTATGGCTAATGAATGAATTTTTGAGTGTATGAACAACGCCACACACAAAGATCCATGTTGCGCTGATCGGCGTACTACCAAATGCTCACAGCCAGTTCAAAGTTTTACTTTTTCTATTGAATTAATCCGTTTGCAATGGCACCAACGCTTTTGCGGATTTATTATATGGCTATAGGTTTATCGAAATAAAATGAAAACACACTGAAGAAGGTGGTAACAATTCAACATCTAATTTCATTTGATATCGCTATGAACCTGTTAATAAAATTGGTTTGATTAAAGTGGTTATGAGGGACAATACAAAACATACTATTTTTGACCGCCGCACAGTGGGACAAACGGCGAAAAAAATGGAAATAAGTCCACAACTTTTTATCTGTTGATCTTAGCGGTAAAAAATGTTTTAAACATTTGTAGAGGAGGACATATGTAGTCTTTCAGAAAAATTTTGAACTTTATCTTTTATACAGGGTGAGACACAGGGTGTCAAAGTCGACCACTTACCATTTCCCCAACCTTCAGAGGGGCTACAACTTTTGATCTACTGAACCGATTTGATTGATGACTTAGCACTCTGGAGAAAGAGTTTGGCGAGATCAAAAGAATACATGCACACACTATACCATCGGGCACCGTTACATGAGAAACATTTTAATGTCCGATCTCATCAGCTAATGAGCGCTGCCCGATTCAATGATTAGGGGCCTTCTTTTAATAGCCGAGTACGAACGGCGTGGCGCCGTGCGACACGAGCCATGGTTAGGTTAGGTTCAAGTGGCAGTCTGCCATCAGACCCACTTAGACGTATTCGTCCATTGTGATACCACAGGAACAGAAGAAGGAAGATGCCTTGTAGTTCCTACCGTTGAACCTTCCAGATCGCTTTAAAAAACCCAATAACTTGCGAATGTTCACATCCGCAAAATCAGACAGGTTCTCAAAGAAATGAGAACCTAAAGTGGAACTCCTTCTGACTGCTAGTGCGGGACACACACACAGAAGGTGTTCTATAGTCTCTTCTTCTTCGATGTCCTCATAGCTTCTGCAAAAGTCGTTGGTGGTAACCTTCAGTCTGTCAGCATGTTTTCCGATTAGACATGGCTGCCATAGCATTCTATCAAGTGGCAAAATTCCTCACAAATTTTTCCAGCATTAGGAATGGATAGCCAACGCTGAATATTTTTTTATACCCTCCACCATAGGATGGGGGGTATACTAATTTCGTCATTCTGCTTGTAACTACTCGAAATATTCGTCTGAGACCCCATAAAGTATATATATTCTTGATCGTCGTGACATTTTATGTCGATCTAGCCATGTCCGACCGTCTGTCCGTCCGTCCGTCCGTCTGTCTGTCGAAAGCACGCTAACTTCCGAAGGAAAGCACTTCTTATTAGTGTAGGTCGGTTGGTATTGTAAATGGGCCATATCGGTCCATGTTTTGATATAGCTGCCATATAAACCGATCTTGGGTCTTGACTTCTTGAGCCTCTAGAGTGCGCAATTCTTATCCGATTGGCATGAAATTTTGCACGACCGTTTTGTTATGATATCCAACAACTGTGCCAAGTTTGGTTCGAATCGGTCCATAACCTGATATAGCTGCCATATAAACCGATCTTGGGTCTTGACTTCTTGAGCCTCTAGAGTGCGCAATTCTTATCCGATTGGGATGAAATTTTGCACGACGTGTTTTGTTATGATATCCAACAACTGTGCCAAGTATTGTTCAAATCGGCCCATAACCTGATATAGCTGCCATATAAACCGATCTTGGGTCTTGGTTTCTTGAGCCTCTAGAGTGCGCAATTCTTATCCGATTGGAATGAAATTTTGCACGACAGGTTTTTTTATGATATCCACCAAGTGCGATAAGTATGGTTCAAATCGGTTCATAACCTGATATAGCTGTCATATAAACAGATCTGGGGACTTGACTTCATGAGCTTCTAGAGGGCGCAATTCCTATCTGATTTGGATCAAATTTACATGAATGTTTTTTATTTTTTCCTTCAACAACTGTGTGAAATAAGATTTAAATCGGTTCATAACCTGATATAGCTTCCATATAAACCGATCTGGGATCTTGACTTCTTGAGCCTCTAGAGGTCGCAATTATTATCCGATTTGCCTGAAATTTTCATAGGCGGACACGCTAAACTCTGCGCTACGGTGGACTCCATTTTTTTGGTATTTTTGCTTTGGAACCCAGGTTTTCACTCCAACAATACAAAACATACTATTTTTGACCGCCGCACAGTGGGACAAACGGCGAAAAAAATGGAAATAAGTCCACAACTTTTTATCTGTTGATCTTAGCGGTAAAAAATGTTTTAAACATTTGTAGCGGAGGACATATGTAGTCTTTCAGAAAAATTTTGAACTTTATCTTTTATACAGGGTGAGACACAGGGTGTCAAAGTCGACCACTTACCATTTCCCCAACCTTCAGAGGGGCTATAACTTTTGATCTACTGAACCGATTTGATTGATGACTTAGCACTCTGGAGAAAGAGTTTGGCGAGATCAAAAGAATACATGCACACACTATACCATCGGGCACCGTTACATGAGAAACATTTTAATGTCCGATCTCATCAGCTAATGAGCGCTGCCCGATTCAAGTTTAAACTCAATGATTAGGGGCCTTCTTTTTATAGCCGAGTACGAACGGCGTGGCGCCGTGCGACACGAGCCATGGTTAGGTTAGGTTCAAGTGGCAGTCTGCCATCAGACCCACTTAGACGTATTCGTCCATTGTGATACCACAGGAACAGAAGAAGGAAGATGCCTTGTAGTTCCTACCGTTGAACCTTCCAGATCGCTTTAAAAAACCCAATAACTTGCGAATGTTCACATCCGCAAAATCAGACAGGTTCTCAAAGAAATGAGAACCTAAAGTGGAACTCCTTCTGACTGCTAGTGCGGGACACACACACAGAAGGTGTTCTATAGTCTCTTCTTCTTCGATGTCCTCATAGCTTCTGCAAAAGTCGTTGGTGGTAACTTTCAGTCTGTCAGCATGTTTTCCGATTAGACATGGCTGCCATAGCATTCTATCAAGTGGCAAAATTCCTCACAAATTTTTCCAGCATTAGGAGTGGATAGCCAACGCTGAATATTTTTTTATACCCTCCACCATAGGATGGGGGGTATACTAATTTCGTCATTCTGCTTGTAACTACTCGAAATATTCGTCTGAGACCCCATAAAGTATATATATTCTTGATCGTCGTGACATTTTATGTCGATCTAGCCATGTCCGACCGTCTGTCCGTCCGTCCGTCCGTCTGTCTGTCGAAAGCACGCTAACTTCCGAAGGAAAGCACTTCTTATTAGTGTAGGTCGGTTGGTATTGTAAATGGGCCATATCGGTCCATGTTTTGATATAGCTGCCATATAAACCGATCTTGGGTCTTGACTTCTTGAGCCTCTAGAGTGCGCAATTCTTATCCGATTGGCATGAAATTTTGCACGACCGTTTTGTTATGATATCCAACAACTGTGCCAAGTTTGGTTCGAATCCGTCCATAACCTGATATAGCTGCCATATAAACCGATCTTGGGTCTTGACTTCTTGAGCCTCTAGAGTGCGCAATTCTTATCCGATTGGGATGAAATTTTGCACGACGTGTTTTGTTATGATATCCAACAACTGTGCCAAGTATTGTTCAAATCGGCCCATAACCTGATATAGCTGCCATATAAACCGATCTTGGGTCTTGGTTTCTTGAGCCTCTAGAGTGCGCAATTCTTATCCGATTGGAATGAAATTTTGCACGACAGGTTTTTTTATGATATCCACCAAGTGCGATAAGTATGGTTCAAATCGGTTCATAACCTGATATAGCTGTCATATAAACAGATCTGGGGACTTGACTTCATGAGCTTCTAGAGGGCGCAATTCCTATCTGATTTGGATCAAATTTACATGAATGTTTTTTATTTTTTCCTTCAACAACTGTGTGAAATAAGATTTAAATCGGTTCATAACCTGATATAGCTGCCATATAAACCGATCTGGGATCTTGACTTCTTGAGCCTCTAGAGGTCGCAATTATTATCCGATTTGCCTGAAATTTTCATAGGCGGACACGCTAAACTCTGCGCTACGGTGGACTCCATTTTTTTTGGTATTTTTGCTTTGGAACCCAGGTTTTCACTCCAATTTTTCTGAAATTTGACCAGCGACATTTTCTCGGCATGGCAAGCAATGGGCAAATCGATCAATATTTTGATGAAGCTCCCATATAAGGGTACTTTTCACAAATAAAGAAGTCTAAATGGAATTTAGAATAGATAAAATCCGGTTTGGAAAATGTTTTATACATCGTTGGAAAGGTATGGAAATTTCCCTTAAAATTGTGTGTATTCCTTTAAAAAGTGGTCGTGTTTCATGTGTTATAGTGACGACTATAAAAGATTTTGAAAAATTAAACCTCTTTACAAAATTGATTTTCATTTTGCCAATTACATAAAATCGGATTAAATAGAGATATTTTCTCGATTCTTTCTGTGTTTTGTGGGAGAAGTGATATAGTAAAAAATTTTTTTTTAATTTTTAAATAAATTACCAAACCTAATTTAAAAATTATAATTTTTCCAACTTTTTAAGGAAACATTGCCTTTGGTGAAAAATATTGTTCTTCATATTAAGGATTTTTATTTCAAATGGTAGGTTAATAAATCCTTACGCAGAACGATTTCCGTGTTAAGAGCGTGAGGTATGAAAGCGCATGTAATACTGTGGAAAAGCGAAACGGTCGGTAGGACGACAGAAATTCTATGGGGAAATCCGGATTGTGAGAAGACAACGCTTTTACTGAAAAGAAGTAAGCAGGAGGTCATCATAACTGGACACATAGGAGTACGAGCTCACTTATGCAAAATCGGAGCGGCAAGTGACAGCATGTGGGAATATGCGTGGGGAAGATGATGTGACTTTGGATCATTTCCTTTGTCATTGCCCGGCATTCGCGGCCAACAGACACCGGCACTTAGATGGGGACTTAATACCAGACACAAACCAGCTAAGGGGCGTGGTCTGGAAAACAATTAAGGTTTTTGTAAGCAGCACGGAGGTAAGTTTTTTATTTAGAGTGAACTGCAAGCCGATTACTGGCTTAGATGAATGCCCATAGTGGCATGGGGCGAATTGATATCCGCACCCTCTTTTCAACCTAACCTAATAAATCCTTAACATTGTGCCTTGTTATTAAAGGCAAAAAACTAAAATGAAGGTCAAAATATCGTTGAAAGATAGGAAATTAACCTTGGAACAAGACAACAAGGCCGACACGGGATAACTATATGCACCATACAGGCTGGAACTTTGAACTCCGACTTGTGTCGTTATCACGGGGAGCTCTGCTGAAAGCTACCTGGCGCGTCCACAGGTTGCGGATGGTAGAAAGCTCCGTTTTTATACGGAGAAGCTGCAAATGCGGCCGCTGGTAGTCAGCGATTTTCGAGAGGAGAGTCTCAGTGAGGAGTCAGGTGGCAATGGCTCTTAATTAAATACTAAGTGCCAATGATACTCGAGATGACAAGGTGAGTTATTGGCGCCTTCAAATAACCAATGGCCAACATCAGCGTCTGTTCCCAGGTTGGGGTGGCTGGCGGCGACCGTCGGCTCGCCACAACGAGTGATACATGTTCAATCCCACAAAACCCATGCGGTTGGGGCGCTGGGCAAGTAACCCGCCCCCGGAAAACTATGAGAAACATAGGAATAGTAAAAACGGACCCCTCCCCAATGTTGACGACCCACGCAAACGAAAAAGGGACCATGATTTGCGGTTCTGAACCTGGAATGTCCGCACTCTTTATAGAGAAGGTACAGAATACACGCTGGCAAGTGGAAGTGCGATGGACTGGGAATGGCGTCACTACAACACTAAACGGAGACGAACTATACCTTAGATGCCATAACACGAGGCATGAATTTGGCTGTGGATTTGTGGTTAGTCGGAGACTGAAACACCTTGTCTCCAGCTTTACTCCAGTGGATGGAAGGCTGGCCACAATCCGCATAAAAGCCAAATTCTTCAACATCAGCCTTATTTGTGCCCATGCCCCGACGGAAGACAAAAACGAGCAGACCAAAGATATTTTCTACGAGCGCCTAGAGAGACAATATGACCGCTGCCCCGCCCATGATATTAAAATCGTTCTGGGAGATTTTAATGCGAAAATAGGGAAGAAAGACATTTTTGGTCCAACAGTCAGAAAGTTTAGCCTCCACGAGATAACGTCTTGTAATGGGTTGAGGCTGATTGATTTCGCCGCGGCAAAAAACATGGTAGTTTGTAGCACCAGATTTCAACATAAAAATATTCACAAAGCCACATGGCTGTCACCTGATCAAAACACGAGTAACCAAATTGATCACGTTGTGATAGATGGAAGGCATTCATCCAGCGTATTAGATGTACGATCGATCCGTGGAGCGAATATTCGGATCATTACCTTGTTGCAGCAAAGGTTCGCACCAGTTTGAACATGACAGGAAAGTACGCTCTGACACTGCACGGAAGCTGGACATTGAAAAGCTGCAAATACAACAAATGACAGCGGCATACTCCACTCGACTGACCCAACTGCTTGATGAAAGCACTCCTTGTTCCGATAATATAATGGCACAGTGGCAAACTATTGCCCACTCCATGGAAAATGCCGCGAAAACTGTACTTGGGTACCGAAAGCCTCCTCCAAGAAACCCATAGTACGATCAAGAGTGTCGAAATGCTACTGAAGCTAAGAATGCGGCATATAGATCAACCCTGCAATCACTAGCAACGCGCCAGATGAAGCAGAGGTATCGGGAGAAAAGGAGAGCGGATAAACGTCTATTCCGCAGAAGGAAAAAGGAAATGAAAAGACGTGAGTGTGAGCGAATTCAGATATACAGGAGTCAGAATGAAGTCCGGAAATTCTACCAAAGAATAGAACATCAAACCGATGGCTTTGGTGCAGAAGAAGGAAATCTGGTAACTGACACAGATAACATGCTGAGGATATGGAAATAACATTTTACCCAACTGCTAGTGTCCGACGTTGGCGGCGAAGATGGTGATGGTGTAGAATGTTTACCTCCTAGTCAGAATGAGGTCCAAGTAGCAGTGAGCCGACTAAATAACAACAAGGCAGCAGGAGCCGATGGATTACCCGTTGAACTATTTAAGACCGAAGATGACACGCTGATAAGGCGTATGCATCAGCTTATCTGCGCAATCTGGCTAGAAGAACGCATACCCGATGATTGGAACCTCAGCGTACACAAGAAAGTAGACAAGACGGAATGTGCCAACTACAGAGGAATAAGTCTTCTCCCCATCGCACACAAGATACTCTCGAGCGTACTTTGTGAAAGATTAAAACCTCAAGTCAATGAGATAATTGGGCCCTATTAATACGGCTTTAGACCTGGTAAATCCACCCTGGACCAGATATTCACACTGCGCCAAATCCTGGAAAAGACCCGAGAAGGACAAATCAACACCTACCACCTCTTTGTTGACTACAAAGCCGCCTTCGATACTCCTTTACGTTCAAAGGTATTTCAAGCCATGTCTGAGTTTGGTATCCCTGAAAAATTAATAAGACTCTGCAGGATGCACTTGCTGATACGCGTTCTTCAGTAAGAATAGGAAAGAATGTCTCCGAACCATTTAATACCAAACGAGGTTTCAGACAAGGAGACAGCCTATCGTGTGATCTCTTTAATATCCTGCTGGAGAAGGTTATACGAGATGCAGATGTGAATAGATATGGCACGCTAATCACAAGAGAGCACATGTCGACGACATCGATATCATAGGTCTGTCACCGGAAGTAGTAACTGCAGCCTTTGAAAGAATCGAAAGGGAGTCAGTGAAAATGGGTCTGGCAGTAAATAGAGATAAGACGAAATGGATGGTTTCAACTCCCAATAGCCTTGCACAACCGAGCAGGTAAAGAAAATTGAGAAAGTTGGGAACCACAACTTTGAGACAGTCAGTAACTTTATCTGTAACTAAGCCGTAACCGAAACGAATGACACCAGTTTTGAGATTAAGCGAAGAATAATACTGGCAAACAGATGCTACTTTGAACTAAGTAAGCAGTTTAGAAACAATGCCACCTCTCGACAGACGAAGATTGCACTACACAAGACACTGATACTACCCGTGCTGTTATATGATCCTGAGACAGTGCTTGGAGTATTTGAGAGAAAGATTGTTCGTAAAATATATGGGCCAGTTTGCGATAATGGATAACATAGGCGACGTATGAACCACGATCTGTATGAGCTATATGACGACGATAGCATAGTTACACGCATCAAAATACAACGATTGCTTTGGCTGGGTCATGTTGTCAGAATGGAAGAAGAAGCTCCAGCAAAGAAGTCTTTTGAAGGCAAACACGGTGGTACACGCAAACCGGGAAGACCAAAAGCCGGATGGAAAGATCAAGTGGTGCAAGACACCTCGAAACTTGGTGTCAAAGATTTTAAATGAGCGCAGAAGATAGAGGCGCTTGGAACGCTAATCTGCATTCGGCTAGTGGAACAAATATTCTGTCATAGCCAATTAAATCACATCAAGAAGACAACAGTGAACCGTAATTAAAGACGCCAAACAGCCTTACAAATAGCAGAGTCTTTAAATGTTTATTTTTTTGTTTTTTAGATGCTATTTAGAAAAAAAAAATGTCAAATATTGTATTATAATAATTGAAGTAAAATAAGAATCAACCAGCGATCAAAACTTTAAATTGATGGTCATGTCAGTTAGTGAATAGGAAACTAAATTTAAAGATAGCATCTTTATTCTGAGAGTTTAGTTGCTGAGCTCGTTTTCATAGCTAAAAAACTACGAATAAGTAAAAAATCTTAATTTTTTCCAATTTTGTTTTTCAGTACGCATATGTGCAATAAAATGTGACATAGTTCTCGTTGTTACATTAAATAATTGTGTAGATGCCATGGTTCAGTCAAGTAATCTTCTTACGCATTGTCAATGGCTCCTCCATTTAAGCAATATGGATCTTTCCTCACTCTGGTAAATGTTTTGTGATTGACCTCTGTCATTGCTTCTCCAAAAAAGGGTATATTGGGATTGGGTGATTGTGTCGTCTTCGGCCCCGCCTTTTCTAGTCTGCGGTGGGATTTCTGCCACTGCACAGTTTTATTATCCTTCTCCTCCCTATGGAGGACAAGCCCTGAGTTTGCTCGCCTAAGACTTCAAATATGTGTTCCATCTTGAACTTGCTGGACCATCCTTTGCTGAAGACCTTTGTGAGTTAGGACACATCCCCCTTTCTCACAAAGTCGAGCTTTGCTCACAGGTAGTGGGTATACGTCATTAACAAGATCCTCTACTTGGGACTGATGATCTTTTGAAATCTTATCGAACGAACTGCTGACGATGACTGCGTCGTTGTCGATGCGAAATCTTCCTCTCCGAAATAGCTGTAGCGTTGCAATAGAAACCACAATACTACATGTAGATTCATTTGTACCCGTTCCCACTTTGTTTTGGATACTGCCTGCCGCAGGGCTGACTCGGTCTTACCAGAGTACCTGAACGCTATGGTTAGCTATTTTCCGGAGAGAGACCTGATTTTTTAAGCTTCCGCGGAAGTGGTTTGTATATATGTTGTATTCCTAAGAACATTCTGCTCTTTCGTTATTGTGTGGGTGTGGAGGGCGCAAGCGTACTTCAGCCCTTCGAAAAAATCTACGAAACTCAATTCGGGTTTTGAGTTAATAAAATTATTTTATTGCTTTGTTTTAATTTAAGTGGTAAAAAACAACATTTGTACATACTTTAGCAAAAGTTAGCCGAAAATATTATCCAAAATTTTTGACCAAGTCCCTGTCTTTTTAATACTTGTTGTTTCTCTAACAAAATCTTGGTATTCCTTGAGAGCTGTCGGATCCAGTGGTCCCCAATCAGAAGCAGGTTTAAAAGCTCCTCGAAAACGTTCATCAAAACTCAGTTCGGGTCCACTCCAAATCGCATATGAACCCCATATCAGAAGTTGGCCCACGCCAATAGCAGTAATACACCAACCCAAAGCTGAAAAAAGTGGATTTAAATAGTTTGGATTGACAAAACAGATTATAACACAAAATAAATAAATACCATATAAACTTTCGGGATAACGGACATCATTGTAGGTGAGCGGTTTATAGTCGACCAACATATAGATATACACAGCTGCCATGAAAATTGGAGTGATGATGGCCCAACAGATGCGATAGTAAACCGATGTTTCCACTCCCAACATAAATTTGATGTCACGGCAAATATTTTTAACGCCTTAAAAAAAATTTATTGTTAAATTCATCACTTCATATGAAGATGGCAGCTATCTCGAATGCAAAATTTATGATGTCTCAAAATCTATTTCCCAAACACAACTAAGTAGAGGGTCTTCCAATAAGATGTGCTATTTTGGTATTCACAGAATAGTACATTTCTTTAGATAACTGATTGGGTGATTGTTTCATAATAAAGAGAAAGGTATGGCGTTAATACACAGACAAAATATATATCTATATTTGACCGATTAAATATGGTATTGACTTATAAAAAACTTTTCAAACCAAGTGTTAATGCTTTAATAATGTTTGAAATGGAAATTCGTTTTTCTTTTGTATTACGGCAAATGATTGGCAAACAAGGCTTACGTTGAACATATTTTTAATTGTATGGATTTTCAGTTAAAGGCTGGTACTAAAGGGTGATTTTTTTAGCTGTTATCTTTTTGGCAACACTGGCTTAAACAGTTCACACACGTTTCGTGTTTTGTTTCAATGGCAAGCGTCTTCAGTTTGGTCTATAATTTAACCATGAATCGTCTTACGAATGAACAACTCTTGCAAATTATTGAATTTTTTTTATCAAAACGAGGCACGACAACTCATGACTCACGTGCACACCCCTAGTCGAAATGACGTAAAATCGTCACGACTGGCAGCCTAGTACTGACTTCAACTTTTCACCCGAAAAACTGTCAAAATGCATTACAAAAAAAAAAAATGGTGACGAAAAAATGCGAACACATTCCGTGGAAGGGAATGTCTCTGATATTTTGTTCTGAATGAACAAAATATCAGAGACATTTCGCTGCTCCAACGCAAATTTCGCTTCAATTAATTGTAAAGGTAATTAACTGTCTAGAAATGGGCAGCAGTCAACTCTACATCAATGCTGTTATCTTTGTTGTGTGTTTTTGTTTGACTTTTGTCTGTACTTTGGCGATAATAGCGTCTGTCGGATTTCTTAATAATTTAATGGAATTTTCACTGTGAATAAAGTCAGTACTACGATATATTGGGCTAGTGACTTAACCTTATGAAAATTTGATTAGTTAACTATAATGCACACACACTACCGAACGTTATGGAAACTCATTGACAGATGGTATTCTCTGAAAAATGAAAAACCGTACACATTTGTTTGCGATATAATATCTATACATAAATTTATCTTGGATTGTATGCTCTCGCCTTCTCAATAAATGTCGCATCGCCTAAATAATGTGTTATGTACACACATAAAGACACGTTACGTTGTTACTAAGTCTGCCTTAAATCAGCTGATACAATGAGTTTATTTTTCTATAGCTGATTAGAGATTAGTTTATTTTCTTCCTACCTCATTTTATATTTGTTAAATGTTCTCATGGTCTCTTGGGGGATCCACTAAATATTTGACGATATTGAAACGTGAACTTGATTGCATAAGGCAGCACAAATGTTTCTTAAAGAAAAGCAGCGGCATTAGAAAAATACAAAGACCACCAATGGAGCGTAACTGGAAACCACCACTGCAAGAAAGCAGCAACTCTTACCGACTTTTGTCGTATAATATATTAGCACAGGAGCTATTGACGGACAACATGTTTCTCTACTATGATAATGACCCCAAATTTCTGAGTTGGAAGTACCGAATTGGCCAGCTTGGCCTGGAAGTAAATAAACTTCAACCTGACATAATGTGCTTGCAAGAAGTGCAACACGTTCATCTCAAGGAAATGGTTCGTCTTTTCGGTGCAAGAAATAGTGGTCCCATAAAGCTGGAGTATTTGTTCAAGAAGAGGACTGGAGCTCGCTGCGATGGCTGTGCCATACTTTACGATAAAAGTAAATTCAAACTAATTGAGGATAGCATTATTGAATATTATGACGAGGGATGTAGCATTTCAAATAGAGAGAACATTGCCTTGATGGCGAAATTTGCTCTGCGTTCTGATCCAGCGACTACATTTGTAGTGGTAACTACACACCTTCTGTACAATCCACGTAGGCACGATGTTCGCGTTAGCCAAATAAGTAAATTGATTAGAGGCATAATAAAATTCTCCAAAGACCCCACTAAAGACACCCATCGACTTCCAGTTATATTGACAGGTGATTTCAATTGTACACCAGACAGTACCCCTTTTCGCATGCTAACAACGGAACGCCGAGCTGTGGTCCCAGCAGCTAAAGAAGAGAAAGAGGAACACTTTTTATTGGAATCAATACATTTTGGATCCGATTGTGCCTCCACCTTTCAAAATCAGTGGATCGTTGTAGATTACATTTTAAAGTCATGTGCGTTTGGAGGCGAAAAGACCATACAAATAAACAGTACCTATAATTTACCAAATGTGATTTCATGCCAATCGTATGGCAAAATTCCAAATAAGAATTATGGATCAGATCACTTTTCCTTGGCTATACAGTTCTCGATTATTTAGTACTTAGAACATAATAAAATATATGTATATGCACATTGACACCAGTTAAATGCGTTTTATTTTCAAATACGTATTAGATTTAAGAACCGAATTGAGGGAGAGTGTGAAAAAGCATATGTAATCAATTTTTTCTGGGTCTTTAATCTCTTTGTAAAGAGGCATATAGTAAAAGTGGGTTATATTTGGCTTGGCTTAAATTTACATACCATCCGTCATGGAACGGATTTACTTTAAGTTCTTGAACCACTTCTCTCTATACATAGAAATTCTAAAAATAAAAAGAACACTGAGGCGGCAGCCCTTGCCGATGAACAGTTCCATCGGGTCAATACGGTACGTACAACCGTACGGCTGCCATTGGATTGTAGCAACTCCAATGACTATACCTTGCGTAGGACATATTAATTTAAGCTAAAACGGATTGGATTTGAGTCTTCTAGGGTCCAACAAGTCAAGATCGGATAAATAGAAGTACTTGACACATATAATGTATGTTATTTAAAAAGTCATTGAGCAACAATTTAGCTAAAAATCCTTTTCCCTTCGCCTAAAGTGCGTCTTCTAAGGGACTCGAAAAATTATATCTTGAGATAAGTTTATATGCAAGTTATATCAAGCTAAAAATAAATTTGGCAATGGAAGTAGAAACTCATAATGGAAGTAACTGTGTTCCAGAGAGCGTTTTTTTAGATTTGTCTATACATGGACTGGACCGATTTGGCCTATGTACAATCACTATGCAATGCAAAGAAGCCATGGAAAAGCTTCTGCCCAACGAGGTGTTGGAATGCGGCACGCCGTTCGGACTCGGCTATATGAAGGAGGTGCTAATCGTTATAAGCTCCACCAGAAGATGGGAGTATACTTACTTCGTCATACTATTTGTAACATCTCGAAATAATGGTCTAAGACCACATAAAGTCTATAAATTATGGAACGTCGTGAAATTATAAATCGATCCAGCCATGTTCGTCTACCCATAAAACTAGCCCCTCCAAAATTTGCAAGCATACTTCTAATTAATGTAGGTTGTTGTTGTTGCTGTAGCAATGTGTTATACTCTGAGGCGGCAGCCCTTGCCGATGAAGAACTCTATCGGGTCAATCCGGTACGTACAACCGGCTGCCATGGGATTGATTAATGTAGGTCGGTTGGGATTGTAAATGTGCCAAATCGGTCCATGTTTAGATATAGCTCCCATATTAATGGATCTCTCGATTGTAATTTTCGAGCCTCTAGAAGACGCAAATTTTATCCGATTTGGCGACGATCTCTCTTGTGGCCTCCAACATCTGATCCAAGCATTATCCGAATCCGAATCCAATAACCCTGTAAAGTATGACCCCAATTGGTCATCAATCACATGGCAGCCGGTTGTACGCACCGGATTAACCCGTTTCGTCATGGGAAGCTTCTAGTCCGTGCCGGGACTGAAAAGAACTTCGGACCCTGGCTCTGTTCGCATGAAGTGGGTACATTTCCGATCTTGCTCTGACCTTATGTCACTATGGGAGTATAGTCGCAGCAGGCCAGTGCTGGGAAGTGTATCTTTTATGCAATTGAATTGCAAGCCAAGATCGACGTGATTGTGGGTTTTATGAAGCGATTCAGGGGACAAACTAAACAACAACTGCAGCTTGCACATTTGCCATGCATACAAACTAAACAACATCTGCAGCTTGCACATTTGTCATGCATACAATGTGCTACGTAAGGATCGTTTAAGGACCGGCGGTGGGGGATTGGGACTTATCTCGCCTGCCCCTGGCGCAAGTGACCCCAGCATGGAGTGCATGGGGATAGCAGTCAGGCCCGGTACTGCCGAGATAGAGCTTTACAACGTGTACATGCCATCGGTTGGTAGTTGTGACCCAGTGGATTACTGTATGGCCATCATCCCCTGGTACAAGGCGACTTTAATGCGTATCACGTTTCATGGCATTCTCCCCTAGGTAACGACCAGCGTGGCATAGCTTTGGCAGAGCAGATTGAAGATTCCACGTTTTGCCCGGTGAATGAGGATTCCCCCACTAGGATTACGAGGAGGTGTAGCAGCTAGCCATCCCCTGATCTCTCCTTACCAACGCATCCCCTGATCTCTTCTCAGCCACCTTCCCATAAATCTCACCATTGACCGACCAACCGACTTCATTACCGGGCCTAATCGAACTAAGGCCGCTTGGGCCGGCTTCAGAGAGTACACCAACCGCAGCTTTAGTGAACTGACACTCCCCTCAAATGTGCTGGTTGCCGAAAGAAAACTCCGAGACATTATTAACGCAACAGCCGCTCGCTTTATACCAGCCGGCCGAATACCCCAAGTGCCGGTCACTTTCACTTTAACAGGGTTGTCAACGAACATAAGCTTGATTTGCGGCATGAATACTTGGAGCAATGTAAATTGTGCATCCCTTGACAGGGTTAGGAGAAGATCCATTCGTCGTATTCGTGGACCCTGACGGAATCTCAGCACTGATGCTGAAGAATCTGGATCAACCTGTAGTCGAGTAACTTACGACTGTCCCAACCTGCCTTTGAACATTCTTATAGTACCCGATGTCTGGAAGATGGGCAGAGTGATCCCGCTACTGAAGCCTGGGAAGGGCCCGTGTAAGGGGGAGTCGTACAGACCGATCTCTCCACTCTCACCACTAGCCAAGACGCTTTGAGGGACTACTCCTCCCGAGCAACGGTGGAGAATTTCGCCTAGACTTCCAGCCAGGTCTGAAACGCTGGGTCCCGAATTATCTATGTAATTTATAGATACAAATATAACAAGTAAAAGCGTGCTACGTACGGCCGGGCCGAATCTTGGGAAACCACCACCGTGGATTCTGCTAAAAATTTATACAAAATAAAGTTAGTTGTAGGGCATAATTATATTCTACATACCATACTTCTGTCAAACCAGCAAACATTAAAGCTTTTAGGAACCGAAGAAGGATGATCGAGAGACCGGTTAACATGGGAGCTATATCAGGTTATAGACTGATTTTGGCCGTATTGGAGTTGTTGGAAGTCATAACAGAACACTATATGCAAAATTTCAGCCAAATCAGACAAAATTGCGACTTCCAGGGGCTCAAGAAGTAAAATCGGGAGATCTGTTTATATGAGACAGTTGTTGAAAGTCATAATGGAACACCATGTGCAAAATTTAAGCCAAATCGGACAAAAATTGCGGCTTCCAGGGGCTCAAGAAGTCAAATCTGCAAATCGGTTTATATGGGAGCTATATCTAGATCTGAACCGATATGGTCCATTTGCAATCCCCAATGACCTATTCTTAAACGAATATTTTGAGGTGTTACAAACGGAATGGCATCCATCCTAAGGTGGTGGGTACAAACATATATGGATAGTCTGTCATCCTTTATGCTGAAGATTCTTGAGAGGTTGATAGAAACATATCTTAGGGCAAAGATCCCTGGAGATCGCCCGGCAGCAGCATGCATATAGTAAAGGCGAATCCACTGAAACAGCCCTTTACGACCTAGTCGGCTACAAAGAGGGGTTTCTCGCTGTCAAGAATATACAATGGTAGCATTTTTTGACATGGAAGGTGCTTTCAATAATGTAAAACCGACGTTAATCATAAAGCAGTTGGAGTTTCTAGGCATCAACTCTACCGTAAAAAAGTTTATTAAAAACTTACTTACTAAAAGATGCATAACGGCAGGCTTGGAATCTGTGGATCTAAAAATATGGGTCAGCAAAGGGACTCCTCAAGGAAAAAGGCGTAAAAGTGGTCGCGTATGGTGATGACGTGGCAATTGAGGTTAGGGGAAAGTTTCCCAGCATTCTAAGAGATATACTTCAGGAAGCTCTACGTGCAACTCCAAAGGGGCTTCCGAAAGTGGTCTGGGTATAAATCCGTGCAAGACAGAAGTAGTTCTTTTCAGCAGGAGATACAAGTTGCCTACAGTGGAACCTGTCTCCTTGGCTGGAGAAAATGTTTCATTTACAGAAAGCTCAAAATACCTGGGTGTTTTGCTGCACAGGAAATTGAACTTCAAATCCAACATTTTGGATAGGGCAATAAAGGCCACTCTTGCAGTTGTCAGACCTATTATGCTATAAGGTGTTGTGGTCTGGTGGACGGCACTTCAAAAATCCACATACTGCTCAATACTTAACCGGATCCAAAGGATGTCTTGTTTATGCATCACAGGCGCACTGAGGACGATACCATCTGATGCACTGCATATAATGCTACATCTTATGCCTCTGGACATTGTGGCTACCAAAATTGTAGCGACCACTGCCCTGAAGTTAAGGGAGCTTTGTCATTGGTAATGTGGCGGCTGCGGATACTGTGTTATACTTGATACAATATCCGATGTTCCAGTGTAGATTACATCCTACCTGAGCCGCTTTTTGATAAAAATTACTGGATCACTATTTCTGATAGAACCGATTGGAACTACGATACCCCTGGTAACATTAGTTACATAGGTTAGGTTAGGTTGAAAAGAGGGTGCAGATATTAGTCCGCCCATGCCACTATGGACATACACCTAAGCCAGTAATCGGCTTGTTGTGCGCTCTAAAAACTATAAAGTAACCTCTAAAAGGAACACTTTAAGTTAGGAATTCCGTGCTACTTACAAAATCCTTAATTGTTTTCAATTCCACTTCCCTAAGTTGGTTCATGTCTGATATTGTGTCTCCACCTAAGTACAGGTATCTGTTGGACGCGAAGCCGGGCAATGACAAGGGAAATGTTCCAAAGTCTCATCTTCTTCCCCGCATGCCCTACACATGCTATCACTTGCCTCACCAATTTTACATAAGTGAGCTCGTAGTCCTATGTGTCCCGTTATGATATCAATATTCCTTTCAGTAATAGCCTCGCCTTCTCACGATCTGGATCCCCCCATAGGATTTTCGCCGTCCTACCGACCGACACAAAAACCGCCCTCGACTGTCGCAGATCTCTCAACGAGATGGCTGAACAGTTCACCTGTTCTGGGTGCCGGGCCACAGAGATATCCCAGGGTATTCTAAAGCGGACGAGGTTGCGAGTCTTGGAACTACCTTACACACTCCAGGGACACTGGAATCTGTGCGGATGTGAACATGCGCAAGTTATTGGGCTTTTTAAAGCGATCTGAATGGTTCAACGGTAGGAACGAGAAGGCATCTTCCTTCTTCTGTTCCTGTGGTATCACAATGGACGAAAACGTCTAAGTGAGTCTGATGGCAGATTGCCACTTAAACCTAACCTAACCTAACTCACGCATACAATCTCATAGTAATTTCGCGCACCATTCCTCCATGGTCTTTAAAATAACGGATGGGAGACCGATTGGCCACCTTATTCTTCCGTCACCCAGCCATGAACTTTACCAATATGTCTACGTTCATTAACGACATCACTCGATTGAAAGTCACTCAAGGTAGTTTTGGTCCCCATATGCAGTTATGGTGGACTGTTTTTGGCTTGGAATAACACCAATATAGCGTTGATTCACAATAGCTTGATCCCACACACATGACCTTTCATTCAATTCGTACAGCTCTATAACCGACTCATATGCCTAGATCGACTAAGATTATCAAGAAGATCCCTAAGGACTAAATTTATTTAAAACCCGACTATGTTTTTTTTACAATTTCTTGATTTCTTACCATATATCCAACTGGCCGATAGAAGTTCAAAAACGCCCAATACTGTTACTACCAATGTAACAGCGTAAAAGTCGATGTAGTTCAAGACAAATTGCCCTCCGGGAGTGACGTATAACAAGGCAAGACCATAGCAGATGAGCACAGAAGCCAACACGACAATCCAACGTTTAATATTGGGAAATTGATCGCTTATGACCGTAATAACGGTTGAGATAATGCCCACATTGCTGCCAATACCCAAAATGAATAACATTAGAAAGAAGAAGGCTGAAAAAATCTTTAAAAGATAGAAAAAATTATTCTAAAATATTCTTAGATTCTCATTCTAGTACTATTACCTGAGGCATGGTCTGAAACTTGGCTATGGCATCCGGGTAAGAAATGAAGGCTAATGCTGGTCCAGATTTAACCACACTCTTTATATTCGGATTATTTGATTCGTAAGCCAAATTTCCCAGAATACCAAAAATAACTATGCCCGAGAGCAGCGATGTAAGTGTATCCAGGGAGGTGACAATGTTGCAATCTCTTGAAGTATTCAGAAATAGACTCAAATTCTAAATTCAGCAGTAAAAGGCGAAGAGACTGACCTTCTGATATTGTGACGAAAACGATTGAAGGAAGCATACATCACAACGACACCATAACATACTGTCAGCGAGAAGAAGACCTGAGTGACTGCAGCATACCATACCTTGGCATCGAGCAGCTTATCCCATTGGGGAGTAAGGAAAAACAACACCCCATCAAAAGCCCCAGGAAGGGTTAGAGCCCTTATGAGTAGAACCAAGAGTATGACATAAGGAAATATGGCCAGGAAGTATGCAACTTTCCCCGAGCTTTTGATTCCTTTGAAAATAACGACAGTTATCACTAGCCAGGCAAAGGCCAGGGTAAGTACCAATTTCCAGTTAGGCACTCCTAGACCATCGTCTATATTGGATTTCTCTTGCAGTACAATGTTACTAAACAAAAGAGGATGCGTAATCAAACTAGAATTTTAATATTTTTGCTAAGCTCACATAAAATAAAACTCTGCCGAAGATTTCTTTACTGCAGTTGAATTCTGTTGCGCCCTCTTACGGCTTTCATCGCTATCCAATTTGGAATCAATACATAGATCACCCCATTCCTTTCGGCAGTAGCTCCATGGCAGAGTGGGATAGAAGGAATCGATAAAATAATGTAGAGTTAAAGCCATTAGCGATGAATAATAGGTCGTTACGAAAAATATTGCCATTGTTTGACCATAGGCTATACCTGGAAAAATAGAGACGAAAACAAGGATTAACAACCTCATGCGGAGGAAATAATTTGTGTTGCCTTACCTCTCATTATGGGTGCATAGTTGTACATTTTAACATTGGCTCGGCTAGAAAACTGGCCCAATATCATTTCCAAATAATATATAGGTTTACCCACTAGAAACAGAGTAATTAGATAGGGTATCAGAAAAGCACCACCTCCATTCTCTAAGGCAATAAAGGGAAATCGCCACACATTGCCAAGACCCACGGACAGGGCAATGCAAGACATCAAAAACTCGATGTCATTTCCCCAGTTGTCGCGTTTAGGGGCGGAAGGTTCTTCTGCTTCCGTTTGAACTTCACAAGATCCCTGTCATGATAAGAGAGAGATAACGTTAAATTGATACTATGTTCCATATTTATTTGGAATTTAAATAAATTTTGATCCGGCCAATTTCCCAATTACCCCAAGAAACTAGAGCGTAAATACTAAAGGGTGATTTTTTTGAGGTTAGGATTTTCATGCATTAGTATTTGACAGATCACGTGGGATTTCAGACATGGTGTCAAAGAGAAAGATGCTCAGTATGCTTTGACATTTCATCATGAATAGACTTACTAACGAATCAAATCATTGAATTTTATTACCAAAATCAGTGTTCGGTTCGAAATGTGTTCAAATTTTGACAAATTTTGTTCAGCGATGAGGCTCATTTCTGGTTGAATGGCTACGTAAATAAGCAAAATTGCCGCATTTGGAGTGAAGAGCAACCAGAAGCCGTTCAAGAACTGCCCATGCATCCCGAAAAATGCACTGTTTGGTGTGGTTTGTACGCTGGTGGAATCATTGGACCGTATTTTTTTCAAAGATGCTGTTGGACGCAACGTTACGGTGAATGAACACATTTCGAACCGAACACTGATTTTGGTAATAAAATTCAATGATTTGCAAGCGTTGCTCGTTAGTAAGTCTATTCATGATGAAATGTCAAAGCATACTGAGCATCTTTCTCTTTGACACCATGTCTGAAATCCCACGTGATCTGTCAAATACTAATGAATGAAAATCCTAACCTCAAAAAAATCACCCTTTACAATAAATAAATCCTATAAATAGACGCAAAAGAATAATGCATTACCCATAGACGAAATTTTCGACAAGTAAACATCCTTTGTGAAAACGTTTGACTTGGTTGAAACTGAAATTGCATGATTTTTATACCCTCCACCATAGGATGGGGGTATACTAATTTCGTCATTCTGTTTGGAACTCCTCGAAATATTCGCCTATGACCCCATTAAGTATATATATTCTTGATCGTCATGACATTTTAAGTCGAACTAGGCATGTCCGTCCGTCTGTCCGTCTGTCTGTCTGTCGAAAGCACGCTAACTTTCGAAGGAGTAAAGGGCGCTAGGCGCTTGAAATTTTGTACAATTACTTTTTATTAGTGTAGGTCGGTTGGGATTGTAAATGGGCTATATCGGTCCACGTTTTGATATAGCTGCCATATAAACCGATCTGGGATCTTGATTTCTTGAGCTAGAGGGCACAATTCTTATCCGATTTGGCTGAAATTTTGCATGAGGGTGTTTTATTACGACTTCCAACAAGTGAGGTCTTGACGTCTTGATCTGAGGTCTTGACGTCTTGAGCCTCTAGAGGGCGCAATTGTTATCCGATTTAGCTGAAATTTAGCACGACGTGTTTCGATATAGCTCCCGTATATAACTTTCATCCGATTCGACCTATTAAGGCTGTATAAGGCACAATTATGGCCCGATCTTTACCAAATTTGGCACAAAGTGCTTTTTTGCGATGCCCCAATATAAGTGAATTTCATCACAATCGGATCAGATTTATATATAGCTTCCATATATATCTTTCATTCGATTTGACCTATTAAGGCTGTACAATATTGGCCCGATCTTTACCAAATTTGGCACGAACTGCTTTTTATGACGTCCTAGTATGTATGCAAAATTTCATCTGAATCGGTTCAGATTTATATATATCTCCCATATATATCTTTCATCCGATATGCCCTTTTAAAGCTGTAGTAGCCACAATTTTGGACCCATCCTTACAAAATTTTGCAGATGTTTTATTTGACGTCGCACTACATGCGAAAGTTGTCATTAAAATCGAACCAGATTAAGGTAAAGTTCCCATAAATATCTTTTAATCGTTTCGACTTTTAAGGCTGACGTAGCTACAATTTTAGTCCGATCTCTACAAAATTTTTCATGAGATGTTTTAATTGACATCCTAATACGTGTGCAAAATTTCATCAAAATCGAATTAGATTTAGATAAAACTCCCATATATATCTTTATTCGTTTCGACTGTAGGCTGTAGACTATAGAAGCCACAATCGTAAGAAAATCGTAGAAGGTATCGATATTTCAATAGGTATGCAAAATTAAAGTCTGACTAAATTTGGACATAAGTGCTATAGATTAAAAGTATTACGTAGACTCGTTTTTATACCCTCCACCATACTCGTATACTAATTTCGTCATTCTGTTTGTAACTACTCGAAATATTCGTCTGAGACCCCATAAAGTACATAAATATTCTTGATCGTCGTGACATTTTGTGTCAATCTAGCCATGTCCGTCCGTCTGTCCGTTCGTCCGTCTGCCTGTCGAAAGCACACTAACTTTCGAAGGGGTAAAGCTAGCCGCACACATACTTCTTATTAGTGTAGATCGGTTGGGATTGTAAATGGGCCATATCTGTTCATGTTTTGATATAGCTGCCATATAAACCGATCTTGGGTCTTGACTTCTTGAGCCTCTAGGGGGTGCAATTATCATCCGATTGGAATGAAATTTTACACGACGTCTTTTGCTATGACTTACAACAACTGTGCTAAGTTAGGTTCAAATCGGTCAATAACCTGATATAGCTGTCATATAAACCGTGTTTTGCTCTGACTTACAACAACTGTGATAAGTTAGGTTCAAATCGGTCAATAACCTGATATAGCTGTCATATAAACCGATCTTGAATCTTGACTTCTTGAGCCACTAGAGGGCACAATTCTAATCCGATTTGAATGAAATTTTGAACGAATTATTTTGTTACGATATAACTAAATAATAACCAATAACTGTGCCGAGTATGGTTCAAATCGGTTCATAACCTGTTATAGCTGTCATATAAACCCATTTGGGGACTTGACTTCTTGAGCTTCTAGAGGGCGCAATTCCTATCCGATTTGGCTGAAATTTTGCATGACGTATTTTAATATGACTTTCAACAACTGTGCCAAATAAGGTTCAAATCGGTTCATAACCTGATATAGCTGCCATATAAACCGATCTGGGATCTTAACTTCTTGAGCCTCTAGAGGTCGCAATTCTTATCCGATTTGCCTGAAATTTTGTACGACAGATCCTCTCATGACTATCAACATACGTGTTTATTATAGTCTGAATCGGTCTGTAGCCTCATACAGCTCCCATATAAATCGATCTCTTTATTTAACTTCTTGAGCCCCCAAAGTACGCAATTCTTATTCGAATTGACTGACATTTTATACAGGTCTCCAATATATAATTTAATTGGGGTCCGAACCGGACCATATCTTGATATCGCTCTAAAAGCAGAGCAAATCTTTTCTTTTATCCTTTTTTTTGCCTAAGAAGAGATGCCGGGAAAAGAACTCGACAAATGCGATACATGGTGGAGCGTATAAAAGATTCGGCCCAGCCGAACTTAGCACGCTTTTACTTGTTTTTTTTTAGATGCTTAGCCTCCATTTGATCCTTTCGATGCTAATAAGCAAAATACGAAATATTATGGCTACCGGTTAACGATAATCTGTCTTGTTCAAAAACCATGTATTGGAGCTGTCTTTCATGCATGTTAAAGTATATAAATCTCGCTGGAGGATATTTTGAAAAACAATAAAACCATTTTTCATGATAAAAATTTGCACTTTCATTATTAGGCCCGAAATTTATAGCAGACTTGTGTAAACTTTATTTTAAGGAAAATTTTCATACCTTTTCCCTTATCGGATTATATCTACTCTAAATTCCATGTAGGCTTCACTAAACTCGGCTTTAAAATCTCTATTTTTGTGAAATGTATGGGAGCTTTATCAAAATATTGATCGATTCGTCCATGGGTTGGAATATACTTTTGCCATATCTAAGTTCTCCTCTACAAGTGTCTAGAACATTTATTACCATCCAGATGAACAGATAAAAAGTTGTGGACTTATTTGCAGTATTTTCAGCATTTAGCTCACTGTGCAATGGTTAGTAAAATCACAGTGCAACCAAAGAACTTTAGAATTGGTTAGTCAAGCATTTGGTTTGTTGAGCGTATGGTTAATGGCATTTTTCATGATTTCCATCAGAAAGCTATATAATTTTGAATTGTACGACATTTACGATCGACCATCGGTTTGTTTCAGTATCTTCCTCATAATATTTTTTATGCAAATGCTTTTAGTCTGTTATCTGCTAATTTAAACAAATTGATTTTTATAAAAGAACTAACTTTTTTGGTTATTGCGATGTCTTCCACACTCTTATTAAAATATTTAAAAGAAGGATTGTCCCAACCTCCTTGAGCGCTCATTTTTTCAATAACGAATTTATTTTTTACTATTTTTATACTTTTTTTTCGGCTGTTTAAAAGTTTTTAAAAACAAGTGCCGTTTCCCGGAGGACTGAACTGACGGACGATTCAATAAATAATACTTAAACAATTAACATCTACGATACAATAAGTACTCTGTTGTAGTAGCAGCTGAACTACATGCAATGGAGGGCGGTTTGAGGTAACAGAATTCAGTTAGTCGGCAAAAGCTGTGGCCGAAAGAACTTTTCGCACACCTCCAATTTGAAATTTTATGTCAAAAATCTCGATACTATGAGAACAGTTCAAAATGTCTGTGCTAACTGATTAAAGACTTCGCATATTTTTTGCAAAGCGTATGAGTAATTTTTGCCACAACTGTATCTGAATAAATCTATGTCATCTTTTTAATAGATGCTTAGTTTATTCGCAATAACAAGTGGTTTTTACCTGTTAATTGAGGGGATTCCAAATAATTTTATTGTTGTGAATTCTAATATTTTTTTCTTACTAGACACAAAGTGTGACTAATTCGAAATACGGCTGCTCGCGTTTTTGAATGATCACAAAAAACAAGTAAAAAGGCGTTTGGATACCCACCACCTCAGATATATACATAAATCACCTTTCGTCAAAATCCGGTAAAAAATGCATACCTTATGCCCCATAGCAGCTGTACCGAAATATGTACCGATTTGGACCAAATACTAATAAGTACAAGTTATTGTTCAATTGTGTAACAAAATATTGGTCTTTTAAGTAGCTATATCATACAGGGTGGCTGATGAAAGCCGCTACCAAAAAAAAATGTAATAACTTTTTTTCTATTTAATAATAATAATTTAATAATTAATTTAATTAATTAATTAATTAATTTAATTAATAATAATTTAATAATTAATTTAATAATTTAATTTAACATGAATAAAAGAAAAATGTATTCCATACACCGAAAAAAAAATGTAGCAATATTCATCATTGTAGCAATATTCATCAGCCACCCTGTATATAAACCAATGTGCACTATTTACGACACGGATGTCGAAAACATACGTCAGCGTGTTAAATTTCAGTGAAATCGGAATATAAATGCGCCTTTTATGGGGCCAATCCTTTAAATCGAGAGATCGGTCTATATGGCAGCTATATCCAAATCTGGACCGATCTGTGCCATATTGCAGAAGTATATCGAGGGGCTTAACTTAACTCACCGTCCCAAATTTCGGCGACATCGGAAAATAAATGCGCCGTCTATGGGCCCAAAGCCTTAAATAGAGAGATCGGTCTATATGGCAGCTATATCCAAATCTGGACCCATCTGAGCCAAATTGAAGAAAGATATAGAGTGGCCTAACACAACTCACTGTCCCAAATTTCAGCAAAATCGGATGATAAATGTGGCTTTTATGGGCTTAAGACCCTAAATCGGCGGATCGGTCTGTATGGCAGCTATATTCAAATCTGGACCAAATTGAAGAAGGATATCGAAGATCCTAACGCAACTCACTGTCCCAAATCTCGGCAACATCGGACAATAAATACGTCTTTTATGGGCTCAAAATCTTAAATCGAGAGACCGGTCTATATGGCAGCTATATCCAAATCTGGACCCATCTGAGCCAAATGGAAAAAAGATATCGAGTGGCCTAAGTGGAGAGATCGGTCTATATGGCGTCTAGACCGATCTAGATCAAATTAAAGAAGGATGTCGAGTGGCCTATCACAACTCACCGGATAATAAATGTGGCTTTTATGGCCCCAAAACCCTAAATCTGTGGATCGTTCTATATGACAGCTATATCCAAATCTGGACCGATCTGGACCAAATTGAAGAAGGAAATCGAAGGGCCTAACATAACTCACTGTCCAAATTTCAGTAAAATCGGATAATAAATGTGGCTTTTATGGGCCTAAGAACCAAAATCAGCAGATCGGTCTATATGGGGGCTACATCAAAACATAGTCCGATTTAGCCCATCTTCAAACTTAACCTGCTTATGGGCAAAAACAAAAGAATCTGTGCAAAGTTTCAGCTCAAAATCTCTTTCTTAAAGACTGTAGCGTGATTTCAACAGACAGACGGACGGACATGACTAGATCGTCTTAGATTTTTACGCTGATCAAGAATATATATACTTTATAGGGTCGGAAATGGATATTTCGATGTGTTGCAAACGGAATGTCAAAATGAATATACCCCCATCCTTCGGTGGTGGGTATAAAAATAAAATAAGTTTCTGTCTGTAGCATTTTACCTCTCCGACCTACAATCTTCGAAAGGACAAAATTGGAGATATAAGCATATAACTTATGATCCATTAATTTAAACACTACAAAATGATCTAGAGGGAAACATAGGCTTTCACGAACAAGCTGTTGTTGGTCCGCACCTCTAATACAGGATTAGATACAACATAACAAAGTTGATCACTTTTGACCTCTCCAACCTTCTGGAGGCTACAACTTTTAAAATGTTTAACAGATTTACATGATTTTTTTTTCTGATAAAGAAGTTGTATTAAAAAATTTTATTCAATGCCTATCAGTACATATGTAAAACAAATAAAAAATCCTATGAATATCTTTAGCAGTTTAAAGATGACAGCGTTTTAAATACGCAAAGGCAAATTTGCGCTTGAACATTCCTTTAAGGAAAATTGGAAAATGGGCAAACTTCTTGCATATCAATGAGTGCTGTCCGATTGAAGTTTAAGCTCAATGATAAGGGGCCTCCTTTTTATAGCCGAGTCCGAACGCCAAGCCGCAGTGCGACACCTTTTAGGGGAGAAGATTTTACATGGTATAATACCTCACTAATGTCGCCAACATTAGGAGGAATAACCACCACAGAAATTTTTATCTAATATTTACGCCAGGATTTGAACCCAGTTGTTTAGCGCCATAATCGGACATGCTAACCATTGCACAAAATATTTAATAAATGAAATATTTCCAAAAAAGGAAAAGCGTGCCAGGCCGAATCTTGCATACCCTCCATCATGGGTCGCATTTGTCGAGTTCTTTTCGCGGTATTTCTTTTTATATGATGAAAGAAAAGAATTGCTATGATATTGGAGCTGTAATATCAAGTTATTTTACGATTCGGGCCATAATTGGACTGAATGTTGGAGACCGTGGTAGAAGTCGTCGTATAAAATTTAAGCCAATTCGAATAAAAATTGCTTTCTTTAGGGGCTCAAGAAGTAAAATAAGGTGATCAGTTTATGTGGGAGCTGTACCAAGCTATAGACGGATTCAGACCATAATTGACACGTACATTGAAGGTCAGCCAAATCGGATTATAATTGCGACCTCAAGAAGTCAAGATCCCAAATCGTTTTATATGACAGCTATATCAGGTAATGGACCAATTAAAACCATATTTGCCACAGTTGTTAGAAGTCATAACAAAACACTTCTTGCAAAGTTTCAGCCAAATCGGATAAGAAGACAAGATTCAAGATGGGTTTATATGGCAGCTATATCAGGTTATGTACCGATTTGAACCATACTTTGCATAGTTGCTGGATGTCATAACAAAACACATCGTTCAAAATTTCAGCCAAATCGAATAAAAGTTGCGCACTCTTGAGGCTGAAGAAGTTAAGACCCCAGTTCGGTTTCTATAACAGTTACATCAGGTTATGGACCGATTTGACCGTGCATCCGACAGACAGACGGACGGACATGGTTCGATCGACTTAAAATGACATGACGATCAAGAATAGATATACTTTATGGGGTCTCAGACGAATATTTCGAGGAGTTACAAACAGAATGACGAAATAAGTATACCTGTATCCTATGATGTAGGGTATAAAAAGAAGAATACTGGCTGATAATTTATAATTTTTATACCCTCAACCATAGTATAGGGGTATACTAATTTCCTCATTCCGTTTGAAACACCTAGAAATATGCGTCTTAAACCCAATAAAATATATATTCCTGATCGTCATGACATTTTAAGTCAATCGAGCCATGTCCGTTCGAATGTCGTTCGAAAGCACGCTAACTTCGAAGGAATAACGTCATGCGCTTGAAATTTTGCACAAATGCTTCTTTTTAGTGTAGGTCAGTTGGGATTGTAAATGGGCCAAATCGGTCCATGTTTTAATAAAGCTGCCATATAAACCGATCTTGGGTCTTGACTTCTTGAGCTTCTAGAGGGCGCAATTCTTGTCCGATTTGGCTGAAATTTTGCACATATCGTTCTGTTATGACTTTCAACAACTGTGTTAAGTATGGTCTAAATCGGTTTATAACCTGAGACTGCTCCCATATAAACCGATCTCTCGATTTGACTTTCTGAGCCTCTTGAGGGCGCAATTAGAGCTCGAATTGCCTGAAATTTCGGAGATGACATTTTTCTATGTCAATAACTTGATGTAAAACATGCAAATGTTACCCATGAACATTCCACAAGGGAACAGGGGCAAACTTCTCACATATCAATGAGTGCAGTCCGATTCTAGTTTAAGCTCTATGATAAGGTGCCTCCTTTTTATAGCCGAGTCCGAACGGCGTGCCGTAGTGCGACACCTTTTTTGGAGAGAAGTTTTATATGGCATACTACCTCACAAATGTTGCCAGCATTAGGAGGGAAAACCACCGCTGAAAACTTTTTTCTGATGGTCTCGCCAGGATTCCAACCATCGCGTTCAGCGTCGTAGGCGGACATGCTAACCTCTGCTCTATGGTGGTTCAATAACTTGATGTAGCTCATATATATATATATATATATATATATATATATATATATATATATATATATATATAAATATATATAAAAAATATATATATATATATATATATAAATATATATAAAAAAAAGTCATTCAAAGAACTTGACAAATACTATCCATGGTGGAGGGTATATTAGATTGGGCCCTGTCGAACTTAGCACGGTTTCACTTGTTTTGTTATTTACTTACAAATTTGCTAGTGTAGATATAGAGAAGTTAATGTAGTTCATATATTGCAATGCAATACTGCAATGGTTGGGTTTTTTAAATAAATGGAATGGAAATGGTGTCGTCTACCACAATTTTCTTTTTAGATATGTCATTAACCACTTTATATGCATGAACACGTTTGGCATTTAAATTTTATGGAAAAACATGAAATCCATTGTTTAAGGGTTGGCGCTCTATTTAAACTCCATAAAAAAAGCGTATTAGCTTAAAACATTTGAAATAAATAAATGCTTTATTTACGCTAATGGCTTAAAAGGAGAACCTTGAAACAATTACAGTCGGACCTCGATAATCCGAGATGCTCGTGACCGAAGGCATTACGGACAATCGATTTTCCCGGATAATGGAGTAATCATTTTTTACACATATTTTTAAAAACATTTGCCTTGGCCTGAAATGCCAGTGAAGCCAGGGCTCTTCAAGGAGTAAAAAAAAAACAAGTTATAGCCCGATTCGGACCATAAATGAATGCTGAACTTTTTAGAAGTCATTGTGTAATATTTCAGTTCATTCGGATAAGAATTGCGCCTTGTAGGGGCTGAAGAAGCAAAATCGGGATATAGGTTTATATGGGAGCTGTATCAAGCTATCGATTCAGACCATATAAGACACGTATGTTGAAGGTCATGAGAGAAGCTGTTGTAAAAAATTTCAGCTAAATCGGATGAGAATTGCGCCCTCTAGAGGATCAAGAAGTCAAGACCCAGATCGGTTTATATGGCAGCTATATCAGGTTCTATACCGATTTACGCCATACTTAGCACAGTTATTGGACGTCATAACAAAACACCTCATGCAAAATTTCAGCCAAATCGGTTGAGAATTGCGCTCACTATTGGCTCAAGAAGTCAAGATCCAAGATCGGTTTATATGACAGCTATACCAGATTATGAACGGATTTGAATCAAACTAAACACAGTTATTGGAAGTGCTACTAAAACACTACGTGCAAATTTTCAATAAAATCGGATAAGAATTGCGCCCTCTAGAGGCTCAAGAAGTCAAGACCCAAGATCGGTTTATATAGCAGCTATATCTAAACATGGACCGATTTAAACCATTCTAAGCGTAGTTGTTGGAAGTGATACCAAAACACTACGTGCAAAATTTTAATAAAATCAGATTAGAATTGCGCCCTCTAGAGGCTCAAGAAGTCAAGATCCAAGATCGCTTTCTATGACAGCTATACCAGATTATGAACCGATTTGAACCATACAATACACGTCGTGCAAAATTTCATTCCAATCAGTCAAGATCCAAGATCGGTTTATATGGCAGTTATATCAAAACATGGACCGATATGGCCCATTTACAATACCAACCGACCTACACTAATAATAAGTATTTGTGCAAATTTGAAGCTGCTGGCTTTACTTCTTTGGAAGTTATCGTGCTTTAGACAGACAGACGGACAGACTGACAGACGGACGGACAGACGGATGGACATGGCTAGATCGACATAAAATGTCGCGACGATCAAGAATATATATGCTTTATGGGGTCTCAGACGAATATGGGGTCTCAGAGTAGTTACAAACAGAATGACGAAATTGGTATACCCCCAATTCTATGGTGGAGGGTATAAAATCAACTAGCAAGAAATATGCCGCGTGAGAAGTGGTAGAGATATCTCTTTTAAATGGTTAGAGCTGAGGCGTTAACGAGATCGTGAGCAAAATTTCAAGGCCTTATGTTGTGCGGGCGCCTTTTGGCAGACACCTCAAGTTGGTCGCCTCGGTATTTCGAAAAATTGATCGGGCTGCCAAATCTTCATTTATGGTCTAATTTGCAAATTTGTTTTTTTAATGGAAAAATTCTAAGAAGAAATTAAATAGAGATATCTTAGCAATTCTGAATTGAATTTTGTAGATAGAAGTGTTTTAGAAAACCAATTCTGCCCGAATTTTTTTTTTCTTCAAAAATCCCCAAAATACCCCTTCCAAGCAAAGTTGGTTTCAAAATCGCCATTTTTTAGTAAATTTGTTGTGGCTAAAAATATTTTTAGGAGGAAAATTTTTTTTGCTAGGGTTTAGAAGACGATTGCACCCCGGTAGCTGGGTTGGTAGCGTGCTTGTATTACCAGTGCAGGGGTCGTGGGTCCGATTCCCGCTTGAAGCCTTGAGCTGTCGCTACTGTGGTCTCACAATGGACCTAAAATTGTCTAAGTGAGTCTGTAAAGGATCACTCTTATCTTACCTAACCTAACCTAGGTGACATATGGAGTAAAAAAACATGTGCCCAATTGGGGGATCTAGGGTTTGGAAATTTTTAACTCGAGGGGTTTTTCCATTTTTATACCCCACACCACCACTGTGGTACAGGGTATTATAGATTTGTGCATTTGTTTGCAACTCTAAGAAGCAGAAGAGCTCGATAAGTATATGGAATCACTTCCTGATTCGATTTAGCTATGTCCGTCTGTCTGTCCATGTATTCTTGTAATCAAGGTACAGGTCGCATTTGTTGTCCGATTTTCACAAAATTTTACATAAGTGTCTTTTTTGGTTTAAGGACGAACGCTATTGATTTTGAAAAAAAATCCGTCCAGATGTAGATATAGCTCCCATATATATCTTTCATCCGATGTGCCCTTTTAAAGCTGTAGAAGCCACAATTTTGGTGCAATCTCTACCGATTTTGGCATGAAATGTTTCGTGTGACGTCCCAAAATGTTTGCAAAATTTTATTGAAATCGGTCCAGATTTAGATATAGCTCCCATATATATCTTTCATCCGATTTGCCGAAAGCTGTAGGAGCCACAATTTTAGTACGATCTCTACTAAATTTTACATGAAATGGTTCCTGTGACGTCCCACTATGTGTGCAAAATTTCATCATAATCGGATCAGATTTATATATAGCTCTCATAAATATCTTTCATCCGATATGGTCTCTTAAGGCTGTAGCAGGCACAATTTTGGTCTGGTCTTTACAAAATTTGGCGTGGATCTTTTTATTCAACGTCCTCATATGTTCCATAAAAATCGGTCCAGATTTAGATATAGCTCACATATATATTTTTCATTCGATATGGCCTTCTAAGGCTGTAGAAGCCACAATTTTTTCCGATCTTTACAAAATTTGGCATGGGCCGTTTTCTTCAATGCTTTCATATTTAAGCAAAGTTTCATAAAAATCGGTCCAGATGTAGATATAGCTCCCATAAATATTTTTCATCCGATATGGTCCGATCTCTACAAAATTTTTCTTGAGATGGTTTGATTGACATCCCAATACGTGTGCAAAATTTCATCAAAATCGATTAAAACTCCCATATGTATCTTTTATGCGTTTCGACTTTTAAAGCTGTAGAAGCCACAATTTTCGTACCATCGTAAAAATCGTATATTTCAATAGGTATGCAAAATTAAAGTCTGACTAAATTTGGATCTAAGTGCTATCTATTAAAAGTATTACGTATACTCGGTGGTGTAGGGTGTTATATAGCGCAACTCCACCCGACTTTTGCCTTTCCTTACTGGTTTTAATTAAAAATTATCTATTTTGAAGAACATATAGGACCCGTTTTATTTACTTCAAATTTTATTTACAATGCATCTACAATATGTTCTCTTTACAAAAAAAGAAAATTGAAGCATTTTTTTTCAATAAAGACTAATCAATGAAAATACTTTTTTTGAACGAAAAATACCAAAAATACAATTTTTTCCAATTTTTTGACTTCCAAACTGTATAAATTTTAGCTGAATAAACAGATGTGGACACTTGTCGCGACAAAGTCGTTGTAATTTGTCACGAATCCAAATCATGCACAAAAATGAAAATCGAAGCACAAGGGTTTTGGCAAATCGCAAAATACGAAGCAGACCTCGGTCAAAATTGCTCAAAAAAACTAAAGTCAAATATCTCTGAGACCATTGGAGACATTTAAGACCACAAGCAAACTTTTTTGTATAGATTTTTGAGCACTATTTGTAAATAATATAAATGAAAATTTGGCAGCCCGCACAATGTTTCGAAATACCGAGGTGATCAATTTTAGGGCCTGCCAAAATACGTCCGGAAACTCTTTGAAATTTTGCACACGATCTCGTTGACACCTTAGCTCTAACCATTTCAAATTTCAAAGAGATATCTCTACCCGTTTTCTCACGGCATATTTTTTACAAGTGTTTTTTTTTATTTTCGCCCACTGTGCGCTGTACGACTCTCCTTATAAAAGCAAGCCCCTTATCATTGAGCTTAAACATATATCGGATTGCACTCATTGATATGAGAGAAGTATCCCCTGTTCCTTAATGGAATGTTCAATAGTAAATAAGTAGTAGTAGTAAGCTTTTTTAATGGCTTTATAAAAAGCGGGAGCTTTGTTAAAACTCATTAAAAATATTGGCCAAACACTTTTTCCAATAACTAACGCCTTGCACTTGACTGTACCAGCAGCATTAGCACATAATAATACAGTTAGCCTCTCCTTTGTCCATCTATTACTCCTTCAACACGGCATAACAAACTGCTGTGTTGCAAACACTTCAAAAAAAGTTTCATCTCCATTATAAATTTGTCTTATTTGTCCAAAGTGGCATGGGGCGGATTAATATCTGCAACAACTTTTCAACCTAGTTTTTACCTTGAAATAAATTTATTAAATTTTTCACAAACTTTTTGACAACTACAAGTTCAGCTGAGGATTTTTCTCCTTCAGCCGTATGCTTGTGAATTTCATTTCGATTTTTAAACTTTTGCAACCAGCCGTTAGAATATTCATATTTCGAACTTATCTTCAACTTTGACTCGAATACTTTAGCTTTCTTTAAATAAGTCCACTTTTAGTTCTTTTTAATACCCAAAAACCCTTCCCTTCTTCGATTGATCTTCATTTTGTTTTTCAACTAAAAGATGATTTTTCAGCTATTATCTTTTTTTGGCAATACTGGTTTAAACAGCTCACGCAAGTTTTGTTTCATAGTCAAACATCTTCAGTTTGGTCTATAATTCGTCTATAATTCGTCTTAAAAACTAACAACGCTTGCAAAATATTGAATTTATCAAAATGCGCACCCTGTTAAGAAAGTTCACCGCGCGCCTCTTCGATTCAGCGACGAAGCTCATTCATGGGTACGTAAATAATCACAATTTTCGATTTTGGAGTGAAGATCACCCAGAAGCATTGTAAGAGCTACCAATGCATCTAGAAAAAGTCACAGTTTGGTGAGGTTTATGGGCTGGTGGCATCATTGGACTATACTTCTTCAAAGATGATGCCTATCGTAGCTTAGGCTAGGTTTAAGTGGCAGTCTGCCATCAGACTCACTTAGCTTTTTTGTCCATTTAATACCACAGGAACAGAAGAAGGAAAATGCCTTCTATTGTAGTTCCTACCGTTGAACCATCCTGACCGCTTTAAAAAGTCCAATAACTTGCGAATGTTCACATCCGCTAAATCAGAAAGGTTCTCAAAGAAATGAGAACCTTAGGTGGAACTCCTTCCGACTGCTAGTGCAGGACACACACACAAAAGGTGTTATAAAGTCTCTTCAATGTCCTCACAGCTTCTGCAAAAGTCGTTGCTGGCAACATTCAGTATGTCAGCATGTTTTCCGATTAGACAGTAACCTGTCATGACGGACACAATGATTTATACGTTTGTTCTAGCCAATGACAGCAAAGCAGTAAACCTCTTCAAGTCTAGATTAGGCCACATAGTTTTGGAATGCTCACAATCCCCTCTTTGTGACCATATATCATTCGTTGCCCTTCGGACATTGTCCTGATAACTTAGATTACATGTCACCAGAGGCATATCCACAGATTCCAGTATCCCTGGAATTTGTAGGGTAGTTCCTAGTCTCGCAAGCTCGTCCGCTTTACAATTCGCTGGGATATCTCTGTTCAACTATCTCATTGAGAAATCTGCGACAGTCGAGGGCGGTTTTTGTGTTCAGAAATACGTTCTCCAGGGATTTAATGGCCGCCTGGCTGTCTGAGAATATATTTATGCCAATCGTTGTTATGACATTATATGTTAGCCATTCCCCCATTTCTTTAATTTCAATGATCTCCGCTTGATACACACTGCACTGGTCGGGTAACCTTTTCGATATGACCAGTTCTAGATCTTTAGAATACACCCCAAGGCCAACCTGTTCGTTTAGTTTGGAACCATCCGCATAGAAGTCTATGTAACTTTTGTTACCAGGGATATCGTTATTCCAATCGGTTCTATCAGGAATAGTGGCACAGAACTTTTTTTTATCAAAAAGCGGCTCAGGTAGAGTGTAACCCACACTGCCTGGAACATCGGATATTGTATCAAGGATAACACAGTGTCCATAGCTGCCACATGACCAATGAGAAAGCTCCCTTAACCTCACGGCAGTGGTCGCTGCAATTTGTCAAGCCACAATGTCAAGAGGCATAAGATGTAGCCTTTAATTCAGTGCATCAGATGGTGTCGTCCTCAGTGCGGATGTGATGCTCAAACAAGCCATCCTTTGAATCCGCCTAAGTATTGAGCAGCAGGTGAACTTTTGAAGCGCCGTCCACCAGACCACAAAACCATATAGAATCATATATCTGAGAAATGCAGTATATACCCAATGCATGACACGCGGTCTAAACCCCTAACTTTTGCCAATGGCTGTCTTGCAGGCGTATAGGGCAAAAGTGGCCTTTCTTGCCCTTTCTAAAATGTTGGATTTGAAGTTAAATTTCCTATCCAGCAAAACACCCAGGTATTTTGCGCTTTCTGTAAATGAAATATTCTCTCCACCCAAGGAGACAGGTTCCACTGTAGGCAACTTGCATCTCCTGCTGAAAAGAACTACTTCTGCACGGATTTATACCCAGACCACTTTCGGTAGCCCACTTTGCTGTTGCACGTAGAGCTTCTTGAGGTATATCTCTTAGAGTGCTGGGAAACTTTCCCCTAACCGCAATTGCCACATCATCATCATACGCGACCACTTTTACACCTTTTTCTTCCAGAGAAATAATATAGTGTTAATGGCTATATTCCAAAGTAGAGGAGAGGATTCATCTGCTGACTCATGTTTTTGGATCTACAGATCCCAAACCTGCCGTAATGCATGTTTTAGTAAATAAGTTATTAATAACTAACTTACTACCGTGAGTTATCTTACGGTAGAGTTAACGCCTATAAACTCCAACTCCTTCATGATTGACGTCGGATTTACAATATTGAAAGCACCTTCAATGTCAAGAAATGCTACCATTGTATATTTCGTGACAGCGTGAGAACCCTCTATGTAGCCGACTAGGTCGTGAAGGGCAGTTTCAGTGGATTTGCCTTTACTATATGCATGCTGCTGCCGCGACAAGCGATCTCCAGGGATCTTTGCCCTAAGATACGTCTCTATCAATCTCTCAAGAGTCTTCCACATAAAGGATGACGGACTAATTGGACGACAATCTTTCGCCTTCTTGTGGTAGGGTTTTCTTGCTTTCGGACGAAAATCTTTCGCCTTCTTGTGGTAGGGGTTTCCTGCTTTCGGAATGAAAATAACCTTCGTGTCCCTCCATTCCACAGGTATATATGACATTCTGATACAAGCGAAGATTATCTCCCTAAGCCAGGGAACCAGTCTATCAGACATAGCTTATAATTCAACCGGTGATACATCATCAGGGCTTGGCGACTTAAAGGAGTCGAAACTTCTTATCGCCCAAACGATTTTCGGCTCAGACACGATTTCCCTAATGGCTTCCAACGAATGCATACCAGTGACGACCTCTTCTGGTACCCCGTTGTCCGTTGGAGAATTTCCCAGGAAATGTGTATTAACGAGTAGTTCTAGTGTTTCCTCACTAGACATTGTCCATACATTCTCTGACCTCTGAATATACCCGACCATAAAAGGTCTTGTGGACAGAATCTTCCTTAGTCCAGAGGCCTCAGATGTATCCTTCACGGAGCTGCAGAATTCTACCTAGGATTTGTTCTGTTCTGACATAAAGTTAATTTTCATTCCAAAAGCACGAAAACATTACCACACTAAAGCGAAAGATATTCGTCCAACTAGTCTGTCATCCTTTATGCTGAAGACTTTAGAGAGGTTGGTAGAAACCTATTTTAGGGTTAAGATTGCTGGAGATCGCCTGTCTCGGCAACATCATGCATATTGTAAGGGAAAGTCCACTGAAACAGCCCTTCACGATCCCAGTCGTCTACATGGAGGGTTCTCTTACTACCAAAAGTGTTGTATACGTAAATTCGTTTAAGACCGAAATTCTTATTTTCAGCAAGAGTTACAAGTTGCTCACAGTGGCACCTGTCTCCTTTGGAGGAAAGAATGTTCCATTTACTGAAAGCGCAAAATTACCTGGGTGTTTTGAATTCAACTTCAAATCAAACAATTTGGATAAGGACAGAAAGGCAAATCTTCCTTGTTGAGGGTTTTAAACCACGTGTTATTCATTGGGCTTATAGTGTATTTGTTAGACCTACAATATTATATGGTATTGTGGTCTGGTGGTCGCCACATCAAAAGTCCACCAATTGTTTAATACTCAGCCGGATCCAAAGGATGGCTTGTTTTTGCATCACAAACGCACTGAAGACGACACCATCTGATGCTAGACTTTAATGCTACACCTAATGCCTCACGACAAATTCTGCGACCATTGCTGTGAATCTAAGGGAGCATTCTCTTAGGTCATGGGGTGGCTACGGACACTGTGTTATCTTTGATACAATGCCCGATGTTCCAGGCAGAGTGGATTCCTGGATTGCCTGAGCTGCTTTTTGATAAAAATTACTGTAGCACTTTTCTTGATAGAACCGATTCCAACTACAATATCCCTGGTAATAAAAGTTATATAGAATATCGAAGGGTTATCTTACTACTGAATTGTGTATAAAGCGGAGATCTTAGCAATGGCTTAGATATAATGGCATAATATCTTCTCAGACAGTCGTTTAATCGCTAGGGAATATATTTCTGAATTCAAAAACTGCACTTGACTGTCGTAGATTTCTCAACGAGATGACTGAACAGTTCAAAATTCACCTGTTCTGGGTGCCGGGCCACGGAGATATCCCAGAATTGTAAAGCGGGCAAACTTGCGAGACTATGCACTATCTTACACATTCCAGGGAAACTGGAATCTGTGGGTATGCCTCTAGCGACATCTAAGCTAAGTTTTCAGGACCAGGGGGCTGTGAGCATTCCAGAGCTATGTGGCGTAATTTAGACTAGAAGAGGTCTACCGCTTTGCTGTCACTGGCTAGAACAGACGTCTCAGTCATTGTGTCCGTTATGACAGGTCACTGTCTAATCGGAAAACATTCTTACAGACTGAAGGTTGCCAGCGACGACATTTGCAGAAGCTGTAAGGACATCGAAGAAGAAGAGACTATATAACACCTTCGGTGTGTGTGTTCCGCACTGGCAGTCAAGAGGAGTTCCACATTAGGTTCTCATTTCTTTGAGAACCTGTCTGATTTAGCGGATGTGAACATTCGAAAATTTTTGGGGTTTTTAAAGCGATCTGGATGGTTCCTGTTCCTATGGTATCATTATGGACGAAAACGTATAACTGAGTCTGTTGTAAAACCACCACTTAAACCTTAAACATAGAATGCTCATTTGTTCGAAATTGGGTTATATAGTTCTTTAAAGGAATTTGAGTTGTATATGCAAATTATTTTTATGTTGAGTTCGTGGGCATAAATAAAAAAATTATTCACTTTTTGATTATCTCAATTTTTTAATTATTTATTTTAATTTAAGCACATTTGAATCATCACTAACATTCTGATCTCCATCTTCTACAGGATCATCATTTGAGCTGACATAAGAAGGATTTTCAATTCCTGTGCGTTGTTTATACATTTTCGAAATTTACTTAATTTAACATTCAAGCTTTTAACACCAATAACGTTGCCCGGAAAACTGATTTCTCAAATGAATCTGCTTGAGTTACGATATAATTTAGAATGAATGTTGCATATTTGTATAGACAAATGAGTGATGATAAGAGGTGTAAAATTTTACGACAACTTGAGATAACAGGCAGCACTCGGTCTATTCTCTCAGTTATAGCTAGGGAAGTACATAAACTATGAAGTGACATCTTAAATAATGGTTAACCGAGTGTAGACTTTTTTATACCCTCCACCATAGGATGGGGGTGTACTAATTTCGTCATTCTGTAACACCTCGAAATATGCGTCTGAGACCCCATAAAGTATAAATATTCTTGATCGTCATGCCATTTTAATTCGATCTAGCCATGTCCGTCCGTCTGTTTGTCGAAAGAACGCTAACTTTCGAAGGAGTAAAGCTAGCAGCTTGAAATTTTGCACAAATACTTCTTATTAGTGTAGGTCAGTTGGGATTGTAAATGGGCTATATCGGTCCATGTTTTGGTATGGCTGCCATATAAACCGATCTTGGATCTTGACTTCTTGAGCCACTAGAGGGCACAATTCTTATCCGATTTGGCTGAAATTTTGCATGAGGTATTGTATTATGACTTCCAACAACTGTGCTGAGTATGGTTGAAATTGGTCCATAACCTGATATAGCTGTCATATAAAACTATCCGGGGTCTTGACTTCTTGCGCGTTTAGAGGGCGAAATTCCTATGCGATTTTTCTGAAATTTTGCACAACGTGTTTCGATATGATTTCCAACAAATGTACTAATTATGCTTTAAAACGGTCAATAACTTGATATAGCTGCCATATAAACCGATCTTGAATCTTGACTTCTTGAGGCACTAGAGGGCGCAATTCTTATCCGATTTGGCTGAAATTTTGCATGAGGTGTTTTGTTTTGACTTTTAATAGCTGAGTTAAATATGGTTCAAATCGATCCCTAACCTGATATAGCTGCCATATAAACCGATCTGGGATCTTGATTAATTGAGCCTCCAGATGGCGTAATTATTATCCGATTTAGCTGAAATTTTGTACAACGGCTTCTCCCATAATCTTCAACATACTTGTCAAATATGGTCCGAATCGGTCCATAGCCTGATACAGCTCTCATATAAACCGATCTCTCCATTTTACTTCTTGAACCCCTAAAAGGCGCAATTCTTAGTGGAATTGGCTGAAATTTTACACAACACTTCTAATATTGTCTCCAGCATTCAATTCAATTATGGTCCGAATCGGACTATAACTTGATATAGCTCCAACATTAAATCAGTAATTTTCTTTTATCCTTTGTTTGCCTAAAAGAAAATATCGGGAAAAGAACTCGACAAATGCGATCTATGGTGGAGGGTATATAAGATTCGGCCCGTCCGAACGTAGCACGCTTTTACTTTTTTATCTTTAGTTTGTAATTCAATTATTTTCTTTGGAATCTCTTAAATTCTAACGTAATTTTTAGTTTATTAGTCAAGTAAAGTGACTCATTTATATGAGGTCTGAAAAAAATTCCTAAAGTACTTTACTTTGTACTTTTATTATAGGTTCAGAATTTTTATGTTATTCCCTACACGCGAAAAAATACTATTTAATTGAAAACAAAACTGCAACAACACCTGAAATGGTTCGGCGAGTGAATTCAACGCCGAATTCAACGAAATCCTCTGTGCAGTGCCTATGAAATGGCTAAAGATTTGAAAATATCCCATCAAAAGATGCAGCATACATTGAAAAATGAGCTCGAGGCCTTACAAGTTCCAGAAGGTACAAGTATGACTTAAATCAGCAAAGGGTTTGTTCCACTTGCACCAATGTAGTGAATTTCTGAACATAGTTTCTTTGACGTAAACTTCCAAAATAATTGTGTTTACTTCACCGAGCGCACCTACTTCAATTTGATTAAACGAACGGTCAAACGAAGTAGTTTTCCTTTTCAAGTGATGGTATGAGCAACATAGACCGCCGATTAACACCCCCAAGCACCTTCGCCATTGAGCCCAGCGACAAAGTAAATGCGATGTCGGTAAAACATTTTCATAGCTGCTTTAGAGCCGTGGACCGGCAGACAATTCGGTCGTAGACCATGGACGTACAGACAAGACTAAATCTATAATCTAAATCTGAATCAAGAAAGGCTTAACAAATATGTTCCGCACTACATTTCGTCCACACAAAGTTGCTGTGCATTAAGCCAGATGCCAATCTGATGGACCTTCTATTATGACCAATTTAGAGAGCAAGGCATGAACCAATATGACGGCTGCTATTTAAGTTTCTGGCCTGGGCAACACTAAGTGTTGCTAGGTGCAATCTGACTTTTCATACCCACCACCGAAGGTTGAGCGTATATTCATTTTGTCATTCCGTTTGCAATACAACGAAATATCCATTTCCGACCCTATAAAGTATATATATTCTTGATCAGCGTAAAAATCTAAGACGATCTAGCCATGTCCTTCTGTCTGTCTGTTGAAATCACGCTACAGTCTGTAAAAGTGGAGATATTGAGCTGAAACTTAGCACAGATTCTTTTTTTGTTCATAAGCAGGTTAAGTTCGAAGATGGGCCAAATCGAACTATATCTTGATATAGCACTCACTGAGATCGATCCGCCGATTTAGGGTCTTAAGCCCACAAAAGTCACATTTATTATCTGATTTTGCCAAAATTTGAGACCATAAGTTATGTTAGACCCTTGGACACCCTTCTTCAATTTAGCCCAGATCGGTCTAGATTTGGATATAGCTGACATATAGATCAATCTCTCTATTTAAGGTCTTTGGCCCATAAAAGGCGCATTTATTGTCAGATTTTGAAGATGGGCTATATCGGACTATATCTTGATATAGCCCTCACAGAGACCGATCAGCCGAATTAGGGTCTTAAGCCCATAAAAGTCACATTTATTATCCGATTTTGCCGAAATTTGAGACCATGAGTTATGTTAGACCCTTGGACATCCTTCTTCAATTTGGCACAGATCGGTCTAGATTTGGATATAGCTGCCATATAGACCGACCCTCCGATTTAGGGTCTTAGGCCCATAAAAACCACATTTGTTATCCGATTTTGCTGAAATTTGGGACAGTGAGTTTTGTTAGGCCCTTCAACATTCAAGGTCATCCAGTGGAAAAAAATTGTTGGTATGTGGACAAGAAATCCACGCTGCAATAAAACAAACGCTCATACATTTGAAAAAGTGACACAGCCAGTAGGACAAAATGTCAGGATTGGTTAATGTGTTGTACGCATTTCATAGAGGTTATTTCGAGAGAGAGGTTACACCTACAGATTTCAGATTGATGATGACCCCAATCCTAACCAAGGGGTTCTTAATTTTTCCATTGTATAAAATTTTCGATCATTAAGCTCAAAGAGAAATTAATACATCTTTAGAAAAATTATCTTCTCCCTAACGGGCAAAAAAATTAGAAACAAGTAAAAGTGTGCTAAGTTCGGCCGGACCGAATCTTGGGAACCCACCACCATGGATTCTGCTAAAAATGTATACAAAATAAATTAAGTTGTAGGGCATAATTTTATTCTACATACCAAACTGCTGTCAAACGAGCAAAATTTAAAGCTTCTAAGAACCGAACAAGAGAGACCGGTTTATCTGGGAACTATATCAGATTATAGACTGATTTTGGCCGTACTTGGCACAGTTTTTGGAAGTCATAACAAAACACTATATGCAAAATTTCAGCCAAACCGAACAAATATTGCGATTTGTAAAGGCTCAAATCGGGAGATCGGTTATATTGGGACTATATTAGGTTATAGACCGATTTGGACAGTACTTAACACAGTTGTTGGAAATCATAACAGAACACTGCACGCAAAATCGGGCGAAAATTGCTGTTAACAAGGGTTTAAGGAGTTAAATCGTGAGATCGTTTTATGTATAATGGGTACCAAAAGCGGCCCCCAAAGAACCCATGTTACGATCAGGAGTTCCAAAAAGCTACTGAAGCTGAGAATGCGGCATATAGGTCAACTTTTCAGCCAGTAGCAATTCGCCTGGCGAAGGAGAGATATCGGGAGAATAGAAGAGAGGAGAAACGTCTCTTCCGCAAGTAAAAGAAGAAGAAAATGGAAAGAAGTGAGTGTGAGTGAATAGAGATGTTCAGGAGCTCGAATGATGTTCGAATGAAGTCCGAAAACGCTATCAAAGAAAAATAAACATCAAACCAATGGTTTTGGTATAGGCACATCCTCCTTTAGATACAAAGAAGAAAATCTGGTAAATGATGCATATAGTGTGCTGAGAATATGGAAATAACACTTTTCAGACATGCTGGTATCCGATGACGGTGGTCATGAGTATACCGCAGAACCAATCCCTGATGATGGTTAGATTATGTACAACTTAGGCAGAACAAGGTCCACGTAGCAATAACCCGGCTGAAAAACAATGAGGCAGAAGCAGCCGATGGGTTGCCGGCTGAAATGTTTGAGACCGGAGGCTACATGCTGATATGGCGTACGCATCAGCTCGTCTGCGCAATTTGGCTGGAATAACTCATACCCGATAATTGGAACCTTAGCATACTATGTCACATACACAAGAAAGGGGATAAGACGGTATGTGCCAACTACAGAGGAATAAGTCTCCTCCCCATCGCATACAAGATACTATCGAGCGTGTGTGTAAGATTAAAGTCAAAAGCCAGCGAAATAATAGGGCCCTATCAGTGTGGCTTTAGACCTGGTAAATCCACCGTAGACCGGATATTTACACTGCGAAAAATCGTGGAAATGACCCGAGACGGACAAATTTACACCTACCAACTTTCGTTAACTACAAAGCCGTCATTGAGAGCCCTATACGTTCAAAGGTATTTTAAGTCTGAGATTGGTATTCCTGAAGAACTGATACGACTTTGCAGGATGACGCTTGCTTATACACTCTCCTTAGTTAAAATAGGAAAGAATCTAACCAAACCATTCAATACAAAACGAGGTTTCAGACAGGGAAACAGCCTACCGTGTAATCTTTTGAATATCCTGGTGGAGAAGATTAAACGAGATGAAGGTGGTAATAGGCATGGCACACTAGTGACAAAAGAACCTATGCTACTCGTTTATGCCGACAACATCGATATTATGGGTCGCTCACCGGATGAACCAATTTCAGCCTTTAGAATTTATGGACCAGTATCGAAAGAGAATCAACGAAAATGGGTTTGGCAGTAAATGAAGATAAGACCAAGTGGATGGTATCAACTCCCACAAAGCCCTATACAACCGAGCAGATAAAGAAAATAGGGAAATTGGGAACTACAACTTTGAGGTAGACATCAACCTCGGCATCACCGTAACGCAATTAAATGACACTAGTTATACCCTCCACCATAGGATGGGGGTTTACTAATTTCGTCATTCTGTTTGTAACTCCTCGAAATATGCGTCTAAGACCAAACAAAGCTTTTATATTCTTGATCGTCATGACATTGTAAGTCGATCAAGCCATGCCCGTCCGTCTGTCAGTCGAAAGCACGCTAACTTTTGAAGGAGTAAAGCTATGCGCTTGAAATTTTGCACAAATACTTCTTATTAGTGTAGGTCGGTTGGGATTGTAAATGGGCCAAATCGGTCCATTTTTTGATATAGCTGTCATATAAACCGGTCTTAGATCTTGACTTCCTGAGCCACTAGAAGGAATTCTTATCCAATTTGGCTGAAATTTTGCAAGACGTGTTTTCTTATGACTTCCAACAACTATGCTAGGAATAGTTAAAATTGGTCCATAACCCTATATAGCTGCCATATAAACCGAGGTACTATGCCATGTAAAACTTCTCTCCAAAAATGTGTCGCACTGCAGCACGCCGTTCGGACTCGGCTATAAAAAGGAGGTCCCATATCATTGAGCTTAAAACTTAAATCGGACTGCACTCATTGATATGTGAGAAGTTTGCCCCTGTTCCTTAGTGGAATGCTCATGGGCAAAATTTTCATTTGCATTTGCAATTTGCAAAGCTATGCGCTTGAAATTTTGCACAAATACTTTTCATTAGTGTAGGTCGGTTGGGATTGTAAATGGGCCAAATCGGTCCATGTTTTGATATAGCTGCCATATAAACCGATTAAGGGTCTTGACTTCATGAGCCTCTAGAGGGCGCAATTCTAGTCCGATTTCACTGAAATTTTGCAAGTGGTGTTTTGTTGTTACATCCAACAAGTTTGGTTTAAATCGGTGAAAAACCTGATATAGCTGACATATAAACCGATCTTGGGTCTTGACTCCTTCAGCTTTTGAAGGGCGATTGGCTGTAATTTTGCGCGTGGTGTTTTGGTATCACTTCCAACTTTTGTGCGAAGTATGGTCCAAACCGGTTCATAACCTCGTACAGGTGCCATATAAACCTATCTTGGATCTTAACTTTTTCAGCCGCTAGAGGGCGCAATTCTCATCTGATTTAGCGGAAATTTTACATGAGATGTTTTGTTATCTTATCCAACAACTGTGCGTAGTATGGCACAAATCGATACATAACCTAATATAGCTGCCATATAAACCGATCTGGGATTTTGACTTCTTGAGTCTCTTGAAGAAGCTATCCTCATCCGATTTGACAGAAATTTTGTACAACGGCTTCTCCCATGTCCTTCAACATACGTGTCCAATAGGGTCTGAATCGATCTATAGCTTTATACAGCTCCCATATAAACCGATCTATAGCTTTATACAGCTCCCGATATTGCTTCTTGACCCCCTACTAGTCGCAATTCTTATACGAATGGACTGAAATATTACAAAATGACTTCTACAATGTTCAGCATTCATTTCATTTATGGTCTGAATCGGACTGTAACTTGATATAGCATAACAGTTCTTATTCATTATTTTTTGTTTGCCTAAAAAGAGATACCGCGTAAAGAATTCGACAAATGCGATCCTGGTGGAGGGTATATAAGCCCGGCCGAACTTAGCACGCTCTAACTTGTTTTGAAATAAATCGAAGATGAAATATATGGTAATATATGGACCTGTTTGCATTGATGGAGGGTATCGGTTTCGTATAAGCCACGGTACGTATAGCTGTTGTCAGAATGAATGAAAAGCCCTAGTGAAGAAATCTCTTGAAGACGATCACGGTGGTACACGCAAACCGTGACAACCAAAAGCCAGATGGAAAGACCTAGTGGTGAAAGACATCTCGAAACTGGGTTTCAGATATTGGTATTCTATGTTCGGCAAATGGGACAATGTGACATGTTCTGTCATATAAAATTAAAGTTAATTAAAGTGTTCGTTATTGTATTTTACAATAAGATATCATCTTTATTTTAAAGTTTGGGTTCTTTGGCTCCTGTTCATTGCAAAAATCCTACAAAAAAGGGAAATCTCAAAGATTAGGCCAACTTTTTTCTGTGTACATTTGGGGGACATTCCCGCGTATTTGTTAATTGATAAAAAAGAACAATTAAAGAAGTTGTATTGACTTTGGGGAAATATTTGCCAAGCAATTTTATTGTTTGTCGAAAACAACAAACTTATGTTTTGGGCGTTCTCATTTGCTACAGAACAGATAAACTATTTTAACCGTTAAAATGCAGTTAAAACTGGCTGCATTTTATTCAATTCCTGTTGTGGAGTATATGAAGCAAAAAAGAATAGTCTTAGGAAATGTTATTGCAATTTTAGTGAATACGCCCTTATCGATATGGTTTGTTGAACGAAGTAGTTGTAAATCAATTCCCTTCATATTTTAGATAAGAATTTGATTTTTTAAGTGCCAATTGGCAAATTGCTTAGTTAGATTTCTTGATTGAAAATAAATTGAAATTGATTTCGAACGAGGGGTGCTCAAAGTGTTTTGTTATTTGTTTACACCACGTACACTGAAGAAAAAGTTGGCTCAGAAATTAAGATTTGTAGAATTTAAGCAATGAAAACGAGTCAAAGAACCAAAACACAAGGTCAATGTCCTAACTTTCAACCATATTTCGGCATTCATTTTAGATTTTTGTCTTTAATAACAAGATGCCAAGTTCAGGATTTATTAACTTACCATTTAAAATAAAAAATTCTTAATATGAAGAAAAAAATTTTTTCACCAAAGGGAATGTGTCCTTAAAAAGTTGGAAAATTTATCGTCTTTAAACAAAGTTTACTAATCTTTGGCTCGAATCTTTACAGTTAGGACAAAAATGTTTTCAGTGCATACCCAAAAAAATAATTCTTTTGCCATAAATGAACCAACCTCTCTAGAAATAAGCTTCGTTTATCAGAAATGTTCTGATTTGTTTATGATAAAATCGCCAGATGGCCAATGGCTGGATATTTCTTTATTGTGCAAAGCATTGTTACATCTATGCGCTGCGGATATTCTGCTTCAAATCTCACTGCTGGCTGTTTTGTTTAGCAACCCAACCTGCCAAATGGAAGAAACACAAGAAGTAAACAAACCAAAAAATCATATTTTCGGGCACCGAATCGTATTTCGATGTAAACGAAGCATTTTTGGCTTAGAAAAAGTTTTGAATACAAAGGCTGGAAATTTCTTTATTACACAAAGCATTATTAAATCTATGCGCTGTAGAATGGAAGAAACACAAGAAATAAACAAACCAAAAAATCATATTTTCGGGCACCGAATCGGAATTTGCTGTAAACGAAGCATTTTTAGCTTAGCAAAAGTTTTGAATTTTTATGTAAAAGAGCTTCTTTTTCCACAATCTAAGTTTATAAAAGCTTTGCCACAACCAAAGTGAATTTATTATTAAAAGTAAATTTAACATCACGACTAACGTTCAACGGTTGAAGGAAATATTGCACATTTACTATTAAAATAGTGCTTCGCCAAAAAACAAATATTCCAAACGTCATATTTTTTTGCGTGTACAGGCTAAATTTGTTTTTTCTTCCTTTTTGGATTAATAATGCTTGCATAATTCGGAATAAAATGTTATAAAATATTACATATTATGATTTATTTCAAGGTATAATGGTGTAGAATTTATCAAATGCAGTAAATTGTTTTCTTATCCGAAGTTGAATTTTATTGTATCACCCGAAAATATTATCATAAAACTTTGCCCAAAATCCATTTTTCTGCCCCGACAGCGTTTGATGGTCTGCAACAAATTGCTGATACCGCTTCAAATTTTTTAGATTACGTGGGCCCCAATCCGGCAATGGTTTAAAGGCGTGCTTAAATCGCTCACTAAAGCTTAGCTCTGAAGGCCCATTGTGCCAGGCATAGAAACCCCATATCAGAAGTTGGCCTATGCCAACCGCTGAGATGCACCAACCAATGACTGAAATAAAAGTGACATTTACATTTGTCATTTAGTAGTAAGGAAAGAAAAAACATTACCATATAATTCATCAGGATATGGTACACCATTATATTGCAGCGGCTCATATTCAACCAACATGTAAATTAAAATAGCAGTTACAAAAATTGGCGTTATGATAGACCAACAGATGCGGTAATAAATCGAGGTATTGACATTTAGCATAAACTTAATGTCGCGACAAATATTTTTAACACCTGAAAGAGAGTTAAAGTTTCTTACATTAATACGTTTAAAAAAAAACGTAACGAACATCGCCAAGTCGAATCGGGAAGTGATTCCGAGACTCACAAAGTGACCTTTACACTTGGTATCAAATATTAATATCGCCATTTTCATTACCATGTCGCCAAATACCATTAAATTCAGTCTCATATTGTCCCAACCCACATACATATATTGTATGTCAGTTGGTGAGGGTTTTTTTTCGGAGTGGAGTGTTCCCCTAATTAATTAGTTACTCATAGTTTGCTATAAAATATAGTGTGTTCAAGTGGATTTTTTGTCAATCCATTTATTGGTCGAGCTGTAGCAATTAAAGCGAACAGTTGTTAAACTAAGCTGACCGCAACAGCTTTTTTCTTGTTGCCTCATCCCGCAATTGTTGCGTTATGTTTTTTTCTCTTAAAATTTATTTTAATAATTGTTCTCGGGTTTGCGATAAAATAAATCCTAATCAATGTCTCTACAACAAGTGTCGTGTAACCCATGTACCCAATGCTCTTTGCCGACATCAGCAGGCTTATTTGTGCGCTCCCACCCAGTGTCCTGAATTCGGCCAATAGTCTGAACGAAAGTCGTAGTAGATTTTTTTCTAATATTTCGTACGACAGTTGGAAAGAAATTCTGAACGATTTCTGGAGTGCTGGTTTGAAGGAATATTTTTCCGATAGTTGCGTGAGATGTTTTGTTAAAACTTTTAACAACTGTGCTAAGAATAGTTCAAATCGGTCCATAACCTGATATAGCTGCCATATAAACCGATATGGGATCTTGACTTCTTGAGCCTCTAAAGGGCGCAAGTATTATCCGATTTGGATGAAATTTTGTACAATGGCTTCTCTCATGAGTCTCACGTGTCGAATATGGCATGAATCGCTTTATAGCCTAATACAGCTCCCCTATAAACCAATCTCCCTATTTTACTTCTTCAGCCCTAAAGTACGCAATTCTTACTAGATTTGGCTCAAATTTTACACAATGACTTCTACTATGGTCTCCAATATTCAGATCAATTATGGTACGAAATGAACCATAACTTGTTTTTTTTTTTTTTATTGTTCTTCCGACAGTTCGGTAGTAATTCTGAACTATGTCTGAACTCTGTGTCGGATTTTTTTGTCTTTTTGTGTTTGCTTTGTATACCCACCACCGTAGGATAGGGGGTATATTCATTTAGTTATTCCGTTTGCAACACATCGAAATATCAATTTCCGACCATACAAATTTATTTCGCATCCTCTTAAAATTCTAAGACGATTTAACTGTCCTTGTGTCCTCTACATCCTTCAAAAATTCAGATATTGAGCTGAAAATATGCACAGATACGTCTTTTTAATGCACGCTGGTTGAGTTCTTGAACGGACCAAATCGGACCATATTTGGATATAGCTGCTATATAGACCGATTCCCGATGAAGGGTTTAATGCCCATAAATGCTGTATTTTTCACCCGATTTTGCTGAAATTTGAAACAGTGAGGCTTCCCGACATCTGACCCAAATATAGTTCAGATCGGACTATATTTAGATATAGATGCCATTTGGACCGATCTTCCGATAAATGGTCCAATGCTCATAAATGCTTTATTTTTTATCCGATTTCGCTGAAATTTGAAACAGTAAGTAGTTTTAGGCCTCACGATACCTGACCTAAATATGGTTTAGATCGAACTATATGTGAATATAGCTGCCCTTTAGACCGATCTCCCGATATAGGGTCTGAAGCCCATAAAAGCTTTATTTTATACCCGATTTAGCTGAAATTTGAAGCAGTGGGTTACTTAAAGCCCCGACATCTGACCTTAACATGGTTTAGATCGGACTATATTTATTGCCATATAGACCGATCTCACGATAAAGGGTTTAATGCCCATAAATGCATTATTTTTTAACCGATTCGCTGAAATTTGTGAATTTTTTAAGCCTTTCGACATCCGACCTAAATATGGTTCAGATCGAACTATATTTAGATATAGCTGCCAAAGAGACCGATCCCTCGATAAGGGGTCTGAAGACTATAAAAGCCTAATTTTTGTACGAATTCACTGAAATTTGAGTTGTTTAAGCCTCCCGACATCCGCCCAAAATATGCGTCGGATTAGACTATATCGATATAGCTGTCATACATAGATCGGACTATATTTATTGCCATATAAACCGATATCCCAATTTTGGGTCTTAATCCCATAAAAAGCATGAAAATGTTTCTTGTATATGAGCTCTCGGGACCCGAATCGGTCCAGATTTTGTTATAGGTGCCATATAGAAAGAACTATCGATTTAAAGTCTTGTCCCTATAAAAAGCGCATTTATTATCCGTTTTCGTTCGACGCAGTGACTTATGTTAGACGCAGTGGTTCAGATTGGTTTATATTTGGATATAGCTTCCAAAAAGACCAATATTTTGTTCTGCGAAATTGATCAGTGACTTATATTTATTAGACCACTGAATGTCCGCGCCGAATTTGTATGCATAAGTTATCCAATATTCATCGGATTGTGACGAAAGGGGGTTTACATATATACTCGAGGTGATGGGTATCCAAAGTTCGTCAAAGTTTCTGCATATTTTTCTTGACGCTGAGTGACTGGAATCCTGATGAGAACATCCGAAAAAATTTTCAGCCCACCTAGTTTAGGTACTATGCAATGTAAAAGAGGTATAGGTGCGCCCTTTGGTTCGGCTATAAAAAGGAGATCCTTAATGGAATGTTTAGGAGCAACTTTGTAATTTCAGCCGTGGAAAAACATCTTCAAATTCTATAAGATTTTTTTTAGAATTCCAAAAGACAACTCGCAAAATACGTTCGAATTCTACAAAATTTTATGCCTGAACTCGTTCAGAAATCGATAAGACAAGTCGGAAAATACATCCGTCAGTCTTAACTACAACTCTAATTTCCCTTCCAAGTTTCCCATAATTTTGATTCAGAGTTCTGAAAGTATTCTGCCAGAACTTTAGGCGGAAGCATCAGATTTCCCTCCGACAATTTGTTCTGACATCGTGTCAACCACTGCATATATTTTTCGCTAAGAATTCGGATCCGAATTCGAAAAATTTTTCAGACTTCTGACCGATTTCTGAATGTTTGGTTCACTGGGTACTTTTAAAGAACAAAAACCACCAGGGAAACCTCCAGAGAGCACTTGTAGTGTTCTCTTTATTTTAATTCTTCTTCCTTCGCATTAAATACTAGCAGTACAACAAAAAGTTCAGACTGCACAAAAATCGAACACAAAAGAAAACAAAAATCCTTCGGCGTGCTGTCCAGACATCGTTCAGAACTGTCGGAACAACATTTCATAACGATCCAACAAATATTGTACATCGCAATAAAAGCAATCTCTGGAAAAAAAACTTCAGAATCGCAGTTCACACATCGTTCAGAATTCTTTCCGAAATGTCGGAAGACAAATTCTTAGCGGTTCAAAAAGGTCCATACGGAACGGGGTTCCGACAACGTTCATATTTCTCTCAGAACTGTTAGAACAAAAATTCTTTCAAACAAGCATATAAGAAATCGTTCAGAATTCGATCCGAACTATCGGGATAAAAATTCCCTGAGAAAGTCAAACAGAATTCGAAAGGATTTTGTCGGAAGAGTTCAGAATTTGTTCAGAATTGTCTGACATCAGACACTTGGTACGCTGGGCACTGTAATCCTTGTTGCTCTCCCTCAGAGAGCTCCCATGCTAGCATGAGCCAAAGGCCTGCACAAAACCATTCATTAGTGACTGTTTTGTTGAACTGGTAAACGCTGAACCCACATGATGTTGTATTTTAAGACTTCTGAAGAGCGAGATACTGAAGATAGAGTAACACTAATAAGTTGCTGTTGAGTAGATAATTTTGAAAAACAACCACCTTTCAGTGCTTGGGAGTATTTTTATCTCGAATTCATCACCTCTACAGTGAGATATGGGAAACTACCCGCTGTATATGAAAGCGTCTCGCTGTCATTATAAAAAGGTGGACTGATCACACAAATGGTTTGCAAATTGTTTGTTTTCTCATATAAAAAACTAGGCGTGTGTATGTTTACCCAAGCTTTTGCCAAACAAACACGTTGCATTTGTAGGAATTTCGTACTACGATAGCAGACTGCAAGATAGTACTTTATCTGAAGTAAAATGTACCCGAATGCATGCATTGTACAATGTTCACTTTTTGAAATCCGAATCTGTATTTCGTTTTGCTGAAGGGCTCATCCCTGTAAAACTGATACGACTTTGCAAGATGACGCTAGGTTAGGTGTAAGTGGCAGTCTGGCATCAGACTCACTAGACGTTTTCGTCCATTTTGATACTACACGAACAGAAGAAGGAAAATGCTTTCTGGTTCCTACCGTTGAACTATCCAGATCGCTTTTAAAAGCCTAATAATTTGCGAATGTTCACATGCTCTAAATCAGACAGGTTTTCAAAGAAATGAGAACCTTAAGTGGATCTCCTTCTGACTGCTAGTGCGGGACACACACACAGAAGTTGTTCTATAGTCTCTTCTTCTTCGTTGTAGTCACAGCTTCTGCAAAAGTCGTTGCTGGAACCTTCTGTCTGTTTTCATGTCATGTTTTCCGGTAAGACAGTGACCTGTCATGACGGACACAATGACTAAGACGTCTTTTCTAGCCAATAGCAGCAAAGCAGTAGACCTCTTCAAGTCTAAATTAGGCCACATAGTTATGGAATGCTCACAGCCCCCTCTTTGTGACCATCTATCACTTGTACTCCTTCGGGGCTGGTCCTGAAAACTTAACTTACATGCCGCTAGAGGCATACGCACAGACTCCAGTATCCCTGGAATGTGTAGGGTAGTTCCTAGCCTCGCAAGCTCATCTGCTTTACAATTCCCTGGAATATCTCTGTGGTCCGGCACCCAGAACAGGTAAATGTTGAACTGTTCAGCCATCTCGTTGAGAGATCTGCGACAATCGAGGGTGGTTTTTGTGTTCAGAAATACATTATCCAAGGATTTAATGGCTGCCTGGATGTCTAAAAAGATATTTATGTCAATATTTGTAATGACATTATATCTTAGCCATTCCACCACTTCCTTAATTGCAAGGATCTCTGCTTGAGAAACACTGCAGTGGTCGGTTAAACCTTTTCGATATGACTAGTTCTAGGTCTTTAGAGTACACCCCAAAGCCCACCTGGTCGTTTAGTTTGGAACCATCCGTATATAAGTCCATGTAACTTCTGTTACCAGGGATATCGTAGTTCCAATCGGTTCTATCAGGAATAGTGGTGCAGTACTTTTTATCAAAAAGCGACTCATATTGGGTGTAATCCACACTGCCTGGGACATCGGATATTGATCAAGGATAACACAGTGTCCGTATGGCCAATGAAAAAGCTCTCTTAACCTCACGGCAGTTGTCGCTGCAATTTGGGTAGCCACAATGTCCAGACGCATAAGATATAGCATTAAATTCAGTGCATCAGATGATGTCGTCCTCAATGCGGCTGTGATGCACAAACAAGCCATCCTCTGGATTCGGTTAAGTATTGAGCAGTAGGTGGACTTCTGAAGCGACTTCCACCAAACCACAACACCATATAGCATAATAGGTCTGACATTTGCAGTATATACCCAATGCATGACCCGCGGTCTAAACCCCAACTTTTGATAATGGCTTTATTACATGTATATAGGGCAAGAGTGGCCTTTTTGCCCTTACCAAAATGTTGGATTTGAAGTTCAATTACCTGTCCAGCAAAACACCCAGGTATTTTGCGCTTTCTGTAAATGAAACTTTCTCTCCACCTAAGGAGACAGGTTCCACTGAAGGAAACTTGTATCTCCTGCTGAAAAGAACTACTTCTGTCTTGCACTGATTTATACCTAGACCACCTTCGGTAGCCTATTTTGCTGTTGCACGTAGAGCTTCCTGAAGTATATCTCATAGTGTGCTGGGAAACTTTCCCCAGACCGCAATTGCCTCGTCATCAGCATACGCTCTTCCAGAGACAATAATATATTGTTAATGGCTATGTTTCGATTACGATCTCGATATCTGACAAGGTCAAATACTTAGGTGTGATCTTGGACAGGAAACTGAGTTGGAAGTGTCACATTCAGGAGCGTACTGAGAAGGCTCACAGATTTTGGGCAATATGTAGACGAGCCCTTGGCTCGAAATAAGGCCTGAATCCGAGGATAGTCCACTGGCTCTACAGGAGCGTGATTAGACCAATAGTTATAAATAAAAGGGCAGACGATTAGGCGGTGAAGTCCAGAGGACTGCCGTCAAAAAACTTGGTTAACCCGAAGCCTTTTGGGTCGACACAGTCCGAGTTAAGAGCGTGGGCGGCCAATGCGCATGAAACCCTGTGGAACAGCGAAACGGTCGGTAGGACGGCGAAAATCCTATCGGGGAATCCAGATCATGAGAAGACGAGGCTACTACTGAAAGGAAGCAAGAAGGAGGTCAGTATAGCTATTGGTATCATAACCGGACACATAGGACTTCGAGCTCATTTACGTAAAATCGGTGCGGCAAGTCATAGCATGTGTAGGGCATGCGGGGAAGATGATGTTTTGTTTTTTTTCTTTTAGAGCGCACAACAAGCCGATTACTGGCTTAGGTGTATGTCCATAGTGGCATGGGGCGGATTAACATCTGCACCCTCTTTTCAACCTAACCTAATGGCTATATTCCAAAGTAGAGGAGACAGTACACCTTCTTGAGGTGTTTCTCCACAGATCCCAAGCCTGCCGTAATGCATCTTTTAATAGGTAAGTTACTAATAAACTTTCTTACGGTAGAGTTGATGCCTAGAAACTCCAACTCCTTCATAATTGACGTCGGTTTTACATTATTGAAAGCATCTCCAATGTCAAGGAATGCTACCATTGTATTCCTTGACAGCGAGTAAACCCTCTATGTAGCCAACTAAGTCGTGAAGCGCTGTTTCAGTGGATTTGCCTTTACTATATGCATGTTGCTGCTGCGAAAGGTGATCTCCAGGGATCTTTTCCCTAAGATATGATTCTATCAACTTATCAAAAGTCTTCAGCATAAAGGATGACAGACTAATAGGACGAAAATCTTTCGCCTTCGTGTGATAGGGTTTTCCTGCTTTTGGAATGAAAATAATCTTCGTGTCCCTCCATCCCAAAGGTATATATGACATTCTAATACAAGCAGAGTATATCTCCCTAAGCCAGGGAACCAGATTACGCTAGCTCACAACGCTCTTCAGTTAAAATTGAGAAGAAGCTCTCAGAACCGTTCAGTACCAAACGAGGATTCAGACAGGGAAACATCCTATCGTGTGATCTCTTTAATGTCCTGCTGGAGAAGATTATACGAGATGCAGGTGTGAATAGGCATGGCACACTACTCACAAGGAGGTCACAACACATGCAAGTATTGAAAAAATTATTGTTTCTTAATTATTCTGTAGAGTCAAATAATCCATGAAAATTATTTTTATACTCTCCACTATAGAATGGGGATATACTAATTTCGTCATTCCGTTTGTTACACATCGAAATATTGATATGATACCACACAAAGCATATATATTCTGGATTGGTATGAGTACATCGGTCCATATTTTGATATAGCTGCCATATAAACCCATGTTGGATCTTAACTTCTTAAGTCTCTAGAGTCTCCAGAGTCTATAATTCGACTGAGATTTCGCATTGGGTTTTTGTTTGACTTTTAACTACTGTGTCAAATTTGGTCAAATCGATCCATAAGATAATATAAGTAGCTGCCATATAAACCGGTCACGGTTCTTGACTTCTTGAGTCCCTATAAGACGTAATTACTATTCGATTTCGCTGAAATTTCGCATGAGGTGTTTTGATTTGACTTCTAACAACTGCGCCAAGTATGGTCCAAATCGGTCCCTAACCTGATGTACATAGCTACTATATAAACCGAACTCCCGATTTGACTTCTAGAGCCCCTAGAGGGCAGAAATACAAATTGCAAATTTTGCCCATGAACTTTCCACTAAGGAACAGGGGCAAACTTCTCACATATCAATTAGTGCTGCTTTCCGATTCAAGTTTAAGCTCAATGATAAGGGACCTCCTTTTTATAGCCGAGTTCGAACGGCATGCCGCAGTGCGACAACTCTTTGGAGAGAAGTTTTACATGGCATAGTACCTCACAAATGTTGCAAGCATTAGAAGGGGAAAGCCACCGCTTACAATTTTTTCTGATGGTCTCGCCAGGATTCGAACACAGGCGTTCAGCGTCATAGGCGGACATGCTAACCTCTGCGCTACGGTGGCCTCCGCAACGCCTCTAGAGGGTTGGTTGAAATTTTGAACGAAGTATTTAGTTTCGACTTCAAAAACTGTGCGAGGTATGGTCCAAATCTATTCATAACTTGATATAGCTCCCACATTATTATCAGATTGATAAAAGCGCTTTTACTTTTTACTAGTATCAGTGGAGAAGAAGTTTGCTGTTCCTTAATGGAATGTTCAGGGGCAAATTTGTTGTCTGTTGTGAACAAACAGGGCTTCGAAGTGATTGAAACCAGCTGGACATGGTGTATCGAGCTAAAAGGAGGTTATGTTGAGAAATAAAGAAATTTTTCCCCAAATTTTTTGTGTTTTCTTTGTTTGGTCGGCTACTTTTGCGACCGCCCTGTCTCGTAATATGTGGTATTGTTGAAAATACCGCATTTGAACTTACCATAAATCCAGGCCGCCGATATCAACTCGAATATGGCCAAAACAATAGCCACAAAAGTAACACCATAAAAATCTATGTAGCTCAGCATGAACTGACCTCCAGGTGTTACATACATCAATCCAAAACAGTAACAAACCACAGCCGTAACAAGTACGACCATCCAACGTTTGGCCGTTGTAAACCGATCACATATCACAGTGATGACTGTTGAAAAAACACCGGCATTGGTGCCAACACCCAATATGAACAACATCAAGAAAAACAAAACAGAGAATACCTATAGGGAAAGATATGAGAGTTTTTGGCAATTCTGAAAGTAGCATTTACTTACTTGTGGTACAGCGTTAAACTTTGCTATGGCATCGGGGTAAGAAATAAATGCCAGTCCAGGACCCTCCTTTACTACACTCTGAACATCATTGGTATTCGACTCATAGGCCAAATTGCCCAGAATGCCAAATATTATGATACCCGAAAGTAATGAGGTCAATGTGTCCAATGTGGCTACAATGTTGCAATCCCTAAAAATATTTAAAGTTCAGACGTTCCATATTAGAATTGCAGATTCTAATCTTACCTCCTGATGTTGTGCTGAAAACGGTTATAAGAGGCATACATGACAATACTTCCATAACAAATAGACAGCGAGAAGAAGACTTGAGTAACAGCAGAATACCATACTTTGGCATCGAGTAGCTTGTCCCATTGAGGCTTTAGGAAAAATAGAACCCCATCAAAAGCTCCTGGTAATGTTAGCGAGCGTATGAGAAGTATCAGCATGACCACATAGGGGAATATGGCCAAGAAGTAGGAGGCTTTGCCCGAGCTCTTGATACCCTTAAAGACAACGGCTGCAATGCTTAGCCATGAAAATGCCAAAGTAAGAACCAGTGTCCAATTGGGTACTCCAATGCCATCATCGATGTTGTCCTTCTCCCGCAGAATTATATTGCTGCATTAAACGTATGACAGCATTAAAGTTTCTATTCATTTGTTTTTAAAAGAGTCTTACACAAAATAAAACTCGGCAGAAGTTTTTTTCAGGCCAATGCCTTCGTCCAGCTTTTGGTTTTCGGATTGGGCTTTGTAATTGGAGTCTATACACATGTCACCCCATTCTTCGCGACAATAACTCCAAGGCAATATGGCATAGAAGGAATCAATCAGGTAACGTAATGTCAAAGCCATTAGAGAGGAATAAAAAGTGCCTATTAAAAATACAGCAATAAACTGGCCAAAACCAATGCCTAAAGAGGATCGTTATTATTAATTTCTGGGCTATCGCTAATCTTCGTCATTACCTCTCATAATGGGCGCATAGTCATATACCTTGACACTTCCACGACTTGAAAATTGTCCCATGATCATTTCCAAATAATAGATTGGTTTGCCCACCAACACAAGCGTTATGAGATAGGGTATTAAAAAGGCTCCACCGCCATTTTGCAGAGCAATGAATGGAAATCGCCACACATTACCCAAGCCAACGGAGAGGGCAATGCAGGACATTAAAAATTCCAGGTCATTTCCCCAATTATCTCGCTTGGGTGCATTTGGATCTTCTGCATCAGCATCTGTAGTGGTCTGAAAAAAAGAGGGAGAAAATATGAAATACTTTAATTACAAAAACCTTTCATTTAGGTTCCATATAATCCAGTCTGACATTAAACTCCACTGGGGTGACTTTGGGCCTCGAATCATGAAATTTGGATAGCGTATTCGTACTCAACTTCTCCATACTTTTCATTTGAACTTCTTAGTGTCTTCATCAGACTACATATCTGATCAGGAGCTTTGGAGTGGCGTGGGGAACTACGCCATAATTTTTGGTGCCTGATCAATGCTCTAACTCTAAATAGATTTCATTTGAGTCTCTTAATGTCCCAATCTTTATGATTGCGATTATATTTAAGAGGTTAGGCGGCCTACGAATAATCTACCTCAAAATTTGCTTCCTGATCGTACTCTGCTTACAAATATAATTTATTTGTGTGTTATAAAGACCGAATTAGAGTACTCATCGATGGAGACAATTTTAGGGGTACATAAGTCGGTATCCTACAGATATTTTCATATTGCCACTTGGGAGATTTTTTGAGCACTTGGTTTTAAATTTAGATTCAGATTTCTTTTTTCTCTCTTCCTCAAACATGTTTTATTCCCGATAAGACTAAATGTCCATTTGCTTGATTTTTATTATTAGAATTAGAATTTAGATGTCAGATTAGTACTCTACCCCTTCAAAGATTTCGATTGAATCCCATACTATTCCGATCAGTCAAATTCTCCAATCCGAGGGTTTTGCCAGGAGATTCGATCCTAGATACTCGTTCCCAAATTTTGATAATGGAGCCAAATTCAACTTTCAAAAACTTTTCATTTAAGTCTGTTGGATGGTCAAGTAACCCCCAGTTTTGGATGGTGCTTTGTTAGATTCGTGTTTTTGGCTTGGGATCAAAAAATATACATCTTACAAATGGAAATTTGCCCACGAACATTCCATTAAGCAACTAGAGCAAACTTCTCACAAATCAATGAGTGCTGTCCGATTCAAATTTAAGCTCAATGATAAGGGACCTACTTTTTAATAGACGAGTCCGAACGGCGTGCCGCAGAGCGACACCTCTTTGAGGAGAAATTTTTACATGGCAAAGTACCTCAAAAATGTCGCCAGTATTAGGAGGGGATAACCACCGCTGAAAAATTTTCTGATGTTCCTGCCAGGATTCGAACACAGGTATTCAGCGTCATCGGTGGACATGCTAACCTCTGCGCTACGGTGGCCACCAGTCTGTTACTTAGAGAGTTTATTTGTGGTGAACAACCAAGAACCCTGGTAGAAAGTTATGACCCTTGCAGATCGGTTGTCCCACAACAATATATTATTGTGTAACATTGTTTTTTTGGATAAGGAATCGTAAGGTGATCCTTAGAGAGATAGGACAGTTATTGATAGAAGGATACAAAACCATAGTCTCAACTTCAAAAGTCCATTGCAATTTTTTGTGTATATGCGGCAGAAGTTTCACTTATCTAAAAACTCATAAAGGGTCGATTCAGCTTGGCAAATTTCAAAGACACTAGAAGTTTCAGAAAAGATTTTTATAGACTTTATTTAAGTGCAACCATGAATCCATAAATCATCGGCCAACATATTTAAATATAAAGTGACACATAGATGTTTTCACATCATACACAGAAAGTTCATTTTAGGGCGAGTCAATTTGTGGCTGCCATGAAACGAAGCATGAATTTGGCTATGGATTTGTCGGAAGTCGGAGACTGAAACAACTTATCTCCAGGTTTAAAGGCCAAATTCTTCAACACATGACCATTGTCTTGCCCGTGATATTAAAATCGTTCTGGGAGATTTTAATGGGAAAACAGGGAAGGAAAATATCTTTGGCCTAACAGTCGGAAAATTTAGCCTACACAAAGAAACTCTCGATAATGAATTGATGCTAATCAACTTCGCCGCGGTAAAAAACATTAGCAGCACCAGATTCCAATATCGAAGGATGCACATGGCCACATGTGATAGAAGGCATACAACCAGCGTGTTAGATGTAAGAGGCACGAACATCGATTCGGATCATTACCTTGTTGCATCAAAGTTTCGCACCTGTCTTAGTATGGCGAGAAATGTACGATCTAACACAGCAAGGAAGCAAAACTTCGGAAAGCTACTAACAAAACAGGTGGCAACGGCATACTTCACTCGGCTGACCCAATTGCCTCAAGAAAGCGCAGGGCAATGGCAAACCATTGCCCACTCCATGAAAAGAGCCACAACATCCGTACTTGGGTACAAAAAGCCTCCCCCAAGTAACCCATGGTACGACCATGAGTGCCAAAATGCTACTGAAGCCAAGAATGCGGCATACAGGGTCACATTACAGTCAGTAGCAACGCGCCAAGGATAAGTTTTGGGAGAGAAGAGAATCGTCTTTTCCGCAGGAGGTAGAAGGTAATGGAAAGGCTTGAGAGTGAGAGAATCAAGATGTTTAGGAGCCAGAATAGAGTCTATCAAAAACTTAAACATCAAACCGATTGCTTTGGTGCAGCCACATCCACCCGCAAAAACAAAGAAGGAAATCTGGTAACTTGTACAGATAGTATGCTGAGGATATGGAAATAACACTTTCCCATCTGCTGGTATCTGATGATGGCGACGAAGAGGATGCCGCAGAACCAATCCCTAATGATATGTAGCACCTAGTCATGACGAGGTCTACGTAGCAGTTACCCGGCTGAAAAACAATAAGGCAGCAGGATCCGATGGATTGCCAGCTGTTTAAGACAGGAGGCTACATGCTGATATAGCGTATGTATAAGCTCGTCTGATTGGAATCTCAGCCTACTATGACCCGTACACAGAAAAGATGACAAGACGGTATGTGCCAACTACAGACGGATAGGTCTTCTCCCCATCGCATACCAGATACTATCGACCGTACTGTGTGAAAGATTAAAGTCTAAAGTCAACGAAATACTTGGACCCTATCGGTGTTGTTTTAGAGCACAGAAGATCGAGGCGCTTCTAACGCTATTCTCCGTTCGGCTGATGGGACAAATGCTCTGTTATTGCCATTTAAGTATGTAAGCATTGGATGATAAAATTTTAAAATGAACCAATAACCAAATATTGTAGATAAAACCAGAAAGTTCAATTTTTATTTTTAAGCAGTGATGAGCGCACCCCTACATGTGCACAACATTTCCAAACCCATGGTTTTTTAATCAATTATGCTCTTGCAATGTAATGTACAAAATTGTGTGTGTCTTTGCCCACCTCTGTTTTAGACCCATGGATTCTTAGGCAAAACTTCTTAGAATTTTTCGTAGATTACAATATAAAGTGTTCTCGCGTACTCAAAAATGTCTGATAATTTGAACAAATTGTTACTGGAAGTCATTTGCGTACTTTATTTGCCAGCAGAGTAGAGCGTGAGAGCTACCTTAATTTTGAGAGTTGGGTAATTGAGAGCTTGTAAATTTCTATTGGAGGCTTTTTTCCCACCAGAAATTTTCAGTACTGAACAGCTCATTTATGAAAACCAGCTATTTAATTCAAATAAATAGCAAACAAAGCTGGAGGTTGTTCTTACTCTCCTGCAAATTTTTACTGGAAAAGAACGTATCAAAAATTTGTGTAAAGATCACCCTCAAGTGGAATGTGAATAAGCTGAAATTTTCTCTACTCAAGTTTGAGATTTACCGGGTAGCCAGCAGATCGAAGAAGATGGCAGAACCGTAGTACCCCAGACAATGAGTGCCATAACTAAAGCCAGTAACAAGGCGATGCCGAAAACCAAAACACCAAGAGGAAACTGCAGTCCAATGGTGGAACGAAACAATCGATACTCTAAGGCGAAATAGCCCTAGATGTTGAAGAAAATATACGAGAGCTAAGCGGAGAGGACAAGCATCATCGGAATACGAATACTATGAAGAGGCAAAGAAAGAATAGCAAAAAAAGACCAGTGGGAAGCACTGAGAGAGGATATTTAGCGAAATCCTTGGGGAGTTGGCTACAAAGTTGTTATAAAAAGATTGGCGGTAACAACCCAGCAAGCGAGCTAGACGATGAGACTATGGAGAGCATTGTAAACAAGTTGTTCGCCAGACACAAAATAGATGCAGGAAATACTGCTAATGAGAAAACATGGGGTTTTGTCCCTTTTATAGTGAAGGAACTTAATTTGGCAGCCATAAAATTTAAAAATATGAAAGCACCAGGTCCTGATGGGAATCCAACAAAGGTGCCTTCTCAAGGCCGGGCATACTCACTCCTATGGCTACCGAAAGTGTTTTCCCAGAATGCTGGAAAGAACAGAATTTGGAATTGATAATCAAGGGAAAAGAATATGCACAGGCACCCTCATCCTACAGACCTCTATATATGCTTGACTGGGAGAAGTTATAAGCACGGGAGGAGGGTTATCCGCAAGGCACAACGGCTTCTGTCTTAGGTGAAAAGACGTATTAGACGAAATTCAAAGGAAGTCTAAAATACCGGGTAACCTTTTAAGAGTAATCAAACGCTGCCGTAGACATAGAACTTTGGTCTACAATACGAGTTCTGTAAAAAAGAGATTACAGATAACATCAGGAGCAGCCCAGGTTTCATTCCTGGGCCCGGACCTGTGGAACATCAGCTACGATGACATCCTAAGGATGGAATGGCCTAACGAGACCTTCCTCGTAGGGTACGCAGACGATATTGCGGCAGTCATACCGGAAACACAGGTCATAATCCGCTCTAGGAACTGGTTATACAAATGCGGACTAGAGTTGGCCACACACAAGTGTCAACTAATTCTGCTTACAAAACGGCGAATTCTTCTGAAAATAGACATACGAATCGATGTCATAGTCATCATGACAAAAAAAGCGGTAAATAATTTTGGAATTCGACCAAACTGACTTTTGGTCCGCAGATAAAATTCTGTGCTCAAAAAGCGATGTGAATCATGGCCCAACTGGACAGACTTATGTGGAACATAGGAGGGCCACTACTCAAAAAGAGAAAACTTTTAATGGATCCCTGTAACAGCATCCTCTTATATGGGTGCGAATAGCCTTTGTGTCTGGCACAGAGCAAAAAAGCTGATTTATGTTCAGCGAACCGCCGTATTAAGAGTAGCATATTGGACCATTATGGGTGGTGCGGTGCAGATAATAGCACAAATGGCAGCCGAGGAGCGCCCTGCAGTTGTCAAGTAGAGACAGAACAGTAAACCTACCCAAAACTACAAAAATTAAATAAGAGAAGAGAAGGAATAACCACGAAACTAATCCCAGATATCAAGAATTTTTTATATTCGAGACATGGGGATGCAAACATTACATAACACAGATATTTTCTGAAATATTTACGCACAATTTTTTGCCTCTACGAGCTGAAGAATGCCTGGATGACTTCCACTGCACACGATGGGAGGTACAACGAGCATCCTTTTAAGGCCAGTCTGGGTCAATAACTGCACAAAATGTTGTTGACAAAATGATCGGCAGAATTGGCAACTGGACTGCAGTAGCAAGAAACTGCGAAGACGCCTTAAGGCGAAAAAAACTGATCTCGGCGAGGCATAAGTGATCGCAACGATGGGAGCTTAGACGCAAGCGATGGAACGAACGATGGTGTAAGGAGCAATTTGGGATCCACCTTTAAGTAATGCGAAAGCTATGAAGAGATGAATTAGACTCTCAGCGTTGATACCCTGGTTTTTTATTCAGTAAGGCGGACTTTTATATTACTATTAGTTCGTACAATTAATTTATATTTAAATTTATGCTATAGTCCCAAAAGATTGATTTATCATAAGAATGGACTGAATATTGGAAAGTTCACATCGAAAATAGTTTGTAATGAGTATTAGGGTTAGATTTAAGCGACAGTCTGCCAATATGACCCATTGGCAATCCCCAACGAGCTACATCTATATTATTATAATATGTATACTTTATGGTTTCCTAGATCAATATTTCGAGGTGTTTCAAACGGAATGTCTAGATTAGTATACGCCCTTCCTATGGTAGTGGGTATAAAAATGCAAATTTGCTTATGAATTTACCATTAAGGAGCAGGAGCAAACTGTTCACATACCAATGAGTGCTGTCCGATTCAAGTTCAAGATCAATGATAAGGGGCCTTCATTTTATAGCCGAGTCCAAACGGCGTCCCACAGTGCGTCACTTATTTGGGGAAAAGGTTTTACATGACATAGTACCTCAAAAATGTAGCCAGCATTAGGGGGTGATAGCCAGACATGTCATCAACAACAATTGCTAAGTCATCTCCTGAGTTCCCAACCTCACAGTTTCTATAGACATTTAGCCTGATTTTATTGAATCCATAGGACACAACTTTCTTTTACTTGTCAAGGTCATCGAGGCAGCCGGAGCTTCATCAGCTTCATCCAATCCTTCAGTCGGTGGTTGAAAAAGCGGGACAAACGTTCATTAGTGTCTTAAATATGGATTCGGGATCTGACTGATTCTTTTGTATCCATAAGTGTGCCATAGATCGGAAAGCGATATCTTCCCTCTTCACAGGTCAAAGTTCTGCTCCAGGCCAAAAAAATTAATTTGAATCGGTCTCTATACCAGACTGCAACCTCACAATCTGGAATAGGTCATGCCAATTCCATAACAGTTCATTGAATATCACTTACCACATTATATATAATGGGTCCAAGAATCAATGTGTACTATTGTTAGCCTTAGTTCTCTTGGTGATAGGATGTTGACCAGGTGACCGACACATACATTCGAACTAGGATGTTGATTGTCCGGGATAGCCCGGCCAACTACTATTTCCCAAGCTCAACTAAGGGAATCTCTGTCCTTTATGGTATGAGTCTTAGAAACTGCCGCACCGAGCCCATTAAAAAAAATAGAACGCAAAGAAACTTTCATTTTTCCACCTCTTCGATGACCCCACATTTTTTTCCAGAGAATTCTTAAGCCAATGGCAAACATGCGAAAACGTATTGGACCCATCTTGTTCCCAAGACTCGAACCAGGTGCCAGACCAGTAGGCTGCCGAATAGTGGATGATACTACCTTTGCAGGTATTGGGTCTGTGGAGTTCACTCTTAGCCTACTCCCGGACTTTAGATGTACCGCTCCGCTGGAAACAGACGCAGATATCCAACCGCTTAGAGGATATTACCGTTGTAGCTTTATTGAGTGTGAATTATTACCCGATTTGGCTGAAATTTTGCACGAAGTGTCAAGTATGGTCTAAATCGGTTCATAACATGATCTAGCTTCCATATAAACATGATCTAGCTTCCAATGACTTCCACTTCGGTCTCCAGAAGCCAAACCAATTATGGCCCCAATCGGTTTATAACTTGGTATAGCTCCAACAGCATGACAATTTGTATCCATTATGATTTGTTTCCTTATTAAGAGATATCGGGCGAATATCTTGACGATTGCGATCCATGGTGGAGGGTATATAAGATTCAGCCCGACCGAACTTAGCATGCTTTAACTAAGTTCGCTACGTATTGCTGACAGGCGGTATTGGTAAAATTCTTACCAATGCCCTTAATGAAACAGCCCGATATTTCAAATATTTTTTCTCAATAAAAATTCTTAAATAAATAGAGGGGTACGTTTTTAACTCGAAAAGTTCTAAGTTCTATGTATTTATTTATACTGGGTACTGTTATTTACATAGTCAACGTAAATATACCACGCTCGCAAAATTTTTTGTTTACAGTTCATACAATTATTTGTCTGATAAATATCTGTTGTATAGATTACAACGATATCAACAAAAAACGAAAATAATTAAAAACATTTCCCGCACCTACTTAAAGCAACAATTTTTATTTAATTGTTAGGACAATACTTTCTGTGTTTCAACTTTCGAAATTTGAGAATCCTGAATCGAGAAACCTTCACTTCATCTTCATGCTCTTTCTTCACTTCATCTGCACGCTCTTTTTTTCATTGTTTTTACTCACATTTTGCCAAAAATCATCTTCTGGCGTTGAGGACAAATCTGACTGTGATTTCTTGTAAGCTGGATTATCCATCCCTGTTGCCTGCGACATAATAATTTTTTTCTCTTTATGTTTAGGTTAATTTAAAATTTTATTCGTAGGACTTCTGAGACGATATTCCATTTTTTGTAGAACGTTTTCTTGGACAACCTACACCCGCTTGTGGTAGCTAAATTACTGATCAACTCAATATAAGGCTATTAACGAAGTGGGTAAATTTGGCAAAGATAGTAGCAACTCATTATGTTCTTTGTTTTCTTTTTTAATCATTTTGATAAAAAAGGTAATTTGAAAATTTTTCTGTTAAAATCTAAGAAATCTTTATGATGCCCACATTGTAAATAAATAGAAATGTTATGAACGCCGACGGGGTCGCGTCTTGTATGAACTCAATTATTATATGCATAGCTGCTCAAGTGTTATGTGAGCTATGAGTCAATTAATAAGAAGTTTGGACCTCAATACTTTAAACGAAATGTGAACATTTTATCACCAATTGGGAGAAAAAATCCAAGAGTCATTTGAATGTGGACATTGAAGTAAAATAAAGGTAAAATTGGGACGTTTGGATGAACTTGCTGCTAGAGTATGCCTAAAAATAAAAAAGTAAGACCAAGTTGATGAGGATAGACTTAACAAGTCTTTTACTTGTTTACTTGCCGAATCTTATATTGGGTTGCCCAAAAAGTAATTGTCGGTAATATAGTCGGTGTTGACAAATTTTTTCAACGGCTTGTGATTCTGTAATTGCATTCTTTCTTCTGTCAGTTATCAGCTGTTACTTTAAGCTTGCTTTAGAAAAAAAGTGCGCGAAATTTTGTTTACATTTGTTTGTTTGGCGTCAATTTTAATTTGGGTACCACATGTATTGAAAGAAATTCATTTAACAAACTGAATCAACGCTTGTGATATGCACCTTAAACGCAATGAATTCGATCCGTTTTTAAAACAAATCATAACTGGAGATGAAAAATGGATTGTCTACAACAACGTTAGTCGAAAACGATTATGGTCCAAGCATGGTGAACCATCGCGAACCACTTCAAAGGCTGATATCCACCAAAAGAAGGTTATGCTCTCTGTTTGGTGGGATTGGAAGGGTGTGGTATATTTTGAGCTGCTTCCAAACCAAACGATTAATTCGGATGTTTACTGTCAACAATTGGACAAATTAAATACAGCCATCAAGGAGAAGCGACCAGAATTGGTCAATCGTAAAGATGTCATATTCCACCAGGACAACGCTAGACCGCACACATCTTAAGTCACTCGCCAAGAACTGAGTGAGCTTGGCTGGGAACTTTTGATGCATCCACCATATAGTCCTGACTTTGCACCATCAGACTACCATTTATTTCGATCTTTGCAGAACTCCTTAAATGGTAAAATTTTCGGCAATGATGAGGCCATAAAATCGCACTTGGTTCAGTTTTTTGCAGATAAAGGCCAGATGTTCTATGAGCGTGGAATACTAAATTTGCCAGGAAGATGGCAAAAGGTTATCGAACAAAATGGCAATCATATATTTGATTAAAGTTCATTCTAAGTTTTATTAAAAATGCATTTACTTTCTTTTAAAAAATCCGCAATTACTTTTTAGGCAACCCAATATATCCTCCACCATAGATCGCATTTGTCGAGTTCTTTTCCCGATATCTCTTTTTAGAGCAAACAAAGGATATAAGAAAAGAATTGATTTAATATTGGAGCTATATCAAGTTATGGTCCGATTCGGACCATAATTGAATTAAATATTGGAGACCATAGTAGTAGTTCAAGCCATTGTGTAAAATTTCGGCTAATTCGAGTAAGAATTGCGACCTTTAGGGGCTCAAGAAGTAAAATAGAGAGATCAGTTTTTATGGGATCTGTATCAGACTATAGAACGATTCGGACCATATTTAACACGTATGTTGAAGGTCATAGAAGAAGCCGTTGTATAAAATTTCAGCCAAATCGTATAATTATTACGCCCACTGGAGGCTCAAGAAGTCAAGATCCCAGATGGATTTAATTGGCAGCTATATCTGGTTATTGATCGATTTGACCCATATTTGACACAGTTTTTAGAAGTCATAACAAAACACCTCATGCTAAATTTCAGCCAAATCGGACAAGAACTGCGTCATCTAGTGGTTCAAGAAGTCAAGATTCAAGATCGGTTTATATGGCAGCTTTATCAGGTTATGAACCGATTTAAAGCATACGTAGCTCAGTTGTTGGAAATCATAACCTGACACGTCGTGCAAAATTTCAGCCAAATCGGAAAGGAATTGCGCCCTCTAGACGCTCAAGAAGTCAAGACCTCAGATAGGTTTATATGACAGCGATATCAGTTTATGGACCGATTTCAGCCATACTCAACACAGTTGTTGGAAGTCATAATAAAACACCTCATGCAACATTTCAGCCAAATCAAAAAAGAATTGTACCCTCTAGAGGCTCAAGAAGTCAAGATTCAAGATCGGTTTATATGGCAGCTTTATCAAAACATGGACCGATATAGCCCATTTACAATCCCAACCGACCTACACTAATAAGAAGTATTTGTTAGCGTGTTAGGGAAAGTTAGTGTGCTTTCGACAGACAGACGGACGGACGGACATGGCTAGATCGACTTAAAATGTCATGACGATCAAGAATATATATACTTTATGGGGTCTTAAGCGAATATTTCGAGGAGTTACAAACAGAATGACGAAATAAGTATACCCCCATCCTATGGTGGAGTGTATAACAAATATGACACCGATCATTATAAACGGTCTTGTGATTGAAGTTGCTGACAACATTCTTTTGTTGGCAGTAAAATTGCCCAGGAATGATAATCGGAATCAGGCTTCCGTAAATGTATCAACAATACTAAAAATGTCCTTCCCAAACTCAACAAAGTTTGGAGCTGCAGTGACTTTACTTTTTACTTAAATTAGCTATTACAGAACATTTGTTCGATTTGCCGAACTAAGAATAGCTTTCCAAGCGCCCTTCTCCAATATTTGGCACCTACTTTCGAGATGCATTTCACCACTTGATCTTTCCATCGGGCTCTTGGACGTCCCGGTTTGCGTGTACCATCGTGATCGCATGCAAAAGACTTCTTCGCTGGGGCTTCTTCATTACTTCTGACAACATGATCTAGCCGTAGCAAACGTTATAATTTGATACGTTTCACAATGCTAACGTCCTCATACAGCTCACACAGTGCGTGGTTCATGCAATGCTCTCTTTCTCTCTCAAACACTCCAAGGACTGCCCCGTCTGTTTCTGATGAAGTACCCATGCCTCGGAACCATATAAGAAAGCTGGCCTTGTGTCTAAACTGCTTTCTTAATCCAAAGTACCATTTTTTGCTAATATTATTTTGTGCTATATTTCAAAACTGGTGAAAAAAATAGCTGACTATCTTAAAATTGTGGTTCCCAACGTTATTCATATTTTTGTTTTATACGCTCTGGTGTACAATACGGTGTGGGATTTGATACTGTCCATTTTGTCTTATCTCTATTACCACTCTCACTGATTCTCTTTCGACTCTTTCAAAGGTTGCAGTTACTACTTTCGTTGACCGACCCATTATGTAGATGTCGTCGGCATAAACGAGTATGTGTTCTCTTGTAAGTAGTGTGTCTGAGAATTCCCCACAAAGATTTTTTTTGAGGTTAATTTTAGTATTTAGACCGCACAACAAGCCGATTGCTGGCTTAGGTTTATGTCCACAGTGGCATGAGGCGGATTAATGCCCGCACCCTCTTTTTAATCTAACCTAACTTAGTGTATCAGCAAGCGTCATCCTGCAGAGGCTTATTAGTTTTGAAGAGGCTTATTAGTTTTTAAGGGATACCAAACTCAGACATGGCTTGAAATAACTTTGAACGTGTAGGGTTTTCGAAAACGGCTTTAAAGTCAACGAAGAGAAGGTATGAGTTGACCTTCCCGGGTACTTCTTGGGTTTTTCCAGGGTTGGCGCAGTGTGAATTTCTGGTCCATGGTGGATTTACCAACTCGTAAAATGCATTGATAGGGCCAAATTTTTTCATTGAGTTTAGGTTTTAATCCTTCACACAGTACACTCGAGAGTATCTTGTATGCGATGGGGAGAAGACTTATTCCTCTATAAATGGTCTTGTTTCCTTTCTAGTTTACGGGACAAGCGTTCTTCTAGTCAGATCGCGCAGACGAGCTGATGCATACGACTTATCAGCTTGTCGCTTCTAGTCTAAAATAGTTCAGCGGGTAACCCATTGGCTCCAGCTACCTTGTTGTTCTTCAGTCGGGTCACTGTTACTTGGACCTCATTCTGACTATGAGGTTAACATTATATACCGTCACACAGTGTTGCCGAATCGAAAAATCTTGGAAATAATTCTGGAGTTTTTGAACGGATAGAGATATGTACAAGAAACTTTATACAGTCAATGTTGAAGTATTTTCCAATAAGTACGAAAAATTTAGGAACCCAAGTGGGTTCAGAGGCTTATCCATGGGGATTGAAATTTGGTCACCTCGAGTATGTCAATTTTTGTTCTGCTTGTCAAACAGTCATTTATGGACCTATCGGCTTGATTGAGATAGAGCTCTTAAAATCCTACAAAAGTCACTAGATTTCCTTCTTTATCTCTGCAGGAGGATGTGCCTGCACCAAAGTAATTCGTTTGATGTTTGATTCTTTGACTAAATTTCCGCACTTCATTACTTCATTCTGACTGATGTAAATCTCATTTCGCTCCTTTACATCTTAGTTCGCTTTGGTCTGCTGGTTCTTGTCTTCCGTCAGGGCATTGGCACAAATAAGGCTGACGTTGAAGAATTTAGCCCTTATGTGGATTGTGGCCAACGTCTCAGTGATATCTCAGAGATGCAGTAACATCTCATATAATACAAAATTTCGAATTTTCAACTGTAGTGCAAAATCTATTTTTCGACTCTTTACCATTGGATGGGGGCATTCTAATCAAGTCATTCCGTTTGTAACACCTCGAAATATTCCTCTAAGACCCCATAAAGTTTATATATTCTTGATCGTCTCGACGTTCTGAGTCGATCTAGTCATGACCGTCTGTCCGTCTGTCGAAATCACAATAGCGGGCAAAGGCGTAAAGCCAGCCGCTTAATACTTAATATTAATGTAGGTCATTGGGGATTACAAATGGGTCATTTTGGTTCAGATCTATGTGTAGCTCCTATAAAAACCGATCTCCCGATTTAACTTCTGAAGCTCTACGCGTTCGACCGCTATCGTGATTTCGACAGGCGGACGGAATTGGCTAGAGCCACTTAGAACGTAGATATGACCAAAATTTATATATTATTTTATGGGGTCTTAGACGAATATTTCGGGGTGTTATAAACGGAATGCTTAGATTAGTATTCCCCCATCCTTTGGAGGTGGGTATAAAAATTATATTAATACAATACTTTGAATTTTCTGGCCAAACTAAATTCCAAATGAAGAATGGCAATAACCAACACTAACCCTGTTCATGTACAAATCCCAAGCAAAAAATGGACTTGGTGGGTGGACTCTTTGCCGACCGAAATGTTGTAGGCTGGAACCCGCAGGGACAGCATGGTAGGTGACGCCTGACAAACAGATAAGTACGCTGTACAATCAGAGATTTAGAATCAACCCATACAATATGGAATCAAGCAAAGGTTTTGGCCACTGACATAGTTTGATGGAAAGAGCTTGTTGATGCCTTATGTTCACGCAGCGCTTCTTGCTATTAATCATATAGTTTTTTTCTTATACATACATATAAAATACTCCAATCTTCTTATATAAAAAAAATTAATTTGTGTTTGTTTGTGTGTTTCTTATAGACTCAGAAACGGCTGAACCGATTTTCTTAAAATTTTCACAGATGGTGCATAATGACCCCGTGTTGAAAATATGGTACTACATTTTTTGATATCTGATATCCCCTTATCAGAAACGCAAAACCGATCTTGTGTCTTGACTTCTTGAACCTGTAGAGAGCGCAATTCTTACCCGATTGGAATGAAATTTTGCACAACGTGTTTTGTTATGATGTCCAACAACTGTGCTAAGTATGATTCAATTCGGTTCATAACCTGATATAGCTGCGATATAAACCAATCTGGGATCTTGACCTCTTGAACTTCTGGAGGTCGCAATTATTATCCGATTGCCTGAAATTTTGTACAATGGAACCTCTCATGACCATCAACATACGTGTTTATCATGGTCTGAATCGGTCTATAGCCCGATACAGCTCCCATATAAATCGATCTCTCTATTTTACTTTTTGAGCCCCCAAAGGTCGCAATTCTTATTCGAATTGGCTGACATTTTACACAGGTCTCCAACATATAATTTAATAGTCATCTAAACCAGATCATATCTTGATATCGCCCTAATAGCAGAGCAAATCTCTTCTTATATCATTTTTTGCCTTAGAAGAGATGTTGGGAAAGAACTCGACAAATGCGCTCCATGGTGGAGGGTATATAAGATTCGGCCCGGCCGAACTTAGCACGCTTTTACTTGTTTTTTTTTTTTCACTGTGTAGCCACAGTGAACTGAACAAACTAGTGAAACAAGGCAAATAAAGAGTTTCAAATGCAAAGTTTTTTTTTTTTATTTTTTTACTATATAAAATAGCCTAACCTTTAGAGCATATTTTTCTTTACTTAAACGAAATAAAAAATTAAATATACATGTATTCGATATTGCAATTATACTATCCAAAAATATTATCATAAACCTTTCCCCAAAATCCATTTCTTCGCACTGCTAGAATTTCTTGATCTGAGACAAATTTTTTATACTCCTTCAGATGTTTTGGATCAAGTGGACCCCAATCAGGAAGAGGCTTAAAAGCTTTCTTAAAACGCTCACCAAAGCTTAGATCTGGACCTGCACTGTGTGTGGCATAGAAGCCCCATATTAAAAGTTGACTAATACCCACAGCGGAGATACACCAGCCAAGAGCTATAATGAGGGTCGAATTAACGCATTGTAATACATTCAACAAAATGTTACTATGAACTTACCATAAAAACCCTCAGGATATCGTACACCATTGTACTGTATCGGTTCATAGTCGACCAACATGTAAATTAATACCGCCGTAATAAAAAGTGGTGTAATGATGGACCAACAGATACGGTAGTAAATCGAGGTATTGACATCCAGCATGAATTTTATGTCGCGACATATGTTTTTAACACCTAGAAAAATAAATTTATTTATAGCATAAAATATATATGAGTGGTAAAATTAAAGTAAGCATGAGTAAATGTAAAACGGATATGTCTTTGCTTGTTGGTATAAGAAATCGCTTCCGCAGTAAAAATTGGCAACAAGGTTTAAGACAAGAACATCATCTATGTAGTATAGTGTAGTGCAGTGTAGTTTTTATACCCCCCACAATAAAATGTGTGGGGGGGAAGGTGGCCATCGTGGCGTTTAGGTTCACTTTCCACCTATGACACTGAACGCCGGGGTTCAAATCCTGGTGAGAACATCAGAACAATATAATTTCAGTAGTGTTAATCCATTATAATGTTGGCGACTTTTGTGAGATAATATGCTATGCTAAAACTTCTACTTAAAAAGGTGTCGCACTGCGACATGACGTTCAGAGCCGGCTGTAAAAATGAGGCTCCTTATCATTGAAACTAAAACTTCAGAATCAGACGGCACATATTGATATGTGAAAAGTTTGTCCCTGTTCCTTAATGGAGCGTTCATGGGCAAAATTTGCTTTACAATAAAATGGGGGTTTTCTATCTTCAAAGTGAATTGGACTGCACTCATTGATATTTGAGAAGTTAGACCCTGTTCCATGGTGGAAGGGCAAGGGCAAAATTTTCATTTGCATACTACCTTCAACATTCCGTTTGTAACTACTCAAAATATTGGTATAAGACCCACATAGTATATACATATAAATTTGATCTTCATAGCATTTTAAGTCGATCTACCCATGTCCGTCCGTTTGTCGAAAGCACGCTTTCTATCGAAGAACTAAAGCTAGCTGCTTGAAATTTTGCACAAATATTTTTTATGAATTAGGGTCTAATCTGCTACAGTTCATGTATAATCCATGTTTAAATATAGTTCCCATATAAGCGTGAGTCTCTAGATAGGATGATTCTTATCCGATTTGGCTGAAATTTTGCACGATAACCTTCTTGTGACCCTAACCAAGTAGTACCAAGTATGGTCCGAAAACAAATTATACTTCTTGACCCTCTAAAAGGCGAAATTCGTAAAGGATTTGGCTGAAATTTTGCAAGATGATTTCTCCAGTGACATCGATTCTCTATATCAAGCCGGGCTTAAATCTGCCCATGATCTGATGTTGCTTTATTTAAGTGGATCACTCGATTTAACATCTTGAGCACATACTTATGACAATTCTTATCTAAACATACAAAAAATCCATGGGATATTCCTTAACTTACAATATTAATGCAATATTATATTCAAATGGATAACCATTTGAATACAATATTGCAAACCGCACATGCTGCTCGGTTATGATAACGATATTGACATTTTTGTTCGGACATTGCAATATACAACTCCGATTATTGAAATATGTAAGAGTCTCTCAACTATCTGGCAGTTGCGGAAATAACGATTGGTTTTTTATTAGCTAAGTTCTTCAGGGTGGCAGCACTAGTTGATAAGTCCAAAGTCGTCTGTGAAAATTGCAAGTGTTCAGTACACTCTGCTATTTCATCATAGAGAAAATCACAAACGAGCAACGACTGAATCTCGATAGGTGAATGGGCCTTATAACAGCTTGATGGCAATCCAATGTTTTGTCGAAAACTGTGTTCAGTAATGAGATTAATTTCAAGGTACATGAATATGTAAACAACAAAAACTGTCGCATCTAGGGTGAAGAATAGCTATATGCCGACAAGAGTTACCGATTCATCCCAAAAAGAATGATAGTTAGTGTAGTTTATGGGGTGGTGGCATCGGCGGCTTTGTGAGTTGGCCAACATAGATCATGCAGTTGCAGTTTATCCCTTGAAATGGCTTTTTGAGTTGGCCACCATAGATCTTGCGGTCTAACGCCTCTTGATTATTTCATGTGGGGTTATGTGAAGTCGTTCGTTTATGTTGATCGTTTATCGCCCTATGATCTGATGTAGCTTTATATAAGTGGATCACTCGATGTTTCATCTTCAGCACCTACTTAAGACAATTCTTATTTTAACATACAAAAAATCCATGGGGTATTCCTGACCTTACATAATCCATTTGAATACAATATCGCAAACCGTACATGCTGCTCGGTTATGATAACGATATTGAAATTTTTGGTCGGACATTGCGATATATACCTCAGATTATTGAAATATGTTAGACGAGTCTCTCAAAGATCTGGCAGTTGGGTGGCAGCACTAGTTGATAAGTCCAAAAGCCATCTGTGAAAATGAAAAGCGTTCAGTATACTCTGCTATTTCATCATAGAGAAAATCACAAACGAGCAACGACTGAAACCCGATGGAATGGGCCTTATAACATATTGATGGAAATCCATTGTTTCGTCAAAAAGTGTGTTCAGTAATGAGATTTATTTCAAGGTACATGGATACTTAAACAACAAAAACTGTCGCATATAGGATGGAGAACAGCTATATGCCGACAAGAGATACCGATGCTTCCCAAAAAAAAAAAAAAAAAGATAGTTGGTGTAGTTTATGGGATGGTGGCATCGGCGTATAATTTTGTTCATATCGAGCGATGATACACGACAAGATGGTGCTCGTGAAACAGTGGATATATTGAAGTATGCATTTAGTAAGCAGTTTGTCTTTCGAAATGGCTTTGTGAGTTGGCCTCCATAGATCATGCATTGGAGTGAGGACGAACGCTATTGATTTTGAACAAGATCGGTTCAGATTTGGATATAGCTCCCATATATATCATTAATCCGATATGGACTTTTAGGGCTGTAGAAGCCACAATTTTGGTCCGGTCTTTACAAAATTTAGCATGAGGTGCTTTATTTGATGTGCGCAAAATTTCAAAAAAATCTGTCCAGATTTAGATATAGCTCCCAAATATAACTTTCATCCGATATGGAATTTTATGACTATAGCAGCCACAATTTCGATCCGATCTTTACAAAAATTTGCACGAAGTGTTTTCTTTAAAGTTTAAATATGACTGCAAAATTTCATAAAAATGTTCAGGTATAGATATAGCACCCATATATATCTTTTATCCGATATGGAGTTTTGTAGCGGCAACAATTTTGGTCCGATCTTTACAAAATTTGGCATGGGGTGCTTCATTTGACGTCTTCATGTGTGTGCATAAAAAATCGGTCTTTTATCCGATTTGGACTTAAAGGCACAATTTTGGCCCTACAAAAATTTGCGTGAGTTGTTTTATTTCAGTCCCAATGCGAGCGCAAAATTTCATAGAAATCGGTTTAGATTAAGATGTAGCTCCCATATTTATCTTTTGTCCGACATGGTCTTTTAAGGCTGTAGACGCCACTATTTTAGTCCGATCTTAGGTGTTTTATTTGGTCCTTTAAGGCTGTAGAAGCCACTATTTTAGTCCGATCTTGGGAGTTTTATTTGACGTCTTAATACGTGTGCAAGATTTCATAAAATTCGGTTTAGATTTCATCCGAAATAGACTTTAGCCTGTAAAAACCACAATTTTCGTCCAATTTTTCATGAGACGTTTTATTTGACGTTCGAATACGTGCGCAAAATTTTATTAAAATCGGTCCTGATTTAGATATAGCTCCAATGTATATATTTTATGCGATTTGGACTTTTAAGGCAGTTAAATGCACAAATTTGGTCATATCTTTACTATATAAAGCGTGAGATGTTCTATTTGACGTCCCAGTATGTGTCATCAAAATTGGCACAGGTTTCGATATAGCTCCCATATAATCTTTTATCCGATTTGGCCTTCTAAATTCAAATTTGTTGTCCTATCGTAGGAAAATCTTACATGGTTCTATTAGATATTGCAATAGGTATCCAAATTAAAGACCGACTAGATTTCGAGATTTGTTCTATATATAAAAAGTACTACGTACACTAGGAAGTGTAGGGTATTATATAGTCGACTCCGCCCGACTTTGCCTTTCTTGCTGGTTTTTACATATTTTTCATCCGATATGGCCTTATAAGGCTGTGGTAAGCACAATTTTGATCCGATGGCGCAAAATTTCATTAAAATCGTTTTAGATTTATATCTTTTATATGATAGGCTTTTAGGGCTGTAGAATCCACAATTTTTGTACTATCCTAAGAAAATCTTACAAGGTTCTATTCAATATTTCAATAGGTATGCAAAATTTATATATTAAAAGAAATACGCGCACTCGGTAGTATAGGGTATTATATAGTCGACTCCGCCAGACTTTTGCCTTTACGATTTAATGGACGTAATTAACTTTGTTTATTGTAAATCCTTTAGCAGCTTCGCCTACAGTAAAAGGACATTTCTTTTGTTGTAAAACCAAAAACTCTTTAATGGCAACAGGGTTTCGATAGCCGCCAACGATTACTCGTGTACTGGACCAATAATCATTTTCTTGTGTCTCTCATACTAGAGAAAAAGTGCTCGTGTTTGAACGTATAGGCCAATAATGGGCAAAATTTACACCACTGCACAGTACTGTGTGCGTACACAAGAAAATAATTCCAAGCAAGCCCATGGTCTTGCAAGTGATTGCAATTGTGTGCTCGTTACTGGTGTAGAAATATGCTCCCACTTGTAGAAAATGTCCTTTATGTGAAACGAATTATTTTGTGCTACAATTCCTGGGAATATCTCTGTGAGGGAGACCTCAAGAGGTTGTATTACCATCAAAACTTTAGGCTATATCCTTAAACAATATATTATGCTGTAAAAGTGGTCGCGTATCATTCTAGAAATATAATTTAAGAAGATCTCTGTACGAACAAAAAGAGATCATAGGAAAATGGTCTAAACCCGTCCAAATGGAAGTAGTTCTTTAGAAGACATAAAGAAATCCCCAGTAACTGTTGTCCACTTGGGTGTAGAGAATTTTCCATTTGGTGTAAGCGCAAGATACCTGGGTGTTTTACTACACAGGAAACCCAACGTTTTGGAAAGAGCGAAAAAAGCAACTCTTGCCGTATTAATCTGCAAAATGGGGTTGTGTTGGACGGAACATCTATTGTTTAAACCTATGCTGGATTCTCTGCAGGGAGCGCATTCTTTGGTTAAACGGCGACAAGGCCCTATATGTCAGGCAGTGTGTTGATAGAAAGTAAAATACCATTATACCTAATAGAGCCTATGCAATTTTGCACCGGAAACGAAAGTCCAAGTGTTCAGATTTAGATGAAAACTCTACGTATGTGGGCCACAGTTTAAACAAATTATGTATACAAACTATGAACTTAAGCTTACCATAAACCCACGCCACGGATATCAGCTCGAATATTGCCAAAACAATGGCAACGAAAGTTACACCATAAAAGTCAATATAGCTCAACATGAACTGACCTCCAGGTGTTACATACATCAATCCAAAACCGTAACAAACCGAGGCTGTAACTACAAGGATAATCCAACGTTTGACCGTTGTAAAGCGATCACATATCACAGTGATGACTGTCGAAAAGACACCGGCATTGGTGCCAACACCCAATATGAATAACATCAGGAAAAACAAGACTGAGAATACCTGTATAGAGAATTAATATGAGTACTTGTGGTGATTCTGAGAATACATTTACTTACTTGTGGTACAGCTTGAAATTTTGAGATGGCATCGGGGTATGAAATAAAGGCTAAACCTGGACCCTCCTTTACTACACTCTGTATATCGGAGGTATTTGACTCATGGGCTAAATTGCCCAAAATGCCAAATATAATAATGCCCGAGAGCATAGAGGTACATGTGTCCAATGTTGTTACAATGTTGCAATCCCTTTAAGTATACGAATAAAACATATTTTTTAAGTAATACATGGTTCGAAACTCACCTCCTGATATTGTGACGAAAACGGTTGAACGAAGCATACATGATGATGCAACCATAACAAATGGAGAGTGAAAAGAAAACCTGAGTGACAGCAGCATACCATACTCTGGCATCGAGTACCATGTCCCATTGTGGCGTTAAGAAAAACAACACTCCGTCAAAGGCGCCTGGTAATGTTAGAGCGCGTATCAGAAGAATCAACATTACCACATAGGGGAATATGGCCAAAAAGTAGGAGGCTTTGCCTGAACTTTTGATACCCTTAAAGACAACCCCTGAAATACAAATCCATGCAAAGGCAAGTGTAAGTGCCAGCGTCCAGTTGGGAACTCCAATGCCATCATCAATGTTATCTTTCTCCCGCAGAATTATATTGCTGTATTAAATAAAAAAGAGTTATTGGCAAGTTTTATTAAAGTTCAAAAATCTCTTAAATCTTACACAAAATAAAACTCGGCTGAGGTTTTCCTCACTTCACCACCTGTGGGTGGCGTTTCATCCTTGTATTTGGAATCGATGCACATGTCACCCCATTCCTCGCGGCAATAACTCCAAGGCAGTGTGGAATAGAATGAATCAATCAGATAACGTAATGTTAGAGCCATTAATGAGGAATAATAACCGGCTACGAAAAATATGGCAATGTATTGGCCAAAACCAACTCCTAAAATACAAAATTATAATAAATATCTTCAACTATATAATACATGTTCTGAAGCACTTTACCTCTCATAATGGGCGCATAATCATATACCTTGAGACTTCCTCGACTGGAAAATTGACCCAGAATCATTTCCAAATAATAGACTGGTTTGCCCACCAACACAAGTGTTATCAGATAGGGTATTAAAAAGGCTCCACCACCATTTTGTAGAGCAATGAATGGAAATCGCCACACATTTCCCAAGCCAACGGAGAGGGCAATGCAGGACATTAAAAACTCCAGGTCATTACCCCAATTATCACGCTTTGGTGAATTTGGATCTTCGACATCAACATTTGTAGCATTCTAGGAAAATAATGGGAGTTAGAGTGAGTAAGTTGAAAGACATTTGGCAGTATTATGCAATTAGGCTTATGACAAAAATAAAAAAAATGCACGAACATTCCACTGAGGAACAGGGGCAAACTTGTAACATATCAATGAGGGCTGTCCAATTCAAGCTTAAGCTCAGAAGCCAATTCCGAATGGCGTGCCGCAATGCGACACCTATTTGGGGAGGAGTTTTTACATGGCAAAGTAACTCACAAATGTCGCCAGCATTAGGAGGGGAAAACCTCCGCCGCAGTTTTCTAAAAGTTAGGTACATATGCCGTACAATTATCAAAAAAGACCGCTTCTACGTCCCTTCTTCAAGAAAAACCTTTCATTATATCCAAGTGCGAAATAGCTAGGTTATCTATGGTACCCCAATTACCGCTGAATCCAGATTTGATTACATTCAATATTTTTTATTTCCAAGTAGCAAATAAGGCGTTGAGTTATCATTCGTTCGAAAAATTTTCACAAAAAAATTTGTTTAACTTTAACTTTCTTTACCCACCACCGAAGGTTGGGGTTATATTCATTTTGCCATTCCGTTTGCACCACACCGAAATATCCATTTCCGACCCTATAAAGTATATATATTCTTGATCAGCGTAAAAATTTAAGACGATCTAGTCATGCCCGACCGTCCATCTGTTGAAATCACGCTACAGTCTTTAAAAATAGAGATATTGAGCTAAAACTTTGCACAGATTCTTTTTTGCCCATACGCAGGTTAAGTTCGAAGATAGGCTATATCGGACTATATCTTGATATAGCCCCCATATGGACCGATCCGCCGATTTCGGGTCTTAGGCCCATAAAATCCACATTATGATACGCTTTTGCTGACATTTGAGACAGTGAGTTGAGTTAGGCCCTTCGAAATCATTCTTCAATTTGGCCCAGATTTGGATATAGCTGCCATATAGACCGATCCGCCGATTAAGGGTCTTAGACCCATAAAACCCACATTTATTGTCCGATTTTGCTGAAATTTGGGACAGTGAGTTGTGCTAGGCCCTTCGACATCCTTCTTCAATTTCGCCCAGATTGTTCCAGATTTGGATATAGCTGCCATATGCACCGATCTCTCGATTTAAGGTTTTGGGCCTATAAAAGGCGCATTTATTGTCCGATGTCGCCGAAATTTGGGACAGTGAGTTAAGTTAAGCCCCTCGACATATTTCTGCAATTTGGCCTAGATCGATCAAGACTTTGATATAGCTACCATACAGACCGTAGCATGTTGTCTGCTACTGAAACCTCGACTGGTGGAGCGGCTGCTCCAAGCTCCACTAGCCGACAGACTACGGGGTTTTTGACGAAGACACCTGGTTCGAGTCTAAAGGACAAAGCCGAGCCTATTCTTTCTCCGCATGCCTATAATTTGCCTAGGCCATCGGCCTTCCTCAGCAAACAAACACGCTCTTTAAGAGGTTGGAATAATAGAAGTCGCATCGCTCTCAGGTTTAATGAGAGGCTTGGTGCGAATGTTCCTAGGACTCTTACTGCACAGGCTACACCAAAGACTACACGTCTTGATTCGGAAACTGCACCTCAGTCAGACAAAAGGCTGCGGTCACCTCGAGGGCATCCCATGCCTAAAATAACCTTTGCTAAAGGCGCTCGGGACAGTTTGGTGATGGCAGTTGTCGACAAGGGAGAAGAACAGTGCTGCATACCTAGAAATAATTGGAGTGGGATAGTCATTGGACTGTGATCAGTATACTCCGATGTCTTTGCGGAATTTCTTGGTTCTCCTCCAGTTTGTGACGATACAGGCTGGGATCGAGGCCCATACAGACTAATTGCCTTCGGCGATCCACGCTCAATTGAAATGTATCGTTGTGAGCTAAAAAATATTGATGAGATCTGGCCAGGTGCAGCATTAGATTTAGTCAAGAAGCAAGATATTCCTTCTCTACCAATGGCGCATGCTTGCATACCAAGGATTCCCTCAGATCCTGAAGCGATACTTGGAAGACAAAGGGAATGTAATCCCAATCCTACAACCACCGACTGGAAGATTGGATGAGGCTGATGGTGACCGGAGACATGCAGTTTTCTTACTTAACTCCGGCTATCTCGCAGACCTCAACAAGTCTGAAGGGGTTGTATCCTACGGATTCCACAAGTTAAAACTGAAGGTCTATAGAAGCGGTGGGGTAGGGGAATCAGGAGACGACTCAGCACTATTCCTGATAGAACCCTTAGCACTATTCCTGATATCCTTGGTAACAAAAGTTATATAGACTTGTATGCGGATGGTTCCAAACCAAACGACCAGGTGGGATTTGGGATGTACTCTAAAGATCTAGAACTGGTCATATCGAAGAGGTTCCCGACCACTGCAGTGTGTATCAAGCAGAGATCCTTGCAATTAAGGAAGTGGTGCAATGACTAAGATATAATGTCATTACGATGATTGGCATGCATATCTTCTCAGACATCCATTAAATCCCTGGAGAACGTATCTCTGAACACAAAAACCGCCCTCGACTGTAGCAGATCTCTCAACGAGATGGCTGATCAGTTCAAAATTCACCTGTTCTGGATGCCGGGCCACAGAGATATCCCAGGGAATTGTAAAGCAGACGAGCTTGCGAGACTAGGAACTGCCTTACACACTCCAGAGACACTGGAATTTGTGGGTATACCTCTAGCGGCATGTAAGCTAAGTTTTCAGGACCAGGTCCGAAGGACAACGAATGATAGTTGATCACAAAGAGGGGGCTGTGAGCATTCCAAAACTATGTGGCCTCATCTAGACTTGAAGAGGTCTACTGCTTTGCTGTGATTGGCTAGAACAGACGACTCAGTCAATGTGTCCGTCATGACAGGACACTGTCTAATTGGAAAATATGCTGACAGACTGATGGTTGCCAGCAACGACTTTGGCAGAAGCTGTAAGGACATCGAGGAAGAAGAGACTATAGAACACCTTTTGTGTGTGTGTCCCGAACTAGCAGTCAGAAGGAGTTCCACTTTAGGTTCTCATTTCTTTGAGAACCTGTCTGATTAGGCAAGTTTGAAAAGGTTGCGTAATGGACGAGCAAGCGTCGAAGAACACCTGCGCGAGACTAGTGTTAATATGCCATCCGGGCCCGAGGACTTATTTACGGCTAGATTCTCAAGAACCCTTTTAACTCCACCAGTTCGAAAAAATATCTGCGGCATGATGCCAGATACATTTTCGAGGGGATTGGTTGATTGCTATTCAGCTAACCAATAGGTTAGCCTTATCAACCGGGTCAGTGAACGTTTGATTATCATTAAAAAGAGTTGGAATTGATGAAGAATTACCTTTTATCCATTTCACGAACGACCAAAAGCTCTTACTTCCTCGTGTAAAAGCAAGAACCTTAGTAAGCAGGCGCTGTTATTTTTGCACATATAAATACCTACTATGTGATAGATATTTCTTTATCGCAAAAATGTCACCTAACAATGAATGTGCCTTGGAAATTCTGGCAGGAATTTGTGTGATGCTGTAATGATTTTTGTCATTGGACATACCAGCATTTTTGTACCGAATCTTACAAATTTGATACTTTCCTAGTTTACCATCCGCACTCGTCCAAGCCGCTTTATATACAGACTGTTCTCTGCTCAGTCAAAACAAAAAGGAAAAAATGTTGTATGTGAGAATGTGTCTTTACCATTGGCGAGCACACCTTTGCAATTATTTGTAAGCCCATGTATCTGCTTGGGATTATTTTCTTGTGTACGTTTAAAGTAATGTGCAATAGAGTGAGTATTTTTGCCAACCACTGGTCTATGAGAGACACAGGGGAATAATTACAATTATTAAAAAGTTTTTGGTTTTCAACAAAAGAAAGGTCCTTTTAACGTAGACGGTAAAATAACCAAAGTTAGGTACTTTCAATAATACTACGTTTATGGCAACCGTTTGGTATGTTAAAGCGAAAAGTTACACGGTTACAATAAAAGCAAAACTTCGTGACAAAAGTATTTTGTTTGTCGTAAAAATTTTTTAAACAATTTTTTTTTTGCTTATAGTTGTCCCAGTTTCTCTTGTCAAAATTCCACGAAGGCCTGCGTTCAAGCGAAGGCATGAATCTATTGTATGTATATTAGTATTGGAAAGTTATAACTGTTGTGCAAATCGTCGCATATATTTTATTCGAAATACTGCGAAATTCCGGGAGATATAACACTTAAAATGATTGATTAAGTGATCTAGGTTTGTCGTAGCTCACATTAAATAACACTGGTAGATACAATAGAAGTCTTCTTTTTGTTTTTTAAGGAAACATTTTTTTCCAATTTTTTCTTTACTTACTTCATTTTGCCAAAAATCATCTTGCGTTGCAGGCAAATCGGACTGTGATTTATTGTATGCCGGATTGTCTAGGCCGGAAGTTTGAGCCATAATGTTTTAGTACTTTTTTTTGCCAGATTTAAATTATTTAATTAAAGTATACTTCATTCGTAGGACTTTACACGTCACATATTCCCTGTTTAAAGGATTAATCTAACGACCTGATTCCACTGGTGGTGACAAATAAACTGATCAATGCAAATTAAGGTGGTGAACGAATTGACCATCAAATCACTCTTAGTTGGGTAGCATGATAAAAATAATAATTATCTTTGTGTTATATGGTCTGTGATAAAATGCCATGGAACTCACCAAACCAATTACGGCGCCAACAAAATTCAAAATTTCTACGAAAAACTTTGAAATCTTTATGACGATTGGCCATCATAAAAATATGTCGAATTTTGCTAGAGAGGGACAAATGGTTTTTGTGTCTCCGATTTGAAGCGGCGCAATAAAACTAAATTGAAGTTTGTCATGATATAGTGCGTATTTCGGACATTCAGTATCTTATCCATGTAAACAAACGAAATTGCTAATCTTTTAGATTGTTCTAATTTCGCAGCTTATAAAAGTTCCCATTCATTAGATTGAAATCTATATGCCTAATTGCTTTTTTAATTTGCCGCTAACTCTTGAAATTATTTTGTATTGTGGTGAAACAGTTGTGTATACTGGGGTACATTTGTTGTTTGGTGGGATATTTGATACTTTAATTGAAGATAGGCGATTTTTCTGGTCAATATATTTTAAATTTCTTGTAGAAATACTCTAGCTATCCGTACATTTTTCCTATGGGCATCCCAATAGGAAACAAAATGAGAAAGGAAAGATTAGAGCCACCGTGAGCATAACATAGATTAACATATTGGTCTATTTTCAAGGATGATTATTTCTTCATCCCATTAGATTACAGTTTGTTCAACATATTCATTTAGATACTTGTAGTTTCTTGTGGTAAACCGAGAGAAAACTTGATACCAAACATATTTTAATTACCATCATACGGTATTAGAAGTGTATCAGACCTATTTGTATTGGTATTGAATAAAATAATACCGAAAGATATTAGCGAAGTACCGCCTACATTCTTTCAGTGTACCACAGTAGTGCTACTTACAAAACTCTTAATTTCTCTCTACACGACCTACACATGCTATCACTTGCCAAACCGATTTTACATAAGTGAGCTCGTATTCCTGTGTCCCGTTATAATACCGAAAGCCATACTCACCTCCTTCTTTCTTCCTTTCAGTATTAGCGTCGTCTTTTCCAGACCCGGGTCTCCCCGTCCTACCGACCGTTTCGCTGTTCCACAGCGAGAGTTCGTCGCCCACACCCTTAACTCGGACTGCGTCGAACCGAAAGGTTTCGTGTTAGCCAAGTATATTGACGGCACTCCTCTGGCCTTTACTGCCAAATCGTCTGTTTAGGTGGAAAACGAAGCCGTAATCTGATCACACTGCCAACCCTGATACTGCCCTTCAACATACTGCAGTGACTATTTCGGGATAGTAAAACTCCTTTGTAAAGAGAGATGACTCAAACTCAAATTACTTCCTCTAAACTTTGGCAAATTTGATTAAATGTGAGCCATTTCAGGATATGGCGGACATCTATATCGATACCGAAAGAATTTTGCAAATAATGTAATAACTCTGTGATCTGAATGATCATCTTTTCATTAAACTGAGAAAACTTATGCGCCAACCTTCACAGCTTGATCTTTACTTGTTGGATTTCATTTTGAACTTAATAAAAGAATTTTTTATTGTATACCTTATTGCAACTGTTTCAATATTTCTGACCAGACCAGATAAGGTATCCAGTAGCGAATAGATATCGTGGCGCACTTATCAGAGGTAAATGGAAAAAGTCCCAAAGTCTGACCAATTGAATTATTTAATATTATGCAATTATCATGCAATTCTATTAGTAAAACAAGCAAAGGCGTGCTAAGTTCGGCCGAGCCGAATCTTTTATACCCTCCACCATGGATCGCATTTGTCGAGTTCTTTTCCCGCCATCTCTACTTAGGCAAAAGAAGGATATAAGAAAAGATTTGCTAAATTATATGTTGGAGACCTGTGTAAAATGTCAGCCAATTCGGTTGGGGGCTCAAGAAGTAAAATAGAGAGATCGATTTATATGGGAGCTGTATAAGGCTATAGACCGATTCAAACCATAATAAACACGTATGTTGATGGTCATGAGAGGATCCGTCGTACAAAATTTCAGGCAAATCGGATAATAATTGCGACCTCTAGAAGCTCAAGAAGTCAAGATCCCAGATCGGTTTATATGGCAGCTATATAAGGTTATAAACCTATTTGAACCTTATTTGACACAGTTGTTTAAAGTAAGAATAGAATACGTCATGCAAAGTTTCAGCCAAATCGGATAGGAATTGCGCCCTCTAGAAGCTCAAGGAGTCAAGTCCCCAGATCTGTTTATATTACAGCTATATCAGGTTTTGAACCGACTTGAACCATACTTAGCACAGTTGTTGGATATCATAACAAAACACGTCGTGCAAAATTTCATTTCAATCGGATAAGGCTCAAGAATGTAAATCGGGAGATCGGTTTATATGGGGCTATATCAGGTTATGAACCGATTCAGCCATATTTACACGTATGTTAGGGGTCATAGAAGAAGTCGTTGTACAAAATTTCAGTCAAACCGGATAAGAAATGCGCCCTCTAGAGGCTCAAGAATCAAGATACGGGATCGGTTTACATGTGAGCTATATCAGGTTATGAGCCGATTTAGACCACAGTTGCCGTAGTAGTTGAAAGTCAAAACAAAACACTTCATTCCAAATTTCAGCCAAATCAGATAATTGCGCCCTCCAGAGTCTCAAGAAGTCAATATCCGAGATCGGTTTATATGGGGGCTATGTCAGGTTGGACCACACTTGGCATATTCGTTGGTCATAATAGAACACATCATGCAAAGTTTCAGCCAAATCGGATAAGAATTGCGCCCTTAAGATACTCAAGAAGTCAAGATCCGAGATTAGTTTATATGGCAGCTACATAAAAACATCGATCGATGTAGCCCATTTACAATTCCAACCGACCTATGTACACTTATAAGAAGTATTCGTGCAAAATGTCAAGCGCTTTCTTTAGGTTAGGTTGAAAAGAGGGTGCAGATATTATTCCGCCCCATGCCACTATGGATATAAACCTAAGCCAGTAATCTGCTTGTTGTGCACTCCAAATATTAAATCAGTAACCTGAAAAAATATCTCAATTGGGTGCTATTAACAAAATCTTTGATTGTTTTCCATGGCACGCTCCTAAGTTGGTTCATGTTTGGTATTGTTTTCCCACTTAAGTGGCGGTATCTGTTGGACGAGAAAGCCGGGCATTGACATAGGAAATGCTCCAACGCCTTATCATCTTCCCCGCATGCCCTACACATGCTATCACTTACCGCACCGATTTTACATTTCTGTGTCCCGTTTTGATACCGAAAGTTATACTGACCTCCATCTTACTTCCTTACGTCTTCTCACGATCTGGATCTCCCCATAGGATTTTCGCCGTCCTACCGACCGTTTCGCTGTTCCACAATGATGCTTGCGCATTCGTCGTCCACTCCCTTAACTCGGATAGCGTCGACGCGAAAAGCTTCGGGTTAACCAAGTTTATTGACGGCAAGTCGTCTGGTTGCTCATTTCCAGTTACTCCTTGCCTTAATCCTTCGAAAATTAATGTGCCATCGACAGACGGACGGACATGGCTAAATCGACTTACAATATCAAGACAATCAAGAATATATATACTTTGTTGGGTCTCAGATCAATATTTGGATGTGTCACAAATGAATGACGAAACTAGTATACCCCCAGCCTATGGTGGAGGGTGTAATTAAGCGACACGTTTACTATGAATGCGCAACTCTTATTGATGTCCGTCAAAGGAGTTATTTTATTTGCGATACCAAAACAACCAGGTGTGAAAAGATTGTCGGTTTCATAGATGTGTAGTCAAAATTTGAGTGTTATTTACAAATGTATTTAAAAACAATAACAAAACAAAATTGGGGTAGTTAATTTTCAATTTTATTTCATTTAAATTGACTTTTACACTTTGAAAAATATTCTTTCTTGAGGATTTAGTTTTTGTTTTTTCTTTTGTAAACATTACTCTACTTACTCCAATTGGCTATGACAGAACATTTGTTCCACTAGCCGAACGTAGAATAGCGTTCCAAACTCCTCGATCTTCTGCGCTCATTCTAAAATCTCTGACACCAAGTTTCGAGGTGTCTCCCACCACTTGATCTTTCCATCGGGCTTTTGGTCTTCCCGGTTTACGCGTTTGCCTTCAAAAGACTTCTTTGCTGGAGCTTCTTCATCCATTCTGACAACATGACCTAGCCAACGCAGCCGCTGTATTTTGATGCGTATAACTATGCTATCGTCGTCATATGTCGCCTATATTCTCCATTAACGCAAACTGGTCCATATATTTTACGAATAATCTTTTTCTCAAATACTCCAAGCACTGCCATATCTGCTTTCACAAGTACCCATGTCTCAGAACCATATAACAACACAGGTAGTATCAGTGTCTGGTATAGTGTAATCTTCGTCTGTCGAGAGGTGGCCTTGTTTCTGAACTGCTTACATAGTCCAGAGTAGTACCTGTTTGCCAGTATTATTCTTCGCTTTATCTCAAAACTGGGGTCTTAAAATTTTATCAATTTCCAGGAGCCCTTCAAGCCATTAGAAAAGGAATAATGGTTTTGGGTTGTTTATATTCTTGAAGGATGCCGCAGTGTACCTTGAAACCTTGACGGTACCTGTAATACCAAAAAAGGCGACTAATAGGCCAAAATTATGTCCTGATGGAGTTATTTTTCATACGACTAAAATTCCTTCCATGGTAAACGCATTTCATTTGTGCATCTTTTGGAAGTTGGGTTGAACCAGGACACGGTTGAAGCTATCGTCACTACAAGGTAAAACGCATGAGGTGGAAAGGAACAGGTAGCGTGAAAGGTGTCAAACTTTGTGAGTGTCGTGCATACATCGTAAACACGTTTTCGCGGTATATTCGATAAAAGTACGACCTACCCAATGTATGGCCTTTAAAGCCTCCACACCAAATGTGGTTTAATAAATCCCCTAACCAAAGACGAAACGCGTTCCATAGTGGTGTATTGTGAACTATTGCTTTCCTTTTACATTGCAAAAATCTTCCATCAAATACTTTTTATTAGTGTAGGTTGGTTGGGATTGTAAATTAGTCATATCGGTCCATGCTTTGTTATAGCTTCCATATAAACCGTTCTCCCGACTATAATTCTTGATAATTTAGAGAGCGTAACTCTTATCCAATTGGGCTGAAATTTGACTTTGAAATTGACTTTTCTTATGACCAAGTGCCAAGTATGGTCCAAAGCCTGATATTACTCCCACATGTAAAACGATCTTCCGATTGCATTTCTTGAGCCGCTATAAGGCAAAGTTCTTATCTGATATCGTTGCACAACGACTTCTCCTATAACGTTAAACATATGTAAAATATAATTTGAATCGGTTCATAGCTCCCATATAAACTCATCTCCCGATTTTACTTCTTGAGCCTCTATAGGGCGCAATTCTTATTCGATTTGGCAGAAATTTTGCACAATGATTTCTATAATACTAAGCTCCATGCTTTTGGAACAATTCCATTGTATTTATATTTTGGTTACCTATAAAGAGAGCAAGGAACTTGACGAATGCGAACCATGGTTGAGGGTATGTAAGATACGGTATGACTGAATTTACTTGACATTTTTTTTTTTTTTTTTTTTTAAATATGTATTATTATACCCTCCACCATAGAAAGGAGTTATACTAATTTCGTCATAAAGTATATATATTCTTGATCGTCATGACATTTTAAGTCGATCTAGTCATGTCCGTCCGTACGTCCATCTGTCTGTCGAAAGCTCGCTAACTTTCGAAGGAGTAAAGCTAGCCGCTTGAAATTTTGCACAAATACTTTTTATTAGTGTAGGTCGGTTGGGATTGTAAATGGGCTATATCGGTCCACGTTTTGATATAGCTGCCATATAAATCGATCTGGGATCTTGACTTCTTGAGCCGCTGGAGGGCACAATTCTTATCCGATTCGGCTGAAAGTTTGCATCAGGTGTTTTATTATGACTTCCAACAACTGTGCTGAGTATGGTTGAAATCGGTCCATAACCTGATATAGCTGTCATATAAATAAATATGGGATCTTGACTTCTTTAGCCTCTAAAGGGCGCAAGTATTACCCGATTTGGCTGAAATTTTGTACAATGGCTTCTCTCATGACCTTTAACATACGTGTCGAATATGGCATGAATCGGATTATAGCCTACAGCTCCCCTATAAACCGATCTCCCTATTTTACTTCTTCAGCTTGTAAAGTGCACAATTCTTACTAGATTTGACTGACATTTTACACAATGACTTATACCATGGTATCCAATACTCAGTTAAATTATGGTCCGAAATGAACCATTACTTGATATTGTTCCAATAACATAGCAATTCTTTTTTCATACCCTCCACCATAAGATGGGGGGTATACTAATTTCGTCATTCTGTTTGTAACTACTCGAAATATTCGTCTGAGACCCCATAAAGTATATATATTCTTGATCGTTGTGACATTTTATGTCGATCTAGCCATGTCCGTCCGTCCGTCCGTCTGTCTGTCTGTCGAAAGCACGCTAACTTCCGAAGGAGTAAAGCTAGCCGCTTGAAATTTTGCACAAATACTTCTTATTAGTGTAGGTCGGTTGGTATTGTAAATATTGTAACCGATCTTGGTTCTTGACTTCTTGAGCCTCTAAAGGGCGCAATTCCTATCCGATTTGAATGAATTTTGGCACGACGTGTTTTGTTATGATATCCAACAACTGTGCCAAGTATGGTTCAAATCGGTTCATAATCGATATAGCTGCCATATAAACCGATCTTGGGTCTTGACTTCTTGAGCCTCTAGAGTGTGCAATTCTTGTCCGATTGGAATGAAATTTCGCACGACGTGTTTTGTCATGATATCCAACATCTGTGCCAAGAATGGTTCAAATCGGTCTATAACCTGATATAGCTGTCATATAAACCGATCTTGGGTCTTGACTTCTTGAGCCTCTAGAGGGCGCAATTCTTATCCGATTTGAATGAATTTTGGCACGACGTGTTTTGTTATGATATCCAACAACTGTGCCAAGTATGGTTCAAATCGGTTCATAACCTGATATAGCTGCCATATAAACCCATCTGGGATCTTGACTTCTTGAGCCTCTAGAGGTCGCAATTATTATCCGATTTGCCTGAAATTTTGTACGACGGATTCTCTTATGACCGTCAACATTATTTATGGTCTGAATCGGTCTATAGCCCGATACAGCTCCCATAAAAATCGATCTCTCTATTTTACTCCTTGAGCCCCCAAAGGGCGCAATTCTTATTCGAATTGGCTGACATTTTACACAGGTCTCCAACATATAATTTAATTGTGGTCCAAACCGGACCATATATTGATATCGCTCTAATAGCAGAGCAAATCTTTTCTTATATCCTGTTTTGCCTAAGAAGAGATGTCGGGAAAAGAACTCGACAAATGCGATCAATGGTAGAGGGTATAAAAGATTCGGCCCGGCCGAACTTAGCACGCTTTTACTTGTTTATCCGTTGATTGCCTAAAAAGAAATACCGTGGCAAGAACTCGACAAATGCGATCGATGGTGGAGGTTATATAAGATTCGGCCCGGCCGAAATTAGCACGCTTTTACTTGTTATAAGTTAAGTTTTTTGGATGTTATCACTGGGTGGTAATTATGTCCAAATACTATCTGTGAGGGTGAAAAGTATTCAACATTTCACACGGACGAGCAATCACTGCAAATCGTTGAAATTTATTATCAAAATTCGTGCTCTGTGACAATTTCTCGATTGGAATCCACTGTTTTATCAAAAATTCTGTTCAGTGATGAAGCTCATTTCTGGCTAAATGGATACGTAAACAAACAAAACGAGCGACAAAAAAGCCGTTGTATAAAATTTAAGCCAAATCTGATAATAATTGAGCCATCTAAAGGCTCAAGAAATCAAGATCATAGATTGGTTTATAAGGCAGCTATATCAGGTTATGGACCGATTTAAAACATATTTGGCACAGTAGTTGGAAGTCACAACAAAACATGTCATGCAAAATTTCAGCTAAATCGGATAAAATGTGCGCCCTCTAGTGGCTCAAAAAGTCAAGATTCAATATCGGTTTCTATGCCAGCTAAATCAGATTATGGATCGATTTGAACCATACCTAGTACACTGGTTGAAAGTCATAACGAAACAGGCCTTGCAAAAATTCTTCCAAATCGGAATTGCGTCCTCTAGAGACCCAACAAGTTAAAACCCCAAATAGGTTTATATGACAGCTATATCAGGTTATAGACCGATTTCAACCATACTTAGAACAGTTGCTAGAAATCATAAAGAAAGACCTCATGCAAAATTTCAGTCAAACCGGATAAGAATTGCGCCCTCTAGTGGCTCAAGAAGACAAAATCCAAGATCGGTTTATATGGCATCCATATTAAAACATGGATCGATATGGCTCTTTTACAATCCTGACTGACCTTCACTAATAAGAAGTATTTGTGCAAAATTTCAAGCAGCTAGCTTTACTCGTTCGAAAGTAAGCGTGCTTTCGACAGACAGACGGACGGACGGACATGGCTGGACCGAGTTAAAATGTCATGACGATCAAGAATATGTATACTTTATGGGGTCTTAGATGAATATTTCGAGGAGTTATAAACAGAATGACGAAATTAGTATATGGTGTGGTTCATAGGCTGGTTGCATCTTCGGCCCATTTTTTTCAAAAACGACCCTGGTGCTAAAATTGGTCCTTATGACCTCACTTACAAAATAGTGCACAGGACTGTCAATACCACGAATATCTGGCATAATAGACTAATCTCAACTATTCAAGAATATTTCTTCTCACTGACAGACGCCGTAAAACAAAATTCGTTCATGGTACTAATATAATGACAACGGTTGAATTATGTGGTCCATTTGTTTACGATTTAAAAGGACAGGCATTATAACAAACATTAGATATTAGTTTTTAGTGTTAAATTCAGCACAATGAAACCTACCACCTATATATTCATTTTATACTTGCTTTGCACAGTTTAAATTCATATCAGTGCAATATGAAAGTCGGTTTTATGGTCGAATCCCAGCCAAACGAATTAAACTTACAATTTCTTTCCTATTTCTTTCATATTCGTTTATAGCAGGCACTGCACTGAAATCAGGAGGTGGGAAATTGTACACAGGATTTTCAATACCATGAAAATTAGGCATTGTGACTTTATTTCAACTATACAATAATATTTTTCCTATAAATACACGATTCAAAACAAAAGCGTTTATGGCACCAGCAGAATGACCGCAGTTGAAGTCCTAGGCTCACTGGGTTAATATATTAAAAAAAAGCAAACTTGTATTACATTCAATTAAAAATAATATTAATTTAAATTCATTGAGGTATATAAACCATATGCGATAAGAGAACCCAAAACAAATGTAATCTCTTGCAGATGTCAAGAATCATTCTTCTTATTGCAGCCAAAAAAATGAAAACAAGTAAAAGCGTGCTAAGTTCGGCCGGGCCGAATCCTATATACCCACCACCATGGATCCCAATTGTCGAGTTCTTATCCCAGTATCTCTTCTTAGGCAAAAAAGGATATAAGAAAATATTTGTTCTGCTATTAGAGCGATATCAAGATATGGTTCGGTTTGAACCACAATTTAATAATATGTTGGAGACCTGTGTAAAATGTAACCCAATTCGAATAAGAATTGCGCCATTTGGGGGCTCAAGAAGTAAAATAGAGAGAACGAGTTATATGGGAGCTGTATCAGGCTATATGCCGATTCAGACCATAATAAACACATATGTTGATGGTCATGAGAGGATCCGGCGTACAAAATTTCAGGTAAATCGGATAATAATTGCGACCTTTAGAGGCTCAAGAAGTTAAGATCCCAGATCGGTTTATATGGCAGCTATATCAGGTAATTGACCGATTTGAACCATACTAGGGACAGTTGTTGGATATCATAACAAGACACGTCGTCCAAAATTTCATTCCAATCGGAAAAGAATTTCGCACTCTAGAGGCTCAAGAAGTCAAGACCCAAGATCGGTTTATATGGCAGCTATATCAGGTTATGAACCGATTTGAACCTTATTTGGCACAGTTGTTGAATTCAGCCAAATCGGATAGGAATTGCGCCCTCTAGAAGCTCAATAAGTCAAGACCCAAGATCGGTTTATATGGCAGCTATATCAAAACATGGACCGATGTGGCCCATTTACAATACCAACCGACATACACTAATAAGAAGTATTTGTGCAAAATTTCAAGCGGCTAGCTTTACTCCTTCGGAAGTTAGCGTGCTTTCGACAGACAGGCGGACGGACGGACGGACATGGCTAGATCGACATAAAATGTCACGACGATCAAAAATATATATTCTTTATGGGGTCTCAGACGAATATTTCGAGTAGTTACAAACAAAATGACGAAATTAGTATACCCCCATCCCATGGTGGAGGGTATAAAAATTTGAGGTAATGGAGAATTTTGTTACAGGGTGTATTTTGTATTGACCGATTCGAAGCTATTTTAAATGAACTCGAAATGAACCTGCGCTATGCGAGCAAGGTTCATATCATCAATATTTTCGAGGAGATTGATACTATGTCTAAATTAGAACCTATATAATGCTATATGCAGGGTGTGGAGTTGTTGACGAAAATCCAATTTTACGCTCATAGAAATATATAAGTGAAAACAGCAAAAATGTTTGCTGAAATAAGCAGAAAGTCTGCTGAAAATGGGAGAGCAGTAATTTGTTGCTATAACAGCAAACATCTTCTGCTGTTTTCAAAATTTAAAATGTTATTAAGAGCTCAAAAATGTCATAAATATTTCAAAAATGTTTATAATCCATTTTATTTTTCAATTAAATTATATGCTGGTTAATATAACTTTGAATTGTTTAAAATTTTCTACAATTTGCTAATTTTTGATAGAATTTAAATAACAGCAGACAAAATATCGACTATTATTATATTTATGCTATTAAACAATAAATTAAAGCCTACATTTGGCAACATTTTTTGTTAAACCCTAGCAAGTACCTCAATTGTTGTTAAGAAGTTTATTCAAAAGTTTAAAAATGTTTATTTAATATCAGCAGAAACACTGTCTGCTGATATCAGCAGACTATTTTTTCTAGGTGTAACCTTTCGGTGCAACAGTGTCCGTTAATGTGTTACCCGGGATACGTATTTTCAATAGCAGTTCTAGTGTTTCCTCACTAGACATCGTCTTTACATATTCAATTTCCGGATGTACTCAACCTTCCGTAGCCTAAAGGCCTCGGATGTATCTACGAGGGAAGTGCAATACGAGTATTCCATCAAGTATTCCATATGAAACACATTTTTATACTCTTCACCATAGGATGAGGGTATACTAATTCCGTCATTCTGTTGGTAACACTTCGAAATATGCGTCTGAGACCCCATAACGTATATATATTCTTGATCGTGATGTCATTTTAAGTCGATCTAGCCATGTCCGTCCGTCTGTCCGTCCGTCCATCCGTCCGTCCATCCGTCTGTCCGTCCGTCCATCCGTCCGTCCATCCGTCCGTCTGTCCGTCCATCTGTCCGTCCGTCAATCCGTCCGTCTGTCTGGCGAAAGCACGCTAACTTTCGAATGAGTAAAGCTAGCCGCTTGAAATTTTACACGAATACGTTTTATTAGTGTAGGTCAGTTGGGATTGTAAATGGGCCAAATGGGTCCATGTTTTGATATAGCTGGCACATAAACCCATCTGGGGTTCTGACTTCTTGAGACTCTAGAGGGCGCAATTCTCATCCGATTTGAACATTAAAAAAAATTCACCGGTTGCAGTTGGGTTCTCCTAATTTGTATGAATGTCTACACATTTTCTTTTTACATGTTCGGGTTTCAAATAATTTCTTGACATCCCTAAATATTATATTCAGTTGAAACCACTTCTGAGGAAACATGTTGCATACCTTTAGGCTAATTTAAATATACTCCATTTATGCTCTAATATGGCATTCATGGATCATCATTAACATTAACAAAAGAATTGAGTTAAATATTACTCGATGTATTAAGGTTTCTGTGGGTAGGTCTGCGAAAGAATGGTAAGTCACATATGTGAAGTGTCAACACTTGACAGCGAATTTAGGAACTATGCGCAGATATTAATGATAAGATAATCCCTATTAAACCTCAGCATAGCATGACCACAAGAAGTATGATTGATATTTGATTTTTATGACTTAATCTAATCAAAATAAAATAAAACAACACTCGAAATAAACTCATTGTTTTCATATTAATTTAAAAATAACACAATCGCAAATATGGCTAGTTGACTCGAAGAAGGCCGTAAATATTCGAAATCATATATTCGAGTTTTTTTCTAGAAATAGCAGATCGGCTATGCCGGAATGCTGGGAGCATAATGGGGTCAAATGCAAATTTATCCATGAACATTAATTAAGGAACAGGGGCAATCTTCTCATATATCAATGAGTGCTGTCCGATTCAAGTTAAATCTTTATGATAAGGGGCCTCCTTTTTATAGCTGAGTCCGAACGGCGTGCTGTCGCTAGCATTAGAGGAGGATAACCACCGCTGAAAATTTTTTTGCGATGTTCTCACCAGGATTCGAACCCAGGCGTTCAGCGTTATAGGCGGACATGTTAACCTCTGCGATACGGTGGCCTCCTAATCATAATGGCATCATGTATCAGATATAAACTATACACAAACTTCGAATGAAAAAATGGATTTAATCTTTTCTCATATTGTTTTATAGAATTAAAACCATGTCCCTCATTTGACTTCTTGGCCACCTGAAGAAATGAAAAAGCCTAAAGGAGGGCATAGCAATATTCTACACAAAAAAAAATATTTTGCTTCATATCAAATACCAAAATGGCATGCATTTCAAATTGAATAAAATTGCTGAGTAATGCCATCCTCGCCATACGGACACAAAATTGGTCAAACATAAATAATAAGATCCAAACAAAAATCACATAAGAAATTTTAAAGTTGTAAATAAACAATTATTGTCATAGAAAACGACAATGCTAAAACTATACCCTATGGTTAGAATTTTTCATCAAATTGTTTGGCTTATCACTTTTTGACCGAAACTGCAGTGTCTTTGTTATTTAGCGCTTGAGTGAGAAATATCGTCTATGTACTAATCACTTTGAGTGGGAAGATAGCGGCGCGGCAAGCGCTTATATTTGCTAATACAAGTGGTAAACACCACGCCGAAACTACAAAACGTTCTACTGTTCAAATTCTAACGATTTAAATAATTATTTTTAACTGCCTTATCGACTAGAACATTTAATGGATAGGTGAAAAGAAATCCAGAAACCAACAACTCAAAATCAGTTCCTGAATGAGTAATTGTCCATAAACAGGTGCTTTAAACCGTCCATGCTATAATTATTTTTTGCAAATAGAGTTCGCTTGTTGATCCCAATATGCGAAACATCGGATCGGTTAACGCTAACACGGCTCACTGCGGGAAATTTTACCTCAAAAGTGTCGTTTAATTCCAAATTGAAATTTCAAACGATAACAAATTGTTATACCCTCCACCATAAGATGGTCCGTCCGTCTGTCTGTCGAAAGCACGCTAACCTCCGAAGGAGTAAAGCTAGCCGCTTGAAATTTTGCACAAATACTTCTTATTAGTGTAGGTCGGTTGGTATTGTAAATGGGCAATATCGGTCCATGTTTTGATATAGCTGCCATATAAACCGATCTTGGGTCTTGACTTCTTGAGCCTCTAGAGTGTGCAATTCTTATCCGATTGGAATGAAATTTTGCACGACGTGTTTTGTTATGATATCCAACAACTGTGCCAAGTATAGTTCAAATCGGTCCATAACCTGATATAGCTGCCATATCAACCGATCTTGGGTCTTGACTTATTGAGCCTCTAGAGTGCGCAATTCTTATCCGATTGGAATGTAATTTTGCACGCCGTGTTTTGTTATGATATCCAACAACTGTGCCAGGTATGGTTCAAATCGGTCCATAACCTGATATAGCTGACATATAAACCGATCTGGGATCTTGACTTCTTGAGCCTCTAGAGGTCGCAATTATTATCCGATTGGAATGTAATTTTACACGACATTTTTTGGCTGGCATTTTACACAGGTCTCTAACAGGTAATAATATAATAATAGCAGAGCAAATCTTTTCTCATATCCTTTTTTTGCCTAAGAAGAGATGCCGGGAGAAGAACTCGACAAATGCGATCCATGGTGGAGGGTATGTAAGATTCGGCCCGGCCGAACTTAGCACGCTTGTACTTGTTTAGAATGGTTTAACAAACATTTTACTGATCATTATTGAGGCCATTATTGAAAAATATATCTACTCCTGTATCAGATGTAGGTTAGGTTGGAAAGAGGGTGCACATATTAAGCCGCCCCATGCCACTATGGACATACACATAAGCCAGTAATCGGCTTGTTGTGCTCACTAAAAAATATAAAGTATCTTCTAAAAAGCAAAAATTAAGTTAGGAATTCCGAGCTACTTACAAAATCCTTAATTGTTTTCAATACCACTCGCCTAAGTTGGTTCATGTCTAGTATTGTGTCTCCACCTAAGTGCCGGTATCTGTTAGACGCGAAAGCCGATTTTACCGATTTTACATAAGTGAGCTCGTAGTCCTATGTGTCCCGTTATGATACCAATAGCTATACTGACCACCTTCTTGCTTCCTTTCAGTAATAGCCTCGTCTTCTCACGAGCTGGATCCCCCATAGGATTTTCGCCCTCCTACCAACCGTTTCGCTGTTCCACAATGATGCATGCGCATTCGTCGCCCACTCCCTTAACTCGGACTGCGTCGACCTAAAGGGCTTCGGTTTAACCAATTGACGGCAGTCCTCTGGCCTTCACCGCCAAATCGTCTGCCCTTTCATTTCCCCTTACTCCGTTATGGCCCGGCACCCAAACGATGCGGATTTTGTCATCCTCAGAGAAGGCCTTACACTACAAGACTATTCGTGACCTTCCCGTTCTGGTTGTTATTGCCCTTTTGGCAATTTTACTGTCGGTAAAGATGTTCAGACTCGACGTCCTCGCGTTAGCACCACACCACTTCACGCATTCCGTGATTGCCGGATCTCCGCCTGCAGGACCGTATTGTGGTCAGGCAGTCTAAAACAGATCTCAGTTCCTGGGTTCTCAATGTAGATTCCCAGACCCACTCTGTCCTCTAGCTTTGATCCATCCGTGTATCATGATCTTTTAGATGGCAATACTAGGGTTCCGTCAATCCAAGACTGTGTCGATAGCAGCAGTGCCTCGCATTCGTCTTCAAGGTTCATCTCAGGTATCCGATCGGAAACCTCTTCCCTTCCTTCCAGGTTTGCTATCGTCGCCTCGATTATACCGCGATGATATGAGCTGCTCCCATTCTCAATACATTCTCTTATCGTCTTAAATCTCATAGCCGCAGCGGCTGCCCCACACTTGATCTGTATGTCAATGGGTCGGATATCTAGAACTACTACTATCTAGGCTACATTTGAGAGGTACTATGCCATGTCTAGAAGCCATGTTAGCACTTCTCCCCAGAAAGGTGTCGGTCGCACTGCGGCATGCCATTCGGAATCGGCCATAAAAAGGAAGCCTCTTATCATTGAGCTTAAACTTTAATCGTATCGCACTCATTAATAAGACAGAAGTATCCCTTTTCCTGTTCCTTAATGGAATGGTCATATGACATTTTATGTTTAGTATATTGTTGGACTTTTTGGAGAGCCCTGGCTGATCTGGCATTTCAGACCAAGACAAATGTTTTTAAAAATATGTGTAAAAACAATATTACTCAATTTTCCGAGAAAATCGATTATCCGTAAGTCCCGAGCATCGTGGATAATAGAGGTTCGACTGTATATATATGTTCACTACTGTAGGTACAGGGTATTATATTTTAATGCATATGGTTTTAACACCCAGATGGAAGAGAGCAAGACCCATTCATAAGCATACCGATCGACTCAGTATCACTTTCTGATTTGATTTAGCTATGCCCGTCTGGCTGTCCATGTTAGTTTTGAAGAAAGTAAAGTTCGTAATTTCCATCCGATAATTTTCATATTTCACAGTAGTCTGTGTCGTTCATATTCATTTGGCCAAAGGTCCAGTCCTCAAGAAATTGGGGACAAGAGGCGCATTATAGATGAGACGCTCTCCCAGGATTTGTTGGCCATTTCCGAGTGGGGTAGAATGAACATAGTAGACTTTAACGCAGAGAAGACGCAGTGCTGTTTCTTGTCTCATAAGCGAATTACTAACCCACTACAATCGTCAATATCTACCGAAGGTATAGACATTGAACAATCAGATGCTCTTAACGTTGTTCTGGGCACGAAGATACAGTGTGATGTCCGTTGGTCAAAACACGTATTCGAAGTGTCGAAAGAAGCATTTAAGAGTTTGGGCTTTCTTAAATGGCGCAAGAAGTATTTCACCTCCTCTGATATTTAACATCTGGCCGAGGATTGAGTATAACTCTCATATATGGGTAGGAGCTTCAACGTCATCCTTGGAACTACTTAAACGGGTTCAGCAGAAAGATGTAGTGTTTATTAGGGACAGTGGGGTATCCAAGTCTATTGCTTCTCTTGAACATTGTAGAAATGTAAGTACCGTTGTACTGCTTCATCGTTACATTCATGGCATGTGTTCCGGGGATATCCGTCTTCTTATTCCTGACGTTAAGATGTCCACCATAAATACAGGACTTCCCAGGAACACACATCCGTTTGTAATGGATGGGCCAGTTGGCCGGACCATGCATTACCGAGAATATTCATTGTTTGCCGTAACCACTCGTTTGGGGAAACGACTTCCTGGTAATGTCTTTTCCGCCAACATTGACCTTAAGAAGAATATCAATAAACACTTCTACCTCCTTCCGCCCTCCAATCCTTAACTTTCGTAATCGCCAACTGCATAATAGGGGACATCCCCCGCGTGTGGCTTACAAAAAAAAAAAAACATGTGCGTGAAAGACTATACAGTACCATCTTGCTTTTTGTACATACGAGGCTTGCCTTATATATTTCGACAACCTTTTTGTTGCAATGTCAGTTGCCAGACAGCTCTATCGTAAAGCTTGACATTTTTGAGGTTATACGTACTCAGAACGTTTTGACACACGAGCGCTGTTTGTGTTGTTTGCAGTAACTTAAAAGATTCATCCGCCCAAAAAATGAAATTAAATCGTAAACATTTTCGTGCGACTATTTTTTACAACTATCGACGTGGAATAACTCAACAACAGTGCATAGATGAACTTAATTCAATTTTTGGCGATGAAGCTCCATCAAGGACCAGTGTTTGTAGATAGTATGGTGAATTCAACCGAGGTCGACAAGACTCCAAGACAATTTTGTGAAGGTCGTCTAAAATCAGTTGTTGATCCAAAAACCATTGATGCTGTGCGCCAACTGATATTGCAAGGTGGTCATGTGACCTATCGTGAGATTGAGACAACCTTAAGCATTATTGGGACCAGTATACATTCAATATTGCATGAGCATTTGACTGCCAAAAAGATTTTTTTGCGTTGGATCCCACACAATTAGTCAATAGCTCAAAAAAAGGATCATGTCGATTGGTCGAATGAAATGTTCCAAAAATACGAAACAACTGAATTTTTGAGCACTCAAAACACAGATTTGATAAGTAATCCGCCGTATAGTCCTGACTTGGCACCGAATGACTCCTTTTTATTCCCGTACGTGAAAAAATAATATGAGAGGTCAACGTTTTTCGATGGTATTTTTATACCCACCACCGAAGGATGGTATGGATGGTATATTCATTTTGTCATTCCGTTTGCAACGCATCGAAATATCCATTTCCGACCCTTTAAAATATATATATTGTTGATCAGCCTAAAAATCTAAGACGATTTAGCCATGTCCGTCCGTCCGTCCGCCTGTCTGTTGAAATAACGCTACAGTCTTTAAAAATTGAGATATTGTGCTGAAACTTCGCACAGATTCTTTTTATGTCCATAAGTAGTTTAAGTTCGAAGATGGGCTATATCGGACGTTATCTTGATATAGCCCCCATATAGACCGATCCACCGATTTAGAGTCTTAGGCCTATAAAAGCCACATTTATTATCCGATATTGCTGTAATATGGGACAGTGAGTTGTTTTAGGCAAGTCGACATTCTTTGTAATTTGGCTCAGATCGGTCCAAGTTTGGACATTGCTGCCACATAGACCGATTCGCCAATTTAGGGTCTAAGGCCCATAAAAGCCACATTTATTATCCGATTTTGCTGTAATTTGTGACAGTGTGTTGCGTTAGGCCCTTCGACATTCTTCTTCAATTTGGTCCAGATCGTTCCAGATTTGCATATAGCTGTCATATAGACCTATCCACAGATTTAGGGTTTTAGGCCCATAAAAGCCACATTTATCATCCGATTTTGCTGAAATTTGGGACAGTGAGTTGCGTTAGGCCACTCGAAATTCATCTTTAATTTGGCCCCGATCGGTTCAGGTTTGGATATAGCTGTCATATAGACCAATCTATCGATTTAAGGTCTTGGGCCCATAAAAAGCGGATTTATTGTCCGATTTTGCCAAAATTTGGGACAGTGGGATGTGTTAGGCCATTCGACATCCTTTTTGTATTTGGCCCACATCGGTCCAGATTTAGATATAGCTCTCTTGATTTAAGGTTTTGGGTCTATAAAAGGCGTATTTACGGTCCGATGTGAGTTGCGTTAGGCCATAAAAAGCACATTTATGATACGATTTCGCCGAAATTTGGGACAGTGAGATATGTTAGATTTCGATATTGCTGCATATAGACCGATATCCCGATTTAAGGTTTTGGGGTCATAAAAGGCGTATTTATTGTGCGATTTCGCCGAAATTTGGGACAGTGAGTAGTGTTAGGCTCTTCGACAACTTCCTGATCTGGCCCAGATCTGTCCAGATTTGGATATAGCTGCCATATAGACAGATCTCTCGATTTAGGGTCTTGGCGTAAGGTGGTTTATATATATACCCGAGGTGGTGGGTATCCAAAGTTCGGCCCGGCAGAACTTAACGCCTTTTTACTTGTTTACCCTATACTTTTCCCAAAGTAACAATCATGTATTCTTCATTGAATGCAGGGAACACAAATGTGTGGCTCAGTAAATCAATATTTTGCCATAGCAAAATTCCACTTGAATGCAAGTTTGATAGACTACACAATACCAGCTGATTTGTTTCTACATATTTATTTTTTATAAACATAAGCAATCAAATAGTATGCATATTTACACTACACGTAAGTAACCTAAGAGAATTTATTACCACATTTACGTTCATTGCTTGCATTGGTATCAAGTAAATTGTAAATAACTATGGCACACTTTAGATATGCTAATTCATGGTGATTTATTTTATAAAACCCTGTTTATATACATGATCAAAAAAATTTTTATAATTTACATATGTATTTAGTTAATTTTTATTGAGTATCAATATCAAGTAGTTAACTAACAGGTATGAAACAAATTTATTGTGTAAATTTGAGAATATATGATATGCAAATTTATGCATTTAATAATATCCAATGATCTTAAATGTGTCACCAATTACCGATGTGTGAGAAGATGACGTAAACGTTTCTTTAGTTTATTCACAAAACTTAATGAAGCCTTATAATAGGTTTATTTGACACTTCTATAAGGGAAATATGTCAAATAAATCTATTTCAAATCTAGTATTGTGAATAGGGCCGTTATTAGAATTTTAGTTTGTGTGATTTACAAGCATTTTGTCCCAAGAAAATGCACTGAGCTGAAGAGCGAGATATAGTAATCTAAACATTTTTCTTTATCTAGGTAGACTAGAGAGCGTAAATTAACATATTTAACAAAATCAATAACTGAGAAAAACTTATAATACATTCGATCACAAGTAATGAGATCGAATACATATTTTCCACTATTGAAAGAAAAAAAGTATTTTATTTCTTCAACGACAATAAAACAAAGCAGAACGTTGAAATTTGATGTATCTATGACTCGGTTCATTCACACCCATTAAAAGTAGTGATATCAGGTTTCGAAAAATGAAGGTATCCTATTGCCATTTCGTTTACAAACAGCATTCTACAGCGCATTTCAAACTAAGTTTAGTATCATTGCAAAATAAAAAGATACACTGGCAGAAAAAATCCATTACATTGTTCCACTAGCCGAACGTAGAATAGCATTCCAAGCGCCTCGATCTTATGCGCTCATTATATAATCTCTGACATCAAGTTTCGATCTTTCCATTAGGCTTTTTGTTGTTTGTTTTGGGAGTTGATATCATCCATGTCGTTTTATTTCCATTTACTGCCAGACCCAATTTCACTGATTCCCTTTCGATTCTTTCAAAGGTTGCAGTTACTACTTCCGGTGGCCGATCTATGATATCGATGTCGTCGGCACAGGCTAGTCGAATTTGTTGTCTTGTGAGTAGTGTGCCATATCTATTCACATCTTCCCCAGTTACTACTTCCGGTGACCGACCCACAATATCGATGTCATTGGCATAGGCTAGTAGCATTTGTTGTCTTGTGAGTAGTGCGCCATATCTATTCACATTTGCATCTCTTATAATCTTCTCCAACATGATATTAAAGAGATCACGCAATAGACTGTCCTCTTGTCTGAAACCTCGTTTGGTATTGAATGATCTAGAGAGATTCTTTTCAATTCTTACTGAGGAACGTGTAACAGCAAGAGTCATCCCGCAAAGTCTTATCAATTTTGCAGGCATACGAAACTCAGACATGGCTTGAAATGCCTTAGAACGTTTAGGGCTATCGAAAGCCCTTTGTAGTCAAGAAAGAGACGGTATGTGTTGATTTGTCCTTCTCGGGTATTTTCCAGGATTTGGCGCAGAGTGAATATCTGGTCTAGGGTAGATTTACCAGGTCTAAAGTCGCATTGATAGGGCCCAATTATCTCATTGATTTTAGGTTTTAATCTTTCATACTGTGCGCTCGGGAGTATCTTGTATGCGATGGGGAGGAGACTTACTCCTATGTTGTTGGCACATTCCGTCTTGTCTCCTTTCTTGTGTACGGCACATAGTATGCTGAGGTTCCAATCATCAGGTATGCGTTCTTCTAGCCAGAGTGCGCACATAAGCTGATACATATGCCTCATCAGCGTGTCGCCTCCGGTCTTAAATAATTCAGCTGGAAACCCGTCGGCTCCTGCTGCCTTGTTGTCCTTCAGTCGGGTCACTGCTACTTGAACCTCATTCTGATTAGGAGATAAACATTCTATACCGTCAACAGGGATTGATTCTGCATTATCCTCTTCGCCGCCATCATCGGACACTAGCATTTGGTTAAAATGTTCTTTCCATATCCTCTGCATGATATCTGTATCAGTTACCAGATTTCCTTCTTTGTCACTGCTGGAGGATATGGCTGCACCAAGACCATCGGTTTGATGTTTAATTCTTTGGTAGAATTTTTGAACTTTATTCTGACTCCTGTACATCTCAATTCGCTCGCACTCACGACTTTCTATTTCCTTTTTTTTTCTGCGGAATAGACGTTTCACTTCTCTTCTTTTATCCCGATACCTCTCCTTCATCTGGCGCGTTGCTATTGATTGCAAGTTTGCTCTATATGGCGCATTCTTTGCTTTAGTAGCATTTCGACACTCTTGGTCGTACCATGGGTGTCATGGGGCAGGCTTTCTGCAAAATTTTATCAAAATCGGTTCAGAATTAGATATAGCTCCCACATATATGTATCGCCCAATTTGCACTTAAATGGCCGTAGTAGCTACAATTTTCAACCGATCTGCACAAATTTTGGCATGGGGTGTTTTGTTATTGATCTTAACATATCCGCAAGATTTCATCAAAATCGGTTCAGATTAAGATATAGCTACCATATATATATCGCCTGATTTGCACTTAAATGGCCGTAGTAGCTACAATTTTCAACCGATCTGCATAAAATTTGATACGGACAGCTTTGATGCTGTTTGCGAGATTTCGTCAAAATCGGTACAAATTTGGATGTAGCACCCACACATACTTGCACGTATATGGCCGTACCAACAACAATGTCAGTCCGAGTTAAGGGAGTGGGCGACGAATGTGCATGCAACATTGTGGAACAGCGAAACGGTAGGTAGGACGGAGAAAATCCTATGGGGGGATCCAGATCGTGAGAAGACGAGGCCATTACTGAAAGGAAGCAAGAAGGAGGTCAGTATAGCTATTGGTATCATTACGGGACACATAGGACTACGAGCTCACTTATGTAAAATCGGTGCGACAAGTGATAGCATGTGTAGGGCATGCGGGGAAGATGATGAGACGTTGGAGCATTTCCTTTGTTATTGTCCGACTTTCGCGTCCAACAGATACCTGTACTTAGGTGGAGACACAATATCGGACATGAACCAACTAAGGGGAGTGGCATTGAAAACAATTAAGGATTTTGTAAGTAGAACGGAATTCCAAACTTGAAATTTTCTTTTTAGAGGTTTCTTTATAGTTTGCAAAGCGCACAACAAGCCGATTACTAGCTTAGCTGTATGTCCATAGTGGCATGGGGCGGATTAATATCTGCACCCTCTTTTCAACCTAACCTAACCTAACAACAATGTTCAAACGATCTGTTTTAAAGTCGGCTCAGATTTAGATATAGCTCTCATATACATATATATTTATATATTGCCCGAATTTATAATTGTAGGGTAGGTGTAGGGTATTACATAGTCGGCTCCGCCCGACTTTTGTTTTTCCCTATTGGTTTTATGTTGAAATCTGGTCCTGCTAACTACCATGGATTTTTGCCGCGGCGAAATCTATGACCCTCAACCCATAATTGGACGTTATCTCGTGGAGGCTAAACATTTCTACGGTTGATCCATAGATGTCTTCATTCCCTATCTTCGCATTAAAACTTCCCAGAATGATTTTAATATCATGGGCGGAGCAGCGGTCATATTCTCTCTCTAGGCGCTCTCTCTCCCTTGGTCTGGTAGTCCTTGTCTTCCGTCGGGGCATGGGCACAAAAAAAGCTGATGTTGAAGAATTTGGCTTTTATGCGGATTGTGGCTAGCCTCTCATCCACCGGAGTAATGCTTGAGACAAGGTAAATATATTGTAAATATATACCGGTTTATATTATTTTTTATGTTTTAGCATGATAGTCATGTGAACATGACTACATCGTCGTAGAATTCTGTGGTATTCTTTGCAAGGTCGGAAATAGTGGTGGTTATAGAAGTTATTATCTCTTTCAATGATTTAACTACCTTGATTTCATGTTAAGAATGTACGGCCCGACCAATCGAACTGCCTATGTAATTACTTCTATTTTACTTGTTAAGATTTTGCGTCTCTTAGTCGCACTACCTGAAAGCCGTTTATAAGTCATATTGCGGTGAAAATCTCGAATCTCCATTCAATTGGAAACAGATACCAACACAACTTGTGCAATATGTGAATATAACATGCATATACATTTATTGGGTATAAACTAATTTAATTAATTAGTAGATTTTCCACATTTACATTGCGAACTTCCAAGATTATGAATATGAATTTGTTAAAAAGGTATAACCAGAATATATTTGATCAAAAGTCAGATAATATTTCCATTTTTCACACATAGAGATGAGACTAATCGTGAGACAAACATGCTGATGAACAAAACTGGAAATTTAAGAAACACAGCAATAAACCATCTAGAATAAATTAATCTTTGAAATAATTTTCATAATTTTTCACATGTTAATGATGCAATACGGAACATCATTATTAGGAATGTTAGTGGGAAAATTACTTTTAATTCTTCAATGAATTTGTCCACCAAAGATCTGAATGGTGGAGTCTTCCAAAAATTTGAAGGAGTTTATAGCTATTGCTTAACATACACAAAAAAATAATTTAAAAATTTTTCAATTTTTGTTTGTTTCTCTTTCGAGAAGAGCTCAAGATCGGAGATGCAAATGGAAAAGAAAAGCCAAAGATAGAAGACTTTTCAACCATATTTGGTGTGATGGCTTCAATGGCCGTGCGTTGGTATGTTGTATTTGAATCATATTAATAGCGAAAACGCATCTATGATACAATTACCATATTAACCACACTCGACAACCCTGTCTATAAGCTGTACTTTTTCTAATGCATGTATTTTTGTGTAATGACAGACATTCTTTCTGCGACAAATTACACTTCTTCCGTACTACACATGACTTTGTGCATCTGTTGGAAATTGTATTGATGGCTTCGAACGCTAAAAAAACGGCAATGGTTCTCGCTGTTGGTCCGTGTGCCCAGGTTCGGACCATGGCCGGGCTCTGCCGAATTTTTCATTTTTCAAATTTACAAATAGGGCAAGATCATTAAATTTTTAAAAATTTTATTTGTTTCTCCTTCGAGACGAGCTCAATGATCGGAGATGCAAATGGAAAAGGAAAGCCAAAGATAGCAACACACACCAACCACTATGGGACGCGTTTCGCCTTTGGTTAGAAGACTTTTCAACCATATTTGGTGTGATGGCTTCAAGGGCCATGCGTTGGTATGTTGTTTTTGAATCGTATTAATAGCGAAAACGCATATATTATACAATTACCGCATTAAGCACACCCGACAACCCTGTCTATTAGCTGTACTTTTCCTAATGCATGTAAATTTTTCCTCGATCCAAGAATATATGTTGCTAATGATTTTCAAACAAAGAAACAAAACTTGAAAATAATGACTTTATCATTAAATTCAAGATGTCATATATTAACGGACACAACCGTATGAAGGGGGGAATACTAATTTCATCATTCCGTTTATAACACATCGAAATATTGATCTGAGATATATGTATATATGTTCTTGATCGTCTTGAGTTAAGCTAGGCGAATGAAATTTAGCACAAATACTTCCATTAGTGTAGGTCAGTTGGGATTGTAAATGGGCCATATCGGTCCATGTTTTGATACTAATTTGGCTGAAATTTTGCACAAGTGGTTTGCTTTTGACTTCCAACAACTATGCTGTGTATGATCTAAATCGGTTTCTAACCAGATATAGCTGTCATATAAGCCGATCTCCCGATTTGACTTCCTGGGCTTCTAGAAGGCGCAGTTCTTATCCAAACCGGCAGAAATTATGCAAAACAACTTCCCCTATGGCCTCCAACATACATGCAGTTATGGTCTGAATCGGACAATAACCTTATTTAGCTCTCATATAAACCGATCTCCCGATTTAAGTTCTTAAGCCCTGTAGGACGCCATTCTTATCCGACTTGATGACATTTAGCACAATAACTTCTACTATGATCTCCAACATCCGCACCAAGTACGACCCGAATCGGTCTGTAACCTGATATAGCTTCAATAGCACAGAAATTCTTATCCATTATCCTTTGTTTGCCTATGAAGAGATACCGGACAAATAACTTGACAAATGCGATCTATGGATCGCCTTTGGATCTTATATACACTCCACCATGGTGGAGAGTATATAAATAAAATTCGGCCCTGCCGAAATTAGCACGCTTTTACTTGCTACTCTTTTTATACCCACCCTCATAGGATGAGGGTATACTAATCTAGTCCTTCCGAAATATTGATCTCGGACCCCGTCCGTCTGTCGAAATCACGATAGCGGTAGAACGCGTAAACCTAGCCGCTTGAAAATTGCAAAAATGCAAGTTTTGCCTATGAACATTCCACTAAGGAACAGGGGCAAACTTCTCACATATCAATGAGTGCAGTCCGATTCTAGTTTTAAGCTCAATGATAAAGGGCTTCCTTTTTATAGCCGAGTCCGAACGGCGTGCCGCAGTGCGACACCTCATTGGAGAAAAGTTTTACATGGCATTGTACCTCACAAATGTTGCCAACATTAGGAGGGGAAAACCACCGCTGATGGTCTCGCAGGATACGAACCCAGGCTTTCAGCGTCATAGGCCTCCTTGAAAATTGCACAGATACTTAATATATATGTAGGTCATTGGGGGACTGCAAATGGACCATTTCGGTTCAGATTTAGATATGGCTCCCATATAAACCGATCTCCCAATTTGACTTCTTGAGCCCTTAAAAGATGAAATTTTTGTCCGATTTGTCAGAAATTTTGCATAAAGTGTTCTGTTATGACTTCCAATAACTTTGTTAAGTACGGTCTATAACCAGACATAGCTCCCATATAAACCGATCTACCGATTTGACTTCTTAAGCCCCTGGAAGACGAAATTTTTGTCCGATTTGGTTGAAATTTTGCACGAAGTCTTCTGTTATAACTTTCAGTAGCTGTGCCATGTACGGTCCGAATCGGTCTATAACCTGATAGCTCCCATATAAACCGACCCAATTCCTAATTTGACTTCTAGAGCCATTACAAGCCGCAATTTTTGTCCGATTTGGCTGATATTTTACATGTAGTGTTCTGTTATGACTTTAAAATACTGTGTCAAGTACAGTCCGAATCAGTATATAACCTGGTATAGCTCCCATATAAACCAATCTCCCGATCTTCTTGAGCCCTTACAAGCCTGTATTTGTGTCCGATTTGGCTGAAATTTTACATGTGGTGTTATGTTATGACTTCCAACAAATGTGTTAAATACGGTGTAAATCGGTCTATAACCTGATATAGCTTCGATGTTAACCGGTGTCTCGATCATCCTTCTTCGGTTCCTCGAAGTATGCAGAATAAAATTAAGTCGTTGAACTATATTTACTTTGCATAAATTTTTAGCAGAATCCGTGGTGGTGGGTTTCCAAGATTCGCTCCTGGCCAACTTAGCACGCTTTTACTTGTTTTTTATACCCTCCACCATAGGATGCGTCTAAGACCCCATAAAGTATATACATTCTTGATCGTCTCGACGTTCTGAGTCAATGTAGCCATGGCCGTCCCTCCACCCTCTGTCGAAATCACGCTAACTTTCGAAGGAGTAAAGCTAGCCGTTTGAAATTTTGCACAAATACTTTTTATTAGGTAGTCGTAGGTCGGTTGGGATTGTAGTTAATAGGTCAGTTGGGATTGTAAATGGGCCAAATCGATCCATGTTTTGATATAGCTCCCATCTAAACTGATCTTGGCTATTGACTTCTTAAGCCTCTAGAGGGCGCAATTCTCATCCGATTTGAGTGAACAACAACTGTGCTTAGTATGGTTCAAATCGGTTCAGAGCCCGATATAGCTGCCATATAAACCGATCTTTGGTCTTGATTTCTTGAGCCTCTAGAGGGCGCAATTCTTATTCTTTTAGGATGAAATTTTGCATGAAGTATTTTGTTATGATTTCCAACAACTGTGCGAGGAATAGTCCAAATCGGTTCATAACCTGGTATAGCTGCCATATAAGATGATCTTGGATCTCGACTTCTTGAGCCGCTTGAGGGCACAATTCTTATCCGATTTGATTGAAATTTTGTGTGAGATGTTTTGTTATGGCTTCCAATAACTGTGATAAGTATGGTGCAAATCGGTACATAACCTAATATAGCTGCCATATAAACCGATCTGGGATCTTGACTTCTTGAGCCTCTAGGGAGCGCAATTCTCATCCGGCAAAAATTTTTGAACAACGCCTTCTCCCATGACCTTCGACATACGTGTCTAATATAGTCTGAATCGATTTATAGCTTAATACAACTCCCTTATAAACCTATGTTCCGATATTGCTTCTTGAACCGCAAGGCGCTGAAAGGACTGAAATATTTCACAATTCATTCATGGTACGAATCGGACTATGAATTGATAAAGCTCCAATAGGATAACAATTCTTATTCATTACTCTATGTTTGCCTAAAAAGAGATATTGCGCTAAGAACCCGATAAATGTCATCCATGGTGGAGGGTATATAAGATTCGGTCCGACCTAACTTAGCACGTTCTTACTTGTTTTATTAACTGAAATTCAAAATACGCCCATCATTGCCCTCATATTAAACAGAAACAATTTTTCTCTTTTGCTTAATTTTTGAAACATTGCTAAAATAATCAGCTTTGCCGAGATAACAAGAAGCTATATATGAATGTTATATTTGTTCACCCTGTATGTCAGCAGTCACAGATAAAACGAAAGAACTTTCCATGATGAGCCTGGCAGTCAAACAATGCAGCTAATTTTTGAATAGATAAGAACATACGTACATACATAGCATAATTATATTTGACTAAACCAAGCATTGTTTCAACGTCCGTTTTCTGTCTCACAGTAGCAGGCAGGTCTCGCAAAACTCTCAGATCTCACCTCGTATTTGTGTGAGACAAGCACTCTCACTTGTAATTATCAACGCAAGTGCCAACGACTTGTGTGATTGAAAGCGAATTCGCCTGCATGTTTAAAAGAGAAAAAGAGAATTAGTTTTCTTATGATTGGGAATGTGCTACCCCAATGTGATTTTCCGAAAACGAAAAGATCAGCAATAAAACCACTCAGCTATCCATTGGACAAATCAGTCTGCCATTGACATCCCATCGAGCAATACGCGTCTTCGTGGAAAAAGTTGCCGCCCAAGTCAACAAGTCATACAAACGTCTTTAAAATGTAAATTGTACGGAAAATCGAAAAAAAAATATTCTGTTGAAAAAAAAAAACAAAGAAAAACTAAATTAATCTCTTATTTATAAATAGACCATGCGCAAAGATTAACAAAGTGAATAAACACTGACGTCAAAAAGATAAAAAGGAATTGGAAAAAGAACATCTGCCCAATTTGAAAGTGGCGCGGGAGTCCATAGTAGACCTTAATGAGCTCTAGTATTTTAAAATTACCCAAAAGTTACCGCTATCGTCGTTATGTCTGAAAGTTAATAAAACCGAACTCAATACCCTAACAGTCATATTGGAGTAAAAAAAAAAACTTATTTAATTGGAAGGTCAATTGAAAATTTCAAAAATAAATTTCCGTGTCTCGAAATTTAATCAAACTACCATCCCCCACCATAGTAACGCATCACCTGTATGGGTAAAGTTATGAGAGTGAAATATTCATCGTCACCACCTGCCCTAGAATCACAAAAAGCCCTGCGGTTATCGAACAAAAGTTTAAAATTAAAATTCATCAAACTCGAGATCTATTTTATGTTCAACAATTTGTGCAAAAGAAAAACTTCAATCAATAAACAATTGACACTAACGAATAATAATAAAAAAGTATTGAACTTAAACAACAACATCGTTTGCCTATTGCCATAACAATTTAAGATCGGGTTTCTCAAAAGGGTGTGGTGCTTGGGTGTGACAAATCAAATCGAATTGAGTGTTTTTCCAAATTTTCGTCAATTGTTCACAAATACAAAAATTCGCGAAAGTTAATCATCAGCAACAAAATTTTGTTTGGATTTTATATTCTTGGTGAAGACAATTGGATTTATTTGTGTCGAATAAAAGGTATGTAGTTTAACTAAACACACTTTGAGTTAGGCAAGGTTGAAAAGTGGGAGCTGATATTAATCCGCCAATACCACTATGGAAATAGGCTTGTTGTGCGCTCTAATTAATAAAAAGATTTCTCCAAGTTAGGAATTCCGTGTTACTTACAAAATTCCTAATTGTTTTCCCTACCACGCCCCTAAGTGGGTTCATCACTGGTATAGTTTCCCCACCTTAGTGCCGGTGTCTGTTGGCCGCTAAATTAGGGCAATAACATAGGAAATTCTCCAACGTTTTATCGTCTTCCCCACATGCCCTACACATGCTATCACTTACAGCACCGATTTTGAGCTCGTAGTCCTATGTGCCCCGTTATGATACCGCAAGCTATAATGACCTCCTTATTACTTCTTTTCAGCAATGGCATCGTCTTGTCACGATCCCGATCTTCCCAAAAGGTTTTTCGCCATCCTACCAACCGTTTAGCTGTTGCACAAGGTTGCATGAGCGTTCGTCGCCCGGAAGGCTTCGGGTTAACCAAGTTTTTTGACGACAGTCCTCTGGCCGTCACTGCCAAATCGTCTGCTTTCTCATTCCCAGTTACTCCGCTAGGGCCCGGCATCCAAACCATGCGGATCGTGCCACCCTCAGAGAAGGCGTTAATCTCCTACTTTCATTCCAAGACATGTTCGTGATCTTACCGTTCGTGTTGTTATTGCCCTTATGGCCTGTTTACTGTCCATAAAAATGTTCGTTCCGCGATTGCTCGAATCTCCGCCTGCAGGACCGTATTATGGTCAAGCAATAGAAAACAGATTTCAGTCTCTAGGATCTCAATGTAGACCCCAGCTCCACTCTGTGCTCTAACTTAGATCCATCTGAGTGGCATGATCTCCCAGATGGCAATACCAGAGTTCCGTCAACCCAAGACTGTGCATCTGGCAGCAGTGCTTCGCACTCGCACTCAAGTGTCGTCTTAGATATCCGATCGGAAACCTCTTCTATTCCATCCAGGTTTCCTGTCGTCGCCTCGATTATACCGCTGTGGCATAACCTGCTCCAATCCCTTAATCGGTTCGGATATCTAAAATAGTCTTCAGCTGTAAAGGGCGTGGTCCTCAATGTTCCGGCAACATTTTATATGAACTTGTTGCATTATCCATAAATTGCACCTTTTCTCTATCGTAGTCCACCAAACTACTTGGGCTCAAGTAAGTTTTGGTCACGCTCCTGTAGAGCCAGTGGACTATCTTAGAATTCAGGCCCCATTTCGAGCCTACGGGTGAGCCTTCTCGGTACGCTCCTGAATGTGACACTTCCATTTCAGTTTCCAGTGCAATATCACAAGATCTGGGTTAACATTGAGACCCTAGGTCTAGCCAGTCTTGTGCATCTTCAAAATCCTTTCGGCCCTTCTGTATAGCTGTTTCGGATCCTTATCTCTTTAAAGTATTATAACATCATCTGCATAGCAGATAAGTTCAAATCCCTCCAACCCCCCGCAAGCTCGTCTGCTCTACAATTCCCTGGGATATCTCTGTGGGCCGGCACCCAGAACAGGTGATTTTTGACTTGTTCTGCAATCTCGTTAAGAGATATACGGCAGTTGAGGTTGGTTTCTAAGTTCAGAAATACATTCTCCAGGGATTTAAGGGCTGTATGGCTATCTGAGAAGATATTTATGCCAATCGTCGTTATGACATTATATCCTAGCCATTCCAACATATACTTAATTACTAGGAGCTACGCTTGATACACACTACAGTGCTAAGGTAATCTTCTCGATAAGTCCAGACCCAGTTCTTCTGAGTACATTCCAAAGTCCACCTGGTCACATTCATCTGTATAGAATTTTTATGTAAGCGGCTGAGACAACATGTAATCCACACTGCCTGGAACATCGGGCATTGTATCAAGGATAACAAAGTGTCCTTAGCCGACGCATGACTAAAAAGAAAGCTCCCTAAGCCTCACAGCAGTGGTCGCAGCAATTTGTCCAGCCACAATATCTAGAGGCATAAGGTGTAGCATTAAATTCAGTGCATCAGGTGGTGTCGTCCTCCATGCGGCTGTAATGCACAAACAAGCCATCCTTTGGATCCGGCTGAGTATTGAACAGTAGGTGAACTTTTGAAGAGCCGTTCACCGAACCAAGATGGCCTAGGCAAATTATAGGCCTGTGAACATTAATTAGGTTCGCCCTTTTCCTTAAATCTCTTCGTCAAAATTCCCTGCTGACCAGTTGTCTGTCGACTAGTGGAGTCTTGCGTAGCCGGAGCGAGAATATTCTGTAAACCGATGTGGGATTCTGACTTCTTGAATCTCCAGATTGGCAATTCTTATCCGATTTGACTGCAATTTTGTATGTTCAATAACTGGTTCAAATCGGTTTACAACTTGATATACCTGCCACAAAAATCAATCTCGGATCTTGACTTCTTGAACCTCTAGAGTGGGCAATTATTATCCGATTTGGCTGAAATTTTGCATTAGTGTGTTGTGTTTTGTTTTGAATTTCACAAAAACTGTGCTAAATATGATCTGACTCGGCCCGTAGCATTATATAGCTCTTATATAAACCGATCTCTCGAATTTAATTCTTGATCACCTATAAGGCTCAATTTTTATCCGATTTGGCTGAAATTTTGCACAATAACATCTCCTATGGTTTTCGTAAATAGCACCGCAATTTTTATTCATTATTCTTTGTCTGATTATAAAGAGATACCGGGCAAAGAACTTTACAAAGGCGATCCATGGTGAAGGGAATATTAGATTCGGCCCCGCCGACCTTTTCACGCTTTTCATTCTTATAATCTGAGTTTGATAAACTGATTCCGAGTTGGTGGGCATCCTAAGTTCAGTCGACCAACGTGTATGCGGATTTACTTGGTTTCTTGATTAACTTTCAAAAATTCGATTCGAGGAATTTCCTCTTCTTTAAAAAAATTAATTACTCCCACTAAAACATGCATTTTTTATACCCTCCACCATAGGATTGAGGTATACTAATTTCGTCATTCTGTTTGTAACACCTTAAAATATGCGTCTAGGACCCCATAAAGTATATATATTATTGATCGTCGTGACATTTAAGTAGAACTAGCCATGTCCGTCTATCTGTCTGTCTGTCGAAAGCACGCTAATCTGAAGGATTAACGCTAGCCGCTTGAAATTTTGCACAATTACTTCTTATTAGTGTAGGTCGATTGAGATTGTAAACGGGCCAAATCTGTACATGTTTTGATATAGCTGCCATATAAACCGATCTTGGGTCTTGACTTCTTGAGCCTCTAGAGGTCGCAATTCTCGTCCGATTTGGCTGTAAGCTTGCACGTGGTGTTTTGGTATCATTTCATTTGTGTGAAGTATGGTCCAAATCGATCTATAACCTGGTATAGGTGCCATATTAACCGATCTTGGATCTTGACTTCTTGAGCCGCTGGAGGACGCAATTCTCACCCGAATTGGCTGAAATTTTGTATGAGGTGTTTTGATATGACTTCCAAAAACTGTGCAAATATGTTTCAAATCGGTCCATAATTTGATATTGCTGTCATTTAAACCGATCTGGGATCTTGAGTTCTTGAGCCTCTAGAGAGAGCAATTATAATCTGATTTGGCTGAAATTTTGTACAACGGCTTTTCCCATAGCCTTCAACATGCGTGTGCAATATAGTCTGAATCGATCCATAGCTTGATACTGCTCCCATATAAACCGATTGTGCTTCTTGAGCCGCGAATCGCACTATAACTTGATATAGCTCCTCCTGCTCCACGTCCTCCTGCTCCGTCCTTATTCATTATTCTATGTTTGCCTAAAAAGAGATAATGCCAAAGAATTCGACAGATGCGATCTATGGTGGAGGGTATACTAGATACGGCCCGGCCGAACTTAGCACGCTTTTACTTGTTTTTCTTAACAATAGGGCGAGTTTTAGGCATTTGATTTTGTTTGTTTATTTTTTTTTTTTTTTTTGATATATTGTGCCAATTGCTCCGTTTAGTGAAGACTACTTTTCGCTTTTTTACTTGTTTTAGCGATTTTCTTTGGCAAATGTACGTTTTCTTTCAAACTGTAGATCCAGCTACATCTGCTCCCACTCACGAAACATAAGGCCATGCGATAGTGAAACCGATACTCACTCGAGAGTGAATGACTACCATTCTCATACCTAATCACTCACCTAAGTGAAATAGGCCCTAAAGAAAGCTGTGAGAACAGGAGCTGTGTAAGTACAGGGGGAACTCCTTTTTATACCCACCACCATAGTATGGGGTTATACTTATCTAATCATTCCGTTTGTAACACCTCGAAATATTAATCTATGACCCCATAAAGTATATATATTCTTGATCGTCACGAAATTCTGATTCGAACTAGCCATATATGCCCATCCGTTAGCCGCTTGAAGTTTTGCACAAATATTTTCTATTGATGTAGGTCCTTGGGGATTGCAAATGGGCCATATCGGTTCAGATTTGGATATAGCTCCCATATAAACCGATCTCCCGATTTGACTTCTTGAGCCCATGAAAGCCACAACTTTTGTCCGATTTGGTTGAAATTTTGCACATAGTATTCTGTTTTGACTTCCCACGACGGAGCCAAGTACGGTCCAAAAAGGTCTATAACCTGATATAGCTCCCATATAAACCGATCCCCCGATTTGACTTCCTGAGCCCCTGGAAACCGCAATTTTTGTCCGATTTGGATGAAATTTTAACATAGTGTTCTATTTTAACTTCCAACAATTGTGCCAAGTACGGTTTAAATCTGTGTATAACCTGATATAGATCCCATATAAACCGATCTCCCGATTTGACTTCTTGAGCCCTTACAAGCCGCGATTTTTATCCAATTTGGATTAAATTTTGCATATAGTGTTCTGTTATGACTCTTAACAACTGCGCCAAGTACGGTGTATAACTTGATATAGCTTCCATATTTTTGTGATTCCATGTTGGTGGATGTGAACATTCGCAAGTTATTGGTCTTTTTAAAACGATCTGGCTGGTATAATGGTAGAACTAGAACCCATCTACCTTATAGTGTTGTTGTGATATCATATGGATGGCTGGGAATGGATTTTTAAATTCTTTATAAGAGAATAGCGACAGATTCTCTTATCACAATTTTGAAACTCTTAAGGTAGTTAGTTGGGTCACGCATCGGCTATAAACCCAATATACACTCAATTTGTTTTGAATAATACCGTTTTTGAAAACCGTACAACCCATGTGATCGCTGCTATTTTATTTTACTCCAAGAATCGGGAAATTCCATCAGGCGCAAAATATTTTAATATTAATTCAAACTGATGATACGATGTTTGTCGCCATTTTGTAATATATGTAACCATTTTCCAGTGGAGACATAAATGCCTTGGCTGTATCCGAAAATTTCGCTAGAGCTGCGTACTAAGCTTGAGCTGTTTTGCCACGGAGCCACTCTATAGCGATAGACAGAACTGGCGCTGGATTGAGAAGTGTAGCGTGCAGATGCCTGTTACACTGCCAACTAGTCACCATAACTGAAATCAACCGCCTGTGCCATGGCGTTAGAGTATGATTCCACAAGAACCCAACTTCCTAACTGAATTTTTTCATCTTGTAGAATAAACACTACTCATCTGAATTGGTTAAAAATGTTAACATAATGTTACGATAGGGCCTTCATCATCTGCACACGGTATGATCAATGCCGTTACCCGTTTAGCTACCTTTTAAACGATTTTTTTTTTTTCAAATTTAGCATGCTATGGTCTTCAATTCCTTTAAATTTCTTGTGTCTATTCCAAGTGTGCTTCGGATTGGTTGGCAGATTTAAGAGGTAAAGATTATGCAAAATATCAGTATCTTAAACTTTATATATTTATATCGGCAATAACTCTTATTGAACTATTGATTCTCTTAAAAATACGTCAGTTGAAAATCATTTTTCTAGTGGGTGTTTAAGGTTTCATGATGACAATGACAATGGTTCCACACAATGCTCCAGTGCTTAACCACATTTCACAACAAGTAGTTTCTGAAAGCCGAAACCAAAGGTTGAAAATGAATACAACAACATATTGACGCGGAGAAAAAATGTGTATTCTTTTCATCAAAGGCACTTAGAAGAAGGACAAGTTTGAATAGACTTTTTCAAAAACTGGGTTTTTTCTGTGTGAAATTCGAATGAGTTTTAATTAGTGCTTCTATTTTTTGTGATGAGTGTCTTTTGAAATCGCATTCTTATTGTTACATACAAATGAACTAAGTCAATGCATTTGGGCCTATTTTCTTGTTTTCCTTTGTTAAAAAAATGCTATTGGAGGCAGATTTTTAATGAATCCACAAATTGAATTGAACAATAATAATGAAAACATTACAGAGAACATTAGAGTTCTCAATAATAAGTTGGATAATGCTGAACAAATGAATTTTGTTTGGAACACGTGTTGTAAATTATTTTATTTGTTTTGTTTTTCGGCCAGGAATCGTAGGCCTGAAAACAGCACAAATAAAAAAAAAAAACTGTTTACACCTACAAATCTAAATTAGTGCTTATATTGAAAATTTTGGATGTGCTCATTGATGCAAACTTGTTAGTAAGCTATTGTTTGGTGTTCTCATGATAAACTACACAAGGTATAATTGCAAAGTGATACAATTATCACAAAGTTGAAAGAAAATGTTATAAGCGAATCGGCAAAAAGGAAAGGCAAACGGCGGGTGTTGCCAAATGTATAACGTCGTAAACCTACATCATATGTGTAAATTGGGCAGTGACATTATAACGACGGTATATCTAGGTTTTGTTTAAGTGGCAGTATGCCATCAGACTCACTTAGATGTTTTCGTCCACAGGAACAGAACAAGGAAGATGCCTTCTAGTCCCTACAGTTGAACCATCCAGATCGCTTTAAAAAGCCCAATAACTTGCGAATGTTCAAATCCGCTAAATCAGAAAGGTTCTCAAAGAAATGAGAACCTAATGTGGAGCTCCTTCTGACTGCTAGTGCGGGACACACACACAGAAGATGTTCTATAGCCTCTTCTTCTTCCATGTCCTCACAGCTTATGCAAAAGTCGTTGCTGGTAACCTTCAGTCTGTCAGCATGTTTTCCGATTAGACAGTGACCTGTCATGACGGACACAATGACTGAGACGTCTGTTCTAGCCAATGACAGCAAAGCGGTAGACTTCATCAAGTCTAGATTAGGCCACATAGTTTTGGAATGCTCCCAATCCCCTCTTTGTGACCATCTACCATTCGTTGTCCTCCGGGTCCGGTCCTGAAAATTAGCTTGCATGTCGCTAGAGGCATAGCAACAGATTGCAGTGTCTCTGGAATGTGTAGGGTAGTTCCTAGTCTCGCAAGTTCGTTCGCTTTACAATTCTCTGGGATATCTCAATGGCCCGGCACCGAGGTGAATTTTGAACTGTTCAGTCATCTCGTTGAGAGATCTGCGAGAGTCGAGGGCGGTTTTTGTGTTCAGAAATAGATTATCCTCGGATTTAATGGCTGTCTGACTGTCTGAGAAGATATTAATGTCAATCGTAGTAATTGCATTATATCTTAGCCATTCCAACACTTCCTTAATTGCAAGGATCTCTGCTTTATACACATTGCAGTGGTCGGGTAACCTTTTCGATATGACCATTTCTAAATCTTTAGAGTACACCCAAAGCCTACCTGGTCGTTTAGTTTGGAACCATCCGTATAAAAGTTTATGTAACTTCTGTTACCAGGGATATCGTAGTTCCAATTTGTTCTATCAGGAATAGTGGTACAGGAGTTTTTATAAAAATAACCCTATATCTTAATCAAAACCGATTTTAATGGAATTTGCCACAAGTGTTTAATTGGACAATAACACATTTCTTACCAAAACTCGTGCAGTTACATCGCAGAGATATTCATATGAGTATTAAATTAATTCGTACCAAATTTCGAATAGATAAGTTAGCAATTGTAAATAGTACAGCATATAAGTGTAAATCAGGCAATAAACATGTACGACCAGATATAAATCTGAACCAATAGCCACCTTTTCCATCTTTCCACTCCTCGAAATTTGTTATTCAAAACAACAGTTTTTGTCTGCTAAAAATTTGACAGACATAACTGCTGTTTTGATATGGATATATCAGCAAACATTTCGGTCCGCTATTTTAACTAACAAAATAAGTTGTTTCAACTACAAAATCTGCTTAAGTATTGAACACGAACTTTTACGGAACTGGAAAAACTTTTTGCTACGATAGCAAACAAATTGTTCGGTACAGAGAACGCACTTTGAAACTCATGTTATAGAAAATATTAACCTTGTTATAGAGGTATATTTTTGTTTTATTTACAAAAAACACTGCTATGCACGAATTTTTGCGGAACTGGGACAAACAAACGATTGTGAAGAAATTATTCTGCATAGAGAGCTCACTTTGAAACTCATGTTATAGAAAATGTTAACCATTTTATAGACGTACATTTTTGTTCTATTTGCAATAAATATTACTATTCATGAAGCTTCGTATATAGAATTTTACTCTCCCAATTTATTTTGCTTCATTTTGTTTTATATTACATAATTTGTATACCCTCCACCAAAGGACAGGCGTAATTTCGTCATTCTGTTTGTAACACTTCGAAATAAGCGTCTAAGACCCCATCAGGTATATATATTCCTGATTGCCATGACTTTTTAAGTCGATCTGGCTTTATCCGCCCGTCCTTCCGTTTGTCTGTCGAAAGCACGCTTACTGTCGAAGTAGAAAAGCCAGGCGCACAAATACTTTTTATTGGTGTAGGTCGGTTGGGATTGTAAATGGACCAAATCGGTGCATGTTTTGATATAGCTGCCGTATAAACCGATTGGGCTGTAAGTTTGCACGTGGTGTATTGGTGTCACTTTCAACCACTGTGCTAAGTAGGTTTTAAATCGGTTAATAACCTGGTATAGCTACCATATAAACCGATCTTGGATCTTATCCGATTTCGCTGAAATTTTGCATGAGGTGTTTTGTTATGACTTCCAACAACTGTACTTAGTTTGTAGCAAATCGGTACAAAACCTGATGAAGCTGTCATATAAACCGATCTGGGATCTTGACTTCTTGAGCCTCTAGAGGGCGCACTTATTATCCAAGTTGGCTGAAATTTTTTACAACGGCTTCTCCCATGACCTTCAACATACATGTGATATATGGTCTGAATGGATCTACAGCTTGAAACAGCTCCCATATAAACCGATCTTCCGATTTTGCCTTTTGAGCCCCTACAAGGCGCGGAAATATTACAGAATGACTTCTACAATGTTTAGCATTCAATTCATTTATGGTCCGAATCGGACTAAAACTTGATACAGCTCTAATAGCATAACAGTTCTTATTCATTATTTTTTGTTTGCCTAAAAAGAGTTACCACGCAAAGAACTCAACAAATACTGTCCATAAGATTCGGCCCGGCCGAACTTAGCACGCTCTTACTTGTTTTTATTCTCCCACTAATAACCGCATCTTAAATTGAGCTGTAGCTATTTTGAGCAAACAACATTTTTTTTGGCAGTGAGTCTGCTGTTCTGAAATTTAAAATAACAGCAGAACTGCAACAGCTGCAAAATTAAGTTCTAAAAGCCAGCAGATAATGTTTTTCACTTCAAAGTCTTTTTTTTTTTGTCACGCAGAGAAAGCTTTCACTCTATCTAACTTAGGTTCCTTTACTGAAGGAGATTAACGCCATCTCTGAGGATGACACAATCCGCATTGTTTGGGTGTCGGGTCAAAGCGGAGTAAGGAGGAATGAAAGAGCAAACGATTTGGCAGTGAAGGCCAGAGGACCGCCATCAATAAACTTGGTTAACCCGAGGCCTTTTAGGTCAACGCAGTTCGAGTTAAGGGCGTGGTAGACGAACGCGCATGGAACACTGTGGACTAGAGAAACAGTAGATAGGGCGGCGAAAATCCTTTGGGGAGATACGGATTGTAAGAAGACGAGGCTATTACTAAAAGAAGCTCACTTATGCATAATCCGTGCTGAAAGTGATAAAATTTGTGGAGCAGGTTGGAAGATGATGAGACGTTGGATCATTTCCTATGTTATTTCCCGGCTTTAGCGGATAACAGACACCGACAGGTACTAAGGTGGGAACACAATACCAGACAAGAACTATCTTAGGCGAGTGGTATGGAAAACAATTAAAGATTTTTCGTGGTTACTTTTCAGTATTAAGGGCGCACAACAACACAGACTACTGGCATAGGTGTTTATCCATAGTGGCATGGAGCGGATTAATATCTGCAACCTCTTTTCGACCTTTAAATTAAACTTATTGTTGTAAGTACTAAATCATAATGTCTGACTATCGCTTTGAATTCTAACTTTACTGGTGCATAATCATCCCCCATTAACCCCAAAGTTTTATATCAATTATATAGAGAACATGTTGTTTTAGCAGAGAAATGAAAACCACGCCAACTAGAGCACTGGAGACTGTTCTAGATATCCGACCCATTGAGCCAGCCACTGCGGCTATGAGACTTAACCATTTTTATGAAAAACGAACTTAGTGTATACGAAAAATGAAGGGTATTAAATAAATTAAAAACGAAAAATAACAAAATTTGAATTATTTTGGACATTTCATGCTAATGAAATTAATACCTACGGATTTGAACGGACTTGGTTTGGCTGGACCACAACATACATTTTGCAAATTGTGATATTTTCAACAGATAAAAATTATTTACTTTATTTTTATTTTTTTTTTTTTTTTTTTGCCAAAAACAAATTTTACTTCATTTGAAAAAAAAATGTATTCATTGAAGTTAATATTTTTTTTATTTATATATGTTTTCATACCCACTACCAAAGGATTGTGGAAATCGCAATAGCGATCGAACGAATAAAGATATCCGCTTGATCTCCCGTCCCTCTACTATCGATATTTTATTTTTTGTCTGAATATCGATTGATATTTTTCCTATCGATACTATCGGCAAAGTACATTTTGTTGCAAAATTAAACAAAAATAAGCGATCGGACACTGAATGTATCCTATAAGATACATTGCGCTTATGGAGGGCGCAATTTTCATTTGATTGGGCAAACATTTTGTACAATGATTTCTCTCATGACTTCCAACTGGCCTTGTTAAATTTGATTTTATTCGGTCTGTGCATTGATATAGCTTACATATAAAACGATCTCTTGTTTTAATTTTCATTTTCATTTGAAATGTAGTATCGTATAGTATAGTATCGATATTTATTGTTATCGAATGTTGCGATTATCGATAGTTTTGCCGTTGTTGTCCAATTTGGCTAAAAGTATGTACGGAAGGTTTTTGTAGGACTTCTTATATCCGTGCCGTACGAATCGTTCATTATCCTGATATAGCACCCATATAAACTGATCTTCCGATTTTGCATCTTAAGCCCCTGGAAGCCGCAGTTGTTCTCCGATTTGGTTGAAAGTTTGATTTCCAACATCCACTATGAGTTTTTTCCATGTCGGTGTATAAGCTTATATAGCTTCTATATCCCGATTAGTCTTCTACGTCTCCTAAAAGCTAAAGTTTTTGTCTTATTTGGCAGAATTCTGTTGTTTTCTTTACTGTACGATATTTCCATAATTTCGTTTGTCTGTCTTTAAATACTGCTTGAAACAATTAAAAGTAAAAAATGAGCTAAAAATAAAAAAAAAATTAACCAATAATAAAATATCTGTGTTGTTATGGTCGACCTTTTTATTTAATACTTTTTTGGTTTGTTCGGCTCGAGGTCATGAGAACAATTGTTAAAAAACTGATGTTATTGTTTTTGAAAATTGTTTTATTATTGAAAAATCCAATATTTCGAAAACTTAACAATTTCAAAGGACATTCTTCTAACAATGTAAAATTTATACTCTTTACTTTGTTAGATGTCGTTTGAAATTGTTAAGAATAATTGAAATTCCCTGAGGAAGAAAGCTGATGGTTTTCGAAATATTGGATTTTTCAATAATAAAACAATTTTCAAAAACAATAACATCAGTTTTTTAATAATTGTTTTCATGACCCCGACCCGAACAAACCAAAAAAGCAAAAATAAAATTTCTAACTATCTATTAACACTTCCGCTCAACAACGTGGAAAAAAATGTTCGGCCATCCTAACGTTAAACTTGAATCGGACAGCACTCATTGATATATGCGAAGTTTGCCCCTGTTTCTTAATGGAAGGTTCATGGGAAGATATGCATAAAATGTTTTGAGCCTTTTTGGGAAATAGTTTCTAGCTGATTTTTTTACCAACTGGAAAATTTATATATATATATATATATAGACGAATCCCCCGATCTACATGAAATAATAGTTGTCCTTATTTTAAAGATTCGAACCAAAGATAAACAAACTTAATTTAAAGATGATCAATTTTCCAGCTTTTTAAGGAAACATTTCCTTTGGTGAAAGATATTCTCCTTGATATTAAGGATTTTCTATTTTAAATGGTAGGTTGATAGATCTCGTTGAAAGTTATGAAATTGTCTTTGGCACAAGACAACTGAGTACCTTAGTTAAAGACGGAAAATATCCTTACAAATGGGAGCGTCTTTTAATGATTTGTATTTTTATACCCACCATCGAAGGATTGGGATATATTCATTATGTCATTCCGTTTGCAACACATCGAAATATCCATTTCCGACCCTATAACGTATATATATTCTTGATCAGCATACAAATCTAAGACGATCTAGACATGTCCGTCCGTCTGTCCGCCTGTCTGTTGAAATCACGCTACAGTCTTCAAAAATAGAGATATTGAGCTGAAACTTTGCGCAAATTCTTTTTTTTTTTTTTTTGTCCATAAGCAGGTTAAGTTCGAAGATGGGCTATATCGGACTATATCTTGATATAGCCCCCATATAGACCGATCCGCCGATTTAGGGTCTTAGACCCATAAAAGCCACATTTATTATCCGATTTTGCTGAAATTTGGGACAGTGAGTTGTCTTAGGCCCTTCGATATCCTCCGTCAATTTGGCTCAGATCGGTCCAGACTTGGATATAGCTGTCATATAGACCGATCCTCCGATTTAGGGTCTAAGGCCCATAAAAGCCTTATTTACTATCCGATTTTGCTAAAATTTGGGACAGTGAGTTGTGTTAGGTCCTTCGACGTTCTTCTTCAATTTCACTCAGATTGGTCCAGAGTTGGATATAGCTGCCATATAGACCGATCTCTCGATTTAAAGTTTTGGGCCCATAAAAAGCACATTTATTTTCCGATGTTGCAGTAATTTGGGACAGAGTGTTAAGTTAAGCACCTCCACATATTTCTGCAATTCGGTCTAGATCGATCAAGATTTGCATACTGCTGCCATATTGACCGGTATCTCGATTTAAAGTCTTGGCCCCATAAAAGGCGCATTTATAATCCGATTTAACTGAACTGATATAGCTACTAAAAAGACCAATATTTTGGTATACACAATTGAACAGTGACTTGTACTTATTAGTATTTGGTCCCAATTGGACCATATTTCGGTATAACTGCTATGGGACATAAGGGACCGGATTTTGATGAAAGGTGGTTTACGTTTATACCCGAGGTTGTGGGTATCCAAAGTTCCGGCCCGGCCGAACTTAACGCCTTTTTACTTGTTAAGTTTAAACGAAATTACCGATCGAAATTGGAAACGGATGGTCCTGTTCATTAGTAAAATGGAAATTAAATTTAAAGATAGCATCTTTTTTTTAAAATTCGGTTCTTTAGCTCTTTTTCATTGCTAAAATTCTACGAATGAGGAAAAATCTTAAATTTTCGGTCAAACTTTTTTTCTGTGTATAACCATTACAGGGGTACCACTGACGAGAACGTAGGAAACAAAATCTCAGTGGTGGTTATTCCTTCACTAAATCATTTGACATTTGTCAGATATTTGGCCATCTCAATCTTCTCTACTACTTAGTGCCGCTCTGATGCACTGTTTCTTAAGAATTTCAACCATTGCACCCTCTAGTTGTACAAGAAGAAAAATCTGCAGATCGATTTATAAGGTTATACCCCCTTTCAGAATGTGAAAAAAAATCTCTACCGAATTGGCTTTTAGCTTCACTTTGGGTGTCACCAACCAATAGATCAAATTATAAATAAAAGTAGAGCAGGCATTATGCCACTAGTAACAAGTTTTGTTTTTGAAATACATGTCTACATATGTATATCCCAGGTTTCTTTGATGATGAAATACTGTCATTTACTTGATTTACGAGTATCGGACCCTAATCAATTAAACTTAACTCAGCAATACTTGTATGGCTTCTAGTTTGCTAAGCGCTTCTCTGTTTACACAAACCCTATTAAAATTCACTTTTTTAATAACATAAAAGTGCCAAGTTTCATTAATTTACATTTTCGTGCATAGCTTTTCACAGTTGGGCGTGGGATTTATAAGCTGCTGATGATTATAGATTCAAACAGTTAAAAAGAATTTAACAGGAAATATTTTTAAATATATACTTTTATCGTTTGGACAATGACGTCGATAGAACATAATTATCAAAGTTTTTATACCCTCCAGCACAGGATGGGTGTATATTAATCTAGCCATACTGTTGGTAACACCTCGAAATAAAGTATATGTTTAATTGAACGTTTTGACTTTCTGAGATGATCTAGCTATGTCCTGAGACCGTCTATCTTCCGACCCTGTGTCAAAATCATGATAGAGGCCGAACGAATGAAACTAGTCACTTGAAATTTTGCACAAATACTTCCTATTGATGTAGGTCGTTGGGATTGCAAAAGGGCCATATCGGTCCATCAGTATTACTTCTTGAGTCCCTAGAGGGTGCAATTTTCATAATGACTTTCAACCAGTGATCCATATGCCAGCACTGGCCACAATGGCCATATACATCCAGTTTATCATATTTGGTCTTACTCCCCAGCACACATGACATTTTAACACCCTTTATCCGCATTCCTATTCCAGAAGAGTTTTGGCCATCTCCACCGACATCTCATTGAGGCATGCCTGTTGTACCCCAATAATATTCTCCGGTGGCAATTTCTCCCTCACCTTCAGGTCTGTCAATATTTCCAGTGTTTTAAATAAAAACGAAGACAGACGAGTTGCCTATAATCCTTCGCCGAACCGTGATCTAGGTTTCCCGCCTTGGTGTAAATACAACCCTGTCCTCTCTCCCTACCTTTGGCATGTAGGACGATGCGAGACTCGCCTTGAAAATTCGTTCCAGCCATGGCAGAGTGACCCCCAGGGATTTAAACAGCTGGAAACTGCGAATCACCCACACTATCTTCTTGTCAACGATATCACCGAGAAGATCTTCCATGAATGCAAACCTTCTGGGTATTACGATGTCCTGTTCGTTGTTCTCCTCCTAGATTCCTGGAATATGTGTCACCATCAGTAATTCCACAATTTCCTGGTTTTTCTCGTCTTTGCTCTTCAGAGAGCTTGGCGTGCTATGATCCTAGTTGAGCACTTTGCGCGATCTAGATGCTTCTTGGATTTTTATACGTCCTGCTTTCTTCTCTCATGTGCTCAACCTGAAACCCTATTCTGTAGTGACTCGGAAAGGAGATTTCGGTGGAGACTTTCCAATCTGCGACTACGTGCCACTATTCGTAACAAGCGTTATGTCTACAACCTTTTCCCTGATTCAGTTGTAGAACGTTGGGGTGTTTCCCCTGTTGCAGATAACGTTTGTGGATAAAATGTAATCAATGGCTTAACTCTTTCGTTCGTATCTGTGCTACTCCATAAATTGTGTTGTGTGTCGGCTTCGCATTCAAGTATAAGGTATCGTCCATTGACTTTGCACCGTCCCATCAAGGCCGGCTCCATATCTGACGGGGGTTGTCATCTCCGTACGATGGGTTCATGGATGCTATGGCCAGTGGTGGTTTAGCCTACAGGGCTACTACCGTTTAATCTGTAACGATATATCAGGGTTAGATTTAGATCCCCACTTGCTACGATACAGTTTCTACTCTTACCTTCTGTCGGGGGAGAGACAGGAGTCCTGGAACTTTGTTACGTTGCAACCATGGTTCTCGAATCAGGACCATGAGGAGCTCGTCGGTGGCTGCCTCAACCGCAGGTAGCCTATGTTCCTTAACTCCTTGGGCCTCATCGGTTGGCAGTACCAATATAACGGGGTTTAAGCCGTACTTTATCTCCCCCTGCAAGGATTTCAGGGGTGACAAAAAATCTGGACCAATCCTTACTTAGGGGTTCTTAACATTACCCTTCTCCCTCGCACGTCTTCTTACGAGCGACCAATCCTCCGATAGAAAATGTTTATTCTGCACCTTCAGCAAGTGGAGTATGGGATTTTGAGACAAGCTCTTTCTTCATATCAGGACAAAGAGGGACATACAATTTATAGATTTCTCGTTACCGCAACCAATGACCTTGACCCTTTTTTGCAATTTGGTGCAGGGTTCATACTATCTGACGTGAAGCCTATGCTTGCACATTAAACGCTTGTTCGGGATCATTAAAGTGGAAGGCTCTTGACCTTCCATTTTTTTCAGTTATCGTAGTGAGCGTTTATATCCTTTCTTACGTTTCTGTTTTTCCGTCTTTTGTCTTTTTGGCTTTTTTCTATGTGCGATTCTGGGCTCTCTGTCGGGAACCTTTTCGATATGACCAGTTCTAAATCTTAAGAGTACACCCAAAGGCCCACCTGGACATCTAGTTTGGAACCCTCCATATAGAAGTTTATGTAACTTCTATTATCAGGAATATCACAGTTCCAATCGGTTCTATCAGGAATAGTGGTACAATACTTTTTACTTTAGAAAAGTTATTGTTATTTTATTATGTATATGTATACTAGCCGAACCGAGCCCGCTCCGCTGCGCCTCCTTAAACTCTCTTATTTTGTTTAAGCCCTTTTCAATCACGTCAGGAAATAAGTCCTGTTTGGGGGTACTGGTGTGGCCTTTCAGATATTTCCCGCCAATTTGGATATTATGTTGGTGCTCTTCTCCCAAATACCTTTCATTGGAGCTTTATATTGCTATATGGTCGGCAAATATGTGCGGTATGGAGGTGTTTTTGGGGGTAAAGTCTCAAATACCTTTCATTTGAGTCCCATATTGTCATTATAGGTTTATATTTCATTTGGCTGGTGGCTTTGGAGGTGGGCGGCCCCTAGATATCCCACCCTAAATAAGGATACAAATTTCTATATTTAAGTTATTATAAACTAAATTTCGCTTGAATCGCCCCACCGATCTCTGAGATCTGGCGTTTTTGAAAATAGGGTATGGGGAGGGGTCATCTATTTTATTCTCTTGGATTTGGTGGTGGATTGGAGTAGCCAAACTCTTTGCCCCGAAAGTGGATATCAGATTTAGTGGGAGTGGAGTACCCCCAAAAACCACATTGGGCTGCATATTGCTATAGTCGGTATATATGTGTGGTTTAGGTGGAGTTTATGAGATGAGGCGTCCTTGAAACACTTGGCCCTGAAACAGATATATTGGGTTGCCCAAAAAGTAATTGCGGATTCTCTTTAAAAGAAAGTAAATGCATTTTTAATAAAACTTAGACTGAACTTTTTGGGCAACCCAATAGATTTGAGCCCCTATTTGCCATAATCCACAAATATGTCCAGTTTGAGGGGTATGTAGGGTGGGGCGGCCAACCAACTACTTACCCCTGAAAAAAATATCAGCATCGTGCTCAACTCTAAAATTTCTTTAATTTGAGCCCAACAGCCATTGGTTTAAGGGGACTTTATGAGGTGACACGACCCCAAAACATTTGGCCTCAAAATTGGATATCAGATTCGATTTTTACTATCAAATGCCTATTATTTATGGCTATAGTAGGCAATCATGACCGGTTTGAAGGGAGTTTAGATCCAGACCCTGAAATAATATCAGCATCGTGCTAGAGCACGATTTTGTTTGAGCCCCACAATGTTAAGCATTTTGAAGGAGGCTATCAATATATTCAGATTTACACTAATTAATTTTTTGTATTGGCTATCTATATTCAAAATTATATTGGGATATCACATTCTTTAAGATCCGCAGGTCCTCCTGTGTCCATCCCAAGGGTAAAAAGTGTACTCGGGGGGACCCCCCGAAAATGAAGCGTGAAATTTGTATACCAAATATGTATTCTACTCTTAAATACCTTTCATTTGATACCCATATTGTCCCAATCGGTATATACGTCCGTTCGGGTGTGTTTCGGGATGCGGCGTCCTCCAGGTTATTTGACTCCAAAATGTTTTACTTATTTCGTGTTTTTGGGGTACCATAAGGAGGCATACAAAATTTCGCTTAAATCGGTGCACACATCTCCGATATCTAGCGTTTCTGAAAATGGAATGGGGGAGGGTCTGCCCAAGAAAAATTTCGATTTTAATGTCAAATGCAAAATGTTAACAAGCAAAAAACCTACTGCGGAATAATCGAGTTGTTAGGTGAGCGAAGATGTCGCCAGAGTAGCTGTAAGATTTACAAAGAACCGGATTTAAATTATAAGAGCAACAAGTAAGTGCTTCCTGCTATGCTTATAAACACATAATTGATGGTAACTTAGACAAATGTCTAAGCAGTCCGAGACAAATGATAACAAATTAGGCGGCTAATAATTGATTGACCTACTAGTATAAAGGTTAGCCCAATGACAACACGGACGGACCATTTGATTTCCATCTTGGGTTTAGAGTATACCCACCCATATTTTCTTAAAAATACTCGTGTTCTCGACAGTCTTGATATAAACATTTAAACTATAATAAAAATGCTCAAACAATAAAAACGGAAGCCCAATTTTTATTTTTTTTTTGCTTATGAAATTATAGTTGGCATTGGTATTAGAAACAAACTTACGTATTGTAACAACAAAGCACAGTGGAGGAATTTTCGAAAATAAATTGGAATATGCACATTAATATGAAAGTCACGGATGCGAATAATATATTTTTTTAAATTTTATTTTTGGTATTAATTAAATTTTTGGTTAAACTAAAGGAACTATACTACAAAAAAAACTGTGGTTTCCATTTTCATTTATCAGGAAACCTAAGGCGTCTTACATGTATCGTTTTGATAAAAATTACTGTACCTCTATTCCTGATAGAACCGATTAGAACTACGATACCCCTGTTTACAGAAGTTATATAGACTTTCATACGAATGGTTTCAAACTAAACGACTAGGTGGGCTTTGGGGTGAAAAGGTTACCCGACCACTGCAGTGTGTATCGGTGGTGGAATGGCTAAGATATAATGTCATTAAGATGATTGACATAAATATCTTCTCAGACAGCCAGGCAGCCATTAAATCCCAGGAGAACGTATTTCTGAACACAAAAACCGTCCTCGACTGTCGCAGATCTCCCAACGAGATGGCTGAACAGTTCAAAATGCACCTATTCTGGATGCCGGGCAACAGAGATATCCCAGGGAATTGTAAAGCGGACGAACTTGGGAGACTAGGAACTACCCTACACATTTCGGGGATACTGGAATCTGTGGGTATGCCTCTAGCGACATATAAGCTAAGTTTTCAGGACCAGGCCCGAAGGACAATGAATGATAGATGGTCACAAAAAGAGGGCTGTGAACATACCAAAACTATGTGGCCTAATCTAGACTTGAAGAGGTCTACTGCTTTGCTGTCATGGGCTAGAACAGACGTCTCAGTCATTGTGTCCGTCATGACAGGTCACTGTCTAATCGGAAAATATGCTGGTAGATTGAAGGTTGCCTGCAACGACTTTTGCAGAAGCTGTTGGGACATCGAAAAAGAAGAGACTATAGAACACCTTCTCTGTGTGTGTGTCCCGCACTAGCAGTGAGAAGGAGTTCCACTTTAGGTTATCATTTCTTTGAGAACCTGTCTGATTTAGCGGATGTGAACATTCGCAAGTTATTGGGCTTTTTAAAGCGATCTGGATGGTTCAACGGTAGAAACTCGAAGGCATCTTCTTTCTTCTGTTCCTGTGTATCACAATGGACGAAAACGTTTAAGTGAGTCTGATGGCAGATTGCCTCTTAAACCTAACCTAACCTACATGTATCGTTTCATGTCGGTTATATGACTAGAAGGTGAATTGGAATATAGAAAGATTTTTTAAGCGTATTTTTTAGTGCAATAAAACACACAAATCATATATTCAAAATTTTTATTGAAATCGATAAATTGGACTTTGCAACTTACATCAACACCCACCATCATAGGATGGGGTTATATTTATCTACACTCATAGAAAAAGTTTGCTGAAAATAGCAAACACTGTCTGCTGAATATTAGTAATTAATTTTGTTGCTATTGTAGCAGTAGTTCTGCTCTTACAGCAGTTGTGCGGCAATTTCAGAGTAGCAGGCTACTGCTGTTGTTTGTTCAAAATGACTGCTGCTTAATTATGAAGGACATGCTAGAAGAAAAAAATTTAAAAACACATATGTGAATGTGTGTATCAGTGGATGTTTATAATAACCACTGAACATATTCTTTCCATAACCTTTTTTTCTTTATATTTAGATATAATAGACCATGCCAATCATGTGCAGATAAGTAGAATAATGACAAAACATATGAGCTAGCTCTGACACATTTCGAAATGTATACCAATGGATGGATCAGGTAGCTTCCTTACAGTAATATTCCAGAAATCAAAACCATCTTTTCGAACACAATTTCTAAAAAAATTCCTAAATTAATCAAAACAAGTAACAGACAACCAAAGAAAGTAGCATACAATTTGTTTCAGCAGACTTGTGTACTCAAAACTGCAGATTTTGTGAGTTGAAATAGCAGTAAAAAATGTTTGCTAATACAGCAGCCCTATGTTTGCTGAAACATCAGTATTGTGTGCTTTCCCATTTTCAGCAGACAAAAACTGCTGTTTTAGCAAACATTTTTGCTGTTTTGAATAACAAATTTGGTTGAGTGTAGCCATTGGGCTTGTAACATCTCGATATATTGATTTGCAATCCCATAAAGAATACATATTTTTGAATGTCTCGATATTCTCATTTGCTCGTCTTCGAAATCACGATAGTGGTCAAACTTATAAAGATATCCGTTTGAAATTTTGCACAGTTACTTCTTTTTGGTTTAGATTGAGCCGTTCTGAGATATATCGGTTTATATTTGGATATGACTCCCATATAAAGTGGTCCTTCGATTTGACTTCTTGAAAGGCTGGACTTTTGTACGATTTGCACGGAGTGTTTCGCCATGATCTCCAACCTGATATAGCTTCAATATAATTCTTCGATTTTTTCCCTGTGACCTCCAACAGATGTACTAAGTTTGGTTCGAAACGATCTAAAACCTGATATAGCTCCCGTATAAACCGATCTCTCCAATATACTTCTTGAGCCTCTAGAGGGTGCAATTCCAATCCAAGCCTAGCAAATCCTATCCAATTCGACCTAGCCGAACTAAGTATACTTACCTTTACTTGTTTACTCCTTGAATAACCCAATTTGATTCCTTAGACGTATTGTTCGAGGAATTTTTCCCTTAAAGAGAAACCGTTTAAAGAACTTGACAAATGCGGTTCATGGTGGAGGGTATATAAAATTCGACCTAGCCGAACTTAGTATACTTACTTTTACTTGTTTACTCCTTCAATAGCCCAATTTGATTCCTCAGACGTATTGTTCGAGGACTTTTTTTTCGCCTACTGTGCAAGTTTATTTTTTAATGATTTTTCTTCTCTGACGCAATTCAAATATTTATTGTTCTCTTCACTTAGCAATATTCTTGCGTGTTACTGTGTTGTGACCAATCTAATTGACAAATCTTAATTATCTTCTCGATAAGCAATTTTCAATTAAGAAAGTAAAACAACCACAAATAAAAGCGCATTTAGTTCGGCAGGGCGAATCTTATAAAGGGATATATTAATTTCGTCATCCCGTTTATAACACATCGCACAGTGGGAGAACATCGAAAAACAAACAAGTAAAAAATATGCCATTTGAGAATGGATAGAGATAACTGTTTGAAATATGAAGTGGTTAAGGCTGAGGTACGTACTATCGAGACTATGTGGTATCGAGACAGCCGCTAAATCAGACAAGTTCTCAAAGAAATGAGATCTTAACTGGAACTATTTCTTACTGCCAGTGCAGAACTCACACACAGCAGATGTTCTATAGTCTCTCCTTCCTCAACGTACTCATAGCTTCTGCAGAAGTCGTTACTTGCAACCTTCAACCAGTCAACATGTTTTCCGATCTGGCTGACATTCGTTCTAGCCAGCGACAGTAAAGCGGTTCACCTCTTCAAGTCTAGATTTGGCCCCATAATTTTTTAATGATCGCAACCACCTATTTGTGACAATCTGTCCTTCGTTGCCCTTCGAGCCTGATCTTGAAGACCTAGCTTACATGTCAGTAGAGGCATACCCACAGATTCCAGTTCCACTGTTCAGTCATCCCGTTGTGAGATGGCTGCGACAGTTAAGGGCGGTTTTTGAATTCAGAAATACGTTATCCACGGATATGATAGATGCCTTACTATCTTAGATGTTATTTATGCCAATCATCGATGCGACATTAAATCTTAACCAGTCCATCAGGTATTTAATTGCTTGGATATCCGATTGATATACACAACAGTGGTCGGGTAAAAAATGCAAACGCAAATTTTGCCCATGGACATTCCACTAAGGAACAGGGGCAAACTTCTCACATATATATGAGTGCAGTCCGATTCAAATGTTAAGCTCAATGATAGGGGGCCTCCTTTTTATAGCCGAGTCCGAATAGCGTGCCGCAGTGTGACAACTCTTTGGAGAGAAGTTTTACATAGCATAGTACCTCACAAATGTTGCCAGAATTAGGAGGGGAATACCACCGCTGACATGTTTTGCTGATGGTCTCGCTAGGATTCGAACCCAGGCGTTCGGCGTCATAGGCGGACATGCTAACCTCTGCGCTACGGTAGCCTCCTGTGGTCGGGTAATCTTTTCGATATGACCAGTCCAAATTCTACAGAGTACACCCCAAAGACCACCTGGTCGTAGTTCCAATGAGTTCCATCAGGAATAGTGCTACAGTACTTTTTATCAAAAAGTGCCTCAGGCAATGTGTAATCTAAACTACCTGGAACCAGTGTTGCCACTCAAGAAAAACACTCTATGGCCTATATCTTGATTAAGTTCAGAGAGTCACAGTTTTGCCCCGATTTCAATCATCAATTGCGCCGAGTTTGTATTAAGCTATCTTCCGATTTAAAGGTTTTAGTCCAAAAATTCGCTTTACTACCCAATAACGCTGTTACAGTGAGATGAATGGACCCGTCAACATCTGAGTATGGACTAACTCTGACCATATTCTTATGCAGCTGCCACATAGCCCTGATTTCTGATTTAAGGCATTCTACGAACAAAAGCCGCATTTCCTGCCCAGAATTTACGAAATTTGGGAAAAATCCCTTAACATTCGTACAGGTTACAGTCAATGTGAGAACTAACGGCGTTTTTACTGAAATTTGAAGCAGGGAGACCCCTTGTAACAGCATTTGGCCCCTTGACGTCCCTGGTTTTGGTCGGTTTTCTTAACGATAACACAGTTTTTAGTAATTAGTAATTAAATTGGTATTTAAATGAAGGGAAAATCCTACCAAAAATTAAGGTCAACCTACCAACCTATCAAGAAAATAAAAACCTACCAATTTTGGTAGGAACCTACCAAAAACGGCAACACTGCCTGGAACATCGGGTATTGTATCAAGAATATTTTAAATATTAAACTATATCAAAATAGTTCTACTTTGTCCTTTCCATGGTTGCAGTCACTTTATTGCTTTGTTTTACAAGTATATACCAGCTTCCATTTGTTTCAAACGGCAGTGGCAGACTTTAATATTGTCGTTTATTTAATTTTATTGGATCTTGTAAGGAGTCTGATTGCTGTTGTTTACACAGTATTCGTTGGTTTATTGTGGTCATTAATTTCAAGTGAATCTTATAAAAGTTGGATTGTTAATTGTTGTCTGTGATGGAAGGTAAAACTAAGCAATTAGGAGAGAAACAAATAGTAATCATTGTTATGTTTGTTGCGGGTGAGAAAGTACAATTTCACATTTCTTAACAATGGCATTTTAACAATGTCTAGGGTATAATATTAGATATAAACTTTTTTTATGGACTTAGCAACTAACAATTTAACAACTTTTTATTTCAATGTAAGATAAAAATGTTCTGAGAAATCAAGTATGTATAGACTAACAAGTAAAAAGGCGTTAAGTTCGGCCGGGCCGAACTTTGGATACCCACCACCTCGGGTATATACGTAAACCAGCTTTCATCAAAATACGGTGAAAATTGCATACCTTATGCCACATAGCAGCTATATCGAAATATGTTCCGATTTGGACCAAATTCTTATAAGTACAAGTCATTGTTCAATTGTATGTTACAAAGTATTGGCCTTTTTACTAGCTATATCTAACAAGTAAAAGCGTGCTAAGTTCGGCCGGGCCGAATCTTATATACCCTCCACCATGGATCGCATTTGTCGAGTTCTTTTCCCGGCATCTCTTCTTAGGCAAAAAAGGATATAAGAAAAGAGTTGCTCTGCTATTAAAACGATATCAAGATATGGTCCAGTTCGGACCACAATTAAATTATATGTTGGAGACCTGTGTAAAATTTCAGCCAATTCGTATAAGAATTGCGCCCATTGGGGCTCACGAAGTAAAATAGAGAGAACGATTTATATGGGATCTGTATCGGGCTATAGACCGATTCAGACCATAATTAACACGTTTGTTGATGGTCATGAGAGGATTCGTCGTACAAAATTTCAGACATATCGGATAATAATTGCGACCTCTAGGGGTCAAGAAGTCAAGATCCCAGATCGGTTTTTATGGCAGCTATATCAGGTTATGAACCGATTTGAACCTTATTTTACACAGTCGTTGAAAGTAAAAATAAAATACGTCATGCAAAATTTCAGCTAAATCGGATAGGATTTGCGCCCTCTAGAAGCTCAAGAAGTCAAATCCCCAGATCTGTTTATATGACAGCTATATCAGGTTATGGACCGATTTCAACCATACTTGGCACAGTTGTTGGATATCATGACGAAATACTTCGTGCAAAAACTCATTCAAATCGGATAGGAATTGCGCACTCTAGAGGCTCAAGAAGTCAAGACCGAAGATCGGTTTATATGGCAGCTATATCAAAACATGGACCGATATGGCCCATTTACAATACCAACCGACCTACACTAATAAGAAGTATTTGTGCAAAATTTCAAGCGGCTAGCTTTACTCCTTCCGAAGTTAGCGTGCTTTCGACAGACAGACGGACGGACGGACATGGCTAGATCGACATAAAATGTCACGACGATCAAGAATATATATACTTTATGGGGTCTCAGACGAATATTTCGAGTAGTTACAAACAGAATGACGAAATTAGTATACCCCCCATCTTATGGTGGAGGGTATAAAAATAAACCGATCTGAACCATATACGACAAGGATGTCGAAAAGCCTAACATAAGTCACTGTGTCAAATTTCAGTGAAATCGGATTACAAATGTGCCTTTTATGGGGCCAAGACTTTAAATCGAGATATCGGTCTACATGGCAGCTATATCCAAATCTGCGCCGATTTGGGCTAAGTTTCAGAAAAATGTCGAAGAGCCTAACATAACTCACTGTCCCAAATTTGGGCGAAATCAGACAATAAATGCGCCTTTTATGGGCCCAAAACCTTAAATCAAGAGATCAGTCTATATGGCAGCTATATTTAAATCTGGAACGATCTGGGCCAAATTGAAGAAGGGCGTCGAAGAGCCGAACACAACGCACTGTCTCAAAATTCAGCGACATTGGACATTAAATGCACCTTTTATGGCCCCAAAACCTAAAACCGAGAGATCGGTCTAAATGGTAGCTATATCCAAATCTTTACCGATCTGCGTCATATTACAGACAGGGTTAACAGGCTTAACTAAACTCACTGTCCCAAACTTCGGCAACATCGGACAATAAATGCGCCATTTATGGGCCCAAAACCTTAAATCGAGAGATCGATCTATATGGCAGCTATATCCAAATCTGAACCGATCAGGGCCAAATTGCAGAAGTATATGAAAGGACCTAAGATAACTCAATGTCCCAAATCCACAGACGATCTTGCGGTCGGATAATAAATTTGGCTTTTATGGGCCTAAGACCCTAAATCAGAGGATCGGTCTATATGGCAGCTATATCCAAATCTGAACCTACCAGAGCCAAATTAAAGAAAAATGTGGAAGGGCCTAAGACAACTCAATGTCCGAAATTTCAGCAAAATCGGATAATAAATTTTGCTTTTCTATATGGGGGCTATATCAAGATATAGTCCGATATAGCCCATCTTCGAACTTAACTTGCTTATGGACAAAAAAAGAATCTGTGTAAAGTTTCAGCTCAATATCTCTATTATTAAAGACTGTAGCGTGAGAAGAGAAGAGTCTGTGCTAAATTTCAGCTCAATACCTCCATTTTTTTAAAGACTATAGTATGATTTCAACAGACGGATGACCATTGCTAGATCGTCTTAGATTGTTACGACAATCAGGAATATATATAATTTGTAGGGTCGGAAATGAATATATCTATACGTTGCAAATGGAATGACAAATCGAACACGACCCTATACTTCAATTCTGGGTATAACAAGAATTTGCTCTCATCAGCCATTAAGTCATTTCATACAGTCCAAAAGCTGTAAATCCGACTTTATTGCTTTTTGCTTATTTGAAGATAAAAAGTTTCTCTCACTTTTACTGTATAGATTCTATTTTGCAGGTTATGTTGTTTTGCATTTGAGATGAAAAAAGTATGTATTCCTTTTGCTTCATTGTGGAGCATAGCGCTGTAGTTAAAAAACATATGTTGAATGTTAGACGGATTTTGAGAGAATTGTTTGTTAAGAAATGTTTTCTTGTGGCAACACTGTTTATAAAATTGTTGTTGGATTGCATTTATTTCTGGACTTAGTGAGCTCTCAGTCCGTTTAATGAATTCAATCGCAACAGATCAATAATATGTTCGGCATTTAGCATAACATTGACAGTGCAAATGTATGTATGTATGTATATATGCACATACATGCATATCGGTAAAATTTTTACTTGTTATGCTTTGCCAACTAATTCTGAAACATGTTCATTCCTTTTCGAATCCATGAATATTTCAAGTGTAAACTCCATCTAAATTATCGTCATCAAAAAAGTTTCATTTGACAGAAACAGAAACATACATACATTCCTATGTATGTCGACAATCTTCACGTGTTTATTTAATTTTTTTAGAAATATTTTTTTCTTAACATGATAAGAATATCAGTGCACTGATTGTATTGTAAAAAAAAAATATATAAAAAACATACTTATCACATATAAGTACAAACAATTAGCATCATCTAACAGAGAACACAGGTAAAAATAGGTATGCAAACTAACTAATAATAATAATGATCACTTGCCCAACCCTTAACTTTAACCTTTAAATAAAAGTCGAACATTTAAATATGGACAAAGAGGGCCACCTTGTAGCTTTCGATGTAAACAATTTCTTTGTTTTGGAATTCTGTTTTCTAAGGCTAAGATCGCACGCAAAACACATTCTGGAGACAAAAGAAAAACATTGTTCTCGCTTTGGTTTTGCCTGTTACACACATATCTCAGATTTGACAAAGTGCGACTCGCCGCTTGGAAGCGATTGTTGAGAGTGTTACCAGTTAACATATCACTGGGTAACCACTGTTCACAATAGAATTTGTCAAAAAAAAAAGGAAAAGCTGAATTTCACAAGAACTATAAAACGAACATTTATCAAGATGTGTGATCAAACCATTTGTCGTGAAAATAAGTTGGTCTTATTGGATAGTTGAAGAAATGACGAATTTTATTGAAGTTCGCATAATTTTCTAACACAATAATTGCTTCACCACTGGTTTTGTTTTTATTTCACCACCATAGAGGGTAAACTAACTTTGTCATTCTGTTCACAACAGCTTAAAATATTGGTGTAAGACTCCATAAAGTATATATCTGTAATGTAAGTCCATCTGTCGAAAGCATGCCAGCTCCGGAGCGAGTAGTGCTTGGCACTTGACATTTCCACAATACTTCTTCCTTTCGAGTTCAGTTTTTACCTCCAGAGCCTAAAGAGGGCTCAATTCTTATTCGCTTTTGCTGAAACTTCGCACCATGATTTATGCTTTAATATCCAAGATCTATATCCCGTATAGTTTAAGTAAGTCCATAACTTGATTTGACATCGCGATCATCTACAAGCTGCAAGTGTAATCCATTTGGGCTGAAAATTTGCATGTAGTGTTCTGTTATAACTTCCAACTCTTGTGCAAGGTATCCCAGCAGGCCGCGTCGTCAAGACGTCTTAGGTTAGATTAGGTTGAAAAGTGGGTGCATATATTAATCAGCCCCATGCCACTATGGACATACACCTACGCCAGAAATCGGCTTGTTGCGCGCTCTAAAAACTATAAAGTAACCTCTAAACGAAATTATTAAGTTAGGAATTCCGTGCTACTTACAAAATCCTTAATTGTTTTCAATACCACTCCCCTAAGTTGGTTCATATCTGATATTGTGTCTCCACCTAAGTGCCGGTATCTGTTAGACGCAAAAGCCGGGCAATGACAAAGGAAATGCTCCAACGTCTCATCGCCTTCCACGCATGCCCTACACATGCTATCACTTGCCGCACCGATTTTACATAAGTGAACTCGTAGTCCCATGTGTCCCGTTATGATACCAAAATATATACTGACCTTCTTCTTACTTCCTCTTAGTAATTGCCTCGTCTTCTCATGACCTGCATCCCCCCATTGGATTTTCGCCATCCTACCGACCGTTTTACTGCTCCATAATGTTGCATGCGCATTCGTCGCCCACAACCTTAACTCGGACTACGTCGACCCGAAAGGCTTCTGGCCAACACCGCCAAATCGTATGCCCTTTCATTTCCCCTTACTCCGTTATGGCCCGGCACCCAAACGATGCGGATTTTCCCATCCTCAGTGAAGGCGTTAATCTCCTTCTTACACTACAAGACTATTCGTGACCTTCCCGTTCTGGTTGTTATTACCCTTATGGCAATTTTACTGTCGACGTCCTCGCGTCGACACGCATTCCATGATCGCCCGGATCTCCGCCTGCAGGACCATATGATCAGGCAGTCTAAAACAAATCTCAGTCCCTGGGTTCTGTCCTCTAGCTTTGATCCATTCGTGTCACATCATTTTCCAGATGGCAATACTAGGATTTCGTCAATCCAAGACTGTGCCGATGGCAGCAGTGCCTCGCACTCGACTTCATGGTTCATCTCAGGTATCCGATCGGAAACCTCTTCCCTTCCTTCCAGGTTTCCTATCGTCAAGCCGTCTTAAAAAAAAAGTTGCATGACCTTGTTAAATTATTGAAAACATTTAGCCGACAGCCCATACAAATCGTTGATGACATTTTCCTACAGTTGTCGCGAAAATCATGCATGAAATTTCAAGCGACATTGTGAAGGAGCATGTAATCAATGAATACTTAGATGACAGTACCCCTCATATGTTCGTTAATGACAATATTCCAAAATGTCAGCAAGTTTGTTTTCGATAATGTTATTGACGAATTCATTTATAAATAATAACATTTATTCGAGAATTTTTCTAATGACTGGCGTTAGTTTTCTGAATTAATAAATGCAGTTTTTGCATATACTCCAACGCCTCGTCTTAAATAGTTTTTAATAAAATCAAGTAAGAGCGTGCTAAGTTCGGTCAGGCCGAATCTTACATACCCTCCACCATGGATCGCATTTGTCGAGTTCTATGAGCGGTATCTCTTTTTAGGCAAACGAAGAATATTGAATAAGAAGCTACATCAAGTTATAGTCCAATTCGGACTATAAATGAATGGTGAACATTGTAGAAGTAGTTGTGTAATATTTCAGTTCATTCGGATAAGAATTGCGCCTTGTAGGGTCTCAAGAAGCAAAATCGGGAGATAGGTTTACATGGGAGCTGTATCAAGCTATTGATCGATTCAGACCATATTAGACACGTATGTTGAAGGTCATGAGAGAAGCCGTTACACAAAATTCCACAGCATTGGAAGTCATAAAAAAACACTACGTGTAAAATTTCAGTCAAATCGGACGAGAATTGCGCCCACTAGAGGCTCAAGAAGTCAAGACCCAAGATCGGTTTATATGGCAGCTATATCAAAACATAAACCGATTTGAACCATACTTAGCGCAGTTGTTGGAAGTGATACAAAACACTACGTGCAAAATTTCAGTCAAATAGAACGAGAAGTGCGCCCTCTAGAGGCTTAAGAAGTCAAGACCCAAGATCGGTTTATATGGCAGCTATATCAAAACATGGAAGGATTTGGCCCATTTACAATACCAACCGACCTACACTAATAAAAAGTATTTGTGCAAAATTTTAAGCGGATAGCTTTACTCCTTCGGAAGTTAGCATGCTTTCGACAGACAGACAGACGGACGGACATGGCTAGATCGGCTTAAAATGACATAACGATCAAGAATATATATAATTTATAGGGTCTCAGACGCATATTTCGAGGTGTTACAAACTGAATGACGAAATTAGTATACCCCCATCCTATGTTGGAGGGTATAAAAATATAAATAATTATGAGTACTTATACGCGTTATAAAAAAAGTATAGTTACTAACAATTTCTTTCTTTCTAAATATGTCCATATATTTAGTTTTTTCGACAATTATTCGTTTCTCCTTTTTTAAAATATATAAATAACAAAAGTTCTGGTCTCGTCAGACGTTGATACTCAAATAGCTTGCCACGTTCAATCACATTTTTCTTTGTTTTATATTTGGTACATTTGGATTTCTTTTTCACTAATGAACAAAACAAAGTTTTATTTAAGATGACGGTTTATACGACACGGTCTGCTAAGATGTCCTTTACAGAGTAAAGAGTTAAAATTTTTATGAGATAGAGAGAATGCAAAAGCTTTGGTGATTTTTGTGGGGACACGATCAGTGAATATGTCGACGATAAAATTTTGAAACAGATAATATATAATATAGGTGACAAAATTAAAATTATCTTAAATAAGTCACTGAAGATAATGTCATGATAGACGTTTGGACTGCTGAGATGGTTCAAGGAGTAGCGTCATTTGAACCCAAAACATTTTCGCCCAAAACGACAAATGTCATATCGCCCAAATGATGCAATGGTTTTTGCGCACTTTTGACTGTTCAAATGACCGTATTTTGGGTACAATGAAATTTGTACGCCCACCACCGAAGGATGGGGTTATATTCATTTTATCATTCCGTTTGCAACACATCGAATTATCCATTTCCGATCCTATAAAGTACATATATTCTTGATCAGCGTAAAAATCTAAAACGATCTAGCCATGTCCGTCCGTCTATCTATTGAAATCACGCTACAGTCTTTAAAAATAGAGATATTGAGCTGAAACTTTGCACAGATTCTATTTTTGTCCATAAGCAGGTTGAGTTCGAAGATGGAATATATCGGACTATATCTTGATATAGCTCCCATATAGACCGACCCGGCCCTAGGCCCAAAAAATTCACATTTATTATCCGATTTTGTTGAAATTTGGGACAGTGAGTTGTGTTAGGCCACTCGACATATTTCTTCAATTTGGCCCAGATCGGTTCAAATTTGGATATAGCTACCATATAGACTGCTCCGCCGATTTAGGGTCTCAGACCCATAAAAGCCACATTTATTATTCGATTTTGCTGAAATTTGGCACAGTGAGTTGTGTTAGGCCACTCGACATCTTTCTTCAATTTGGCCCAGATCGGTTCAAATTTGGATATAGCTTTCATATAGACCGCTCCGCCGATTTAGGGTCTTAGACCCACAAAAGCCACATTTATTATTCGATTTTGCCGAAATTTGGGACAATGAGTTGTGTTAGGCCCCTCGACATTCCTCTTCAATTTGGCTCAGATCGGTCCAGATGTGGGTATAGCTGCACATATAGATCGATCTCTTGATTTAAGGTTTTGGGGCCATAAAAGGCGCATTTATTGTCCGATTTTGCCGAAATTTGGGACAGTGAGTTGTGTTAGTCTCTTCTGCAACTTGGCCTAAATCGGTCCTGATTTGGATATAGTTGCCATATAGACCGATGTCTCGATTTAAAGTCTTGGCCCCATAAAAGGCGCATTTATAATCCGATGTCACTGAAATTTGATACAGCGACTTATGTTAGGCTTTTCGACATCCGTGTCGTATATGGTTCAGATCGGTTTATTTTTAGATATAGCTACTAAAAAGATCAATATTTTGTTATACACAATTGAACAATGACTTGTACTTATGTGAATTCAGTCTAAATCGAAACATATTTCGATATAGCTGCTATGGGGCGGATTTTGACGAATGGTGGTTTACATATATACCCGAAGTGGTGGGTATCCAAAGTTCGGCCCGGCCGAACTTAACGTCTTTTTGTTTGTTTTTATCTGCTGTGGTGTGCAATAGGGTGGGCGATTTGATACCGTCCATTTTGTCTTATCTCATCTCTATCAGTTACTACTTCCGGGGATCGACCCATGACATGGATGTCGACGGCATAGTCGAGTATGTGTTCTCTTGTTTGAAAATGTTTTTGGACCTTTTAAGAACATCGATATGACATGTTACCCAACCAAACAAAAAGTTTTTAATATCAGTACCAATGCCATTAAGCCCAAATGAATAAATGAAATTAAACCCAATTCAAAAATAACATAACATAAAATTTTGAAACCGGAACGAAGTCCGTTTAATTTCCCCTATAAACAGATCAAAATGCATTTTTAAAAAAGAAAATTACTTTTGGACCTATGAGGGTGGAGAAAATCTTCAACCGAAGCGAAGGCCGGTTAATTTCCCCCTCTTTCGAATGCAAATGTCATTTTTATTTAGAAAAAGTTTAACCAATGCCTTTCGCTGGGCTTAAAGTAGCCTCCTATCTCACAGGCTAAACCGTAAAATAAAATGAACAATGTTTTGAAAAAAATGCAATGCAAATGTAGCCAGCATTAGCAAGGGGATAACCACCACTGAAAATTTTTCTGATTTGAACCCAGGCGTTCGGCATCATAGGCGCACATGCTAATCTCTGTGCCAAGGTGGCCTCCGCTGTGTTCTGTTAAAACTTCCAACAACCGTTCCAAGTACGCTTGCCATATGGAATCTGTTGCGTATTACAATAACCGTGCCAAGTACGATTGAAATTGTTATATCACCTGATGTAGTCTCCCTATAAACCAATCTCCCGATTTGTCATGCTGAGCCCCTTGAAACCGCATTATTTGTCCGATTTGGCAAAAATTTTGCACGTTGTGTTCTGTTACGTCTTCCAATAACAGTGTCAAGTACGGATGAAATCGTTCTTTAATCTGATATAGATTAAACCAATCTATCGTTTATCCTTGTTCGGCTCATAAAAGCTTTAACTTTTGTCTGGTTTAGCAGAAATTTGGTACGTAGAGTGGAGTAAAATTATACCCCTCAAGAAATTTTTTTTTTATAATTTTTTCGCAGAGATCCCTGGTTCGGCCCGGGTGAACTTTGTAAATTTTTACTTGTCCTTCGTTAGGCGAAATTTTAAATATTTTATTTTCTAAGTTTACCATTCGCTCAAGATTGAGCTGTTCAACATACTGACTGCTCTTCAAAAAGTTATGATCGATCAGTTAAAAAACAAAACAAGTATAAGCTATCTAAGTTCGACCGGGTCGAATCTTGGGCAAACAAAGGGTAATAGATAAGAATTGGTATGTTATAAGAGCTATATCCGGTAATCTACCGACTCGTTAGTATATGTCATTGTTAAAAATTTCTGCCATATCGGATAAGAATAGTGCCCTATAGGGGCTGAAGAAGTAAAATCGAGAGAGAGGTTTATATGAGAGCAATATCACTTTATGGAACGATTCAGACCATACATAACTTGTACGTTGGATCAAAGTATATTTCATTGTGGTAAAATTCAGCAAAATGGGATAAAAATTGCGCCATCTAGAGGTATCATCTTGAGAGTTTATATGGGAGCGATATCAGGTTTTAGACCAATTTGGACCATACTATAAACATCTGTCAGAGGTTATAGGAAAAGTCGCAGACAAAAAGACCGATTCAAACCATACTTAACACGTATTTGGAAGACAAAATTTATGCCATATTGCAAAATCCGATACAAATTGAGCCCTCTGAGGCTTAAGAAATATCATCTGGAGATCGATTTATATGGGACCTTTATCGAAACGTGGGTCTATTTGGCCCATTAACAATCTTAACCGACCTACAATAATAAGAAACATTTATGCAAAATTTCAGCCATCTAGCTTTATTCGACACACGGACGGACATGGCCAAATTGAATTCAAATGCAATGACAATTTATGAATATATACATTTTATGGGGTCTTAGACAAATATTTCGAGGTGTTACAAAGGAATGACAAAATTCGTGTATTACCTTCCCATGGTAATACACGCACACACAATCTCAATTTTATTTTGTACTATCAAAAAATCACCCTCTCTCTATAGTAGGAGACACACAAGAGAATTATTGGTCTAGTAAAGAAAAGATTAACTCTGCTATTAGAGCGATATCAAAATATGGTCCGGTTTGGCCACAACTAAAATATATGTTGGAGACCTGTGTAAAATGTCAGCAAATTCGAATAAGAATTGCTCCCTTTGGGGGCTCAAGAAGTAAAATAGAGAGATCTATTTATATGGGAGCTGTATCAGGCTATAGACCGATTCAGACCATAATAAACACGTATGTTGACGGTCATGAGAGGATCAGTCGTACAAAATTTCAAGCAAATCGGATAATAATTGCGACCTATAGAGGCTCAAGAAGTCAAGATCCAATATCGGTTTTTATGGCAGCTTTATCAGGTTATGTACCGATTTGAACCTTATTTGACACAGCTGTTGGAAGTAAAAATAAAATACGTCATGCAAAATTTCAGCCAAATCGGATAGGAATTGCGCCCTCTAGAAGCTCAAGAAGTCAGACCCAAGATCGATTTATATGACAGCTATATCAGGTTATGAACCGATGGCACAGTTGTTGGATATCATAAGAAAACACGTAGTGCAAAATTGCATTCCAATCGGATAAGAATTGCGCACTCTAGAGGCTCAAGAAGTCAAGACCCTAGATCGGTTTATGTGGCAGCTATATGAAAACATGGACCGATATGGCTCATTTACAATCCAACCCAACCTACACTAATAAAAAGTATTTGTGCAAAATTTCAAGCGGATAGCTTTACTCCTTCGAAAGTTTGCGTGCTTTCGACAGACAGACGGGCGGACGGACGGACATGGCTTAATCGACATTAAATGTCACGACGATCAAGAATATATATACTTTATGGGGTCTCAGACGAATATTTCGAGTAGTTACAAACAGAATGACGAAATTAGTATACCCCCATCCTATTGTGGAGGGTATAAAAATCATCCATATGGCAAATCTAAAATAGTAAGCATGTGAAAATAAATACATTCACTTACGTAGGTACAAGCGAAAAATTGAATTTGACATACACAAACCGAAAAAGATTCTATTTCGAGCGATTGTCGTTTTTTCGTCTGGAAACATACATTATAGCGTTAAAGATGACTACTTTGCTGTATTTTAAAAACAGAACGACTTAACTTATATTCGTCCATTCTGTGAATCGAATCCCCTATGAATTTAAATTGAAGCTGCAGATAAACGATTTCACAGCAATTGAATTCAAAGGTGATTCAGTGACACTTCATTAGGACCTTCAAATTTAAATCTGAAAATTTGGACAAAAACAATCACTGTTTTTAAATATTTATATACAAAATATATTTTTGATAAGGTATTGACGAGCTACATGACCTCAGTTCTTCCAAGGCATTAAATACCCATTTTGTATGATATATATGTATGCTTGTTTTAGAGACTTGTTTCTTGGACATGCTAAAAAATTCTTTAGCTGGTTCATTACAGCATACTTTAAGAAAGAGAAAAGCATAGAAATATGTCTGCTGAAAATGCTGAAAAATACTGTCTGCTGACTGTAATTAATGTTTCGCTGTTAAAGCGAAATGTTTACAATTCCAGAATAGCAGTCTGTCTGTTGAAAAGACTAAGTTTTCTGAAAATCATCTTAAGTTTTTACTAGAAGGGTTTATAAAACTTTTCTGAAACAAAACACCGGTCAAATGCCTGCCGATAATTTTTTTTCGATTATCATATTCTCAATGACTTTAAATATAATATAAACCGATCCCAATTGTACTTTGTGAACCCCTAGATTGCGCAATTCTCATTCAACTTGGCTGAAATTTTGCATAATAATTTTTATAAATACCACCAACACCCAAATATGGTCTGAATCAGTCTCTAACCTGATATTGTTCCCATATAAATCGAACATCTGATTTTACTTCTTAACCAATATACCGAAAGCAATTCTTAACCAAATTTATAAAAACAAGTAAAAAAGCATAAGCCAAGCCGAACTTTGGACACCCACAACCTCATGTATTAACCACATTCCGACAAAAACGTGTGAAAATTCACCATTTATGAATCCGTAGCGGATATATCGAAATTTGGACCGATCTACGCCAACCCAGCATGGACGTCGTTGGTCTATTGCGGCTCACTGTACCAAAATTGAGCGAAATAGGGTAACAAATGTGTGTCGGTTCAATACCATAATATGATCTGATCAGCACCATATTCGAGAATGTGTGTAGGGATCTAATGCAACTCACCGTATTGAATTTCAGCAAAATCGGGTAATAAATACGGCATCTATGGTTGAAAGGCCTTAAATTAGGAATTCGGTATATATATCAGTTATATTCAAATAAAGTTCTATCTGCATCATACTCCGCGCGGACGACGAAGGGACTATCATAGCTCACACTGTTAAAACCCAAAGAAATCGTGTTGCCTTTTAAGGACACAATCGTGATATCGGTTTATATACCAGTCACATTCATGGAAAGGCCCCATAAACATTAACGATGTCAAAATGAGCTAATACTACGAGGCACAAATCGGAGAAAACGTTAAAAAAAATTAATGTAGAAAGAGAACTCAATGGCAAGTGGTATAAAAATTCAAACAATTTTATGTCAGCTAATCGCTTTATACAACCTTATTAAGTGAATCCTGAGCTACATCTAGATTAGGTTAGGTTGAATGGGTCGCCCACCAAAGGTGAGTTCACTCGGAGGTCAATTTGGCCCATTGTGGTACCCTAGAGAGACAAAGGGAAGAAAAGGGAAAATGTGAGACCTCGTACTAGAGGTTATACACGAATAAAAAGAAAAAGACAGGAGGAGTGGAGAAACCCGAGCCGGAGGTGAAGAACCGCCCTTCCCTATGCAAGCACGAACCTACCAACACCGGAGCCTGTGTCACCCTACCCTCCCCCGTCTGAACAATCCTGTTCCCTTAACAAACCTTAGGAGAGATACTAGAGGTACGTTCGCAAGTTCACCAGATCACAGAAGAAACGACTCCGCAGAAAGAAGAGCCTACATCTCTGCAGACCCGGACAGGAACACAGGGAATGCTCAACAGTCTCCTCCTCATCCTCATCGAGACAACTCCTACAGAAGTCATTGTGCGGTTATGACCCCTGTCAAAGTACTCATCGACTTCTTATCAAACGCCAGCAGCTCCCTCGTCCTCCTCCGGTCGATGACCGGCCATAGCGCCTTCGAAGTCCGGCAACCACTTGACAAATGGCACGCAGGCTCGAAAAATGGCACGCAGGCAAGACTGATGACTGGTCCGCCCGGCACAGACGAACCCCTCCTGGCGCACTTCTCCGCCCTCTCATTTCCTGTAATCCCCTCATGCCCAGGAACCCATGTCAGCGTCACATCGTAGGCCCGCTGCTCCATCTTAATATGCACCGATATGGAATATACGGTCGAACTTCTCTATAACGAACTTCCCCATAGCGAAATGTTCTCTATAACGATTAAAAATTGAAAATACAACTTTTTTCCAGCCATTTTCACCTATTTTAATATCTACCGTAGGCCACCGTAGCGCAGAGGTTAGCATGTCCGCCTATGACGCTGAACGCCTGGGTTCGAATCCTGGCGAGACCATCAGAAAAAAAATTTCTGCGGTGGTTTTCCCCTCCTAATGCTGGCAACATTGGTGAGGTACGATGCCATGTAAAACTTCTTTCCAAAGAGGTGTCGCACTGCGGCACGCCGTTCGGACTCAGCTATGAAAGGAGGCCTTATCATTGTGCCTAAACTTGAATCGGACTGCACTCATTGATGTGTGAGAAGTTTGCCCCTGTTCCTTAGTGGAATATTCATGGGTAAAATTTGCAATATCTTCTCTATAACGAATACTTCTCTATAATTAAAGAACAAAATGCAAATTTGCCCATGAACATTTCATTAAGAAACAGGAGCAAACTTCTCACATAGCAATGAGTGCAGTCCGATTCAAGTTTAAGCTCAATGATGAATGACATTCTGATTCGATATAGCCACGTCCGCCCGTCCGTCTGCCGAAAACACGATAGCGGTCGAACGCGTAAAGCTAGCCGATCTCACGATTTGACTTTCTGAGCCCCTGGAAGCGGCAATTTTTATCCAATTTTTTTCAAGAACCTGATATAGCTTCCATATAAACCAATCTCCCGATTTGACTTCTTGAGCCCTTACTACCCGCAGTTTTTGTCCGATTTGGCTGAAATTTTGCACATAGTGTTCAGTTATGACAAGTACGGGCCAAGTACGGTCCAAATCGGTCAAGAACCTGATATAGATTCCATATAAACCGATCTCCCGATTTGACTTCCTGAGCCCCCGGAAGCCGCAATTTTTGTCCGATTTGGCTGAAATTTTGCACATAGTGTTCTACTTTGACTTCCAACAACACTGCCAAGTACGGTTTAAATCATCCGATTTGGCAGATGTAGCTCCCATATTTTAGCAGAATCCATAGTGGCGGGTTCCCAAGATTCGACCCGGCTGAACTTAGCACGCTCCTACTTGTTAAAGATTGTAGTATGATTTCAACAGACAGACGGACGGACAAGGCTAGATCGTCTTTATACTTTATATGGTCGAAATGGATACTTCGATGTGTTGCAAACGGAATACACCCCCATCCTTGAGTGGTTGGATTAAAAATATGTAAATAACTTTTTTTTATACCCACCACCATAGGACGGGGTATACTAATCTAGTCATGCCTTTGTAACACCTCAAAATATTGATCTGGGGTCCCATATGGTATACATGTATATTCTAGGTCGTCTCGACACTCTAAGTCCATTTAGCCATGTCAGTCCGTCCGTTGAAATCACGATAGCGCTCGAACGAATAAAAATATCCGCTTGAAATTCTGCACAGATACTTTTTATTGATGTAGGTCGGTGGGGTTTGCAAATGGGTCATACCAAATCAGATTTGGATATAGCTCCCATATAATCAAAGTCCCGATTTTACATCTTGAATCTCTGGAAGCCTCATTTGTTATCCGATTTGGCTGAAATTCTGCACGGAGTGTTTTGTGCCAAGTACGGTCCAACCGATCTCCCGATTAGTCTTCTACAATCCCTGAAGATTAAATTTGATATATGGCAGAAATTTGGTACGTTAAATGCGCATATGTCTTCAACTATGTTGATTTGTGAAAAATTTTTTTTTCCAAAATACATGATGGTAGGTATCCTAGTTTCGGCCCGGCCGAACTTTTCTTGCTTTATTTTGTCTGAGAGGAACGGTTTTTGAGATTGGAAACCACTCCACTCCGGGTTCTAAAAATTTTGCATGCGCTCCGCTCTGGCAAAATTAGGCCTGCTCCACCACGCTCCACGCAGAATCCCTGGCATAAATAGCAGACTGAAATGTCTACTAAAACAACAGTAATCTCTAGTTACCCATTTTCAGAAGACAAAAACTGTTGCTTTGGCAATCTTATTTGGGGTTTAACTAAGATTACATTCAGAATGACGAAATTATGGTGGATGGTATGGAAAGTACAATTGTGACCATTGGATTTTTTTTCCCAAATAAATGATTGTAATGACAATTGTTATAAAAATAGTACAATACAATATTTTTTTATTGTTGCTGGTCATTTTTAAATACCTTATCACTGTAGCCCAAATTTACAATTGTACCAATGTGATGGGTACATGAAGGAACACAGTCATCAATGACATCCAAAACGTCAAAATGATATTATAATAAGTCGCACCGTTTAATGCGCAAGAAACTTGGATTTAATGGCAAAGGATTTATAATAATAACTCTCATATGAATGCCAATGTTTTAATCTTGCATTTGTATGAATGTACATATGTCTCAATATTGGATATCATTTTCGTTTCACTTGAATTAAAAATTAATCCCAATAATAAATTAAGCACCGAACGACTACAGTCTATATCATGAAAAAATTATTATTAGATTGGCCCTTATTCAGTTGAATGGACATTCATTAGATTGTACGAATATTCAACCATACACTAGCGGTTTAGGATATCTTATCCAAAAATTATTGTTGTTCTAGACTAAATTAAACAAGTAAAAAAATGCCGGGGCTTAATCTTGAGAACTTACTAACATGCACCCATATTGTGCTAAAAACTTTCTACATACCAAATTTATGCCAAATGAGGAGAAAATTTAAGCTTCTAGGGCCGTAGAAGGCTCACTTGGAGATCGAATTACATAGGAGCTGTACAAGGCCGCAGTAATTTGTCGAGTCAGAAGCATTTAATTAAGTTCATCGTCTTCATTGCTGGCGTGATGCACAAGTTAACCATACTTTGGATCCGGCTGGTTATTGAACAGTAGACCCCAACACCATTTAACATTAAACATCCTAAAATTGCAGTATACAGCCAATTTTTGCCAATGACCTTCGTGCAGGTGTATAGGGCATGAGTTGCCTTTTGCACGCCTTCCAAAATTTTGAATTTGAAGTTTAATTTCCCGTCCGTCTACACATCTTTCGGTCGCCCACATCGTACGTAAGCTTTTTTAAGTTTGTCTCCGAGAGTTCCAAGAAACTTTAGTTGCCCTATTGGTTACATGAGGACAACGAATGACAGATGGTCACAAAGAATAGGCTGTTACCATTCCAAAACTATGTGGCCAAATCTAGACTTGAAGAGGTCTACGGCTTTGCTGTCACTGGCAAGAACACACGTCTCAGTCATTGTGTCCTTCATGACAGGTCACTGTCTAATCGTAAAACATGCTGACAGACTGAAGGTTAACAGTAACGACTTTTGCAGAAGCTGTAAGGACATCGAAGAAGAAAAGGCTATTGAACACCTTCTGCATGTGTGTCCCTCGTTGGCAGTCAGAAGGAGTTCCACTTTAGGTTGTCATTTCTTTGAGAACCTGTCTGAATTAGCGGATGTCAACATTCGCAAGGATGGGTGTATACTAATTTCGTCCCATAAAGTATATATATAATTGATCGTCATGACATTTTAAGTCTATCTAGCCATGTCCGTCCGCCTGTCCGTCCGCCATCTCTGTCGAAAGCACGTTAACTTTCGAAGGAGTAAAGTTAGATGCTTGAAATTTTGCATAAATACTTTTTATTAGTGTAGGTCGGTTGGGATTGTAAATGGGCCGAATCGGTCCATGTTTTGATATAGCTGCCATATAAACCAATCTTGGATCTTGACTTGAGCCTCTAGAGGGCGCAATTCTCATTCAATTTGATTGAAATTTTGCACGTGGTGTTTTGGTATCACTTACAACAACTAAGTGCTAAGTATGGTTCAAATCGGTTCATAAGCTGATACAGCTGCCATAGGAACCGATCTTGGATCTGGACTTCTTCATCTTTTAGAGGGCGCAATTGTTATACAATTTGACTGAAATTTAGCATGAAATGTTTTGGTATTACTTGCAACTTGTATGGTTCAAATCGGTTCATGAACTGATGTAGCCGCCATATAAACAGATCTTGGGTCTTAACTTCTTGAACCTCTAGAGGGCGCAATTCTTATCTGATTAGACTGACATTTTGCATGAAGTGTTTTGGGATCACTTGAAATTTTGCACAAACACTTTTTATAAGTGTAGGTCGTTTGGGATTGTAAATGGGCTAAACGTTCCATATTTTGATATAGCTGCCATATAAACCGATCTTGGATCTTGACTTCTTGAGCCTCTAGAGGGCGCAATTCTCATCCGATTTAACTGAAATTTTGCACGTGGTGTTTTGGTATAACCTGAAACAGCAGCCATATAAACCGATCTTGGGTCTTGACTTCTTCATCTTTAAGAGGGGGCAATTCTTATCCGATTTGACTGAAATTTTGCATGAAGTGTTTTGGTGTCACTTGCAACAACTGTGCTAAGTATGGTTGAAATCGGTTCATAACCTGATATAGCTGCCATATAAACCGATATTGGGTTTTGACTTCTTCACCTTTTAGAGGGCGCAATTCTCATCCGATTTGCAGAAATTTTGTACAACGGTTTCTCCTTTGACCTTCAACATGTGTGTCCAATATGGTCTGAATAGATCTATAGCTTGATACAGCTCCCACAAAAACCGATCTCCCGATTTTGTTTCTTGAGCCCCTACAAGGCGCAATTCTTATGCGAATACATTGAAATATTACACAATGACTTCTACAATGTTCAGCATTCAATTCATTTATGCTACGCATCGGACTATAACTTGATATAGGTTGCCTAAAAAGTAATTGCGGATTTTTTAAAAGAAAGTAAATGCATTTTTAATAAAACTTAGAATGAACTTTAATCAAATATATAATTGCCATTTTGTTCGATAACCTTTTGCCATCTTCCTGGCAAATTTAGTATTCCACGCTCATAGAACTTCTGGCCTTTATCTGCAAAAAACTGAACCAAGTGCGATTTTATAGCCTCATCATTGCCGAAAGTTTTACCATTTAAGGAGTTCTGCAAAGATCGAAATAAATGGTAGTCTGATGGTGCAAGGTCAGGGCTATATGGTGGATGCACCAAAAGTTCCCAGTCAAGCTCACTCAGTTTTTGGCGAGTGACCAAAGATGTGTGCGGTCTAGCGTTGTCCTGGTGGAATATGACACCTTTACGATTGACCAATTCTGCTCGCTTCTCCTTGATGGCTGTATTCAATTTGTCCAATTGTTGACAGTAAAAATCCGAATTAATCGTTTGGTTCCTTGGAAGCAGCTCAAAATATACCACACCCTTCCAATCCCACCAAACAGACAGCATAACCTTCTTTTGGTGTATATCAGCCTTTGAAGTGGTTTGAGCTGGTTCACCATGCTTGGGCCATGATCGTTTTCGACTAACGTTGTTGTAAACAATCCATTTTTCATCTCCAGTTATGATTCGTTTTAAAAACGGATCGAATTCATTGCATTTAAGGTGCATATCACAAGCGTTGATTCGGTTTGTTAAATGAATTTCTTTCAATACATGTGGTACCCATATTAAAATTGACGCCAAACAAACAAATGTAAACAAAATTTCGCGCACTTTTTTTCTAAAGCAAGCTAAAAGTAACAGCTGATAACTGATAGAAAAAGAATGCAATTACAGAGTCACAAGCCGTTGAAAAAATTTGTCAACGCCGACTATATTACTACTATATTATCGACAATTACTTTTTGGCCAACCCAATATCTCTAATAGCATAACAGTTGTTATTCATTATTCTTTGTTTGCCTAAAAAAAGATACCGGGCAAAGATCTCGACAATTGCGATCCATGGTGGAGGCTATATAAGATTCGGCCCGGTTGAACTTATCATGCTCTTAATTGTTAGTTATGATCTGGGTTCAACGTTAGGAACTAGAAGGCATCTTCCTTCTTCTGTTTCTGTGGTATCACAATGGACGAAAACGTCAAAATTAGTCTGATGGCTGACTGCCACTTAAACCTTACCTAATTCCAAAGAAATGGAGATAGCACACATATGTATGCGAAGTTAGGAAAGGGTCGCACAAAACAATATTGTAAATAAGTTTAAACATCTATTGCTAGCTAATTCAGGATTCTTCACAAATATTACACAAGCCGAGTACCAGCCCTAAGTTCCATGTCCCACAACCGTACCCATTAGCGTTCTATCCTCCGATTTCAACACACCCTAATACATTACTATTTATATCAGAGATCAAAGACACCGTATTGATGCTGAAGTAGATGTTTGTTGTCGTATTAGAACAACTATTTGCTAAAATTGACTAGAATTGAATTGAAAAAAAAGTTCAATTGAACTGCAAGTCTTACAGCGTTGGCAATATTTGGAGACATTTCAATAAAATAAATACGAAGGTTGATGCTGCAACGAACCTTGGGTCAACATACCATTTAATTGAGCAATAAATTGTTTCGAATTGATCACTCTATTAGCAATTTAATATGATGTCGCTGTTTGCTAGATTAAGATGTAATAAAAATGAGGAAATTTCCCATAGTTGTTCTGAGGGAAATTCCCAAAAAGCGTACATCAACACTTTAACATTTTAAACATTTGTGACCAATAAACAGGAATTAATTACAAACTCAACTCACACTTGTGTAAAAAAACAAACTTTTATTAAACGTTTATTATTTCAAACATCTTATCGAAAAGGTTCTTTTCTCAATTCTGAATAATATGAAAATAGTACCCTTGCAAAACTATAATTGCAAAAATGTTCATGTTGCCACGAGAAAGTAATTTAGAAGCACATAAATTTAAATCTCATTAAACGTGGAGACTTTGGTTTTCCCAAATGAGTTATTACAAAAAAGTCTTTTGTTATATCACACATCTATTCGTACAAAATTTCATATTTACAAATATACGAGGTCTGTTACGAATGTATCGCAAATTATGATTTCTTAAAAGTGAAATAACCACTTTTGCTTTTTGTCCAAGCTACCTTCACTAGAAGCTGCAATCTATATTCGGAATACATCCTCGCACTTAATTTTATCCACAACAAATTTTATACAGATTCTTGTTCCATTTATCGATTAAGCAAAAATCGAGCCTAGGCGCAAAAAATTAACTAAATATTCAAAATGGCCGATCTTGGGATACAGGATCAAACTTCTCACATATAAATGAGTACAGTCCGATTCAAGCTCAATGATAAGGAGCCTTTTCTTTAAAGCTGAGTCCGAACGGCGTGTCGCAGTGCGACACCTCTTTGGAGAGAAGTTTTACATGGCATAGTACCTCACAAATGTTGCCAGCCTAAGTAGGGGAAAACTACCGCTGAAATTTTTTTCTGATGGTCTTGCTAGGATTCGAACACAGGCGATCAGCGTCATAGGCGGACATGCAAGCATCTGCGCTGCAGTCGTCTCCCCTGTTCCTTGGTGGAATGTTCATGGGCAAAATTTGTTATTTGATCTTGGGATGCATAATAAAGAAACATGAGTATCAATATAACGCAAGCAGTCGGCAAAAATTCAAAATTCGCTATACTTTTTGCACAGACCTCGTACATGTCGGTGTAAGATGAGGATGATCTAAACCTGTTAATCCAGCCATTGCTGGTGCACAAACAAAATGGTTCAAACCCTTTCACAAATAGTATACAATGTTTTGTCTAGACGATGTTCCTATGTCACGCAAGGGAATTTTTATTTAATTTTGATATGAGCTAAGATTTGTCTACCAGTACAACCTGTAAGGCTGTCACGTGTTTGTTCCACAGTAAGTGTTACATTATTTCGTTATCACGACATTTTACATGGATAGCAATCAAGTCAAAAGTCATGTAAATTGTTTGCAATTTCCAAAGTTCCAGAAGAGGTTTTAACAATCAAATTCGTAATTTTATAACTATTTTTATACCCACCACCGAAGGATGGGGGTATACTAATTTTTTCATTCCGTTTGCAACACAATCTAATATCCATTTCCGACCCTATAAAGTATATATACTTTTGATCAGCGGAAAAATCTAAGACAATCTAGTCATGTCCGTCCGTCTATCCGTGAGTCTGTTGAAATCACCCTACAGTCTTTCAAAATAGAGATATTGAGCTGAAACTTTCCATAGATTCGTTTTTTATCCATAAGCAGGTTAAGTTCGAAGATGGACTATATCAGACCATATCTTGATATAGCCCCCATATAAACAGATCCGCCGATTTAGGGTCTTAGCCCCATAAAAGCCACATTTATTATCCGATTTTGCTGAAATTTGGGACAGTGAGTTAAGTTAGGCCACTCGACATCCTTCTTCAATTTGACCCAGATCGGTCCAGATATAGACCGATTTAAGGTTTTGGGCCCATAAAGGGCGCATTTATTGTCCGACTTCGCCGAAATTTAGGACAATGAGTTGAGCTAGGCCCTTCAACATTCGTCTCTAATTTGGCTCAGTTCGGTCCAGATTTAAATATAGTTTGCCCCAGTTCCTTAGTGGAATGTTCATGGGCAAAATTTGCATTTACCATATAGACCGATCTCTCGATTTAAGGTCTTGGGCCCATAAAAGGAGCATTTATTATCCAATTTTGCTAAAATTTAGAACAGTTAGTTGAGTTAGGCCCTTCGACATTTTTCTTCAATTTGGCCCAGATCGGTCCAGATTTGGATAAAGCTGACATATAAACCGATCTCTCGATTTAAGGGCTTTGGCCCATAAAAGGCGCATTTATTGTCCGATGTCGCCGAAATTTGCACAGTGAGTTGTGTTAGGCCCTTCGACATTCTTCTTCAATTTGGCTCAGATTGGTTCAAATTTGAGTATAGCTACCACATAGACCGATCTCTCGATTGAAGGTCTTAGGCCCACAAAGGGCGCATTTATTGTAAGATTTCGCCGAAACTTGGGACAATGAGTTCCGTTAGGCTCTTCGACAATTTTCTGCAATTTGGCCCAAATCGGTCCAGATTTGGATATAGCTGCCATATTGACCGATCTCTCGTTTCAAGGTTTTGGTCCCATAAAAGGCGCATTTATTGCCCGATTTCGCCGAAATTTCGGAAATTTGTGGGTTGCGTTAGGCTTTTCGACAACTTTCTGCAATTTGGCCCAGATCAATTCTGATTTGGATAAAGCTGCCATATAGACCGATCTCTCGATTTAAGCTTTTGGGCCCATAAAAGGCGCATATATTGACCGATGTCGCCAAAATTTGGAACAGTGAGTTGTGCTAGGGCCTTCGACATCCTTCTTCAATTTGGTTAAGATCGGTCTAAATTTGAATATAGCTGCCATATAGACCGATCTCTCGATTTAAGGCGCATTTATTGTGCCATATCGCCGAAATGTGGGACAGTGAGTTGTGTTAGGCTTTTCGACATCCGTTTTGTATATGGTTCAGATCGGTCTATACTTGTAAATAACTACACAAAATACCAATATGGGTGCATAAATTATACATTTTTCAGCGGATTATAACGAAAGGTGGTTACCCACCTACCACCTCGGGTATATATGTATATACCCGACGTGGTGGGTATCCAAAGTTCGGCCCGGCCGAATTTAACGCCTTTTTACTTGTTTAAGTATAATATTAAGGAAAAACATATTATGCTGAGCGGCTGGCCAAAAAATGACTACAAAAGCCGAATTGCATAGAGTGTGATTTTGTGATGCCAATACATCGATTATTGCAGCATTAAGTGAATAAATAAAGATTGTTTGCTAATGATAATGTGATGTTATTATGTTGTTAGTTTGATAGGTTAGTTTATGTTAGGTTCAAAAGAGGGTGCGGAAATTAATCCGCCCCTTGTCACTATGGGCATACATCTTAGCTAGAGACCGGCTTTTTGTACGCTCTAAGTACTAAAAAGTAACATCGAAAAAGAAAATCTAAGTCAGGAATTCTGTGCTGCTGTACTGAAGGAGGTAGCCGCGAAAACCGGGCTATGACATAGGAAATGCTCCAATGTCTCTTCATCTCCCCCACATGCTCTACACATGGTATCACTTGCCGCACCGGTTTTGCGTAAGTGAGCTCGTAGTTCTATGTGTCCCGTTATGATACCAAAAGCTATACTAACCTTCTTCTTACTTCCTTTCAGTAATAGCCACTTCTTCTTACGATCAGGATCTCCCTATAGGATTTTCGTCGTCCTACCGACCATTTCGCTGTTCCACAGTGTTAAATTCGCGTTAGTAGTCCACGCCTTTAACTTGGACTGCGTCGACCCAAAAGGCCTCGGGTTAACCAAGTTTATCGATGTTTTTTCATTCCCCCATACTCTGCTTTGGCTCGCCAAACGATGAGGATCGTGCCATCCTCAGAGAAGTGGTTAATCTCCTTGTTACACTCCAAGACTGTTCGTGACCTTATAGCCCTAGTTGTTATTGCCCTAATGGTCAGTTTACTGTCCGTACAGATGATAAAGATTCGACGTCCTCGCGTTAACACCACACCTCCTCACGCATTCCGTGATCACCCATATCTTCGCCCGCAGGACCGTATTATGGTCAGGCAGTCTTAAACAGATCTCTGTCCTTGGGTTCTTATTGTAAACTCCCAGGCCCACTCTGTCCTCTTGCTTTGATCCACCTGTGTGGCATAATCTTTCAGATGGCAATACTAGGGTCCGGCCAATCCAAGACTGTACCGCTGGCAGCAGAGTCTCGCACTCGACCTCAAGTGTTGTCTCAGGTATCCGATCGGAACCCTATTCCATTCCCTCCAGGTTTCCTATCGTCGCCTTGATTATACCGCTATGGTATTATGACCTGCCACTATCCTCTATCCATTCTCCCATCGCCTCAAGTCTCATAGCCGCAGTGGCTACCTTACGCTTAATCTGTATGTCTATGGGTCGGATATCTAGAATATTCTCCAGTGCCCTAGTGCGGTGTGGTCCTAATCGCTCCGCCAAAGGCAAGACAACATTTTCTCTGAACCTTTTGTTTTATCCTCACATTGTACTTTTTCTCCATCCCAGTCCACCAAACTACTGAGGCATAAGTAAATATTGGTCTAATCATGCTCCTGTAGAGCCTTCTCGGTACACGCTCCTGAATGTGACAATTCAGTTTCTGTCCAGATCACTTCTAAGTATTTGACCTTGTTAGATATCGAAATCGTTTTGTTAAGAAACAGATTTTCGTCTTCTCTGGGTTAATTTTGGTCTAGCCCAATCATATGCCATCTGGAAAACCCTTTCGGCCCTTCTGCATACCTAATACGGATCCTTACCTCTTTGAAGTATTAAAACATCATCTGCGAAGCAGATAGGTTCAAATCCCTCCTCAGTCAGCATCCGTAATTGGTCATTTATGATGATCACGAATAGGAGCGGCGACAAAATGCCCCTATGTGACGTGCCTTGTGCCACTTTCTCCCTTACAATTATGTCATGGGACACGCAATTTATCCATCTGTTCCTTAGCATATGGTTTATCCAGTTTCTTAGGACTGGGTCCACCCGATACTTGTCTAAGGATTGGCGCTTAAACCGTGTGTTATACACATCCCAAAAAACTTCCGCTTTTTTAAGACGTGCTCTGTTATCAAGTCTGCGAATATCCCCGCTTAGAAAGTCGGATAAAATTTGAGCATTCTAGGGGCTCAATAAATATTGGACTATTTTAAAATGCCCAAGCTGAAATGGGTAAGCCCAAATGAGTGCAAAATGTAAATTTTATGAAAGCCTAAATTCAAATTTAGATTATCATGAAACCTATGAAGATATAGTTCTTTTACTTTAGCATTTTATAATTTAATGTCTTCCTAAAAAAATTTATAAATTTTGTCCACATTTCTTGACGAAAATAACCAAAATCCCCATGTTGGGGAGAAATGCTTGCAAAATTGGCATTTTTAGTAAAATGGTTATAGAGACCTCATTCCGTGGAGGGCACAATAAAAAGTAACGAAAATTTGACGTCAAATTGGGGGTTTCAGCTTTGCGTTCTGAGAAGTCAAAGGGTTGTCCTAGTAGTTTTAGTAAAATTTTTTCAATATTGACCGGGACGAACACATGCACAAAAATTTAATGTTTCGGATGTCTTTACGACAAAAAAAAGTTTGTTTTATTGGAGAAGTACTGCTTATATAGTTACTGTGCATAGTGGTAGCTGCCATTTGCAACCTTCGAAGACTAAAGGTACTTAAAGGTAATAACTTCTGTTTTGGGGTGTTTGGAAGGCTGGGCAAGATTGGTTTATATGTTTGTTAGAGTTCATAATAAAACACTGCAGGCTAATCGTATTAAAATTTCAGCCTCCAGGGGCTCAAAAGGTCAAATAGGGAGATCGGTTTATATAGGAGCCAAATATATCTCAATATGGTCCGATATGAACCATCCTCAATTCATAAATTGGGGAGCCTCCTGCAATTGACTGTTGCAAATCGGGTAATAAATGCGGCAATTAGGAGCTTAAGGCTCAAAATCGATTCGATTTAAACCATATTCGGTTCGGACGTCGGTATGCATAGTACAAGTCATTGTTTCAAATTTCTTCGAAATCGTGTAATAAATGCGGCTTTCATATATTTTTGGCCGCTCTTTCCACACATGTCCGACCACAGTGCCTTGAACGTTAGTAGTGAATATGCCAAATTTTGGTGGAAAAGCCATTTCGCTTATGGAACAAGTTTTATGAACTTCGTCTGTGGTAAGGCACTGTTACGCAAAGAAAACCTCTTTAAAGCCAAAAATGCTTCGTTTACGGCATAAGACGAATTGATGATTCTTTTGGTTTGTTTATATTTTGTATCTCTTCCAGTTGGCTGACAGTGTAGCCTCAAATACTAATTTTAGGTTTTTTTCATTGAGCAGAGCTAAGTCTGTCAGCAGTCAATATTCGTCAACATTCGGAGAGTGATATATATTAAAAAAATTACTTTAGATGAAAACAAGTAAAAGCGTGCTAAGTTCGGCCAGACCGAATCTTATATACCCTCCACCATGGATCGCATTTGTCAAGTTCTTTTCCCGGCATCTCTTCTTAGGCAAAAAGGATATAAGAAAAGATTTGCTCCGCTATTAGCGCGATATCAAGATATGGTCCAGTTCGGACCACAATTAAATTATATGTTGGAGACCTGTGTAAAATTTCAGCCAATTCGAATAAGAATTGCGCCCATTGGGGGCTCAAGAAGTAAAATAGACAGAACGATTTATATGGGAGCTGTATCGGGCTATAGACCGATTCAGACCATAATAAACACGTATGTTGATGGTCATGAGAGGATCCGTCGTACAAAATTTCAGGCATATCGGATAATAATTGCGACCTCTAGAGGCTCAAGAAGTCAAGACCCAAGATCGGTTTGTATAGCAGCTATATCAAAACATGGACCGATATGGCCCATTTACAATACCAACCGACCTACACTAATAAGAAGTATTTGTGCAAAATTTCAAGCGACTAGCTTTACTCCTTCGGAAGTTAGCGTGCTTTCGACAGACAGACGGACGGACGGACAGACGGACGGACATGGCTAGATCGACATAAAATGTCGTGACGATCAAGAATATATATACTTTATGGGGTCTCAGACGAATATTTCGAGTAGTTACAAACAGAATGACGATATTAGTATACCCCCCATCCTATGGTGGAGGGTATAAAAATGGTCGTCTTTGCAATACTACAATCAAGAAACCTCGCAATAAAGGGCTCCAGGCTGGAGGCAACAAGAATCTCAGCATTATTTGACAGTGCACAATATAGGATACCTTTAATGCTATATGGTATTGTGGTCTGGTGGACGGCGCTTCAAAAGTCTTCCTACTATCTAATATTCAACCGGATCCAAAGAATGGCTTGCGATTTAATGCTTTACCTAATGCCCTTGGACATTGTGGCTAGACAAATTGCTGCGACCACTGCTGTGAGGCAAATGACATTGCGAATGACATCATCTGATGCACTGAATTTAATGCTTCACCTGATGCCTCTGGACATTGTGGCTAGACAAATTGGTGTGACCACTGCTATGAGGCTTAGGGGTCTTTCCCTTTGGTCATGTGGCGGCTGCGGAGGCTGTGTTATCCTTGATACAGTACCCGATGTTCCAGGCAGTGTATATTACAACCTGTCTGAGCCGCTTTTTGAAAAAAAAGTACTGTAGCACTATTCCTGATAGAACCGATTGCAACTATATCTCTGGTAATAGATTTTTTATTGATATATATATACGGATGGTTCCAAACCAGACAACCAGATGGTTTTTGGGGTGTACTCTGTAAACTAAAACTGGTCATATGGAGAAGTTTATCCGACCATTGCAGTGTGCATCAAATGGAGATCCTTGTAATTAAAGAAGAGGTGGAATGGCTAAAATATAATGTCATAACGACAACTGACACAAATATCATCTCAGAGAGCCATTAAATCCCTGGAGAATGTATTTCTGAATTCTGAATTGAGCATTCAAAAATTATGTGGTATAATCAAGACTTCAGAGGTCTACCGCTTTGCTGTCACTGACAAGAACAGATGTCTCAGTCATTGTGTCCGTCATGAAAGGTCACTGTCGGATCGGAAAACATGCGGACGGACTGAAGAATGTCAGTAACGACTTTTGCCGAAGCTGTGAGGACGTCGAGGAAGAAGAGACTATAGAACATCTGCTGTTTGTGTATCCCGCACTGGCAGTCAGAAGGAGTTCCACATTGAGAACTTGTCTGATTTGGCGGATTTTAGTGAATTCGCTTTTTGGATGGTTCAACGGTAGGAACTAGAAGGTATCTTCCTTCTCCAGTTCGAGTGTAACCACAATGAACAGAAACGTCTAAGTGAGTCTGATGGCAGTCTGCCACTTTAACTTAACCTTGACAATACGTTCTATGTGTCATTAAGAAATATCCAAGCTTTGTATTCGTCACAAATTTTGGTAAAAATAGGTTAATAAGTCTGCTTGTGACACTGAATGTCCAGTTTCGAAACCCGGCAAGATCATCAGAAATATATATCATCGACAGTTATCCCTTATATGTGCGACTTTTAAATTTTCATTGTATGAAGGAAGAGATGTCGCTCACTGCTAGCACTTCGGACTCGGTATAAAAGGGAGGCCCCTTATCATTGAGCTAAAACTTAAATTGAGCAGCATTCATTAATATGTGAGAATTCTACCAGCTGTTCCTTAGGGGAGTGTTCGAGGGTAAATAAGCAAAGTTGTATCTGGTTCAAACAAAAAACCACTTTTTATTGAGGTCACAAAGTACGTATTCCAAATGGTCTACGACTCCCCCATCAAGTTTTATGAGGTCAACTTTACCACCGATTTTTTCTATAATTTAATTTTCAGCGTACATTTTTATAAATCTCTACCCGTCATTAATTGGACATTTATTATTTTCAATCTCGTTTTAGGGTTTTGAAAGAAAGTTGGCTTACTGAGCATCAGAACAGTAACTGCAAAGATGGTTGGAGTTGCGGTTGATTCGAATGTGGATGAACTATCATCGACCAATAATGTCATGATCAAATATATGCTGAAGCAGCGTGAGAACCATGCTCGTAATCAAAAAAGGGATTACTCGCATGTGTTCCGGCGAAAGACACGATTTGAGATGTTTCGCTTGTCGGCCATAGCTATGGGTATAGAATTCGCCTACGCCGCAGAGACTTCATTTGTTTCACCGATTCTTCTACAGATTGGCATAGATCACAAACACATGACCATGGCCTGGGGATTGTCGCCCCTTATAGGATTCTTCGTGTCGCCCCTATTGGGCTCGGTGAGTGATCGATGCCACTTGAACTTTGGCCGCAGAAGGCCGATAATCACTCTGCTGTCACTGGGTATACTAATAGGTTTGATATTAGTACCGTACGGCAAGGATTTGGGAATTTTACTCGGCGATAAAGGCTACACAACGAGCAACAACAGTTTACACCTGAATAGCAATTATTCCGCATATGAGGGCAGTGTGTCGGCTCAAATGGCATCGGAAAATGAAGAAGGAGTTTCGACGTCAAATTTTAAGTTTGCAGCAATTTTAACGATTTTGGGTATGGTTCTATTGGACTTTGATGCGGATACATGTCAAACGCCTGCACGAACCTATCTGTTGGACATGTGCGTACCAGAGGATCAGCCCAAGGCATTGACCATGTTTACATTGTTTGCTGGGGTAGGGGGCACAATTGGCTATGCAATCGGAGCCATTGATTGGGAGAGTACTAATATAGGTATGCATGTCTACTATATAAGAGAGATCTCCTTTGGCAATTCACTTATAACATCATTTTTAGGTTCGTTTCTTGGAGGAAACATACCCACTGTTTTCGCTTTGGTCACCATCATTTTCTTCTTTTGCTATTTGACAACGGTGACAACATTCCGGGAAATTCCTCTTAAACTAATCGAGAACGATGATTTGCTAAGACCGCTTTCGGCCAAAGCCATTAAAAAGGAGCTACAAAAGAAAAATTCCAATGTCTACTACATTCAAGAGGTTAACTAGACAATTTTGAGTGACGATTATGTATTAACTATTTTTATTATTTTAGAACTCTTCCATGGATTTACAAGCCACCGACAAATACACCGCCATCGACCATTATCAAGGCGGCTGTGATTCACCCAATGGCCATGCGACCTCAAATGGTGGTCACAGTCCACATAACACAAGCAATGGCCATGCAAATACAACTTCAACGCCAAAGTTAACATCGAAAGCCATTGAAATAATCGAGGTTGACGACGATGATAAGCCTGTTTCATTGAAAAAATATTTGAAGAGTATTTTTGTTATGCCAAAATCCATGAGAATTCTAGCTTTGACAAACTTGCTCTGTTGGATGTGCCATCTTACCTATTGCCTGTATTTTACGGATTTTGTAGGTGAAGCTGTATTTAATGGTGACCCAATGGTTAGTTAGTTCTGTCTTGGCCTTTTGGGGGTTCTACCATTTTTTTTATAATTTTTTGACATTGTTTAGGCACCACCAAATTCCGAGAAAGCTGAGTTGTACGAAGAAGGCGTTCGTTTTGGCTGCTGGGGTATGTCAATTTATGCCTTATCCTGTTCTGTGTACTCCATGACAGTGGAGAAACTCATGAAATGGTTTGGGTAAGTTCAAATAAAAGTTAATCCCAAATTTATGTCTATCTGTCTGTCTAGTGAGATCACACTATAGTCTTCAAAAATAAAGCTATACAGCAGAAACTTGGTAAAAATTATTTTTGTGGTCTACAGGCTGGCTAAGTTCGTAGATGGTCTATAAAGGACTCTATCTTAGTATAGTACCTATATGGGCTGTTTGTCCTTTTATACCCTCCACCAAGGGGGTATACTAATATCGTCATTCTGTTTCTAACACCTCAAAATATTCGCCTAAAACCCCTTTGATCCTAAAACCCGGTCGATCTAGCCATGTCCGTCCGTCTGTATGTCGAAAGCACGCTAACTTTCGAAGGAGTAAGCTAGCTGCTCGAAAGTTTGCACAAATACTTCTTATTAGTGTAGGTCAGTTGGGATTGTAAATGGGCCTTATCGGTCCATGTTTTGATCATGGATCTTGGATCTTGACTTCTTGAGCTACTAGAGGGCATAATTCTTATCCGATTTGGCTGAAATTTTGCATGAGGTGTTTTATTACTGAGTGCTGAGTATGGTTGAAAACGGTCCATAATTTGATATAGCTGTCATATAAACCTATCTGGGGTCTTGACTTCTTGAGCGTCTAGAGGGCACAATCCCTATCCGATTTGGCTGAAATTTTGCATAAAGTTGTTTGTTATGACTTGCTCTAACTGTGCTAAGTATGAATTAAATCGATACATAACCTGATATATTGGGTTGCCCAAAAAGTAATTGCGGATTTTTCATATAGTCGGCGTTGACAAATTTTTTCACATCTTGTGACTCTGTAATTGCATTCTTTCTTCTGTCAGTTATCAGCTGCTACTTTTAGCTTGCTTTAGAAAAAAAGTGTAAAAAAAGTATATTTGATTAAAGTTCATTCTAAGTTTTATTAAAAATGCATTTACTTTCTATTAAAAAATCCGTAATTACTTTTTGGGCAACCCAATATATAATAATCCGATCCATAACCTGATATATATAAACTTAAGCCACTAGAGGGCGCAATTCTTACCCGATTTGCCGGAAATTTTACACGACGTATTTTGTTATAACTTCTAACAACCGTATCAAATATGGTTCAAATCGGTTCATAACCTGATATAGCTGCTATATAAACCGATCTGGGATCTTGACTTCTTAGGTCTCTAGGGGGCGCAATTCTTATCCGATTTGGCTGAAATTTTGTTGTTTGCTATGACTGCAATAACTGTGCCAAGTATGGTTTAAATCGATTCATAACCTGATATAGCTGCCATATAAACTGATCGTGGATCTTGACTTCTTGAGCCACTAGAGGGCGCAATTCTTATCCGATTAGGCTGATATTGTGCATGAAGTATTGTGTTATGACTTCCAACAAATGTGCTTAGTATGGTTCAAATTGGTGCATAAACTGACATAGCTGCCATATAAGCCGATCTGGGATCTTGAGTTCTTAAGAGGGCGCAATTCTTATCCGATTTTTCTGTAATTTTGTACAACGGCTTCCCCCATAATCCTCAATATACATGTCCAATATGGTCTTAATCGATCCTTAGCCTGATACAGTTCCACATAAACCGATTTAACGACTATGCTTCTTGAACCCCTACAAGGCGCAATTATCGGAATGTACTGAAATATTACCCAAATACTTCCACTATGTTCTTGAACATTCAGTTTACTTGTGGCCTGAATCGGACTTTAACTTGAAATATCTCCAATAGCATAGCAATTCTTATCCATTTGTTTGCCTAAAAAGAGATACAGCGCAAAGAACTCGACAAATGCAATCCATGGTGGAGGGTATATATAGGATTCAGCCACGCCGAACTTAGCACGCTCTTACTTGTTATTTTTGAAAGCACAGAATAAGTATGTGTCATCTGATTTCGATAAAATATGGTTCCATAGTTGTCATTCATTTATTCTAAATATAGTACATACACACACGCAAAACAATATTTTATATGCCTTAAATTAAATTATCGACAAACAAATTTCTTTTGTCATAAGCATACTTTTCTTTTGTCATAAGATTTCGGATAGGATAAAATCATGAATGACTTTGTGACAAATATAAGCTTGTTTTACCCAAAATAGTATCTGTGGCTCATTAAATTGTTTCTTAAATTGCAGGTACTTTCGAATTTTTTATTAGATTTTTTTATTTAAGCAAAACGGTAGACCTCTTCAAGCCTACATTGGGCCTCCTCGGGCCTCTTCCCGAAAACCAAGCTTGCATGTCGCTAGAGATTTCAGTTCCCCTAAAATGTGTAAGGTATTTCCTAGTGTCGCATGCTCGTCCCCTCTACTATTCCCTGGAAGATCTCTGTGGCCCGGCACCCAGAACAGGTGAATTTTTAGCTGTTAAGCTATCTCGTTGATAGATCTGGGACAGTCGAGGTCGGTTTTTGACTTCAGAAATAGTTCTCCAGATATTTAATGGCTATCTGGCTGTCTGAGAATATATTTATGCCAGTTAGTTCTATATTTGCCCATTTTGTGGCTTCCGTTACAACCATGATTTTAATATAATCTTGATCGAAGACAGGTCAACCAACCTTTTAAATATAGCACGGGTATAGGTTGAACAGTTTTGTACGAAACCAGACTCGTTTCCTTTTCGTCTTGGTAAATTTAAGAAAATCAGTGGATTAGATAGTATAATTCTCAGTGCGGCTGAGATGCACGAATAAGTAAACCTTTGGATCCGGCTGAGTATTGAACAGTAGGTGGACTTCCCTCCCCCTTACCTTAATTTTCAAAAACGCTAGATCTCGGACATGGGTCCATCGATTCAAGCGAGCAGACATGTTTAGCGATTGGGACAATATGGGTATGAAAGGTATTCAAGAGCAGAGTACGAACTTGGCATAAAAAAGTCACCCTAAGTGTCGTAGGGTCCCTGGGGGTTGGGGGCCCTCCTATAACCATATAGTGAACCATTAGCACTATATGGTTATAGCTGCCATCTCCCGATTACGGGATTTTGCTGAAATGTAGAACAGATAATTATGTATATAAAATAGATCTCTCGAAATTGCTGCCTAATTTGGTCTAAATCAGTTCATATTTAGGTATAGCTGTTGTACGGACCGATCCCCCGATTTAAAGTTTTTTGGTCAATAAAAGGCTCATTTAGTACTCGATTTGTGTGAAATTTGGAACACTGGTTGTTGAGAGGAAAACTGCACCTTCTATGGACTCGAGGGCCCAAAATATCGATATGGACCATGTTCGGTGTAGATGTCGAGTGAATTAGTATTACTCTTCGCCATGGATGTCAAGGATCTCACCGCAACTCATTATGCCCTTTTTCAGCGAAATCGGGTACTAAAGGCTCAAGAATTTGAATCAGAAGATCGGTATATATAGAAACTGTATCTAAATACTGTCCGACATGAACAATACTCGGTACGTATATTGAAAAGCTAGTACAACTCACTGTGCCAAATTTGGGCTAATTCGGGTAAAAAATGCCACTTTTATAAGACCGATATGAACCATATTCGACATAGGTATCAAGGAATTTAACACGCATCGTTGTCCCAAATTTCAAAAAAAATTGGGTATTCAATGTGGCTTTTATAGGTCTAAGACCCTAAATCGGGAGATCGGTACAAATGTGAACTTTGTAGGTCCTTAGGAAACAATTAGAGGGAAATGGGTTTAAAGAGCACATTTACATCTAAAAAAGTACTTAAAATCCTAACCGTACACGTATTTAAGATTATTAGCGAGCTTTAATTTTAGTGGATAAATATCTTGCATTTACTTGTACAATATTCTATAACTAATTCATAGTTAGGGTAAGCATTTTTCCGAGTGTAGATAGAACTAAAAGACTTTGTCAGCGATATCTTAATTAGTGTGTTTTACTTAACACTTTAACTATTTTGTTTACCTTCATATGTTAACCCTCATAAAAAGAGATTATTTGGACTTACTTATTCCATTACGACATTTTGAAAACAATTAAGACATTTTTTTGAAGATTATATGAATTTCGCCTGCCCTTTTTAAATTTATAAGGAGAATCTTTATAAATTCATAAAACAAAATTTTAATGTTTGTCAGAATGACCGCATTGTCAATGCCCGATTTCCCGAGAAAATGCGAAATTTTCCCTCGAAATCCCGTCTTCAAAAAGCAGAAATTACAGGCATTTCCCTACTCAAAAATTCCCTATACAAAGCTCTATGGAGGGTATATATGATACGGGCCGGCCGATCTTAGCACGCTTTTAATTATTCGCTTTCGGATTTACGACTAGACCACTATCGGTAGCCTACTTCCTCTTCGCACATAAAGCTTCCTGAAGTATATCTCTAAGAGTGCCAAGAATCTTACTTATGACCATGACATGTAATCAACTAGGTCAAATAATAGGTGGGGTACTTCCGTACCCCACCTATTATGCCAACATCCCGGAGGTACATATGCCATGGTGATACAAGCACAGTATATCTCCCTAAGCCAGGGAGTCCGTCTATTGAACACAGCTTGTAGTTCGATCAATTATACATTATCAGTTACTGGTTATTTAAAGGAGCCGAAATATTTGATCGGCCAAAGAATTTTGGACTCATTTTGGAGACATTTTCCGCAATAATTCCCAACAAATGCAGGTCTGTAGCAACTTTTTAGTTGGAGAGTTTCTAAGTTGTGGAGGACTAAATCATCGGTAACCTAAAGAATTCGGATGTATCTTCCACTGAGCTTTAGAATTCCATCCAGGATGTGTTCTGAATCTTCTTCAGCTTGCCTTTGTATCGTCTTAACACAGCCCAGATGTATTGTGTCCTTGTGGCTTTCGTCTAACTGACTCTCCACTAAGAGTTGCAATTCTCCAACTACATCGTAGACCATTCTAATATAAGCAGACCCAAGCACCCTGTTTCGGGCGTTCGATAACCTCTTGATCATCATATTATATCCTCCTCTACATGGCAGTTAATTATTAATTCATAATACATAATTATAACCTCCACAATAGGATGGGGGTATACTAATTTCGTCATTCTGATTGTAACTCATCGAAATATGCGTCTGAGACCCCATAAAGTATATATATTCTTGATCGTCATGTCATTTTAAGTCGATCTAGCCATGTCCGTCCGTCTGTCCGTCCGTCCGAAGGTCCGTCTGTCTGTCGAAACCACGCTAATTTTCGAAAGAGTAAAGCTTGCCACTTGAAATTTTGCACAAATACTTTTTATTAGTGTAGGTCGGTTGGTATTCTAAATGGGCCAAATTAGTCCATGTTTTGATATAGCTACCATATAAACCGATCTTGGGTCTTGACTTCTTATGCCTCTAGAAGGCGCAATTCTCGTCCTATTTGACTGAAAATTTCCACGTGGTGTTTTGGTATTACACCCAAGAACTGTGCTGAGTATGGTTTAAATCGGTCCATGTTTTGATATAGCTGCCGTATAAACCGATCTTGGGTCTTGACTTCTTGAGCCTCTAGAGGGCGCAATTCTCATCCGATTTGGCTGAAATTTTGCATGAGGTGTTTCGTTATGACTTCCAATAACTGTGCTAAGTAAGGCGCAAATCGGTACATAACCTGATATAGCAGCCATATAAACCGATATGGGATCTTCACTTCTTGCGCCTCTAGAGGGCGCAATTCTCATCCGATTTGGCAGATATTATGTACAACGGCTTCCCTCATGACTTTTAATATACGTGTCTAATATGGTCTGAAACGAACAATAGCTTGATGCAGCTCCCATATAGACCTATTTCCCGATTTTGCTTCTTGAGCTCCTACAAGGCGCAATTCTTATCCGAATGAACTGATATATTACACAATGACTTCTACAATGTTTAGCATCCATTTATGGTCCGAATCGGACTATAACTTGATATAGCTTCAATAGCATAATAGTTTTCATTCAATATTATTTGTTTGCCTAAAAAGAGATTCCGCGCATAGAACTCGACAAATGCGATGCAAGGTGGAGGGGAAGATTCGGCCCAGCCCAACTTAGAACGCACTTATTTGTTTTTAATCATTTTTATATTTTTGTGGTATATTTATTCCTTTTAGCACAAAATGGGTTTATATCAGCGGCATTCTTTTCTATGGTGTGGGTATGTTAATCCTTGGACTTTGGCCTACCAAATGGGGAGTGTTATTCTTTAGTACCTCTGCTGGTATTTTATATGGAACAATCTTTACAATGCCTTATATTCTGGTGGCCAAATACCATGCCAAGAACTGTGTAAGTATAAGTTAACACTATTTTTATATGAGTGTAAAAAGCTATATGCCCATTCCCTTTTATGCAGTTCCGTGTTCGAGATGGTGAAAACGTTCCGCTGAAACAAACTCGAGGTCTTGGCACCGATGTGGCCATCATCAGCAGCATGGTATTTGTTGGTCAACTTATTGTATCTGTCAGTGTGGGCCCCGTTGTGGCTTGGGCGCAAACCACTTGTGCCATACTTTTTCTATCCACAATTTTAGCCTTCTTTGCCGCCATATCAGCCATGTTTGTATTATACGTCTAAGTGATACTTGAATGTAAGCAGTTAATCTGTAACTCTTACTCATATTCAATTAGTATTAGATATTATTATTATAAATAAGTAAGCATGTATTTAATAAATAGTATATCAACTTCTCTTTAAATTCTTAAAAATCGAAAAATTGTTACATCATAATAAGTTCTACAACTTAATAAAATGTATATCTATTCGAAAATCGATACTAGAATCATGAAATTCTTTGAATAAGAAGTATTTGAAAGCGGTATAAAAATCAACATAGTGGACACGTAAGTAATAGATGAAGAAACCTGCTGCAACTCACCCTTGGCCTCACACAGTTCTATAACAAGATCGGGGTTATTTTTATTTATTTTTCTAAAAGTTATATGATAATCGAGTCCAAAATTAAACACCTTTCATTTACCGAAATTATACTCGGAGATTTAATTGCGTCTTAATTTCAAAATTGTTGCTGCATCTGCAGAAATCTTGTCACGACCAATGGCACAGGCACGGATACCAAGGATTCCCTCCTGATCCTGAATCCACACTTGGGAGACTAAAGAACTGTAATCCCAATCTTTCAACCACCGACTGAAACATTGGTAGATTGGATGAGACTGATGGCGATCGGACACAAGCAGTATTCGTACTTAACTCCGCCAATCTCACAGCACTCAACAATTCTAAAGAAGTTGTATCCTACGGATTCAAAAAATTTAAGCTGAAGTTGTAAAAAGGCGAAGGAGTTGAGAAGTCAGGACAACTCAGCAGTTTTTGTTGAATACTTGTCTGAGTAATTATCGACTACATGTCTAAGGTCAGGCGAATTGCACGTGACTGATTATCGAAGCGGGACGCGACAAGCATTGTGTGGTTGGGTCATCCGATTGGATTGGGCTCAAGGTGCGCGCCAGCGGGGAAGGATGGAACTCAAAACGTACTACGTGTATCATCCAAGGAGGAATGGAGAAATGAATGAAGCAGCAAGTGTCCAGAGTGGTTCCACTGCTTTCTCAACTGCCCCTGGATGTGAAAGGAAACTCATCATGACAAGATCGAATGAATCTTGTGAGGATGAACACCTGGCGGAATCAGAAGATGAGGCTAACGCAACTGTGGAAGTTGTGAATGCTGGCTATGGTCCAATTTCTGCATATAAATCTCCACCATTGTTAGACCATTTCAGCGGCATTAAGGTCCTTCTGATGGCAGGAGGATTTTACGTCGTGCTTATCCATGAACCATGGGAGTGTGAATGAGTTGTTCATGGACTAGGTTAGATTAGGTTGAAAAGAGGGTGGAGATATTAATCCGCCTCATGCCCCTATGGACATACACCTAAGCCAGTAATCGGCTCTTAATACTAAAAAAAGAAAATCTATGCTTGGAATTCCGTGCCACCTACAAAATCCTTAACTGTATTTCATACCACGCTCCTTCGAGGTTTTATGTCTGGTATTGTGTACCCATTCAAGAACTAACGTCTCATAATTTTCGCCACATGCCCTACACATGCTATCATTTGCCGTACCGATTTTGCATAAGTGAGCTCGTAGTCCTATGTGTCCTGTTATGACTCCGAAAGCCATACTGACCAAACTGCCTACTTCCTTTCAGCAATAGCCTCGTCTTCTCACAATCTGAATTTCGTAACGATCGGTTCCACAGTGTTCGTAGCCCACGCCACTAACTCAGACTGCGTCTACTAGCGAGGCTACGGGTTAATCAAGTTTTGTGACGGTAGTCCCCTGGCCTTCACTGCCAAATCGTCTGTTTTTTCATTCCCTACTACTCCGCTATGACCCGGCACTCAAACGATGCGGATCATGCTATCTTCAGAAAAGGCGGTAATCACCTTCTTACACTGTCTGGTTGTTATTGCCCTAATGGCCAGTTTACTGTCCGTTAAGATGTTTACACTCGAGGTCCACGCGTTAACACCACCTCACGCAATCCGTGTTCGCCCGGATCTCCGCCTGCAGAACGTATTATGGTTAGGCGGTCTAAAACAGATTTCAATCCCTGGGTTCTCATTGTAGACCACCTCTATCTTTGATTCATCTATGTAGCAAAAAGTAGTCTTCCAGATGCCAATGCTAGGGTTCCGTCAATTCAAGACTATGCTGCAGTGCCCCGCACTCGACCACAAGTGTCGCCTCAGGTATCCGATAGGAATTCTCCTCCATTCCTTCCTGGTTTCTTACCGTCGCCTCGATTATGCCGCGATGGTATGACCTACTCCTATCCTCTATGCATTCTCCCATCGCCTTAAGTTTCATAGCCGCAGTGGCTGCCTCACAATTAATCTGTACGTCAATGGGTCAGATTTCTAGTATAGTATCCAGTCTCCCTAGTGGGCGTGGTCCTCGTCGCTCCGCCTATGCCAAGACAACATGTTTTCTGAACCTGTTGTATAGTCCTTATGTTGCAATTTTTCTCCATAGCAATTCACCAAACTACTGAGGCGTACGTAAGTATTGCCCTAATCACGCTCTTGTAGAGCCAGTAGACTATTATCGGATTCAGACCCCATTTGAAGCCTACGACTCGTCTACATAGTGCCTAACATCTGTAAGCTTTCTCGGTACGCTCCTGAATGTGGCATTTCCAATTCAGTTTCCTATCCAAGATCACTGCTACGTATTTCACCTTGTCAGATATCGAAATCGTTCTATTCAGGAAACGTGGTACGTCAAATTGGCTAACCTTCGTCTTCCTCGTGAACAGGCAGATTTCAGTCTTCTCTGGGTTAAAAGTGAGACCCCTAGGTCTAACCCAGTTGTGTGCCATCTTCAGGACCCATTCAGCCCTTAGAAGTTTTATAACTTCGTCTGCCTAGCATAAGGCTTCAAATCCCTCCTCAGTCAGCATCCGTAATAGGTAATTTCATCATGGACCAGGAGTTCCTGGATTTAAACTATTCAAGGGTACCGAGTATGGGAGACACAGAGCCTTTAGTCTTGGAAAAAGTAGTCTTAATGTTTTCTTCTTCCGTCGCTAAGCACTGAGAATTCAGTAGTAGCCAGCCTTGAAATAAATAAATCTCATTGCTGCTATGAGAGCCTATGAGAAAATACTGCAGAAGTGGTCCCTCGGCTAAACATAAGAAAGGCTTATGCGATAAATTTCGGTACAAATTCTGCACGTCTGTACCTACTAGACAAGAAAAGGAAGTGGACACTACGGAGGATATAGACATAGTGGTCAAGCGGACCACGAAGTCCCTGAATGACTCGCTTGTGTCAGCATGTCCTAGAGCCAAGCTAAGGGGCAAACAGGGACCGCTATGGTGGACACCAGAACTAGTTGCTCTAAGGAAGGGCTGCAGAAACTCTTCAACAAGGCGAAAGCCACAAGGGCACCACACAATTGGGACGTTTGCAAGGCTGAGCTCAGAAAATGTAAGGGTGAGCTGAGAAAGACTTGGAACATATTCTGGGAGGAATTCTGCAGCTCCTTGGAGTAAACATCTGAGGGCTCTAGGCTAAGGAAGATTTGAAAATCGGAACCCTTTTACGGTAGGATACATTCAGAAATAGGAAACAGTATGGACAATGTCTAGTGGGGAAACACTAGAACTACTCGTTGAAACACATTTCCTGAGAAACTCTCCAATGGACAACGTGGCCCCAGAAGAGGTTGTCACTGATATGGATTCTTAGCAGGTTGTAGGTGGAAGTGTGCCTGAGTCGAAAATCTTTGGGCGATAATATGTTTCGACTTCTGTAAGTCGCCAGGCGCTGATGATGTTTGATCGGCTGAATTACAAGCAATGTCCGATAGACTGTCCCTTGGCTAAGGGAGATATGTTTTGATTATATCAACATGTCCTGTATACCTGGAGGTACACGAAAGTCATTTTTATTTCAAAAGCAGGAAAACCTTACCATACGTAAGCGAAAGATTTTCGTACTATTAATCTGTCATCCTCTTTGTTGAAGACTCTAGAGAGGTTGATAGAAACATATCTTGGGGCAAAAATCAGTGGAAATCGCCAGTCTCGGCAGCATGAAGCATATGGTAAGGACAAGTCCAATGAAACAGCCCTTCACGACCTAGTCCCCTACATAGAGTGTGCACTCGCTGTCAAGAAATGTACATTAGCATTTCGACGTCAATAATGAAGGAGTTGGAATTTCTATCGTATGATATAACATAATTACTAAAAGATGCATAACGGCATGTTTGGGATCTGTAGATCTTAAAATTTGTTTTGTTGAACAGGAAATTGAACTTCAAATCCAACATTTTGGCAAGGGAAAAAAGGCAACTATTGCCCTATACACCTGCCATTGGCAAAAGTTGGGGGTCTAGACCGGGTCTTAGATGAATATTTTGAGTTGTTTTAAACGGAATGACGAAATAAGTATACCCCCCATCCTTTGGTGGAGGATATAAAAATACTATTCCAATATACATGAAAGTGAAAAGAACTAACACTGGGTATATCGAGAATGCTACCAAATCAATAGAACGCTACCCAACTATAAGGTTTATCAACAAGAGGTATTATTTTTAATCACCCGGTAAGGTCCTGTAACCGTGGTCGTGGTGGTTATTTGTATCAAGAAAAGGCATTTTTCTCTGAATGCCAAAATCACACCTCTTGTTGGAAACCCCGTTACAATTGCCATAAATATCTTCCCAAACACCAATGCAGATATTAAATACCTGGAGAATTTTCGGAATCCAAACACCAACCTTGACTGTTGCAGATCTTTAAATAAGATGGCTGAACAGTTCATAATTCAACTATTCTGAGTGCCGGACCACAGATATATTCCAGGGAACTATGAAGCAGACGAGCAATGTGATTGCGATTGCAGCATGCATTAAGGCAAAATTTTAATAATATAAAAATCAAAAGTCAAATGACGCCTGAATGTATGCTGCATAAATTGACTTAATACTTTAATTCAGTTTCATTATTTTGTACTAAACTTATTGTGCGCTTAAGGGTTAACGATGCCTAATTCTGTTATAAAAATCTAAAAGTGAAATAAACACAATTGTGGCCCGTTTATCGTTCTCGAAGAAAAACATTCGTATAGCTCAATAGTTTGTTTAAAGGTAAATTCGTGCAAAAAAGGAAGTATAAGTGCTTACAACTTATCGAAAGTAAATACCAAAAACCGTTTAGTTAGACGAATCTGTATTTCTTTTTCGGCATCAACAAATAGGCTGTTAAAGACTGTTGTCAACACAAATTTTCAAACAGGAGAAACGGGTATCAAGTATGGTAATAAACGGTTCATGATAATTTGTAGCTATCACAGGGATTCAAGCGACTGCAAAGGAAATTCGTAAATCATTATAAGAGATGGGCGATGGGTAAATACCCAAAAGATATTTACACGGTAAATTGGGTAATTTGGGTATATACGCCGATTTCTACCCATACCCACGCCACTAACTCAGACTGCGTCCACTAGCGAGGCTACGGGTTAAACAAGTTTAGTGACGGCTGTCCTCTGGCCTTCACTGCCTAATCGTCTGTTTTTCACTCCCCTCTACTCCGCTATGACCCGGCGCCCAAACGGTGCGGATCATGCCATCTTCAGAGAAGTCGTTAATCACCTTCTTACACTGTCTGGTTGTTATTGCCCTGATGGCCAGTTTACTGACCGTTACGATGTTTACACTCGACGTGCACACCAACTGACGCATTCCATGATCGCCCGAATCTCCGCCTGCAGAACCGCATTTTGGTCAGGCAGTTTATAACAGATCTCAGTCTCTGGGTTCTCAATGTACACCCCAGGCCCATATCGGTCAATAACTTCATATAGCACTTTGAACAAGTAATTCAAAGAACTTCACAGGGTACATAAGATTCGGCACTGCCGAACTTAGCACACTTTTACTTGTTATTGTAATAAACTGTCTCAAAGCTTCAAGTTAGTATTTTATTTTGCTCAATTCACATTTATGGCCTTTTTAGTGGTATAGTCCAGAAATTGTGTGTAAAATAAATGTTCTCTAGATATCATTAAATTCCGAAATAAAAACGGCTTAAATGTGTGTTGAATATCTTCAATACATAGACACAGTACATGAGTAGCATTGTTAAAAAAAATAATTGTTTTAACAGTTGCTTACACCAAAAATAATTGCAGCCTTTTAAAATCAAACCTTCACTGGATACTTAGAACGCTTATAATATAAATAGTTCACTATGTCGTATATGAGCTTGATTTTATGCCCACCACCGAACGGTATATTCATTTGTCATTCCGTTTGCAACACATCGAAATATCCATTTCCGACCCTATAAAGTATATATATTCTTGATCAGCCTAAAATCTAAGATGATCTAGCCATGTCCGTCTCTCTGTTGAAATCACGCTACAGTCTTTAAAGATAGTGATATTGAGCTGAAACTTTGCACAGATGTTTTTTTGTCCATAATATCAAGGATGGGCTATATCGGACTAAATCTTGATATAGCCCACATATAGACCGATCCGCCAATTTAGGGTCTTAGGCTCTTAAAAGCCACATTTATTATCCGATTTTGCTGAAATATAGCTGCCATATAAACCGATCCCTCGATTTAAAGTCTTGGCTCCATAAAAGGCTCATTTATAATCCGATTTCGCTGAAATTTGACACAGTTACTTATGTTAGGCTTTTCGACATCCGTGTCGTATATGGTTCAGATCGGTCTATATTTGGATATATCTACCAAAACGACCAATATTTGGTTCTACAAAATTTAACAATGACTTGTACTTAATAGACCACTTAACATCCGTGCCGAGTTTGGTCCAAATCGGACCATATTTCGCTATGGAGGCATAAATTAAGCATTTTTCACCGGATTATGACCAAAGGTATTTTACATATATACCCGAGGTGGTGGGTATCCAAAATTCAGCCCAGCCGAACTTATGGCCTTTAACTTGTTCCTATGTTGATTCAGATATAAATAGAATGATGTACTGGATAAAAATCGAGAACTGCTATACAATACATAATAATTTATAACAGATCTATGTCCAAAATCGAAGTAAATTTAAAAATATTTTTGCTAGACACTTACTTACTCTGGTGGCTGTCATAGATCGTTTGCCGATCCAAGCGTCTCCAAGCGCCTCTATTTTTTGCATTCACTTTAAAAATTTCTAACACCCAGTAATGAGATGTCGAAGAGTGACTGCAAGTTCTTTACCATTTTTGTAGTGAATTTTTATACTCATCAACCTAGGGGTTTTCTAATTTAGTCACCTCGAAATATTGACCTGAGACCCTATGAAGTAGGTATAATCTTGACCGTCATGACTTCCGTCTGTCGAAAACACGATATGATTCGAACGAATAAAGGTATCCACTTGAATTTTAACACCGATACTTCCATCTATAAACTTATATAGCCCCATATTTGACTTCGTAAGCCCCCTAAAAACTTCAATGTTCACCCGAAATTTGGCAAAAAGACTTCTGCTATAACTTCCAACATCCATGCCAAGCATGGTCGGTATCGGTCTATATATTGGTTTAACCCCCATATAAAACGATCCCAAGATCGATCTATCTTAAATACCAATACGTTGATATGACTTCTTGAGACCATAAAAGCCGCAACCAATTTCCGTTTTGGTTGTTGCAAAATAATTCAAATATCAGTTAAAAATGGCAAATTTTTAGCGGAATCCATGGTGGTGGTACCCAAAATTCGACCCGGCCGAACACGTATTTACATATGTAATAATTTCAATTCGTTGTTGAAGATCCTATCTTTCCATTTTTAATAATGGTGTAGTTTTTAAAAAAGTGACAGCAACCGAAATACCAGGAGACTTTAAATAACTACTCTTGCTGAAATCCCCTTTACATACATCATCATGCTTTCGAATTTGATAAAAGAAGCTGGTATACTCATTTTATATCTTCCATCATAGGATAGGGCAAAACTAATTTCTTTATTACGTTTGTAACACATTGAAATATTGTTTTGAGACCCAACAAAATATATATACTCTTGATCATTTTGACATTCTTAGTCGAACTCGCCATGTCCGTCCGTCTGTTGAAAGAACGCTAACTATCGAAGGAATAAGGCTAGGCGCTTTAAATTTTGCACGAATTCTTCCTATAAGAGTAGGTCAGTTGATATTGCAAATAGGCAATATAAGGTCCATGTTTTGATACAGCTGTCATATAAACCGCACCTGGATCTGGACTTCTAGAGCCTCTAGAATGCGCAATTCTTTTCCGATTTGTCTAAATTTGCATGAGGTGTTTTGTCATAACTTCCAATAACAGTGGTAAGTGTGGTTCAAATTGGTTAATAACCTTATATAGCTGATATATAAACCGATCTCGGATCTTGAAAAGAGTGTGCGGATTTTAGTCCGCCTCATGTCAACATGGATATACACCTAAGCCAGTAATCGGCTTGTTGTGCACTCTAAATACTAAACAAATAACCTCGAAAAAGAAAATCTAAGTCAAGAATCCCGTGCTGCTTACAAAATCCCTAATTGTTTTCCATACCACGTCCCTTGGTTGATTTATATCTGGTATTGTGTCTCCACCTAAGTGCCGGTGTCTGTTATCCGCGAAAGCTGGGCAATGACATAGGAAATGCTCCAACGTCTCATCATCTTCCCCACATGCGCTACACAAGTAGTCTTATGTGTCCTGCTATGATACCGAAAGCTATACTGACCTCTTGCTTACTTCCATTTAGTAATAGCCTCGTCTATTCACCTTCCGTATCTCCCCATAGGATTTTCGTCGTCTTTCCTACCGTTTCCCTATTCCCCAGTGTTATATGCGCATTCATAGCCCACGCTCTTAACTCGGACTGCGTCGACGCGAAAGGCTTCGTATTAACCAAGTTTATTGGCGGCACTCTTCTGACCTTCGCTGCCAATTCGTCCTCTTTTTTATTTCTCCTTGCTCCGCTTTGGCCCGTTGCCCAAACGATGCGGATCGTGTCATTCTCAAAGAAAGTGTTAATCTCCTTCTTACACTCCAAAACTGTCCGTGAACTTATCGTCCTAATTGTTATTGCCCTTATTGCAATTTTACTGCCCGTAAAGATGTTCACATTCGACGACCTCATATGAAAACCACACCACCTCTCGCATTCCTTGATCGCCCGGATCTCCGCCTGACCACGTTATGGTCAGGTAGTTTAAAACATATCTGAGTTCCCGGGTTCTCAATATAGACCCCAGGCCCCCTCTATCTTCTAGCTTTGATCTATCCGGGTATAATGATCTTCCAGATGGCAATACTAGGGTTCCGTTCATCCAAGACTGTGCCGCTGGGAGCAGTGCCTCACACTCGACCCCAAGGTTCATCATAGGTATCCGATCAGAAACCTCATCCCTTCCTTCCATGTTTCATACTTTCGCCTCTATTATATCTCGATGATATGACCTGCTCCTATCCTTAATCCATTTTCCCATCGCGTTAAGTCTCATAGCCGCAATGGCTGTCTTACACTTAATCTAATCCAGTGTCCTAGTGGGCATGGTTCTCATCGCTCCGCCTATGCCAAGACAACATGTTCTCTGAATCTGCTGCATTATCCTTACGTTGCACCTTTTCTCCGTCGCAATCCAACAAACTACTGAGTATTGGTCTAATCACGCTCCTGTAGAGCCAGTGGATTATCCTAGGATTCAGGCCCCATTTCGACCCCGTCTACATAGTGCCCAACAGCTATGGGCCTTCTCGGTACGCTCCTGAATTTGACACTTCCAATTCAGTTTCCTGTCCAAGATCACTTCTAAGTATTTGATCTTGTCAGATATCGAAATCGTTCTATTGAGGAAACGTGGTGAGTTAAATTGGCCCACCTTTGCCTTCCCTGGGCACAAGTATATTTTGGTGTTTTCCGGGTTAAGCCATCTGCAAGACCCTTTCTGCCCTTCTACATAGCTTGTTCGGATACTTACCCCTTAGAAGTATTATAACATCGTCTGCGTAACAGACGAGTTCAAATCCTTTCTCAGTCATCATCTGCAATAGGTCATTTATGGTGGTCAACCATAGGAGTGGCGATAAAATGCCCCGCGGCGTGCCCCATGACACTTTCTCCTTTATATTTATGTCATGGTACGCACAATTTACACACCTGTTCCTTAGCATATGGTTTATCCAGTCTGTAAGGACCCGATCGACCCGGAATTGGTCCAAGGATTGGATCAGTGTGTCGGTCCGCACATTGTTGAAAGCCCCTCTCGATTTCAATGCATACCGCCAATGTGTACGTTTTGGCATCGAAAGATTCTTCTATTTTATGCACAACCTCGTGCAGGGCAGTCTCCACAGACCTTCCCTTGACATAGGCATTCTATTTCAATTTGAGCAATTTGCAGGATGCCCTACTCTTTATCATGGTATCCTCAATACGTTCCATGGTTTGAGTACAAAGGACGTAAGGCTTATAGGTCTGTGGGAGTTTCGTGTCGCAAAACTTGCCTTTTCGCGCTTGGGTATAAATACCACCCTTGCCTCCTGTCAGGCTTTCGAAGTATATGCCAGTCCTAGGTACGCTGTAAAAAATACAGGCCAAATGGGGCGCCACACAGTTCGTCTCCTTCTATAGTAGTGCTGGAAATATGCCATAAGGTCCGGGTAACTTAAATGGTTTGAAGCGCCTTAAGGCTTCCTTGGCCATAAATTCCGTTATGATAAGTCTTGATCAACCACATTACTCCAAAATTCCGGTTTCTTCTTGAGTCCCGTTGTATCCTATGAAATATGCGTTTTCATAAAAAGCCTCAATATGTCCTTCGTTGTCACTGCTCTCACTCCCGTCTCGTCTACTAACGTTTCAGTTTGGACATGGGTTTTTGAGAGAAACTTTTTTATCTTGGCGGAGTCATTAACGACCTGTTCGCAGAAAAGCTTCAGGGGCACGTTTTGCCGCTCTTGTAATTTTATTGTATTTTTCTAGCCGTGTGTAATACACATCCCAATAAACTTCCGCTTGTTTACGACGTGCTCTGTTAAAAAGACTCCGGACCTCTTTCCCAATATTGCGAATCTTCAAGGTCATCCAGGGTTTTTCTTGGGCTGATTTCCTTTCCCGAAGAGGACAACGATGAGGAAAATACATAATTTATGAGGAAAACACATAATTTAAATTTTTATGACAAAAACGCAGGCCGAGTAACAGTGTTAGCATAGAATAATTGGTTTGATATGATTCAGTCCACAAACTTTGTTCCGGGTCGTCCATGGCTCCTGAATTAAGGCAATATGAATCTTTCCCTTGTTGATTTTCTCCACCAGAGCGTGCGTAGCTGTCTCGCTCCGGTGGAGGTTTATCTGGATGACCTCAATCATTGGTCCTCCATTAAATGGGCTTCTTGGGAGTGAGTGGTTATTTCATCGTCCGCTCCCTGTGCTGTAGACTGCATTGACTTTCTTGTCACTGCACTGCCTTATGTTTCAATATTAGGTTCATTGCCTATCCTAGTCTTCCGAATACTTATAAAGTCGGTAATGGTTCCATCGTCGGGTCCCTGTTCGTTAGGCGGCATTGAGTTTCCCGTCCATATACTGCCTGATGTTTTAAAATTAGGATCTTTGCCTATTCTAGTCTTCCAAATCTGAAGTAAATGGGCTTGTAGCCTATTTATTAGGAATTATATTAGGAACTTTCCATATCCTAGTCTTCGGAATCTTGAGAAAGTTGGTGATGGTTCCGTCATCGGGTCCCTGATCGTTAGGCTGTGCTGGGCATCTCGCCGCTGATGTGTTAGTATTAAGATCTTTTCTTATCCTAGTCTTTCCAATATTGAGAGTATCGGTGATTTTTCTCGTCGTCGGCGCCCTGTTCGTTAGCCGGCATTGAGTGTCCTACCACTGAACCGCCTGATGGCTCAATATTTGCCTATCCTAATCTGACCAATTTGAAAAAAGGTGGCCTTGGCCCCGCAGTATGCCATGCCTTTAATTTTATCCAAACTTAAGGAGAGTTCCTTCTCCTCTATATTGACGATGTTCCATATCTCCACTAGTAACTCCTGGCCTTACTTGCTTCAGACTTCCATCATTCGTTCAGTCGCGAATTCGCCGCCCTCATCCTTGATGAAGACCGTCGCCTTTGTGAGCTTGTGAATGTCGATCTTTCACACCAGGTCGAGCTTTGTGCCCCAGGGAGTGGGGATACTTCCGATGAGCCTTTTGACGGTATCAATACTTTCCGCTGATGCAAAGCGCGTGCCTGGAATGTCAGTTCTATCTCATCCATCATCCTGCGCTTTCGCCCGATTGCGCTTCCTGGACACACTTCCCTGTCTCCTTCGTCGTGCACCGGATCGCTTTCTCGGACGTCTTGTGTGCTTCCCGATTGCGTTGCCGGGAGACACTCCTCTGTCGCCTTCGTCGTGCACCGGATCGTTTTCTCAGTCGTCTTGTGCGCTTATCCATCACTTACTTCTGCCGTCATCCCGCTATCCTCATCCGTTCGACTGCAATGACTGTTTCGTTGACACTGTCTCTGTCTGAATCTGAACGTAAACACCACCTTTACTTTAAGACACAGGACAAACTGTGCATCTCTCTGGTTTACCTGTCTCTTCGTCATTTGTTAGTCTGACGACTGATTGTGCTCTTGAAACATATAGCTCCCACTTTTAATACCCTCCACCATAGGATGGGTGCATACTAATTTCGTCAAGTATACATATTCTTGATCGTCATGTCATTTTAAGTCTATCTATCCATGTCCGACCGTCTGTCTGTCGAAAGCACGCCAACTTTCGAAAGAGTAAAGCTAGCCGCTTGAAATTTTCTAAAAATACTTTTTATTAATGTAGGTCGGTTGGGATTGAAAATGGGCCAAATCGGTCGATGTTTTGATATAGCTGCCAAATAAACCGATCTTGGGTCTTAACTTCTTGAGCATCTAGAAGACGCAATTCTCGTTCGATTTGGTTGAAATTTTGCTCGTAGTGTTTTGGAAGAAAAGAGATACCGCGTAGAACTCGACAAATGCGATCCATGGTGGAGGGTATATAAGATTCGGCCCAGCCGAACTTAGCACGCGCTTACTTGTTACTTATAGGATAGGTATAGGATATTTTAAAGTGAGACGATTTTTGCCTTTCCTTACAGGTTTTTTCAAGTTTTTTCGTTGCTATCCCACTGTATGACAATGGCTTTTCATTAAATGTTTTGTTGCAAACATCACCGTTTTTATCTCAGGTAACTTAAGGTGGAGTTGCATATCATGCGCCCTAACGTACTTGCGCATATGCCTTAAACAAAGTCGCACAGTGGGATAGAATCGAAAACAACTAATCAAAATCTGCTGTTTAAGAACGGATGGAGATATCTCTATGAAATTTTAAAAAGTTAGAGCTGAGGTGTTAAAGAGATTATTGCAAAAAAATTTAATGTCCTAGTTGATCCGGGCGCCTCTTGCCAGGCCCCTAAAGTTGGTCACTTCGGCATTTCGAAAACTTGTACGGTCCGATTTCGAAGTAATTTGTTTTTCGGCTATAACCGTGTCCTTTTGATCAAAACTATAATAGTTTTAAAATTCTTTTGGTAAAAAACATTTCGGTTGAGTAATTCAAGAAGCAATTATAAAGTCCTAGGGAAATTAACTACCACTAACAGTGGCCAACCAATGAAATCCGTTTAAGGATTCAAATTAGTTTAATGGAAGATTTTCCCGATTTGAAAGACTGCAAACCAATTTTTGACCAACAAACAAATCCAGATGTCTGCGAGGGAATAATTATCGAACAAAAGATTTTAAGAAACCGGTTATTTATTCGGCCCATAAAGACGAAACCCAATATTTGTATATACTGGAATTGTTTTAAAAAATTGCGATGGATGCTTTAAAACAGAGTGCAATAAAACATTTATTTAAACTTCTGTGCAATATTTTTGCACATGACTTCTCTCCCTGCCGAAAACTATTGAACTTACTAATCTAAACATCTCTACTAAGTGAAGAAACTTTAGATAACTATGTTAAGAGAACATCGAAGAATCTCGTCTAGGCACAGCCATACTAGAAGGCCCTCATGTTTCAAAGAGCCCAAGAATAACGCACACACACACACACATGCGAGAGTCATACTTGTGACGGAGCTTATTCTCACTCGCACCTGAAATATGAACGGGACAAATGGGCTATTGCGAGTATAATAATGGTAGGTATTCACAAATGGAGCTCAGTAACGTTTGGAACTCGTCAAAGTGATCGTCGTTGCTAAAAACAAACCAACTGAACTTCGGTACAAAACGGGAAGTGTAAAGCACAAACAGCGACAACAGGGAATGAAACGGAAATAAGTAAAAAGTGGAAATTTAAATTTCTAGTGTGATTGATAGTAGAGAAGGGAATAAAATAAAATCATTGTGTGACAACCAATTAATTGTTGCAATTGAGAAGTGTGCTTACATGCAATTTTTGCACCACGTTAAATGATTGTTTGAAGAAAACAAAAATAAAAACAATCAACAATGCAAAATTAATAATATACCTTCGAAAGGTTTAAGAGTGTTTACTTATTTTTATGTGATTAACATAAGAAGAATAAAAGAAGTGATTTAATGCTGTTGTTGTTGCGAAGTTTTGTACCTTTTGTTAACTTGGCTGAAATTGGCCAGCAAAAAACAAAACGACAACAATCGAAAAAGCAGTTTTAACCGGATTCCTCGGTATTAATGTGAACCTTGATTGCTGAATACATTTTTGTTTTATAAAAATACAAGACAAAGCTTATTTTTACACGAATACACTTCACCATCAACATCATCAGTAACTTCTTCTTGGAATTTAAATTGTTTTGTGGACAACGTCTTCAAACACCATCAAACGAACAGATACGCTGCCAACACAATAATGTATGTTTCTAACATATTCCATCAAAAATATTTAATATGTAATGTGTATGTAATCACGGATCTGCAAAATTTTAATTTGAATTTTTACAAAGTCATGAAAAAACTATGAAAGCATTCGTACAACAGTACGAATACAACATTCATTAGGCGGTACATAAAGATTGTATGGATTTGAAAACTTCATATCTTATACACGATAAGGATGCTTTAAAAAACATTATATGTTGTATTGATCCTAATTTAGCATTTTGAGGACTTTTTATATCCAGGGAGAGAACTATCACGGTAAGACCGTGGTTTTTCCTTTTGTGTCTCCCCTATTTAAAACAAGTAAGAGCGTGCTAAGTTCAGACGGGCCGAATCTTATATACCCTCCACCATGGATCGCATTTGTCGAGTTTTACGCGCGGTATCTCTTTTTAGGCAAACAAAGAATATTGAATAAAAACTGTTATGCTATTGGAGCTATATCAAGTTAGAGTCCGATTCGGACCATGACTGCATTGAATATTGTAGAAGTCATTGTGTAATATTTCAGTTCATTCGGGTAAGAATTGGACCTTGTAGGAGCTCCAGAAGCAAAATCTGAAGATAGGTTTATATGGGAGCTGTATCAAGCTATTGATCCATTCAGAACATATTAGACACGTATATTGAAAGTCGTGAGAGAAGCCGTTGTACAAAATTTCTTCCAAATCGGATGAGAATTGCGCCCTCTAGAGGCTCAAGAAGTCAAGACCCAAGATCGGTTTAAATGACAGCTATACCAGATTACGACCCGATTTGAATCATACTTAGCACAGTTCTTGGAAGTGATACCAAAACACTACGTGCAAAATTTCAGCGAAATCAGGCAAGAATTGCACCCTCTAGAGGCTCAAGATGTCAAGACCCAAGATCAGTTTATGTTGCAGCTTTATCAAAACATGGACCGATTTGAACCATACTAAGCGCAGTTGTTGGAAGTGACAGCAAACCACCGCTTGCAAAATTTCAGTCAAATCGGATGAGAATTGCGAATTGCTTTTAGTGAGGTCTAATTACGCAAAAGATTGATTCGTTTGACTTATTTATCTCTTATGTCTCTTCCATTTGTCAAAAAGTGTGAGCGCTTAGGCCCAGGAATGCGTACGCTCGAAAGACTAATTTATGTTTTCTTCATTGAGTAATGGTTAGGCAACCAGCCAGCAGACAATATTAGAAGAAGGGCAGTAGTATGCACTGTTCGATAATATTTTGAGTTTAAAAAGTAAACATTCTTAAAAAGGTATTCAAATGCAGAATAGTGGGACAAATTTAGCATAGGAAGGAAACTGGAATATACAAGATACTGGAACAAACAGGATACTTGATCGAATAGAATACCGGGCAAAGCAAGATAATTATGTGGAGAGCATTAAACAGTCTACAACACTGGCAAAAGGAATATCAGGAAATGATTTTCGATGAGAAGGTTAAATTCTAAAGATTAATGGTGCTTTCGATCATCCAAAAAAGTGAAACATTATTTCGACATAACGCTCCGAAACCAAAATTTTGTGTTCGTTTGCCCTAAAAAAATGTATTCCCCTACCTAGTGAAATTTTCGTTTGTGATGGTGTTGTCTACAGAGAGTGCAAAAATTTTCAACTTCGTACACCGTGCCGAGTCTATGGATTAGAATGCAGCACTTTAAACCAATTGCCATCATTTCATAGGTACAAACTCCAAAATAGCGGCATACGCTGAATATTATGCATATTTTTGAACGCCAATCTTTAGGTAAACTTCACGCGTAAAACAGCTGATTACCGCCATTAAAGCAACTTTTGTTTGAAAATGTTTTTTTTTTGTCGCATCCTTTGTTTTATATGCGAAAAAAATCAACAAAGTACTCACAAAATTTAATGCTGCTTTGAAGTAGGTTTATTTGACAGTTCTGTAAAGAAAATAAAAAGTTAAAACATATTTAATTAAAATGTTCGATTGAAAATGTAAAAAGTGCTATAAGTGTAATATTTTTGCCAGCATCGAAATCACCATAAGTGCTTGTGGCAGTTCAAGCGATGGTAACAAAATATTTATATTTCGGCATAAGTTGGCAGCCCTTACATTTGGCTTGATTTCAAATGTTTACATAGATAAATAATTATTTCAATCCTCTTTGTGCTTATAGAATGATACCAAGGCGTATTTATCAGGTGGCCGCATCAACCCAGCTGAGAGAATTTGATATGTCAACACAACTTTTGAATTCACCGTATAAAAATATAAACTTGAAAACAGAATTAATATTTTAAAAAATTGTGTTTGCTGCAATTATGGTTTTAAAACCTAGGGTATACAATGGCACGCGTCTAGCAACCTCATTTACCATCAGTTTCACTCAGGTGAACTTAGATCTATTGTGTAGCTTCCGAAAGATTCAAAAAGCTCAGAAGAAAACTGATAAAATTAACGTCAGTGCAATGAAAGACATTAAAATGAAGAAGATTAGAATCCAACATAAATGACAAAACGGCCAGACGGTCTGGAGAGGCTCCCTCTATTGCAGTCCAAAATGGCAAAAGAACTATTGCATGAAGATAATTTAGACAGGAAAATAGGTTTTTGTGTAGCCATAATCATGCACCTACTCTCGCAATTTCAGGGCAGTCCCACAATAGGTGCTCAACCGTGTATGACTCCTCCACATCCCCACAAATCAAACTTAAGTCCACCATATGACTAGTGCAAGGTCAAAGTCCTGAAATTGCCATAGTTTTTCAGGACATTCAGCACCATGTGACCAGTGCAAGGTCAAAGTCCTGATATTGCGATGGCTTTTCAGGACATTCAGTAGTGAGAGCGGCAGCTCCATCACATCTGACAGAGGTCCCCTGAACATACCAAATTACCTAGTATTTTGTCAGCATACTGAATGCACTCTAAAGGGCCACACACCATGACTACGTTATCATCGTAGCCAACAAACTTTAACCGATCTTTTCAGATGACGCGGAAATCCGATAGATATCCAAAAGCCAAAAAAGCGGTACACAACCCCTCCTTGCGGTGATTGAGCTCAAATCTCAATCTTCTTATATGAACCATTTGTTAGCAACTTGTAACTTGATAGCTATCTACGCCTACAATAACCTTATGAAAGCTATTTAAACCTGTCATCTTGGTTTTGTGGGTTTTTTTGTTGTTGTAGATACATTTTCATGTGGAGGTGGCGATCCTCGTCAGGTTCCTGTAGCAAGCTCGTTCCGGTCAAAAGACCGATCGCCGCCGGTACAGGGTGACCATTGATTATTTAAAGGCGCCAATAACCCGCCTTGTCATATCGAACATCATTGGCATTCAGCATTTGTGAAAGAGTCTGTGCCGCCCGGTTTCTCACAAAGACTCCCCGCTCGATACCGCTGATTGTCCGCGATTGCCGTTGCAGCTACTCCGTATGGAGCACTCCACTATCCGCAACCTCTGTGACAGCAATGAACACAACGCAGATCGGATCTCAAAGTTCCACCTAGTTTTGTGGTTAAAGCCTTTGGAGCTAATTGTAATTTTGAAAATTTTTAAATATGTGTTTTCTTGACACTCAAAAATTAAGAAACTCCTTTCTCCTTGGACCGTGAAGGGACATTAAAGCCTATTATGTTAGCTATGAAATGAAAGTAGATTACCACGTTGATTAGCTTTTGCATGAAAACAACGCCTAGCATGATATGCCTATATTTCAGTGATGGTAAAACTATGTCTGATGTAGAAGAAGAAGATTCAATGTATCATTCCAACCCAGTGCTCTAGGAGCAAAAATTTGGGAATTGTTTTAAAACGGATTCGATCTTAATTATGTAACACCAGTAACTGGGAGACCACACGACGAAGACCAAACCAAACGTAACCCTGACCAGATATGAATACAGACGTTCATACATGTAAGGGCCATTAAATTTTCGACCACCACTTGATGTATCCCAGAGAATATATTGATCTTTACTTTACTTTGATTGGGTATGACAGAACATTTGTCCCATCAGCCGAACTTTTTCAAGCTCCTCGATCTTGTGGATTCCTTCTCCAATCTCTGATACATAGTTTCGAGAAGTCTTTCTCCACATGATCTTTCCATTAGAACGTTGGTCGTCACGGTTTGCGTATAGTACAGTGCATGCCTGCAAAAGACTTTTTTGCTGAAGCTTCTTCATTCCATCTGACAACATGACTCTGCCAAAGCAACCATTTTGATACGTCTAACTATGCTAACGTTGTCATACAGCTCAGCTTGTGGTTCATACGACGCCGATATTCTGCATATATGAAAACTGGTCCATACATTTTGTGAAGCATTTTTCGGTCCAACACTTCAAGCGCCGCCTCGTCTGCATTCACGAGTACCCATGGCTCGGAACCATATTACAACACGGGTTGTATCAGTGTCATTTATAGTGCAATCTTCGTCTGTCGAGAGGTGACATTGTTTCTAAACTGCTTACTTATTCCAAAGTATCATCTGTTTGCCAATGTTATTCATCTCAATACATGTGTCATTCGTTTCGGTTAAGGCGGTGCCGCGGTAAATAAAGTTGCTGCCTATCTCAAAGTTGTGGGTCTCGACTTTCACAATTGTATTTATCTGCTCAGATGTACAAGACGTTGTGGGCGTTGATACCATCCATTTTGTCTTATCTCCATTTACTGCCAGACCCACTTTCACTGATTCTCTTTCGATACTTTTAAAGGAAGCGGTTACTACTTCCGATGGCCAACCCATGATATCAATGTCGTCGGCATAGGCGAGCAGGATATTAATTTATCTTTTCCAGCAAAATAATAATCTTCGCCTTACCAATAAATTTTGTGTACTTCGTTTACCAATACCTAAGCGGGTGACCCACTCACTGAAGCATATGATTTAAAGAAAAAAATCTTTAGCTCCGCCGGCTCGAAGAAATTGCCTTTATTGAGTTTATTTGGCAGAAATTAAGACGAAAATGGGAAAACGGTTGCAAAATGCAAATTTGCCAATGAACATTCTATTTAGGAACAGGGGAAAACTTCTCACATATGAATGAGTGCTGCCCGATTCAAGTTTAAGCACAATGGTAAGGAGCCTCCTTTTTATGACCGAGTCAGAACGGCGTACCGCAGTGCGACACCTCTTTGTAGAGAAGTTTTTGCATGGCTGCCATACCATTTTTTCAAATGGCATAGAACCTCACAAATGTCGTCCGAATTAGGGAAGGATAACCACCGCTGAAAAATTTTCTGATGTTTTCGTCGGTGATAAGGGATAAAACACTTTGAATAGATTGCTATAGATAGAAAATAACCAAAACAACGCGATTTTTAAAATCTGCTGTGAACTAAAACTTTTATGGGGGTGCCGTCTATCCATTTGTCTGTTGTGATCACGCTACAGTCTTTACAAATAGAGATATTAAGCTAAAACTTTGCACACACTCTTTTTTTGTTCCTAGGCAGTTCGAAGATATCGGAGAATATCTTGATATAGGCCCCATATAGAATGATCTCCAGATAAATGGTCTCAGGTCCATACAATCCGCATTTATTTTCGGAATTTCTTAAAATTCAGCCCAGAGAGTTTTGTAAGGACCCTTACTAAATATGCTTCAGATCGATCAATATTTGGATATAGCTGCCATATATACCGATCTCCCAATTTAAGTTTGGCACAGTGGGTTGTTTTAGTACCCTCAAAATCCGTATTGAATATGGTCCACATCGGACAATATCTTGATATAGCCTCCACATATACCGATCATCCGATTAAAGGTCATAGATCTTTAGAAGCCGCATTTAATACCCGATTTCGCTGAAATTTGGCACTGAGAGCTGTTTTTTTTTTAACTTAGCCAAAACGCAGGGGATGTCCCCTATATATGCAGTGCATTGTGTTGGCAATTAGGTAAGTTAAGGGTTGGAGGGGGGAAAGAGGGAGTAGTGTTTATTGATAATCGTCTTAAATTTCTGAACGCCAATGTCGGTGGGAAAGACATTAGCCCGAAGTCGATTCCAATTCATTTTTGGTTCGAGCGAATTGAATTGAATTTTCTTGTTAATGCATGGTTTGGTCGACTGGCCAATCAATTACAAACGGGTGTGAGTTCCTGGCAAGTCTTGTATTCCTGGTGAACATCCTAACGTCAGGGATAAGAAGACGAATATCCCTGGAACACACGCCATGAAAATAACGATGGGACAATACAACGCTACCCACATTCCCACGATGTTCAAGAGAAGCAATAGAGTTGGATATCCTACTGTCCCCAATCAACACCATCGCTCTCCGTTGAACCCGGTCAAGTAGCTCCAGGGATGATTTTGGAGCTCCTGCCCATATATGAGAGTTAAATTCCATCCTCGATTGTAGTGGGTCAGTGAATCGCTTGTATGACAAGAAACAGCACTACGTCTTCCCTGCGTTAAATTTCTGGGAACCCATACTGTATGTCGCTAAGATGGCCATTGGACTCTAAGTATCTGACAAGATGATGTTTAACCATACTCTTCATAACCTTGGAGAGCACGGAGCATATCGACCCATCTTTTTTGGCGATGGGCTGAACGTTCGCAACCTTCCAACGCGCCGGGGAAACTCCCGCACGGTACAAAGGACAAATGTTGATGTACCGTCCGGGCCCGGAGATTTATTAAAGTCGAGATCCGTAACTTTTAACTTTACGTATTCGAAAGAATATCTGAGGCACCGAACAAGTTACACCATCAATCACGGGGAGTGGTTGATTGCTTAACGGCAAGGAAGAATTTCCTGCAAACATTTCAGCCAGTAGATTAGCCTTATCAACCGGGTCAGTAAATACCAGATCATCCTTAATAAGAGTTGGGATTGCCGATGGGTTTCCCTTTACTCTTTTTACGAATGACCAAAAACTCTTGCTTGCCCTCGGAGAAGCAATAGCTTTGGCACGAAGACGCTGTACGTAAAGAAACTTTTCGTGTCTAAGTACTCTGGCACACGAAGTACTTGCCTGTTTGCGCAGCATTTCGGTATTGGCATTTTTGTTCAGACACCAAGTCCTAAATGCATCCTCTTTTGATCCGTCAGCATCTCTGCAGGCAACCAAATTTCATGTTTTGATTAAACCGATGAATTCTTAGTCGGAATGAACAATCTCATTCCTATTAATATTACTTACTGTGTTAATTCGTTGCCCGTGCTAAATATGGTTCAGATCGTATCATATTTGGGTATAGCTGATATATACACGATCTCTCGATTTACGATATTTCGCTATAAATGGCTTATTTATCTCCGATTTCGCTGAATTTTGGAACAGTGAGTCGTTAGACCTATGAAATTCGTGCTGGGTTTGGCCTAGAATGCCTTAAATTCGATATAGCTGCTACGGGTTCATAAATGGTTAATTTTCACCAGATTTTGTCGAAATGTGGCTAATATATATACACAAGGTGGTGGGTATTCAAAGTTTTTTACTTGTTAATAATAAGAAATTAATTTTTTTTCTGGAAAATCCAGATTCCAGAGGTAGATTTTCAACAAGTGTCTTTTTTCCAGTTTTAACTTAGTTATGGTTTATAACATATTAAACATTAACTGGCCTGATCCGTTGTGCTTTCTTTCAGTCTCTAATATGTTTTATTTGAGTCATATATTGGCAATGTTGGTAAAATAAAATGTCCTGAATCAAAAAAAAATTAGGTTTCCGCCTGAGTTAATTGTTAGAGTATAGGAAAGAACTAAGACTCTTAGTTCTAGTGGCATGGCACCTTACCTCGTTCAATAAATTTACTCTTAGATTAGGTTAGGTTGAAAAGAGGGTGCAGATAATAATCCGCCCCATGCCACTATGAACAGTAATCGGAAAAAGTACAGCTAATAGACAGGGTTGTGGAGCGTGGTTAATATGGTAATTGTCTCATAGATGCGTTTTCGCTATTAATACGATTCAAATACAACATTCCAACGCACGGCCCTTGAAGCCATCACACCTAATATGGTAGAAAAGTCTTCTAACCAAAGACAAAACGCGTCCCATAGTGGTTGGTGTGTGTTACTATATTTGGCTTTCGTTTTCCATTTGCATCTCCGATCATTGAGCTCGTCTCGAAAGAGAAACAAACAAAAATTGTGAAATTTAATGTTCTTCGCCCTAACAGGCAAAAAACTTGAAAATTGAGTTGTTTTATCCCAATGCGAGTGCAAAATTTCATATAAATCGGTCTAGATTAAGACATAGCTTCCATATATATCCGATATGGTCTTTTAAGGCTGTAGAAGCCACTATTTTAATCCGATCTGAACAAGATGTAGTATGAGGTGTTTTGTTCGACGTCTTAATACGTGTGCAAAATTTCATAAAATTCGGTTTAGATTTGGATATAGCTCCAAAGTAGATATTTTATCCTATATGGACTTTTAAGGCAGTAAAAGCCACAATTTTGGTCACATCTCTACAATATAGGCCGTGAGATGTTCCCAGTATGTGTCATCAAAATTGGCACAGGTTTCGATATAACTCAAATATATTCTTTTATCCGATATGACCTGTTAAGGATGTGAAAAGGTTGTATTTGATATTTCAATACAAGGTTCTATTTGATATTTCAATAGGTATCCAAATTTAAGTTTGACTAAATTTCGAGATAAGTTCTATATATAACAAGTAAAAAGGCGTTAAGTTTGGCCGGGCCGAACTTTGGATAAACACCACCTCGGGTGTATATGTAAACCACCTTTCATCAAAATTCGGTGAAAATTTCATACCTTATACTCATATACCTCATACCGATCTGAACTATATACGACACGGATGTCGAAAAGCTGAACATAGCTCACTGTGTCAAATTTCAGTGAAATCGGATTATATATGCGCCTTTTATGGGGCCAAGACTTTAAATCGAGATATCGGTCTACATGGCAGCTATATCCAAATCTGGACCGATTTGGGCCAAATTGCATAAACATGTCGGAGAGCCTAACACTAAGCACTGTCCCAAATTTCGGCGAAATCGGACAATAAATGTCTCTTTTATGGGCCCTAAACCTTAAATCCAGAGATCGGTCTATATGGCAGCTATATTCAAATCTGGACCGATCTGGGCAAAATTGATGAAGGACGTCGAAGAGCCTAACCAAACTCACTGTCTCAAATTTCAGCGACATCGGACAATAAATGCGTCTTTTATGGCCCCAAAACCTAAAACCTAGATATCGGTCTATATGGCAGCTATATCCAAATCTGAACCGATCTGTGCGATATTGCAGAAGTATGTCAAGGAGCTTAACTTAACTCACTGTTCCAAATTTCGGGGACATCGGGCTGTAAATGAGCATTTTATGGGCCCAAAACCATAAATCAAGAAATCGGTCTATATGGTAGCTATATCCAAATTTGAACCGATCTGGACCAAATTGAAGAAATATGTCAAAAGGGCCTAACACATCTCACTGTCCCAAATTTCAGCAAAATCGGATAATGAATGTGTCTATTATGGGCCTTACACCATAAATCGGAGGATCGATCTATATGGCAGCTATATCCAAATCTGGACCGATCTGAGCCAAATTAACGAAGGATGTCGATGGGCCTTATACAATTCACTGCCCCGAATTTCATCAAAATCGGATAATAAATGTGGCTTTTGTGGGCCTAAGACCCTAAACCGGAGGATCGGTCTATATGGCAGCTATATCCAAATCTGAACCGATCTGGACCAAATTAAAGAAACATGTCAAAGGACCTAAGACAACTCACTGTCCCAAATTTCAACGAAATCGGACCATAAATGTGGCTTTTATGGGCCTAAGACCCTAAATCGGAGGATCGGTCTATATGGCAGCTATATCCAAATCTGGACCGATCTGAGCCGAATTGACAAAGGATGTCGAAGAATCTGTGCAAAATTTCAGCTCAATATCTCTATTTTTAAAGACTGTAGCGTGATTTCAACAGACAGACGGACGGACATGGCTAGATCGTCTTAGATTTTTACGCTGATCAAGAATATATATACTTTATAGGGTCGGAAATGGATATTTCGATGTGTTGCAAACGGAATGACAAAATGAATATACCCCCATCCTTCGGTGGTGGGTATAAAAAGTACTACGTACATCAGGTGGTGTAGGGTATTATATAGTCGGCTCCGCCTGATTTTGCCTTTCCTTACTGGTTTTTATACCCTCCACCATAGAATGGGGGTATACTAATTACTTCATTCTGTTTGTAACTCCTCGAAATATTCGACTAAGACCCTATAAAGTATATATATTCTTGTTCGTCATGACATTTAAGTCGATTTAGCAATGCCCGTCCGTCCGTGAATTTTTGCACAAATATTTCTTATTTGTGTAGGTCGGTTGGGATTGGTAATGGGCGATATCGGTCCATGTTTTGGTATAGCTGCCATATAAACCTATCTCGGATCTTGACTTCTTGAGCCACTAGAGGGCACAATTCTTATCCGATTTGACTGAAATTTTGCCTTAGGTGTTTTATTATGACTTTTAAAATCTCTATTATGACTTATAAAAACTGCCATATCAACCGATCTCGGATCTTGACTTCTTGAGCCACTAGAGGGCGCAATTCTTATCCGATTTGGCTGAAATTTTGCACGATGTGTTTTATTATGACTGTGCCAATTATGTAAAACATAAAACAGTAGGTCCATGTTTTGATATAGCTGCCATATAAACCGATCTGGGATCTTGACTTCTTGAGCCTCCAGAGGGCGTAATTATTATCTGATTTGACCGAAATTTAGTACAACGGCTTCTCCCATGACCCTTAACATGCGTATCAAATATGGTCCGAATCGGTTGATAGCCTGATATTGCTTCCATATAAACCGATCTCCCTACATTACTTCTTGAAAACCTAAAGGGCACAATTCTTACACGATTTGGCTGAAATTTTACACAATGGTCTCCAACATTCAGTTCAGACCGGACCATAACTTGACATAGCTCCAATATTATTGCAATTATTTTATTTTATCCTTTGTTTTCTAAAAAGAGATATCGGGAAAAGAGCTCGATCTATGGTGGAGGATATATAAGATTCGGCCCGGCCGAACTTAGCACGCTTTTGCTTGTTTTTGTGTCAATTTTACGCAGAATCCATGGTGGTGGATTTTAAAGATTCGGCCCGGCCAAGCTTAGCGCGTTTTAACTTATTTCTTTTGCCTTAATCGAGCTTAATCGAGCTTAAATGACGAGAATGTGCCAATCAACAAGCTACGCAACTGATGAACGAACTAACCATCCAGGAAACGTGTCTGTCAATGGTGTTATATCTATGTCCCGATTGTCTGACGCTGACAATATTTATTTCTCCAACTCATTAAAACAATATCTTCTTCCTAAACACATTCTCGTGGCCTTTTAAGCTCAATTAACGCCAAAGAATGATTTATGCAAATGGCCGGCTTTGATAGCCAAAAAAAAGAAACAAAAGAGATTTAACTAGTGCACATTTAAAGCAGGTTTGTTTCTTGTTTTTTCACCTGTTAGTTAGATTAATTTTTGCAATGCTCAATGCCATAGTTTTAGGCAATCATGGCAACTCTAACCATATCTAAACTGTATGGGGAGTGTAAATTAATCCCATAAAGACAGACAACAAATCATGAGTTCTTTATTATCTCTGTAATTAAAGACAATCTCATTTGAATGTTTTAAATAGTTCGTCTCTCCGAACTAACCCAGAGCCGAAACAAAATAACACAAATCATTTTTCACAGTTGCTAACATGAGTTTCTATGATAACATTTACGACAATGACAAATCAAATTAAATCTAATGACTCTTTTTTTCAAAAGACATTTTCGTTGGCTCTAATCAAAACCTCCAAAAAAAACTCCAAATCGAAATGCCGCAGAAGATGTTAAAGGTTGCTCGGGCACTGGATTCATTCATGAATAAAGAAACGTGTTTGGATTACAAAATCGCAGATGGGCACATTGGCCAGGCAATCAGCCCGCCAGCTACTCATTCAGCACCCATTGAAACCGTTACATTATTTCTTTCCTACATAAATAATACAACCTTACAAAAATAAACCGCAGCTAGCAAACTATCCCAAAGAACAGGTTAACTTGCCGACATATGAAATGAACAAAAAAAAAAGACAATAAAACAAAGAAAAAATAACGCAAAACAGGTAACTAGTGTCAAGTATAAGAAAATTTATTTAACTGCCAACTATATACAGCTCATTCCGCCTGTCTGTCCGTCCCCCAAACACTTTCAATTATGGCCAGAAAATTCATGAGGGTATTAGCAGACAAGCTGATTTAAAACTAGTAAAAACACTTTAACTCTGGTTTGGTGGATACCCTGAGATACCCTTCTCCATGGATTCTGGAAAAGATGTGCATTCGGTTTGTAGGTTAATCATTTTTATACCCATAAGATTTTATACACCATAAGATGGGGGGTATACAAATTTCGTCATTCTGTTTGTAACTACTCGAAATATTCGTCTGAGACCCCATAAAGTATATATATTCTGGATCGTCGCGACATTTTATGTCGATCTAGCCATGTCCGTCCGTCTGTCCGTCCGTCCGTCTGTCTGTCGAAAGCACGCTAACTTCCGAAGGAGTAAAGCTAGCCACTTGAAATTTTGCACTAATACTTCTTATTAGTGTAGGTCGGTTGGTATTGCAAATGGGCTATATCGGTCCATGTTTTGATATAGCTGCCATATAAACCGATCTTGGGTCTTGACTTCTTGAGCACGACGTGTTTTGTTATGATATTCAACAACTGTGCCAAGTATGGTTCAAATCGGTTCATAACCTGATATAGCTGCCATATAAACCGATCTTGGGTCTTGACTTCTTGAGCCTCTAGAGGCCGCAATTCTTATCCGATTGGAATGGAATTTTGCACGACGTGTTTTGTTATGATACCCAACAACTGTGCCATGTATGGTTCATAACCGGGTATAGCTGCCATATAAACCGATCTTGGGTCTTGACTTCTTGAGCCTCTAGAGGGCACAATTCTTATCCGATTTGAATGAATTTTTGCACTAAGTATTTCGTTATGACATCCAACAACTATTCCAAGTATGGTTCAAATCGGTTCATAACCTGATATAGCTGTCATATAAACAGTTCTGGAGATTTGACTTCTTGAGCTTCTAGAGGGCCCAATTCCTATCCGATTTGGCTGAAATTTTGCATGACGTTTTTTATTCTTACTTTCAACAACTGTGTAAAATAACGTTCAAATCGGTTAATAACCCGATATAGCTGCTATAAAAACCGATCTGGGATCTTGACTTCTTGATCCCTAGAGGTCGCAATTATTATCCGATATGCCTGAAATTTTGTACGACGGATCCTCTCATGACCATCAACAAACGTGTTTATTATGGTCTGAATCGGTCTATTGCCCGATACAGCTCCCATATAAATCGTTCTCTCTATTTTAGTTCTTGAGCCCCCCAAGGGCGCAATTCTTATTCGAATTGGCTGGAATTTTACACAGGTCTCCAACATATAATTTAATTGTGGTCCAAACCGGACCATATCTTGGTATAGCTCTAATAGCAGAGCAAATCTTTTTTATATCCTTTTTTGCCTAAGAAGAGATGCCGGGAAAAGAACTCGACAAATGCGATCCATGGTGGAGGGTATATAAGGTTCGGCCCGGCCGAACTTAACACGCTTTTACTTGTTAAGGATAGCAAATTACCAAAATTAACGAGGCCTTAATAGGCTTAAAAGCCCAAATCGGTAATTTTGGAGGGTTTATATTGGGGCTACCTTTGACCTATTTGTACAGTATTTAGTGCTCTTTTGTGAGGCTTTACAAGTGCGTCTACTTTACAAAAATATTTAGCTTCGAAGTATCGGTTTCTACAAGAGCTATATCCTCATATAAACTGTCCCTATCATTAAAAAGTATCTGTGCGAATGTTCAATTCCATAGGCTTCAATAAAGACGGATGGACATGCCCTTGATCAAAAAGAATGATAATATGTTACAAACATTATGACCAGTTTAGTATACCCCCATTGAATGTTGATGATATATAAATGCTCAAAAATACGTCAGCAACATAGACTCCCGCTCCTGTTTCAATATGAATGAGTCATTGATGGTGGCGGCGGCTGCGCAGTTTTCTCAAAACTACTTGAAAATGTTATTTATTATAAACTTGCCAATTGCCTTCTTGACATTTGCTCCATCATATGAGCGTTGAAATAACGAACCAAAAATAGTCACTGCAATGTGTTCCGGTACTATACATTTGTTCATGTTGTTCGGTTTAATGATTTCTGGTTCTAAGAAATGCTATCGATTGATTTTTAATGCGTGAAAGGCACTGGTTTGGGATTAAAAGCGGTATTGCGAAGCGTTGAAACAACGGAATTTTTATACCCACCACAGTAGGTTAGGGGGTATATTCATTTAGTCATTCCGTTTGCAACACATCGAAATATCAATTTCCGACCCCACAAAGTATATATATATTTCGGATCTTCGTAAAATTCTAAGACGATTTAACGATGTCTGTGTGTCTGTCCTGGTATCTCTGTCCGTCCGTCTGTTGTAATCACTCTACAGCCTTCAAAAATTGAGATATTGAGTTGAAATTTGACACAGATACGTCTTTTTGATGCACGCTGGTTAAGTTCTTGAAGGGGCCAAATCGGACCCTATTTGGGTATAACTGCTATATAGACCGATCTGCCGATAAAGGGTCTGATGCCCATAAATGCTTTATTTTTTAACCAATTCCCGACATCTGATCCAAATATGGTTTGTACCGTATCGCAGAGGTTAGCATGCCCGACTATGACGCTGAACGCCTGGGTTCGAATCCCGGCGAGACCATCAGGCAACATTTCTGAGGTACTATACCGTGTAAAAATTCTCTCTAAAGAGATGTCGCACTGCGGCACGCCGTTCGGATTCGGCTATAAAAAGGAGGCCCCTTATCATTGAGCTAAAACTTGAATCGGACTGCACTCATTGATATGCGAGAAGTTTGCCCCCGTTTCTTAGTGGAATGTTCATGGGCAAAATTTGTATTTTTTGCCATATAGACCGTTCTGCCGATAAGGGTCTGATGCCCATAAAAGCTTTATTTATTTCCCGATTTCGCTTAAATTTGAAACAGTGAGTTATTTTAAGCCTTTCATCTTACTTAAATATGATTCAGATCGGACTACAAATAGATATAGCTGCCATATAGACCGATCTCTCGATAGAGGGTCTAATGCCCATAAATGCTTTATTTGTTATCCGATTTCGCTGAAATTTAAAACAGTGAGTAATTTTAGGCCTCCCGACATCTGACCTAAATATGGTTTAGATCTGATTATATTTGGATATAGCTGCCCTATAGGCCGATCTCCAGATAAGGGGCCTGAAGCCTGTAAAAACTCTATTTATTACCCGATTTCGCTGAAATTTGAAACAGTGGGTTATTTAAAGCCTTTCGACATCTAACCTAAATATGGTTCAGATCGGACTACAAATAGATATTGCTGCCATATAGACCGATCTCCCGATAGAGAGTCTAAATCTCATAAATGCTTTATTTGTTATCCGATTTCGCTGAAATTTTAAACAGTGAGTAATTTTAGGCCTCCCGTCATCTGACTACATTTAGATATAGCTGCCATACAGACCGATCTCCAGATAAAGGGTCTGAAGCCTGTAAAAGCTCTATTTATTACCCGATTTCGCTGAAATTTGAAACAGTGGGTTATTTAAAGCCATTCGAGATCTGATCTAAATGTGGTTCAGATCGGACTATAAATATATATAGCTGCCACATAGACCGATCTCCCGATAGAGGGTCTAATGCTCATAAATGCTTTATTTGTTATCCGATTTCACAGTGAGTAATTATAGGCCTCCCGACATCTGACCCAAATATGGTTTAGATCTGATTATATTTAGATGTACCTACCATATAGGCAGATCTCCCGATAAAGGGTCTAATGCCCATAAATGCTTTATTTGTTATCCGATTTCGCTGAAAATTGAAACAGTGAGTACTTTAAAGCCTCCCGACATCTGACCCAAATATGGTTTAGATCTGATTATTTTTAGATATAGCCTATAGGCCGATCTCCCGATAATGGGTTTGAAGCCCATAAAAGCTTTATTTATTACCCCATTTCGCTAAAATTTAAAGCAATGAGTAGATTTGAGCCACTCAACATCCGACCCAAATATGGTTCATATCGGACTATATTAAGATATAGCTGCCATATAGACCGATCAGCCGATAAGGGTCTGAAACCCATAAAAGCTTTTTTTTTTTATCCGATTTCGTTGAAATTTTAAAGATTGAGTTGTTTTTAGCCTCCCGACATCCGCCCCAAATATGAGTCAGATCAGACTATATAGATACAGCTGTCATATAGACCGGTCTTTAGTGTCTAAATCCCATAAAAATCAGATTTGTTCTCTGAAAATATTACTTGTAAAATAAGAGTTCTCGGGACCTGAATAAAATATGATCGAGACTAGCCCCTATTAAGATATAACTACGTATATAGTAATTCAGTTATAATAAAATAAGATGATTATTATATCGTTGTTTAATTTGGTCCCAGATTTGGTTGAGAGCGTCATATAGAAAGAACTCTCGATTTAAAGTCTTGGCCATATAAAAAGCGCATTTATTATTCGATATAGTTGAAATTTGACGCAGTGATTTATGTTAGGGTATTCGACATCCGTGTCCTTTATGGTTCAGATCCGTTAGTATTTGGATAAAGCTGCCAAAAAGACCAATATTTTGTTCTACAAAATTGAACAGTGACTTATATATATTAGACCACTCATTGTCCGTGCCGAATTTGGGTGCATAAGTTATCCAATATTCACCGGATTGTGACGAAAGGGGGTTTACGTAAATACCCGATGTGGCGGGTATCCAAAGTTCGGCCCGGCCGAACTTAATGCCTTTTCAATTGTGTTTTTTCTATTCTATCCCACTGTGCATCGCCGTCACCATAACTCTGTTCCGACTTATGTTGCGTTGTTGTTGTTGTCTTGTTGCGAGTGTTGTCTTTCTTATTGTTTCCTATGCAAATTTTGGAAAATCTGTATTTATTGAATTTTCTTTCATTTATTTTCCATATATGAATTTGATTAACATAGTCCTAAATTAGTAAGTACAATAAATATAAGAAGTTCGGGGAAAAATGTGGGCTAAGTTGGGTCGGTTCGTACCTTATGCTCGTATACCCTACATCATGGGAGGTCTATCTAAGGCAGAAACTAAAAATGATAATTATATGTGACGCAACAAATTCGATGGATTTGTTATACCATCCACCATAATACGTGGGTATACTAACATCAATATTCCGTTTGTAACACATCGAAATATTGGTTAAAGACCCCATAAAGTACGAGATCTCATCCGTTATTTTGAATTTTTCAAAAAGTATTTATTTATCAATAACTATCTTCAAAGTAATCCCCCTCAGGTATAATACACTTATGCCAGCGTTGTTTCTAATCCTCGAAACACTTCTGAAACGCGTTTTTTGGTATAGCCAACAGCTCCTGTTACGATTTTTCTTTTATCTCTCCAATCGTAGCAAAACACTTTCCTTTCATCGTGTCTTCAGTTTTGGGAAGAGAAAAAGGTCAGCGGGGCCATGTTGCATTGCTTGAGGGTAGTATTCCTTATTGACCGTGCGACCTTGTGACAAGAATTCAGATGCACCACGCCATTGCAGTCGAAGAAAAGAGTGAGCAAACCTTCAAATTTGACCAAACTTGACCTGCCTTTTTCGATCTTAGTAGTTTCCATTGGTAAGAATTGGCTTTGGTTCCAATGTCATAGCCATACACTCATGACTCGCCACCGGTTATGACCCTTTTGATGTAATCTCGATCGTAGTTGACGAAGTTCAACAGCTCCTGGGCGTTGTCCATGCGAGTTGTTTTTGTTCAAAATTTAGCAATTTTGGAACAATCTTCGCTGCCAGAAATGAACTTGTGTTCTGCTCATAGTAGGCTTGCCAAACTCCGCAGTAAATATTGCCCCTTTTTTTTAATTTTTTACACAAAATTTAATACAGTATCTTTGATCCATTTTTCGAATAGTAAAAAATCGAAGAGCACACCAAAACACGACAACATTTTTACTGACAATCCAAAACGGCTGATATTCTGCCTGGCCTGGCGAATCGCATTTGTCGAGTTCTTTGCGCGGTATCTCTTTTTAGGCAAACAAAGAATAATGGATAAGAATTGTTATGTTACTGGAGATATATCAAGTTATAGTCCGATTCGTACCATAAGTGAATTGAATGTTGAAGACCATAGTAGAAGTCAGTCGGTTTAAGTGGCCAAAAATCGATTAAGACTAAATTGGACTCGTATGTTGAAGGTCATGAGAGAAGCCGTTGTACAAAATTTCAGTAAAATCGGATAAGAATTGCGCCCTCTAGAGGCTCAAGAAGTCAAGACCCATGATCGGTTTATATGGCGCCTGCATCAGGTTATGTACTGATTTGATACATATTTATCGCAGTTGATGAAAGTCAAAACGAAATACTTCATGCTAAATTTCAGCCAAATCGGATAAGAATTGCGCCATCTAGTGGCTCAGATCAAGTCAAGATCCAAGATCGGTTTATAAGGAAGCTATATGATGGTTATGGACCGATTTAAACCATACTTTGCACAATTGTTGAAAGTCATAACAAAACACTTCGTACTAAATTTCAGCCAAATCGGATGAGAATTGCGCCCTCTAGTGGCTCAAGAAGTCAAGACCCAAGATCGGTTTATATGGCAGCTATATCAGGTTGTGAACCGATTTGAACCATACTTAGCACAGTTATTTGAAGTGATACCATAACATCACGTGCAAATTTTAGCTAAATCGGATAAGAATTGCGCGCTCCATTGGCTCAATAAGTTAAGATCCAAGATCGGTATATATGGCAGTTATATCAGGTTATAGACCGATTTCAACCATACTTTGCACAGTTGTTGCAAGTTATAGAAAAACTCTACATGCTTAATTTCAGCCAAATCGGATGAGAATTGCGTGCTCTAGTGGCTCAAGAAATTAAGACCCAAGATCGGTTTATATGGCAGCTATATCAAAACATGGACCGATTTGGCCCATTTACAATCCCAGCCGACCTACACTAATAAGATATATTTTTCCAAAATTTCAAGCGCCTAGCTTTACTCATTCGGTAGTTAGCGTGCTTTCGACAAAATGTCATGGCGATCAAGAATATAAGAGGCATATTTCAAGGTGTTACAAACGGAATGACGACATAAGTATACCCCCCATCCTATGGTGGAGGGTATAAAAATGGGATAATCGAACATACGTATCTCACGTCTGTCTGTCTGTCCGTCGGCCTATCTGTTAAGAGCACGTCAACTTTTGAAGCAGTAAAGCTAGGCGCTTGAAATTTTGCACAAAAACTTCCTATTAGCGTAAATTGGTCTATGAACTGATATAACTCTCATTTAAACCGATCTCCTGATTTTACTTCTTCTTTATTGGACGCAATTCTTATCCGATTTGGCTGAAATTTACACAACGACTTCTTCAATTGTCTCCAATATCCAAGTCAAGTCGGTCCATACTTGACTCCGCTCCATATCGCTCCATAGCCTGGAAGTCACATCATAAATCATTGCGTAAAATATCAGCAACATCGGATTAGAATTGAGCCCTCTAGCGGCTCAAGAAGTCACACCAGGATATCGGTTTAAATGTTTCAAATCTGGCACAGTTGTTTAAAGTCATATGAAAAAGCAAAAATTTCGGCCAAATCGGATAAGAATTGTATATTCTAAATGCAGAAGAAGTCAAATCGGAAGATCGGTTTATAGAAACTGATTTAGCCGTTAGCCAACAGACATATAAGAAGTTTTTTTTTTGCAAAATTTCAAGCGCTTAACTTTTCGCCTTTGAAAGTTAGCATGATTTCGAAACATAGATGAACTGACAGACGGACATAGCTAAATCACTTTAAAATGTCAAGACGATCAAAAAAATATATATAGATTGTTGAGTCTCAGATCAATATAGTTACAAACGGAATGAAGAAATTACTATAACCCATTCTATGGTGGAGGGTATAAAAATGGCAGAAAAACAAACAGGTCCATTTTTAAGCATCGCACGATGGGTTAGGAGAACATCAGTTTGCAAACATAGCTGTGATATTGAAACGTGTCCTCTGCCCTACAAAATTTTGTTTCGCTGCTTAAGCTACATTTATTGCCCTACCTATAAACTGGATTTGATCTTTTATATTGCTTCGAAAATTCTACAAGATTCTTCAGTGCTCGACATATTCAAAATATAAAGACATCATTATAACTAATTCTGCTTGTTGTTTATGCAATTTGTTCGCTCGAGCGCAAAACAAAAAACGAGTTTGGCAATTTTGTGTTGTTTGTTATTTTTAGCAATAGATGATAATTTGGTTGTAAATTTAGAAAACAATTCGGGGTGTACAATAGGTTGGGCGATTTGAACATCTTAAGGGGCCCTTCGCGTTTCTGGTTCTTGGGATTATGCTGTGCAAAAAAGTCCACTAGACTAGAATTTGACTTGCAGTTTTTTCTAGAAAAAAACAATAGAAAAAAATATGACGTGTGAGAGTGGGTACAGATATCTTTTTGAAGTTTAGAATGATTAGAGTTGAGATCTTAGCAATAGCATGTGCAAATAAATCGGACCCAAACGAAGATTTGGCAGCCCCAACAAATTTTCGAAATACCAAGGTGACCACCTTTAGAGGCCTGCCAAAAGACGTCCGGACAACTTAGCCTTGAGATTTGCATCAGCTTTAAGATATATCTCTAACCATATCAAAGAGATATCTCTACCCGTTCTCACACGGCATATTTTTTACTAGTTTTTTTTTTGTAGTCCTTTCAGTAATAGCCACGTCTTCTCACTATCCGGATCTCATCTGACTGCGTCGCCCCGAAAGAGTTCGGATTAACTAAGTTTATTGATGGCAGTCCTCTGGGCTTTTACGGCCAAATCCATCCGTCCTTACTCCGTTATGGCCCGTCAAACAAACAATGCGGAAATGAGAAATATGAGAAATAATGCAGGTCCTCGGTCGAGTTTCCGTTTTAGCAAAGAATAATTGGTAGTTGATATGGTTCAGTTCAGAAACTTTGATCTGAGTCGTCCATGGCTCCTGAATTAAGGCAATATGTATATTGCCCTTGCTGATTTTCTCCATCAAAGCGTGTGTAGCGATCTCGCTCCGGGTGAGGTTTATCTGGATGACCTTAATCATTGGTCCTCCTGTAAATGGGCATTATGAGAGCGGTTGATGGTCTCATAGTTGGCTCCCTGTTCGTTAGGCTGTATTGAGTCTGCCGTTCTGCACTGTCTAGTGTTTCAAAATCCTGACTAAATGGGCTTCTTGAGAGAGGGTGATGGTCTTATCGTCGGTTTACTGTCCGTTAGGTAGCATTGATTTTCCTGTCACTGCACTGCCTAGTGTTTCAATATTAGAACCTTTTTCTATCCAAATCTTCTGAATTTTGATAAAGTCGGTAAAGGTCCCATCGTCTGCTTCCTGTTCGCTAGTCTGTATTGAGTCTCCCGTCCCTGCACTGCCTGATGTTCTAATATTAGGATCTTTGTCTATCCTAGTCTTCCAAATCCTGATTAAATGGGCTTCTTGGGAGTGAGTTATGGTCTTATCGTCGGTTCCCTGTTTGTAAGTGTGTATTTAGTCTCCCTCCCTGCACTGCTTGATGTTCCAATATTAAGATCTTTGCCTATCCTACTTTTCCAAAAATTAAGAAAGTCGGAGATGGTATCGTCGTTGGCCCCCTGTTCGTAAGGCGGAATTCAGTCACTTGCCACTGCACGGCGTGATGTCTCAATATGATGATTCTTGCCTATCCTTGTCCCAATCATGAAAAAGGCAGCCTTGGTCCCGTAGAAAGCCACGCCTTTAGTCTTAGCCAAACTTGTCACGGAGATTTTATCAATGCTCACCACAAGGATATTTCCTTCGTTCTTTTCCTCCCTGTGAAAAACCTCCTATTTTTCCGCGACCACACCTTGGCTATGCTTGCCATGCTTTCCGTCGCGAATTTGCTGCCCCATCTTTTGATGAAGACCGTCGCCTTTTTGGGCTGAAGGATGTCCATCTTTCTCACCAGATCGAGCTTTATGCCCTCCAAAGGAATGTGGATACTTTCGACGAGCTTTTTGACGGTACCAATACATACTGCTGATACAAAGCGCAGCATTAAGATGTCCCCTCTATACTCGCAGCTTATGATTTGTATGGGTGCAGCCTTTTAAGAGTTCCACACATGTTCGAAAATCTGCTCGTTTACCAGAAGCTTCACTTAAGATCGATGATCTTCTGGAATCCTACCGGATGCACTGCCTATGCACTGCCTATACGCCTTGCCACTCTGGCGTAAGAGGGCGGCTCCTTACCTTTTTCAGCAGCTGTCTTTCCCTTTCATGATGGCTGTGGCGTCCTTTTGGAAGACTCAGGGGCCGTGCGCGCTTCCTTCGTTACCGTTCCGACTGTCTGGAGTCCTCATTACGGGAGGGCTGGTTTAGTCTTCTCAGACTAAACGCACCACGTTTCCTCAATAAGACGATTTCGATATCTGAGAAGGTCAAATACTTAGGTGTGATCTTGGACAGGAAACTGAATTGGAAGTGTCACATTCAGGAGCGGACTGAGAAGGCTCACATATGTTGGGCACTATGTAGACGGGCCGTAGGCTGGAAATGGGGCATGAATCCGAAGATAGTCCACTGGCTCTGCAGGAGCGTGATTAGATCAATACTTAATCATGCCTCAGTAGTTTGGTGGACTGCTATGGAGAAAACGTGAAACATAAGGACCATACAACAGGTGCAGAGAACATGTTGTTTTGGCATAGGCGGAGCGATGAGGACCACGCGCACTAGGGCACTGGAGACTATTCTAGATATCCGACCCATTGACATACAAATTAAGTGTGAGACAGCTACTGCGGCTATGAGACTTAAGGCGATGGGAGAATGGATTGAGGATGGGAGCAGCTCATACCATAGCGGTATAATCGAGGCGATTATAGGAAACCTGGAATGAAGGGAAGAGGTTTCCGACCGGATACCTGAGATGAACCTTGACGTTGAGTGCGAGGCACTGCTGCCAGCGCCACAGTCTTGGATTGACGGAACCCTAGTATTGCCTTCTGGAAGATCATGTAACACGGATGGATCAAAGCAAGAGGACAGAGTGGGCCTTGGGGTTTACATTGAGAATCCAGGGACTGAGATCTGTTTTAGACTGCCTGACAACAATACGGTCTTGCAGGCGGATATCCGGGCGATCACGTAATGCGGGAAGTAGTGTGGTGCTAACGCGAGGACATCGACGTGGCGGTGAAGGCCCGAGGACTGCCGTCTATAAACTTGGTTAATCCGAAGCCTTTCGGGTCCACGCAGTCCGAGTTAAGGGAGTGGGCGACGAATGCGTATGCAACATTGTGGAACAGCGAAACGGTCGGAAGGACGGCGGAAATCCTATGGGGTGATCCAGATCGTGAAAAGAAGAGGCTATTACTGAAAGGAAGCAAGAAGGAGGTCAGTAAAGCTACTTGTATCTTAACGGGACACAAAGAACTATGAGCTCACTTATGTAAAATCGGTGCAGCAAGTGATAGCATGTGCACAAATAATTTTTATTAGAGTAGGTCGGTTAGGATTGTAAATGGGCCAAATCGGTCCATGTTTTGAAATAGTTGCCATATAAACCGATCTTGGGTCTTGACTTCTCTAGAGGGCGCAATTCTAGTCCGATTTGACTGAAATTTTGCACGTGGTGTTTTGGTATCACTTCCAACAACTGTGCTATGTATGGTTCAAATCGGTATATGTTTTGATATAACTGCCATATAAACCGATCTTTGGTCTTCATTTCTTGAGCCTCTAGAGGGCGCAATTCTCGTCCGATTTAACTGAAATTTTGCACATGGTGTTTTGGTATCACTTCCAACAACTGTGTTAAATATGATTCAAATCGGTTCATAATCTGGTATAGCTGTCATATAAACCGATCTTGGATCTTGACTTCTTGAGCCAATAGGGCGCACAATTCTCATCCAATTTGACTGAAATTTTGCATGAGGTGTTTTGTTATGACTTTCGATAACTATGCTAAGTATGGCGCAAATCGGTACATAACCTGATATAGCGTCATATAAATCGATCTGTGATCTTGACTTCTTGAGCCTCTAATTCTCATCCGATTTGGCAGCTTGATACAGCTCCCATATAAACCGGTCTTCCGATTTTGCTTCTTGAGCGTCTACAAGGCGCAATCCTTATCCGAATGAACTGAAATATTACACAATGACTTCTCCAATGTTCAGCATTCATTTATTTTCCGAATCGGACTATTACTTGATATAGCTCCAATAGCATAACTGTTCCTTTTCAATATTCTTTGTTTGCCTAAAAAGAGATACCGCGCATAGAACTCGACAAATGCTATCCATGATGGAGGGTATATAAAATTCGGCCCGGCCGAACTTTACACTCTCTTACTTATTATATATAAGAGAAGATGTATGTGCAAAAATTAAATGCATAGTAATACTAAATTAATATTGAGAACTTAATTTGAGAAACATTCTTGGAATATTTCCTTTTACCGATTTTACCTATATTGTGTCCTGATACAGAAATCCAAAAAAATACACCGTTAATTTAAAATTCGCCAGCAATATTTCAACAGTTATGACAAAAGTGATTAATCACAATTCGCTTATGAGGAAGTAAGAGGTGGTAATGGTGATAGCATTGCTTGACTGACATTGATTTATCTCCGTTCTGTTACCTAAAGCAAATAACCAAATCGCAGGGGATCACTCCAGTCGCACGAATTAAAAAAGCTAACAATACAGTGAAATATTGAAAGTGCCACAATTAAAATGATATACATTTTATATCTTCTTTGTTTGCAAATATCTTTCTAAAGGCCTTTAGAACATTATAGTGAAAATAGAACAAAAACAAGTAAAAAGGCGTTAAGTTCGACCGGGCCGAACTATGGATACCCTCCACCTCGGGTATATATGTGAACCACCTTTCATCAAAATCCGGTGAAATTTGTATACCTTATGTCCCATAACAGTTATATCGAAATATGATCCGATTTGGACGAAAAACTAATAAGTACAAGTCATTGTTCAATTGCGTTTAACAAAATATTGGTCTTTTTAGTAGCTATATCTAAAAATAAATCGATCTGAACCATATACAACATGGATGTCGAAAAGCCTAACATAAGTCAATGTGTCAAATTTCAATTAAATCGGATTATAAATTCGCCTTTTTTTGGGCCAAGACTTTAAATCGAGATAGATATCGGTCTATATGGCAGCTATATGCAAATCTTGATGAAATTGCAGAAATATGTGGAGGGGCTTAACTTAACTATATGTCCCAAATTTCGGCAACATCGGACAATAGATGCGCCTTTTATGGACCCAAAACATTAAATCGAGAGATCGGTCTATATGGCAGATATATCTAAGTCTGGACCGATCTGAGTGAAATTGAAGAGGGAAGTCAAGGGGCCTAACACAACTCACTGTCCCAAATTGCGGCGACATCGGACAATAAATGCGTTTTTTATGGCCCCAAAACCTAAAACCGAGTGATCGGTCTATATGGCAGCTATATCCCAACCTGGACCGATCTGGTCCAAATTGAAGACAAATGTTGAAGGGCCTAACACAACTCACTGTCCCAAATTTCAGCAAAATCGGATAATAAATGTGGCTTTTATTGGCCTAAGGCCCTAAATCGGCGGATCGGTCTATATGGGGGCTATATCAAGATATAGTCCGATATAGCCCATCTTCGTACTTAACCTGCTTATGGACAAGAACAAAAGAATCTGTGCAAAGTTTCAGCCCAATATCTCTATTTTTAAAGACTGTAGCGTGATTTAAACAGACAGACGGACAGATGGACGGACATGTCTAGATCGTCTTAGATTTTTACGCTGATCAAGAATATATATACTTTATAGGGTCGGAAATGGATATTTCGATGTGTTGCAAACAGAATGACAAAATGAATATACTCCCATCCTTCGGTGGTGGGTATAATAGAAAGATAAATTGAATTATCGCAATAATTAACGTTCGTCTTAGCCAAACTTGTCACGGAGATTTTATCAATGCTCACCACAAGGATATTTCCTTCGTTCTTTTCCTCCCTGTGAAAAACCTCCTATTTTTCCGCGACCACACCTTGGCTATGCTTGCCATGCTTTCCGTCGCGAATTTGCTGCCCCATCTTTTGATGAAGACCGTCGCCTTTTTGGGCTGAAGGATGTCCATCTTTCTCACCAGATCGAGCTTTATGCCCTCCAAAGGAATGTGGATACTTTCGACGAGCTTTTTGACGGTACCAATACATACTGCTGATGCAAAGCGCAGCATTAAGATGTCCCCTCTATACTCGCAGCTTATGATTTGTATGGGTGCAGCCTTTTAAGAGTTCCACACATGTTCGAAAATCTGCTCGTTTACCAGAAGCTTCACTTAAGATCGATGATCTTCTGGAATCCTACCGGATGCACTGCCTATGCACTGCCTATACGCCTTGCCACTCTGGCGTAAGAGGGCGGCTCCTTACCTTTTTCAGCAGCTGTCTTTCCCTTTCATGATGGCTGTGGCGTCCTTTTGGAAGACTCAGGGGCCGTGCGCGCTTCCTTCGTTACCGTTCCGACTGTCTGGAGTCCTCATTACGGGAGGGCTGGTTTAGTCTTCTCAGACTAAACGCACCACGTTTCCTCAATAAGACGATTTCGATATCTGAGAAGGTCAAATACTTAGGTGTGATCTTGGACAGGAAACTGAATTGGAAGTGTCACATTCAGGAGCGGACTGAGAAGGCTCACATATGTTGGGCACTATGTAGACGGGCCGTAGGCTGGAAATGGGGCATGAATCCGAAGATAGTCCACTGGCTCTGCAGGAGCGTGATTAGATCAATACTTAATCATGCCCCAGTAGTTTGGTGGACTGCTATGGAGAAAACGTGAAACATAAGGACCATACAACAGGTGCAGAGAACATGTTGTTTTGGCATAGGCGGAGCGATGAGGACCACGCGCACTAGGGCACTGGAGACTATTCTAGATATCCGACCCATTGACATACAAATTAAGTGTGAGACAGCTACTGCGGCTATGAGACTTAAGGCGATGGGAGAATGGATTGAGGATGGGAGCAGCTCATACCATAGCGGTATAATCGAGGCGATTATAGGAAACCTGGAATGAAGGGAAGAGGTTTCCGACCGGATACCTGAGATGAACCTTGACGTTGAGTGCGAGGCACTGCTGCCAGCGCCACAGTCTTGGATTGACGGAACCCTAGTATTGCCTTCTGGAAGATCATGTAACACGGATGGATCAAAGCAAGAGGACAGAGTGGGCCTTGGGGTTTACATTGAGAATCCAGGGACTGAGATCTGTTTTAGACTGCCTGACAACAATACGGTCTTGCAGGCGGATATCCGGGCGATCACGTAATGCGGGAAGTAGTGTGGTGCTAACGCGAGGACATCGACGTGGCGGTGAAGGCCCGAGGACTGCCGTCTATAAACTTGGTTAATCCGAAGCCTTTCGGGTCCACGCAGTCCGAGTTAAGGGAGTGGGCGACGAATGCGCATGCAACATTGTGGAACAGCGAAACGGTCGGAAGGACGGCGGAAATCCTATGGGGTGATCCAGATCGTGAAAAGAAGAGGCTATTACTGAAAGGAAGCAAGAAGGAGGTCAGTAAAGCTACTTGTATCTTAACGGGACACAAAGAACTATGAGCTCACTTATGTAAAATCGGTGCGGCAAGTGATAGCATGTGTAGGGCATGCGGGGAAGATGATGAGATGTTGGAGCATTTCCTTTGTCATTGAACGGCTTTCGCGTCCAACAGATACCGGTATTGAGGTGGAGTAGCCCGGAATTCCTAACTTAAAATTTTCTTTTTATACACTCCACCGTAGGGTGGGGGTATACTAATTTCGTCATTCTGTTTGTAACTACTCGAAATATTCGTCTGTGACCCTATAAAGTATATATATTCTTGATCGTCGCGACATTTTATTTCGATCTAGCCATGTCTGTTTTGCACAAATGCTTCTTATAAGTGTAGGTCGGTTGGTTTTGTAAATGGCTCATATCGGTCCATATTTTGATATAGCTGCCATATAAACCGATCTTGGGTCTTGACTTCTTGAGCCTCTAGAGGGCACGACGTGTTTTGTTATAATATCCAACAAATGTGGCAAGTATGGTTGAAATCGGTCCATAACCTGATATAGCTGCCATATAAACCGATCTTCTTCTTATGGTCCTATCCGGTCTATAGCCTGATACAGCTCCCATATAAATCGATCTCTCTATTTTACTTCTTGAGCCCCCAAAGGGCGCAATTCTTATTCGAATTGGCTGACATTTTACACAGATCTCCAACATATAATTTAATCAGTTCTATATATCTTCCAGCATTCTGCACTTTCCCGCGATTGCGCTGCCGGTGCATAGGTTGGTTTAGATTTAGGTGGCAGTCTGCCATCAGACTCTCTTAGACGTTATCGTCAATTGTGATACCACAGGAACTAGTTCCTACCGTTGTACCATCCAGATCGCTTTAAAAAGCCCAATAACTTGCGAATGTTCACATCCGCTAAATCACACAGGTTCTCAAAGAAATGAGAACCTAAAGTGGAACTCCTTCTGACTGCTAGTGTGAGACTAACACTGTTTCAGCCAATGACAGCAGGGCGGTTTTTGCATACTCCTCAGTCTCCTTAGTCGCGTTCCGGACCGCTTTGTCGGTATTCTTGAAAGCTTAGCAAAGCTCTTGCTTGCGTCACCCCGCAGTCCTCATCTCTCAATTTGGTTGCGATGACTGATTCATTGACACTGTCGCTGTCTAAATCTGAACCGGAAACACCACCTTTACTTAAAGGCTGGGGACGAACTGCGCATCCCTCTGGTTTATCTGCCTTTTCCCTATTTGTTAGTCTGACGACTGGTTATGCGCTTCAAGCATTACTCCCGGCTACATCTGCCAAAGCACCCACATCTATAGGAGGATGAACGACATGCCACGGTTTGATGCCCCACCGCTGCTTTTGGGTCTTTGGAATCCATTTTGAGTCTACTTCTGAAAGTAGACTCAAAATGGATTGGAATTCGAATTTTTGCGTAACTGATAGTACCTTTTCCGAAATACACACATTTTTCTTTGAGGAGCAAAATGAAAACACGTTCGCTCCACCAACTGTTTCTTTCTGAATGTTCTCGACTTATTGTAGCTGCATTCCATAACATTGTAAAGGGTGATTTTTTTGAGGTTAGGATTTTCATGCATTAGTATTTGACAGATCACGTGGGATTTCAGACATGGTGTCAAAGAGAAAGATGCTCAGTATGCTTTGACATTTCATCATGAATAGACTTACTAACGAGCAACGCTTGCAAATCATTGAATTTTATTACCAAAATCAGTGTTCGGTTCGAAATGTGTTCATTCACCGTTCAGCGATGAGGCTCATTTTACGAGTATAACTTCATAAGGTCAGTGATCCTCATGATCCTTCGCAGACTCTGTGATTTATTTTACGAAACGTAAAAGTTAATCGAGTTAATTTACTCAAGTTGCATCTGTAGAAATTATTCCGGGGTATTTTTTCGGAGATAAAAGATAAATTTGATTTGGTAAGTAGACAGTTAGATTTGCTGTCTTGATACCCTTCCATTGCTATTATTGACAAGAGAGTTGATTGTGTATGCAAACACATTATTTGCTTGTTTCTTAATGCTAAATTATTTTTGTGAGATAAGTATCAGTGTCATTCACACCTATTGCTATTATTGACGAACGTTAATTATTGCGATAATTCAATTTATCTTTCTATTATACCCACCACCGAAGGATGGGAGTATATTCATTTTGTCATTCTGTTTGCAACACATCGAAATATCCATTTCCGACCCTATAAAGTATATATATTCTTGATCAGCGTAAAAATCTAAGACGATCTAGACATGTCCGTCCATCTGTCCGTCTGTCTGTTTAAATCACGCTACAGTCTTTAAAAATAGAGATATTGGGCTGAAACTTTGCACAGATTCTTTTGTTCTTGTCCATAAGCAGGTTAAGTACGAAGATGGGCTATATCGGACTATATCTTGATATAGCCCCCATATAGACCGATCCGCCGATTTAGGGCCTTAGGCCAATAAAAGCCACATTTATTATCCGATTTTGCTGAAATTTGGGACAGTGAGTTGTGTTAGGCCCTTCAACATTTGTCTTCAATTTGGACCAGATCGGTCCAGGTTGGGATATAGCTGCCATATAGACCGATCACTCGGTTTTAGGTTTTGGGGCCATAAAAAACGCATTTATTGTCCGATGTCGCCGCAATTTGGGACAGTGAGTTGTGTTAGGCCCCTTGACTTTCCTCTTCAATTTCACTCAGATCGGTCCAGACTTAGATATATCTGCCATATAGACCGATCTCTCGATTTAATGTTTTGGGTCCATAAAAGGCGCATCTATTGTCCGATGTTGCCGAAATTTGGGACATATAGTTAAGTTAAGCCCCTCCACATATTTCTGCAATTTCATCAAGATTTGCATATAGCTGCCATATAGACCGATATCTATCTCGATTTAAAGTCTTGGCCCAAAAAAAGGCGAATTTATAATCCGATTTAATTGAAATTTGACACATTGACTTATGTTAGGCTTTTCGACATCCATGTTGTATATGGTTCAGATCGATTTATTTTTAGATATAGCTACTAAAAAGACCAATATTTTGTTAAACGCAATTGAACAATGACTTGTACTTATTAGTTTTTCGTCCAAATCGGATCATATTTCGATATAACTGTTATGGGACATAAGGTATACAAATTTCACCGGATTTTGATGAAAGGTGGTTCACATATATACCCGAGGTGGAGGGTATCCATAGTTCGGCCCGGTCGAACTTAACGCCTTTTTACTTGTTTTTGTTCTATTTTCACTATAATGTTCTAAAGGCCTTTAGAAAGATATTTGCAAACAAAGAAGATATAAAATGTATATCATTTTAATTGTGGCACTTTCAATATTTCACTGTATTGTTAGCTTTTTTAATTCGTGCGACTGGAGTGATCCCCTGCGATTTGGTTATTTGCTTTAGGTAACAGAACGGAGATAAATCAATGTCAGTCAAGCAATGCTATCACCATTACCACCTCTTACTTCCTCATAAGCGAATTGTGATTAATCACTTTTGTCATAACTGTTGAAATATTGCTGGCGAATTTTAAATTAACGGTGTATTTTTTTGGATTTCTGTATCAGGACACAATATAGGTAAAATCGGTAAAAGGAAATATTCCAAGAATGTTTCTCAAATTAAGTTCTCAATATTAATTTAGTATTACTATGCATTTAATTTTTGCACATACATCTTCTCTTATATATAATAAGTAAGAGAGTGTAAAGTTCGGCCGGGCCGAATTTTATATACCCTCCATCATGGATAGCATTTGTCGAGTTCTATGCGCGGTATCTCTTTTTAGGCAAACAAAGAATATTGAAAAGGAACAGTTATGCTATTGGAGCTATATCAAGTAATAGTCCGATTCGGAAAATAAATGAATGCTGAACATTGGAGAAGTCATTGTGTAATATTTCAGTTCATTCGGATAAGGATTGCGCCTTGTAGACGCTCAAGAAGCAAAATCGGAAGACCGGTTTATATGGGAGCTGTATCAAGCTGCCAAATCGGATGAGAATTAGAGGCTCAAGAAGTCAAGATCACAGATCGATTTATATGACGCTATATCAGGTTATGTACCGATTTGCGCCATACTTAGCATAGTTATCGAAAGTCATAACAAAACACCTCATGCAAAATTTCAGTCAAATTGGATGAGAATTGTGCGCCCTATTGGCTCAAGAAGTCAAGATCCAAGATCGGTTTATATGACAGCTATACCAGATTATGAACCGATTTGAATCATATTTAACACAGTTGTTGGAAGTGATACCAAAACACCATGTGCAAAATTTCAGTTAAATCGGACGAGAATTGCGCCCTCTAGAGGCTCAAGAAATGAAGACCAAAGATCGGTTTATATGGCAGTTATATCAAAACATATACCGATTTGAACCATACATAGCACAGTTGTTGGAAGTGATACCAAAACACCACGTGCAAAATTTCAGTCAAATCGGACTAGAATTGCGCCCTCTAGAGAAGTCAAGACCCAAGATCGGTTTATATGGCAACTATTTCAAAACATGGACCGATTTGGCCCATTTACAATCCTAACCGACCTACTCTAATAAAAATTATTTGTGCAAAAGCGTCTAGCTATACTCTTTCGAAAGTTAGCGTGCTTTCGACAGAGGGTAGGATGGACGGACAGACGGACGGACATGGCTAGATTGACTTAAAATGACATGACGATCAAGAATATATATACTTTATAAGGTCTCAGACGCATATTTCGAGGTGTTACAAACAGAATGACGAAATTAGTATACCCCCATCCCATGCTGGAGGGTATAAAAATCAATTTGTGTTTTTTTGTTTTTCGGTTTGTTTGTTTGTTCCGTATAGACTCAAAAACGGCTGAACCGATTACCTTGAAATTTTCAGATTTCACAGATTGTGTTGGTTGGTCTGGAAGGAAACATAGGCTATATAATTTTATGATATCGGGAGGGGGCGGACCCTCCCCCTTACCCCAAAAGTACTACCAAAAAATAAAAATTGACCCATCGGGATACTATGGGATTCAAATGAAAGGTATTCAAGTGTAGAGTACGAATTTCGTAATAAAAGTAGGGTCCAAGTACCTGGGGAGCCGCCCCAACCCCAAAACAACCTAAGATAGTTTTTTTGGATGAAATGAAAGGTATTCGGGAGTCGATTACGAATATTGTGAGGAAGTAGGAATATGCTTTATAATTCATTGATAACGGAAGTGGCGGACCCTCCCAAAAACACCACCCAAAATCAAAAGGGGGCCGATAAGGACAATATGGGGATCAAATGAAAAGTATGCGGTACAGCGAATCTGGCATACAAATTCATGTCGAAGTATAGGGGATCACCCCACCCCCCAAAAACCACGAATATGGTCACATTAGCCAATGACGGCTATATGAGACTCAGTTTGTTTGTTCCGTATAGATACAAAAACGGCAGAACCGATTTTCTAGAAATTTTGGCATTATGTGTAGGTTGGTCTGGAAGGCAACATAGGCTATGTAAATTTTCAATATCGGAAGGGGGATGGACCCTCCCCCTTATATCAAAAACACAACCCAAAATCAAAAGTGGATTGATCGGGACAATATAGGTATCAAATAGAAGGTATTGGAGAAGAGAATACGAATATGGTATTAGAATTTGAGTCCAGATACCCATCGGGCCACCCCAACCCCAAAACTCCCCCCCAACAGACATATTGGACGTTCAAATGAAAGGTATTCGGGAGTAGATTTCGAATCTGGCATACAAAATCTGATCCCAGTATAGGGGGTTACCCCACCTCCAAAAACGCCCCAAATGGGCATAAGACCTATTATGACTATATGGGACTAGGCCGAATCGATTTTCCTAAAATGTTCATAGATTGTGTAAGTTTGTCTAGAAGGAAACATAGTCTATATAATTTTTAAATATCGGGTGGGGGCGGACCCCAAAAACGCCACCTATAACCAAAAGTGGTCCGATGGGCACAATAAGGGCATCAAATGAAAGGTATTGGAGACTAGAAAACGAATATCATATACAAATTTGGGTCCAAGTACCCAGCGGTCCGCCCCAACCCCAAATCACCTCTAAACAGATATATTTGATGTTCATTTCAATATGGGACTCAACTGAAAAGTATTTCGCAGTAGATTATAAATATGGCATACAAAATTAGGTCCATGTAATGGGAGGTCGCCCCACCCCTAATACCCCCAAATGAACGTATTAGCCAACCTTGGCTATATGGGACTCAAATGAAAGGTATTTCGGAGTATATTATGCATATGACATTAAAATTTGCGCTCAAGTCAAGGTGGCGCTTTTCCTCCTTAAAATGCGCCAAATAGGTTAATAGACTAAAAAGCACTTCTCATTGCCCTAACCAGATCTCGGAGAGTGCTAATGCGATTCGTTCGAAATTTTTTGCACTCTTACAGTCGCCAAAAACAAAACATGACCAATCACGACAATTTAGAGCTCAATCGAAAGGTACTTGAGAGAAAAAGCGAATTTGATATACATTTGAAGAGCCATGTTGTTGAGGAGCCGCCTCATCCCAAAATACCTCCCCATTATGTGAAAGCTATTTGAGGTGGAAATTGACAAAGGGACAAAGACCCTGGGGTCCACCCCACCCGAAAACTTCCAATATGGGACTCACATAAAATGTAATTTACTTAATGCTGGGTCGCCAGTATTAAGAGGGGATAACCACCGCTTTACATTATGTCCGATGTTTTCGCCAGGAGTCGAACGCAGGCATTCAGCTTCATAGGCGGACTTAGGCTGCAATGGCAGGAATTCGATATCCACATTCAGGACGAAGTGTCCCCACCTTAAAAAGGTATTAGAGAGTTAAAGAAGGCGCAGCGGAGCGGGCCCTGTTCGGCTAGTATGTACATAAATCACAAAAGTTCAGACCTTTATACAGTGTGACTTAATACAATGGACCAAATTAATTGAACTTTGGTCCTTAACATACAAATATAGAAAAAGCCCTTGCTTACAACAGCAGAAAATGTTTGATGATGCAATTTGCTCCAATGCGAAAAGATTTTTGCTATATCACCAATTTGTAAAAATATTGAAAATTATTTTTGCATAACGATTTATTGACAATAATTTGTTTACATCTCTTCAAAGGGTGACAATGACTGGTTGGTTTGATACTGGCATTAATTAAAATTCCGCCAACTTCTACTTGTGGTTTAAGTAACCGGGGAAATTTCTTATGGAAAGAAGAATTAAGAAACAGCCAGTGTTTTTGTTGTCTGATGATATTGTGCCACTCAAATTGTTAAATGCTGCGAAAACAAAGAAAAGAACATTTATTTGCATGGCCACCGGGCATGACAATCTCTTTTTGGTTAGGTTTTTGTGAATTCCCCAATCATAAAAAATCCCCTGAGGTTTTGTTTGCACATAGAATTTATATAAAACCATTAAGCTGTTGGAACAAATACATGACAACATTTTTTGGGAGACAAAGTGAGATATGAAGAGAGCTTAGACAGAATAACGAATGATGCTTTAATGATATATCGAAATTTCTTCTCAATAATACGTACATCTGAGGGAGATGGCAGATCACTGAAGCGGTGACTACTGTATTCTCTAGAGCCCTCGCAATCGATATATGTCTAAGGCTTTCAGAGGTTATGAAATCGTGTCGTCGGTCAATGATTAAGCAAAGTAAGTCCGACCACAATAATATGGCGGCTAGCCAGTTGGTGTAATAGAGATGTCTCATTGGTTTTTGCCTAGGGGAGAATGCAATAAAGCATGTGGCCTATTAAAGTCACATAGTACTGAGCGATTATGGCCAGAAAACAGGCTCCTAATGTTAGGCCTGTAATCTTGATGGCAACTGCTAACGTAGCATATCTCTATTTGGGTAGTGTTGGACCTGACCGTTATGCCCATACATGCTATGTGGGGATCACAAACTCCAGGTGCTGCCGAGATTGATCTACACTGCACGAAATCGTGTCTGAAGAAAGCCAAACCCCGACTCCATTCCGTGTGCGATGCGTACTTAGCATGTTTAAATCATGACAATTGTGAAAGATGAAAGAGTCGATCTCTAGCACTTCCAGCACTCTAAGACATATACTTCAGGAAGCTCTACGCGCTGGGTATACATCCGTGCAAGACAGAAGTAGTTCTTTTCAGCAGGAGATACAAGTTGCCTAACCTGTCTCCTTAAGTGGAGAGAATGTCCCATTTACAGAAAGCCCAAAATACATTGGTGTTTTGCTGGACATGAAATTACACTTCAAATCCAACATTTTGGAAAGGGCAAGAAAGTCCACTCTTGCCCTATACACCTGCAGGAGAGCCATTGGCAAAAGTTGGGGGTTTAGACCGCGTGTCATGCATTGGGTATATACTGAAGTTGTTAGACCTATATTGTTATATGCTGTTGTGGTCTGGTGGACGGCGCTCCAAAAATCCACCAACTGCTCAATACTTAACCGAATCCAAAGGATGGCTTCTTTGTGCATCACAGCTGCACTGAGGACGACACCATCTGATGCACTGAATTTAATGCTACATCGTATACCTCTGGACATTGTGGCTTTCTTATTGGTCATGTGGCGGCTACGGACACTATGTTATCCTTGATACAATATCCGATGTTCCAGGAAGTGTGGATTACACCCTACCTGAGCCGCTTTTTGATAAAAAAGTACTGTTCCACTATTCCCGATAGAACCGATTGGAACTACTACAACTCTGGTAATAGAAGTTACATAGATTTCTAACGGACGGTTCCAAACTAAACGACCAGGTGGGCTTTGGGGTGTACTCTTAAGATCTAAAACTGGTCATATACCACAGAGATATCCCAGGGAATTGTAAAGCGGATGAGCTTTCGAGACTGGGAACTACCTTACACATTCCAGGGACCCTGGAATCTGTGGGTATGGCTCTAGCGACATGTAAGCTAAGTTTTCAGGACAACGAATGATAGATGGATATGTGGCCTAATTTAGACATGAAGAGGTCTACTACTTTGATGTCATTGGCTAGAAAAGACGACTCCGTCATTGTGTCTGTCATGGCAGGTCACTGTCTAATCGGAAAACATGCTGACAGACTGAAGGTTGCCAGCAACGACTTTTGCAGAAGCTATAGAACACCTTCTGTGTGTGTGTCCAGCACTAGCAGTTAGAAGGAGTTCCACTTTGGGTTCTCATTTTTTTGAGAACCTGTCTGATTTAGCGGATGTGAACATTCGCAAGATATTGGGCTTTTTAAAGCAATCTGAATGATCGCTTCAAAGCCCTTCCTTCTTCCTTCTGTTCCTGTGGTATCACAATTGACGAAAACGTCTAAGTGAGTCTGATGGCAGACTGCCACTTAAACCTTACCTAAGTGTCAATCACATTGTTTGTTGGAACGCTGCTACCATAAAATGGTTCCGATTCATAAAATGTTCTATCTAATCAATCTTGTCTCGAAGACCATTGCACTTAAATCGCGAAAACGATGCATTCCCGAGCTTTGGGACGACAAAAATTTCGAGTGGGGTGCTGCTGATGCGTATATTGACACAAGGGAGAAGTCGAAGGAGACGCATAGTCCGACAGCGAAGATCATCGGACTATGCGATCCAGGCACAGATCAGAAGCGTACGGAGCAGGCACTCTGAGATTAACCTCTCCGATGACGAAAAAGGACAAACTATGTACACTGACACCTGGTCAATCTGGTACATAGAACCGGCTGACGTGGGATTGTAGGTGTTTAAATACCAAAGTCAATTCAGATACAAATTGATGATTTTGGGGGCTCAAGAACTCAAATCGGAAAATAGGTTTATATGGAAGATTGATGAATCCAATGAATAGCTCCATTAATTTGAACGCAATCGTGATGTTGAAAGAAGGACGGACATACATAATTTGGTAATGTTGAGACGACAAAAAACATTTACAAAATAAAAATAGAGAAAAAGAATGAGATGGAAAGAAGAAAATAACGGCGCACAGAAATCGGAAGGAAGTTCTAACTGTTATCAAAATGTGTCTTCTTCTATTCAGCTTGCTTCTTTTCTGTAATTTTCTGACTATAAATACACGAATACACAAACAATAGAGTTTCGCATACTGAAACTGCAATTGGTCGAGATTTTCTTTGTCCAAAACAAACCAGTTTTTATGCTCACATGATACCACTTCTGGGATATGCTAGAAGTTGTGGTTAGTATTCAGTAAAGCATTCGCATGCGGACATATTTCCATTCAGTTAATATCTTCCGCCAATGAACGATAATGGCCTTGACCATGAAATGCCAATGGATCACCTAATTTTTTGTCTCTTGTTACTAGCAGTTGCATTGCCTGGGGCACAGCTAATCCAACAGACAGTAAGTCTACAGTTATTTGCAGCAGCTTATGCGCACTACTTTTACTTTTTGTTGATTGGATTTAGACAGGTTTTTGATGTGCAAGCTTGCCTGTACAAGCCAATTCACTACGCCGTACGAATAACATTTTCAATTAACAATTTTAGTTCTATGTTAAAGTCAATAACCACTTGTTAAATTGATGGAATACTTACTCAAGCAAGTGTTTAATATGTGCGAACATAGTTACACCATACGAAAATATTTTTGATTACTTCCCCATGCGTCACATAATCAATGTACAGTGATACAACATTCTTTACAAGGCCTAATAACTTAAGTGTTCCAGAGAGTTTTCAACAAGAAAAATTGTTTTTGTCACGTTCTTTGGGAAATATATTTATATCACTATCACAAATAAGTGAGTTAAATCAAAAGATGCAGTACTTTCTTAGGGATGCAGTTGAAGATGAACTGTTCTGCCATCTCGTTGGGAGATCTGCTGCAGTTGAGGGCGGTTTTTGAATTCAGAAATACGGTCGCTAGGGATTTAATGGCTGTCTGAGAAGATATTTATTCCAGTCGTCGTTTTGACATTATATCTAAGCCACTCCCCCACTTCTTTAATTGCAAGGATTTTCGTTTGATACACATTACAGTGGTCGGGTTACCTTCTGTATATGATCAGTCCTAGTACTTCACAGTACACACCAAAACCCACCCGGTTGTCAAGTTTGGATACTGTGTTATCCTTGATACAATATCCGATATTCCAAGCAGTGTGGATTACACCCTACCTGAGCCCCTTTTTGGTAAAAATTACTGTACCAATATTCCTGATAGAACCGATTGGAACTACGATATCCCTGGTAACAGAAGTTACATAGACTTCTATACGGATGGTTCCAAACTAAACGACCAGGTGGGCACTGAACTATACTCGAAATATCAAGAACTGGTCATATCGAAGAAGTTACCCGACCACTGCAGTGTGTATCAAGCAGAGATCCTTGCAATTAAGGAAGTGGTGTATTGGCTAAGATATAATGTCATTACGATAATTGGCATAAATATCTTCTTAGACAGCCTGGCAACCATTAAATCAATGGAGAACGTATTTCTGAACACAAAAACCGCCCTCGACTGCCGCAGATTTCTCAACGAGATGGCTGAACAGTTCAAAATTTACCTCTTCTGGCTGCTGGGCCACAGAGATATCCCAGGGAATTGTAAAGCGGGTGAGCTTGCGAGACTAGGAACTACCCTACACATTACAGAGACACTGGAATCTGTGGGTATGCCTCTAGCGACATGAACCTAAGTTTTCAGGATGTGGCCTAATCTAGACTTGAAGATGTCTACTGCTTTGCTGTCATTGGCTAAAATAGACGTCTCAATCATAGTGCCTGTCATGACAGGTCACTGTCTAATCGGAAAAAATACTGACAGACTGAAGGTTACCAGCAACGACTTTTGCAGAATCTGTGGGGACATCGAAGAAGAAGAGACTATAGAACACCTTCTGTGTGTGTGTCTAACACTAGCAGTTAGAAGGAGTTCCACTTTAGGTTCTCATTTCTTTAAGAACCTGTCTGATTTAGCGGATGTGAACATTCGCAAGTTATTGGGCTTTTTAAAGCGAAAATGTCTAAGCGTGCCTGATGGCAGACTGACACTTAAACCTAACCCAACCTATAAAAGCCTATGTTACTTTTATTGCCAGGGATATTGTAGTTACAATCGGTTCTATTAGGAATAATGGTACAGTACTTTTTATCAAAAAGCGGCTCCGGCAATGTGTAACCTACACTGCTTGGAACATCAAGCATTGTATCAACGATAACAGAGTGCAGAGTGCATAGGGTAAGAGTTGCTTTACTTTCCCTTTGCAATATGTTTGATTTGAAGTTCAATTCCCTGTCCAACAAAACGCCCAGGTATTTTACGCTGTCAGTATATGTCTCCCAAGGAGACAGCTGTCAGTGTGTGTAACTATTATCTCCTGCCGAAAATAATAATATCGGTACACATTCTGCACTACTATCCCTTCAAGACCAGAAAAGGAAATGGAAACTGCGGTGGACGTAGACATAATGGTCGGCATGTCCTAGTGCCAAGCCATGGGGCAAACAGCGACCACCATGGTGGACCCCAGAAATGGTTGGTCTAACGAAGGACTGCGGAAAACTCTTCAGCAGGGCGAAAGCCACAAGGGCACCACACGATTGCATGTCTACAAGGCAGAGCTTCAAAAATACAAGGGCGAGCTAAGAAGGCTCAGAACAAATTCAGGATGGAATTCTGCAGCTCCGTCAAGGATACATCTGAGGCCTCTAGGCTAAGGAAAATCCTATCCTCGAAACCTATTATGATGGGATACATTTTGAAGTCAGAGAATATATGGACAATGTCTAGTGAGAAAACACCAAAACTACTCGTTTACTCACATTTCCGGGGAAGCTCTCCATTGGTATGCATTCGTCGGAGGTTATTAGGGAATTAGTGTCTGAGTCGAAAATCCTTTGGGTGATAAAAAGTTTCGAATCCTTTAAGTCGCCAGGTCCTGATGAATTGAATTACAAGCTGTGTCTGATAGACTGAGACGAGAGGAGAGTCTCAGTGAGGAGTCAGGTGGCACTAGCTCTTAATTAAATACTGAGTGCCATTGATACTCGAGATTACAAGGCGAGTTATTGGCGCCTTCAAATAACCAATGGCCAACATCAGCGTCTGTTCACAGGTTAGGGGCGGCTGGAGGCGAGCGTCGAATCGTGGACCAAGCGGCTCACCACAACCAGGGATACATGTGCAATCCCACAAAACCCATGCGGTTGGGGCGCTGGGCCAGTAACCCGCCCGCGGTAAACTATGAGAACTACTATGAGAAACAATAGTAAAAACGGACCCTCCCAACGTTGACGACCCACGAAAAAAGACCATGATTTGCGGATCTGCACCTGGAATGTTCGCACTTTTTAAAGAGAAGGTGCAGTATACGCGCTGGCGGATGTATTAGAGAAGTACAAGACAGATATTACCGCCGTACAGGAAATGCGATAGACTGGGAATGGCGTCACTACAACACGAGACATGAATTTGGCAGTGGATTTGTGGTTAGTCAGAGACTGAAACACCTTGTCTCCAGCTTTACTCCGGTGGATGGGAGGCTAGCCACAATCTGCATAACATCTTCAACATCAGCCTTAATTGTCTCCATGCCCCGACGGAAGACAAAGGAGAGCTGACCAAGGATATTTTCTACGAGCGCCTAGAGAGAGAATATGACCGCTGCCTGATATTAAAATCGTTCTGGGAGATTTTAATGCGAAGATAGGGAAGAAACACATTTTTGGTCAAACAGTTGAAAGATTAGCCTCCACTAGATAACGTCTAGTAATGGGTTGAGGCTGATAGATTCCGCCGCGGCAAAAAACATGGTAGTTAGTAGCACCAGATTTCAATATAAAAATATTCACTAAGCCACATGGATGTCACCCGATCAAAACACGAGAAACCAAATTGATCACGTTGTGATAGATGGAAGGCATTCATCCAGCGTTTTAGATGTGCGATCGATCCGTGGTGCGAGTATAGATTCGGATCATTACCTTGATGCAGCAGAAGTTCGCACTCGTTTGAACATGGCGAGGAAAGTACGATCTGACACTACATATGAAGCTGGACATTGAAAAGCTGCAAACACAACAGATGACAGCGGCATGCTCCACTCGACTGACCCAACTGCTTGATGGAAGCACTCGTTGTTCCGATGACATAATGGCGCGAAATCCGTACTTGGCTATCGGAAGTCTCCTCCAAGAAACCCATGGTACGGCCAAGAGTGTCGAGATGCTGCTGGAGCCAAGAATGCGACATATAGAGCAACCCTGTAATCAGTAGCAACGCGCCAGATGAAGGAGAGTTATTGGGAGAAAAGGAAAGAGGAGAAACGTCTATTCCAAAGATAAAGAAAATGAAAAGACATGAGTGTGAGTGTGAGCGAATTGAGATGTATATGAGTCAGAATGAAGTCCGGAAATTCTACTAAAGAAATAAACATCAAACCGATGGCTTTGGTGCAGGCACATCCTCCTGCATACACAAAGAACTTGGTGTCAGAGATTTTAGAATGAGCGCAGAAGATCGAGGTGCTTGGAACACTATTCTACGTTCGGCTAGTGGAACAAATGTTCTGTCATAGCCAATTAAGAAAGTAAGTAAGTCTGATAGACTGGCTCCTTGGCTTAGGGAGATATACTCTGTTTGTAACAACATGTCGTATATGCCTGCGGGATAGAGGGATACAAAGGTCATTTTCATTCCAAAAGCAGGAAAATCTTACCACACGAAGCCAACGCAAGCCCACCGTAATGCATCTTTTATTAAGTGAGTTATTAATAAACTTTCTGACGGTAGTATTAAGGCGAAGAAACTCCAACTTCCTCATGATTTATATCGGTTTTACGTTATTGAAAGCACTTTCAATGTCAAGAAACGCTACCATTGTGTATGAAGGGCTGTTTTAGTGGCTTTGTCCTAGCTAAATACATGCCTTGTCCAAGACAGGCCCATAAAGGGCGCATTTGTTACTCGATCTTGCTTAAATATAGCACAGCGAGCATGGTTCAGAACTGTCTATATTTAGATATCGCTGCCATATAGACCGATCTCACCATTTAAAGTCTTATGCCCATATACGCCGCATTTGGCCTGGTTACTTCCCTGGCTGCCATATGTACCGATCTTTCGATTTAAATTGTTGGGCACATAAAAAGCGCATTTACTACCCGATTTCGATGAAACAAATAGGAACGTCTTTAAATATTTAATTTTATAAGGTAAAGATGTCAAGTTAAAAAAAAAAAAGAATTTTTCAAAAAATAATAATTGGACAGTCATGTATGAAGTAAAATAAGAATCACTTAGCGATCAAAACGGATGGACATGTCCGTTAGTAAATACGAAATTAAATTTGAAGAAATCATCTTTATTTTAAAGTTTTGCTCAAATCCTTCGAATAAGAAAAAATTTTGGGCCAACTTTTTTTTTCAGTGTATATACGAGGTGGTGGGCATACAAATTTCGACACGCCCGAACTTAATGCATTTTTACTTGCTTCATATTATTTTATAACCCAAAACTTTATTAATCATACGACCAGCACGTTCAATATCTCCTTTTTAACATTCAAAACTCAGTAATAATGCATATTTATACTTGACAGTCCTTATGTAACGACATCAATCAGGTATTTAAGATTGACACGCAATTTTTAAGAAAGTTTAGAACGTTTCAAAATATATCACGTTCAATTTAATGGAACAGCAACAAAACTCTCAATTATTTTACAATCAATAGTTGCACGTGTATAACAGCTATTCAAAATTTTAATAAAGCACAATGGGATAGTATTCGGAAATGAAAATACACGAAAACTAACATTCAACTGGCTTTCGCAAAACACTCAATTATTTTGCAATCAATAGCTGCACGTGTATGACTGCTATTCATAATATTCACGAAGCACAATGGGATAGTATTCGTATTAGGAAATGAAAATATACGAAATCTAATATTCAACTGGCTTTCTCAAAGTGCAATATGTTGGCGGAATTTTATACATTATAGTTTATAAATATTAAAAAATAATTTTTGAATATGAAAGTTCAAACTAAAAAATTTGAAACAAGTAAAAAGGTGTTAAATTCGGCCGGGCCAAACTTTGGATACCCACCATCTCGGGTATATATGTAAACCACCTTTCGTCAAAATCCGGTGAAAAATGCATACCTATGTCCCATAGCAGCTATATCGAAATATGTTCCGATTTGGACCAAATACTGGTCAAGTCATTGTTCAATTGTGTATAACAAAATATTGGTCTTTTTAGTAGCTATATCTAAAAATAAACCGATCTGAACCATATACGACACGGATGTCGAAAAGCCTAACAATATCGGATTAAAAATACGCCTTTTATGGGGCCAAGATTTTAAATCGAGTTATCGTTCTATATGGCAGCTATATCCTAATCTGGACCGATTTGGGCCAAGTTTCAGAAAAATGTCGAAGAGCCTAACACAACTCACTGTCCCAAGTTTCGGCGAAATCGGACAATAAATGCGTTTTTTATGGACCCAAAACTTTAAATCGAGAGATCGGTCTATATGGCACCAATATTCAAATCTGGACCGATCTGCGCCAAATTGAAGAAGGATTCCAAAGGGCCTAACGCAACTCACTGTCCAAAATTTCAGCGATATTGGATAATAAATGCGCCAATTATGGGCCCAAAACCTTAAATTGAGAGATCGGTTTAGCTGCCAGCTATATTCAGAACCGACCTGTGCCATATTGCAGAACTATATCGAGGGGCTTAACGCAACTCACTGTCCCAAATTTTGGCGACATCAGATAATATGCGCCAATTATGGGTCAAAAACCTTTAATCGAGAGATCGGTCTATATGGCAGCTAAATCCAAATCGGAACCAAAGAAGGATATCGAAGGGCATAACTTAATTCACGATCCCAAATTTTGGCAAATCGGACAATACATGAGCGTTTTATAGGCCTAAGACCCTAAATCGACGGATCGGTCTATATGGCAGCTATATCCAAATCTGGACCGATCTGAGCCAAATTGAAGAAGGATGTCGAAAGGCCTAACATAACTCTCTGACCCAAATTTCAGCAATACCGATAATACATGTGGCTTTTATGGGCCCAAGACCCTAAATCGGCGGATCAGTCTATATGACAGCTATATCCAAATCTGGACCGATCCGGGCCAAATTGAAGTAATATGTCGAAGTGCCTAACACAACTCACTGACCCAAATTTCAACAAAATCGGGTAATAAATGTGGCTTTTATGGGTCTAAGACCCTAAATCGGCGGATCAGTCTATATGGGGGCTATATCAAGATACAGTCCGATATAGCTCAACTTCGAACATAACCTGCTTATGAACAAAAAAGTAATCTGTGCAAAATTTCAGCTCAATTTATCTATTGTTAAGACTGAAGCGGGATTTCAACCTACAGCTAGATTGTCTTAGATTTTTACGAGGATCAAGAATAAATATACTTTATAGGCTCGGATATGGATATTTCGATGTGTTGCAAACGGAATGACAAAATGAATATACCCCCAACCTTCGGTGAAACCAACCACCATGGATTGTGCGTAAAATGGACACAAAATAAAATTAGTTAAAGGCAGAATATCACGTGCAAAATTTTAGCCAAATCGGACAAAAATTTTGGTTTCCAGGGGATCCAGACGTGAAATCGAGAGATCGGTTTATATGAAACCTATGTCAGGTTACAGACCCATACTTGAAACAGTTGTTGGAAGTCGTAGCAGAACACTACATGATAGTGAAAATATTAAACCAGCGACATATGGAAAAATAACATATATTATTAACAAGATCTTGAGCGCTAAAAAATCACCAGGATATGATCTAATAAACGCAAAATTTATAAAAAACAAACTATCTACGAAAGCCTTAAGAAAATTGTTGTATATTATTAATGCTTGTTTTCGATTACGACATGCTCCTCTAGAATGGAAAGTCGCTGAAATTTTAATAATTCCCAAACCAGGTAAACCACAACATGAAATAACATCGTATATACAAATATCAATCCTTCCACTTCTATCGAAAATATTTGAAAAAGTCTTGCTAAAAAAGCTGCAACCTATAATAAAAGCAAGACAGCTGATACCAAGTCACCAGAAAGAGCTATAGAAAACAAAGACGTTTGATCTGCTGTTTTTCTTGACGTAGGTCAAGCGTTTGATAAAGGGTTGCTGTTCAATTCTGACATGTTCTGACATTAAGGGTTGCTGTTCAAACTCTATAATGGTTTCTCTAGAGAATGTTACGAAATACTTCAATCATATCTTGACAATAGCTATTTTAGTGTCAACTTAGAAAACGAGTATTCAAATTTAGAACCAATAGAAGCCGGAATTCCACAAGGAAGTGTCCATGGTCCGGTATTGTATCTACTATATACTAGAGACATCCCTAATCCGCCTACTGCTAAAATAGCTATGTTTGTAGATGACACCGCTATTCTTACAACTGCCAAAACTGAAGCAGAAGCAACCAACAAGCTACAAATAGTGTTATCAGCAATCATAACTTGGTCTAACAGATGGCGCATGAAAATAAATAAATTCAGATACTTTTTACGAACAGAAACACGATACATACCCCTTTATACATAAATAGCACAATTGTGCCAGTTGCAAATACAGCGAAGTACCTTGGAAAATAAGGAAATAAAAATAAAATTCAGCCAAATCTACTAGATTCTCACAGACAACAGAGTTTCTAAAGAAAACAAATTACTTCTTTATAATCAAATCATAAAGCCAATATGGTGTTATGGCATACAACTTTGGGGCTGTGTAGCCAAAGACGAAATTAACCGAATTCAGAAAACTCAGAACCAAATACTACGCACCATAGTTAAGAAAAAATGGTACATAAAAAATAGTGATCTTCATAAAGATCTCAAAATGAAAACCATTGTTGAAGATAAATTATATACGCATGAAAACTCGGATCTGAAAAATACTTACAATAACTATTCTACCACAAGATGGCTGCAAAGGTCTGGATAATATAAGCACCCAAATTCGGTACTGACATTGATTGGTCTAATATATATGTCATTATTAAATTTTGTAGATCAAAATATTAGTCTTTTTGGCAGAAATATCCAATTATAAACCGATCTGAACCATATTAAGTTCGTATATCGTGAAGCTCAGAAAAACTCACTGTTTCAAAATTTCAGCGAAATCGGGTAATCAATAAAGCTTTTATGGGCTTCAGTCCTCTTATCGGCAGATTGGTCTATATGGCAGCTATATCTAAATACAGTCCGATCTGAACCATATTTAGGTCGGATGTTGGGAGGTCTTAACCTACTCACTGTTTCACATTTCAGGGAAATCGGGTAATAAATAAAGCTTTTATTGGCTTCAGACCCCTTATCGGCAGATCGGTCTATATGACAGCTATATCTAAATTTAGTCCGATCTGAAACATATTTAGGTCGGATGTTGGGAAAAAAAACTGATCACTATTCCAAATTTCAGCAAAATCGGCTAATAAATAAAGCTTTAATGGTCTTCAGACCTTTTATCGGGAGATCGGTCTATATGGCAGCTATATCTAAATATAGTCCGATCTGAACCATAGTTGGATCAGTTTCCGGGAAGCCTGAAACTACTCACTGTTTCAAATTTCAGCTAAATCAGATGAAAAATAAAGTTTATATGGGCATTAGATCCTTTATCGGAAAATCGCTCTATATAGCAGCTATATCCAAATATGGTCCGATTTGGCCAGTTCAAGAACTTAACCAGCGTGCATCAAAAAGACGTATATGTGCCAAATTTTAGCTCAATATCACAATTTTTGAAGGCTTTAAAGTGATTACAACAGACGGACGGACATCGTTAAATCGTCTTAGAATTTAATGACGATCTGAAATATATTTACTTTGTAGGATCGGAAATTGATATTTCGATGTGTTGCAAACAGAATGACTAAATGAATATACCCCCTATCCTACGGTGGTGGGTATAAGAAAAGAACACTACATTCAAAATTTTAACTAAATCGGTCAAAAATTGCGGCTTTCAGGGGCTCAAGATGTCAAATCGGGTGATGGGGTTATATGGGAGCTATATCTAAATCTTAACCGATATGGCCCATCTGCAATCCCCAAGAACCTAGATCAATAAGGCGTATCCGTGCGGCTAGCTTTATGCGTTCGACCGCTATCGTGATTTCTACAGACAGACGGAGGGACGGAAGAAGATCGACTCAAAACGTCCAGACGATCAAGAATTTACTTACTTTATATCCCCTATAGTATGATGTTTGGATCGACAGGCTTGAACCTCATAGACAGAAACATGCAAACTTCTTGATCGTTTCCTAAGCGGAAGATCGATTTATAAAGAGCTACAGTGGTGGAACAAAGCCACAAAGCTGACGCTAAACGCCTGGATTCGAATCCTGGCGAGAACGTCGGTTATTCCCTCCTAATGGTAGCGACATTTGTGTGGCACTATGCCATGTAAATGTCATTGAGTTTAACCTTGAATCGGACGGCACTCATTGATACGTGTGAAGTTTCCCCCAGTTATTTATTGGAGTGTTCGTGGGTTATACAGTTATACAGGTCCAGGTATACAGTTCAGATTTTTTTATACACCCATTGAATGTTGTTGACACTAAACTATGTAAATAAATTAAGGGAAAAAGTGATCAGCGTTTTTGGTTATTTCGTAGAAAATCTTTTGGATTCATTGCCCCGCAGGTGACAATTAGTGAGTAAGACTATAAATCTAGCACCACTTATTACATAACTCAATGGATGACAACAAACCCCTAATTTTCCAAATCATATAGGTATGCAAACATTTTATTTTTTTATCTTCGCTTTTTAAGTCTGGCTTTAATAACCAAGCGAATGTTTCACTCAAGGGAGTGATTGTTTTTAAATGAGTTTTGGTCTCAAACTTAACTCACAACGCGAAGATATGAATTGATTCAAAAGACCGGCTGTAACAAGCCAAAAGAAGTAAAAACATATTAAGTTCGAACGTTTCAATAACGGGCAATAAATCCGCTTTTTATGGAATTAAGACCGGAATCGGAATATCGGTTTATATATCATCTTTGTTTAAATACCGTCCTATCTTAACCGTATATGACAACGATGTCAAGGGACCTAATATAACCATAAATGGTGTAATAAATGCGGCTTTAATGGGCGCAGCTTTGTACATATATGGTCCGATCTGAACCATCTTCGGGACGGATGACGGACGGCCCAAAACAACTAACTGGGTCTAAGACCGTAATTCGGCAAATTGGTCTATATGGCAGCTATATGTAAATATAGCCTGATATGAACCATATTCAAAGCAGTTGCCGGGAGTCCTAATCAGGCTGCGGGGTCGGAGTCGTGCAATTTCGCCCGGTGTCGAAAAAATTATCTTGACTCCAGACAAAGAAGTAAAAATTTTTTCAACAAAAAAAATTAAATTCTTAAAAGTTTTTAAATAAAAAATAAAATGTTGGTATTATTATACAAGACTGTTGTATTCAACAGTCAATCTTGAGGTATTTTTGGTTTTTATTTAAATTATTTATCGCTATTTCGTATATGAATATAGTGTTTTGTTTCTCATTTGGATATATATTACCTTACAATACATTTGAAAAATAAATAAAAAAAACTAAAAGCGTGCTAAGTTCGGAATCTTATATGTGGGCCGAATCTAAGGTATATACCCTTCACCATGGATCGCATTTGTCAAGTTCTTTTCCCGGTGTCTCTTTTTATGAAAACTAAGGATAATGGATAAAAATTGCCATGCTATTGAAGCCATATCAGGTTATGGACCGATTCGGACTTTACTTGGTTTGGAAGTTGGGGACCATAGTCCTTGAGCAAAATTTCGGCAAAATCGGATAAGAATTTCGCCCTCATTAGGCTCAAAAAGTAATAATTTAAAAAATTTAAAGAACTTAAGTGCTCGGAGTCGACTCCAAAGTCGGAATCTGAGTCAAGCAATCTTCCCGGAGTCAGAGTTGAATCAAAATTGCTCGACTCCGCAGCCCTGGTTCTAACACAATTCACTGTTTTCAGCGAAATCAGATAATTTATGCGACTTTTTCAAGTTTTTTGTCTGTTAAGGCGAAGATCATTATTTTATAATTCTCATTTTATTTCTCTTTCGAGACGAGCTTTATATGATCGAAATACTTTGCAATCGAAATACTTTCGAATCTTACTGGAAATCTCATTGGATACTTTTAGGTGCAAAGGCTTCAAGGGTCGTACGTTAGTTTGTTGTACTTATACCGAATTAATTGGGAAAACGTTTCTCTGTTATAATTACCACGCTCGACACCCTGTCTACTAGCTGTTCTTTTCCCAATGCATGTTTTAGAGTGTGTATTGGCAGATTTGTTGTCTGCTCAACTGCACTACTTCCATAGCATACACATAATCGCTGCATCTTTCGGAAATTGTGTCAATGGCTTCGAATGTTAGACAACGACAGCGGCTCTCGGTGTTGCTCCCAGTGTCAAGTTTCGACTTTTATTGGCTTGAGACCCTAAAACGGAAAATCGGCCTATATGACAGCTATATTTAAATATATTATGATTTGGGTCGGATATCGGCAGTCTTTATACAAATCACTATTTCCAATTCCTGCGATATCGGATAATAAACGGTCTTTATAGCAGCTATATCGAAATATGGTCCGATGTGGACCATTTCCGGTTCAAATAACGTGGTCCTAGTCCAGCTCACTGTTATAAGTTCTACCAAAATCGCGTAATAAAGAGGCTTTTATTTTCTTAAGCCCTTAAATAGGCAGATCGGTCTGTATTACAGATATATCACAGATGACAGGAGACTTAAAGCAACTCACTGTTTCGAATTTCAGCGAAATTGGGTCATAATTGCGGCTTTTATAGGCTTAAACCCCTACAACAGCAGATTGGTCTATAATGTAGATGTATCAAAATATGGTCCTATTTGGACCATATTTAATAGATCAATAAATTCACTGATCTCAATTTCAACGAAATCGGTTAATAAATGCTGCAGTTATGGTTAAGACCCTAATCGGCATATTCAGATCGGATGACGGAAGGCTTATAACAACTCATTGTTTCTGATTTTAGCGAAATTGGGTTTCGTGATTGCAACAGACGGACGGACAGACACATGGACTTCGTTAAATCATCTTTTAACAAGGATCAAGAATATATATATATATATATATATATATATATATATATATATATATATATATATATATACTTTGTAGGGTCGGAAATAGATGTTTTGACGAACGGAATGACAAAATGGATACACCCCTATCCTAGTAAAAAAAATTAATTTTGAAGTCCCCCTTCAACATATTGCTGTTTTCATATTAAGGTTTTAATATAAAAACGAGCGACATATTTCTTCCAAAATACATGTATATTTACGAGTATAAGTTCTTGTTAAACAAATAATGGATAAAATTGCAATTAGTTCCGTTATTTCAAAGTTGTAGGCTAAAATAAAGCAAAAACCTTCAAAATTAATTTTTTAGCAGAATGGATCTAAAAGAGTCCGAATTGATTTATCCTAAGTCTTTTTCAGAGTTCTTTGGTGATCTCTCCTATATTAAACCAGTAAGGAAGGGGAAAAGTTGGGCGTTGCCGATTGTATAATACCCTACACCTACCCTATAAGTACAATGTGGGAGCTATATCCAATTCTGAACCAATTTTGAAGAACCTCGGCGGACGTTTGCAGATGGGTTTTTAAACAATCCGCATCAAATTTTAAGCAAGTATGTGCAAACTGTAATCACTACGGTTAACAAATGATAACATTATTGCAAATTACTCAAAATCTGACGAACGTATATATGGGAGTTTCATCTAATTCTGAACCGATTTCGAGCAAACTTCTCAGATAATGTGGTAATCGTCAAGGAAAGCGTTGAAAAATTTGGGCAAGATTGGTCAAACAATGCTCTTGCAGTGGCTCTTGGAGTGAAAATCAGGCGATATACATATATGATAGCTATATCTAAATCTGGACCGATATCTATGAAATTGACAAGTGATATCGAGAGACGTATGAAAATCCTTCCTGCCAAATTTCGAGAGAATCGGTAAAAAAATGAGCACTTTATTGCAATATTTCTCAAAATCGGACGAACATATATATGGGAGCAATACCTAAATCTGAAACGATTTCGATCAAACTTCTCAGATACTGTGGCAGTCGTCGAAGAAAGCGTTTTGCAAAATTTTGATAAAATGGGTCAATAAATGCGCTTTCTATATCTTATCTGAACTCTCTGGACATTGTGGAATTCGTCAAGGAAACCATTGTATGAAGTTTTGGGAAGATTGGTCAATAAATGCGCTTGCAGTGGCTCGAGGAGTGAAAATCGGGTGATATTTATATATAAGAGCTATATCTAAATCTGAACCAATTTCCATGAATTTCACCAATAATGTCGAAAGTCATAAGAAAATCCTTCCTCCCAAATTTGGAGAGAATCCAAACTTTGTACACAAACTAACATGGACAGACAGACGAATAAGAAAGTGATTCTGAGTCTATCGGTATACTTATTAATGGGTTTATCTCTCTTTCTACTGGGTGTTACAAACAAATGCACTAAGTTATAATACCTTGTACCACAGTAGTGGTGTAATTGCAAATTTTGCCCATGAACATTCCACTAAGGAACAGGGGCAAACTTCTCACATATCAATGAGTGCAGTCCTATTCAAGTTGAAGCTCAATGATAAGAGACCTCCTTTTTATAGCCGAGTCCGAACGGCATGCCACAGTGCGACACCTCTTTGGAGAGTAGTTTTACATGGCATAGTACCTCACAAATACCTCACAAGCTATGCGATACCAAAGACCAGTAGACCTATAAGCATTGCGCCGTTTCCACGGTTTTGTGTTCAGATCAATACTTCGAAACACACGAAATGACTAGATTTGTTGACCCCCTATCCTGTGGTGACGAGAATAAAAAGGACATTTCGCCAGATAAAGAAATTAAACTATGGTACATAAAGCTCATTGAATATTTAAATTTTACGATGTGCATTAAATAAGAAACAAATATTGGTACACTAACTATCAATTTCATTGTTCATATCACTACAATGCAAATATATAAGGTACTTGCAAAGATTTACTAAAATCGCTATTAAGAATATATGTACATATGTATATACTTTACATCGAGGTGTTCCAAAAAAGCGATGATAGCGGAATGGGGTATACTTCTTTGCCTATCGGGGTATATCATGGGATAACATATAGTAATTACAACAAGTAAAAGCGTATTAAGTTCGACCGGGCCGAATCTTGGAAAGCTACCACCATGGATTCCGCTAAAATATGGGAGCTATATCTGCTTATAGACCGATTCGGACCGTAATTAGCATAGTTATTGAGAGTGATAATACAATAGAAATTTCAGCCAAATCGGATAAAAATGACGGCTTCCAGGAACTCAAGAAGTCACATCGGCAGATCGGTTTATATGGGAGCTGTATCAGGTTATAGACCGATTTAGACATTACTTCGCACAGTTTTTGGAAATCGGTCAAAAATTACGATTTCCAGGGACTCACGAAGTCAAATCGGGAGATTGGTTTATATGGGAGCTATATCAGGTTATGAACCGATTTGGACCATTCTTGGCACAGTTGTTGCAAGTCATAACAGAACACTATGTGCAAAATCGTACAAAAAATTGTGGCTTCCAGGAGCTCAAGAAGTCAAATCGGGAGATCGGTTTATATGGGAGCTATATCAGTTTAAAAACCAATTTGAACCGTACTTGGTACAGTTGTTGCAAGTCATAGCAGAATAGTATGTGCAAAATTTCAAAATCATACAAAATTACGATTTCCAGGGGTTGAAGAAGTCAAATCGGGAGAACGGTTTCTATGGGAGCTATATCCAAATCTGAACCAATATAGCCCATTTGCGATCCCCAATGACCTACATTTATATTAAGTATATGTGCAAAATTTCAAGCAGCTAGCTTTACGCGTTCGACCGCTATCGTGATATCGACAGACGGACGGACGGACATAGCTAGATCGAAACACATAGGCTTCCCGCGAAGTTTTTTCGAATGACAAGTAAATCAATTAATTTTTCTACATTAGTATAGTCTATATAGTTCCGTTCCTGGAAGCTGCAATTGTTACACGAAGTGTTTTTCTATGAATTCCAACATCCACGGAATAATGGTCCAAATTTATGACTTGCTATAGGTTATCGGTCTATAACCGCTCTACAGTAAAGTATACTTTTTCCTTTTAACATTTAGGCTGAATAGCATCCACATAGATCCATAAATAGTTATAACCTGCAAAATAATACAAATATAAACTTGTATTTATATTTGTATAATATATGCTTTTGGCGGAATCCATTGTATTGCGTTCTCAAGATTCGGTCCGATCTTATCGCGTTTTTTATTGCCACTTTTTATAGTTTGAAATTTGAAAATATGAGGCATTTTTGCATTTCACTGTACGTGTATGTTATTAATATATAGTGTAGTGATAAAACAATTAACGTCTAACTAAGTGTGCCAAGATTTGCTTTTTATTTAACGCGCATCGTAAATTTAAATATTCGATGAGCTTCATTGCAGTATCATTTAAGTTCTTAATGCGACTAAATTACCTTTTTATACCCACCACCGAAGGATGGGGCTATATTGATTTTGCAATTCCGTTTGCAACACATCGAAATATCCATTTCCGACCCTATAAAGTATATATATGCTTGATCAGCGTAAAAATCTAAGACGATCTAGCCATGTCCGTCCGTCTGTCTGTTGAAATCACGCTACAGTCTTCAAAAATAGAGATATTGAGCTGAACTTTGCACAGATTCTTTTTTTGTCCATAAGTAGGTTAAGTTCGAAGATGGGCTATATCGGACTATATCTTGATATAGCCCCCATATAGACCGATCAGCCGATTTAGGGTCTTAGACCCATAAAAGTCACATTTATTATCCGATTTCGCTGAAATTTGGGACACTAAGTTGTATTAGGCCCTTCAACATTCTTCTTCAATTTGGCCCAGATCGGTCCAGATTTGAATATAGCTGCCATATAGACCGATCCGCCGATTTAGGGTCTAAGGCCACTAAAACCCACATTTATTATCCGATTTCGGTCAAATTTGGGACAGTGAGTTATGTTAGGCCCTTGGACATCCGTCTTCAATTTGGCCAAAATCGGTCCAGATTTAAATATAGCTGCCATATAGACTGATCCGCCGATATGGAGTCTTAGGTCAATAAAAGTCAAATTTTTTATCCGATTTCGGTGAAATTTAGGACAGTGAGTTGTGTTAACCCCCTCGACATACTTCTGCAATATTGCACAGATCGGTCCAGATTTGGATATAGCTGCCATATAGACCGATTTCTCGATTTAAGGTTTTAGGCCCATAAAAGGCGCATTTATTGTCCGATGGCGCCGAAATTTGGGACAGTGAGTTGTATAAGGCACCTCGACATACTTCTGCAATATGGCTCAGATCGGTCTAGATTTGGATATAGCTGCCTTATAGACCGATCTCCCTCTTATTGCCCGATTTCGCCCAAATTTGGGACATTGAGTTAAGATAAGCCCTTCGATATTCTTCATCAATTTGGTTGAGATCGGTCCAAATTTGGATATAGTTGCCATATAGACCGATATCTCGATATTGCCGATATTAAAGTCTTGGCCCCATAAAAGGCGCATTTATAATCCGATTTCACTGAAATTTGACACAGTGACTTATGTAAGGCTTTACGACATCCGTGTCGTATATGGTTCAGATCGGTTTATTTTTAGATTTAGCTACTAAAAAGACCAATATTTTGTTATACACAATTGAACAATGGCTTGTACTTATAAGCATTTGGTCCAAGTCGGAACATATTTCGATATAGCTACTATGGGGCATAAGGTATGCATTTTTCACCGGATTGGTGCGTGGTGCGTATCCAAAGTTCGGTCCGGCTGAACTAAATGCCTTTTTACTTGTTTACCTTGCCACCACTTAGAATGAGAAATTATTACTAAGTCGATTCTGGAATTGTGTCCCCACCCAAGTGCAGGTGTCTATTAACCGCGAAAGCCGGGCAATGACATAGAAAATGCTCCAGCATCTCAACATCACTTACCGCACCGATTTTGCATAAGTGAGCTCGTAGTCCTATGTGTCCCGTTATGATAACAACAGCTATACTGATCTACTTCTTACTTCCTTTCAGTAATAGCCTTGCCCCCTCACGATCCGGATCTCCCCATAGGATTTTCGCCGTTCTACCAACCGTTTTTCTATTCCACAGTGAAATAAGCGCCGTTGTCGGCCACGCCCTTAACTCGGACTGCGTCGACCCGAAAGGCATCGGGTTAACCAAGTTTTTTGTCCTCTGGCCTTTACTGCCAAATCATCTGCTCTTTCATTTCCCATACTCCACTATGGCTTGGCACTCAAACGATGCGGATCGTGGCTTTCTCAGAAATGGGTTTAATCTCCTTCTTACACTCCAAGACTGTTCGTGACCTTACCTTGCTGGTAGTTATTGCTCTGATGGCCAGTTTACAGTCCGTAAAGATGTTGACACTCGACGTCCTCGCGAGATAACAACATATCTCAGTCTCTTCTTTACCAGTGTAAACTTGGGAAAACGTGTCAACGTGCGTATACAGCAGGGATGGTCTGTATGTCGGTTATTTAGGTTTAAGACTGTCAAAAAGTTTTAAACGTCGAAAACGTCTTATCCTTGTATAAAAAGTAGTAAAGGTCATAAACCTCGAAAATACCCCACTACTTGTTAAGTTTCAACATCAGATCATTGTTTTAGATTTGTTGTTGTTGCTATAGCGCCTATATAAATTTCTCGAAATTGTTAATATGATAAAAAATTATTTTTATTCCAAATCTATTTACAATATAATCAGCACTCTGCCTTCCGGAGCAGTTTGACCACGTTAAGATATTCGCAAATGCCGCCAATATGTATTAGTGATGGAAAATAACAGTTAAAAAGTGTTTCTGAGGTTTTCGACAAGATTGGAACTCAAAAGTTTTCTGTTATAGGAGCACGTTCCAACCTATGCACCAGTTTTGCCATGTTCATAAAATCCCAAACGTTGAAATAAGTTGTACGAATTCCTTATTATTTTTCAATTCTGTCAAAAACTAGTTTTTTTTTGGCTATGACGTTTTACATATACGTCGGAGTTTTCGACAATCATTTTTAGTTAGAGTCACGTTTAGTTAAAAAATCTTAAAATTTGAGAAAAATTAACTTAAGTTACTTATGATGGAGAAGGTGAAATAGTTTATATCTTGAGTGTAGTTAGTAGTAGTAGTATTGTAGTATTTTTGGAATAAGCAAGCACTTCACTGAGCATATAATCGTTGGTGATACCATCTCTGAAATTTATTACTGAATGAATAACTTGATAATTGTGGTTACGACTAGATCGACCAGTGCAAAATCATTAACCATTTAACATCCCTTATCTCCCCAGCAACGACTCCAATGCGATGATTATCTGCACTTTATACAGGGATACTGTAATTGGTTTCATATAAAGAATATTTTACTCTACTCACTAATTGTTGTATTTTAGTTAACTTTATGAGACTCATATTGTCTTAAAGTTTAAAAACATCTGGCCAAATGCCACAAAGTTTGCATTGCAAATAAAAGATTGACGACAACACTTTTATCACATTATTTAAATATCATAGTCATAAAACAATTTACAAAAACATAAAATCGTTATATTTTTGTTCTTTGGCATTGGTTTAACCTGTAGTGTGGATAATAGAAAAAAATGACAATTTAAAAGGAAGTCTTTATTGCTTTAATATCATTGCAAATGTAAATTTGCCCATGAACATTCCTCTACGGAACTGGGGTAAAGTTCTCAAAAATCACTAAGTGCGGTCCGATTCAAATTTTTAGCTCAATTATAAGGGAATTCCTTTTTATAGCCGTGTCCGAACGGCGTGCTGCAGTATGAAATCTCTTTGGGGAGAAGTGTTAACATGGCATAGTATCTCACAGATGTCGCCAGCAATAAGAGATAACCACCGCAGAAAACTTTTTCTGATGTTCTCGCTAGAATTCGAACCCAGGCGTTCAGCGTTAAAGGCGACCATGCTAAACTCTACTCTACGGTGGCAAATTGCAAATTTTGCAAATTTTGCCTATGAACAATCCACTAAGGAACGGGGGCAAACTTCTCACATACCAATGAGTGCAGTCCGATTCAAGTTTAAGCTCAATGATAAGGGGCCTTCTTTTTATAGCCGAGTCCGAACGGCGTGCCGCAGAGTGACACATAGTACCTCACAAATATTGCCAGCATTAGGAGGGGAAAACCACCGCTGAAAATTTTTTCTGATGGTCTCGCCAGAATTCGAACCCAGGCGTTCAGCGTTATATCTTTAGGAATAAACAAATATTATGAAGACACTAAGTTTTCCCCTTAACCATGTGTGTGTTTTTTATCTCGGCTTCTACAGTTTTGTATGGTCAAGATATTTCTTCCCAAATTATGTTAGAAAATACATAGAAAATTATGTCATCGGGGGTATCGGGGTAATGGTGAATACGATAGTAAAATAGAATTAAAGTTAACATAAGCTATTATAGATTTTGATATACTATATATTAAACTATACATAATATTAATGTGTCTTACACAACTACTTGCAGATCAATCCTAAATTCAAACTAACATGACAACGCCACATGTAAATCCCGCCTTTATTGGAGACGATGGCATTGACGATATGGGAATGCCATATAAAATGAAAAATTCAAATAGCGAGGTAAGAAAAACAAGTAAAAGGTATGTAAATGTTAAGATCACCCGGACCAGCCTCCACCATGTCTGTAATAAAATACCAACAACACTTAGGAGTCGGTTATAAAATCGAACTAAAGCATCTATATCTACTACATCGGAATTTTACAATGACAAGATATTATCATTTCTCGATGAAAATGGTATAAAAGTGGTCGCGCATTCTGACAACGTGGCTATTGTCGTAAGGGGAAAGTTTTCCACCACTCTTAGAGACATCTTTCTGATAGCTCAGAACTATCGCCCAATAATAACGGCTAATGATATGAAAGACACCCACGGCGATACCTGTCTCCTTGGGAGAGAAGAATGCTATAAATAGGCTACTATTCACCTGCAAGAGGGCCATATTGACTTAAACACGGATTGCCCCGTATGTATATTGCAGAAACAGGACCTATAACTCTATATGGTGTTGTAATCTGTTGGACGGCATCTTAAAAATCTGCCTACTGTTCAATACTCAGCCAGTCTGTTCACCATAGCTGTACTGAGAATGGCACCATCTGATGCACTGAATTTAATGCTACACTTGTAGGTTTTGGACACTGTTTCTTTGATGAGTTGCTGCTAGGACCGCAGTGAAATTGAGGGATCTTTGTCTTTAGTCAAGCAGCGGCTAGACATAATGTACGGTTTTCCTTGACACAATGCATTGTATTGTAGACAGTGTGGATTACACATTGTCTGAGTTTCTATTTGATCAAAATTACAGTACAACTAAGTACTTGTTATTTGATAGGGTCGATTGGAACTATAATTTTAGGGCGATTGTCTTTGGTCTAGAAAAAATAGTCAGTCACCCATTACCCTGTGGAGAATACACATGCAATTGCGTGGCAGTGACACAAATGTGTTCGACTCACATCTGGTTTGTTTTTTTTTACCATTCTAGCGGATTCGCTAGCTTATTGAAACATAAAACGCTCTTCCTTCTGCATGCTTTGCACTTTTAGCGTTGGCAGCACTGACACACATTCGAAATAATGAAATATCAACAAAAGAAACAAAATAAGTCATTTAACTTTTAAATAAGTATTTCTCGGAGTCATTGTGTAAAATTTCAGCCAAATCGAATAGGCACTTGCGCCCTTTAGGGCCTCAATAAGTGAAATAGGAAGATTGGTTTATAGGGGAGGTGTATCAGGCTATAACCGATTCAGACCATATTTGACACGTATGTTGAAGGTCATGGGAGAAGCCGTTGTACAAAATTTCAGCCAAATCGGAAAATATTGGGTTGCCTAAAAAGTAATTGCGGATTTTTTAAAAGAAAGTAAATGCATTTTTAATAAAACTTAGAATGAACTTTAATCAAATATACAATTGCCATTTTGTTCGATAACCTTTTGCCATCTTCCTGGCAAATTTAGTATTCCACGCTCATAGAACTTCTGGCCTTTATCTGCAAAAAACTGAACCAAGTGCGATTTTATAGCCTCATCATTGCCGAAAGTTTTACCATTTAAGGAGTTCTGCAAAGATCGAAATAAATAGTAGTCTGATGGTGCAAGGTCAGGGCTATATGGTGGATGCATCAAAAGTTCCCAGCCAAGCTCGCTCAGTTTTTGGCGAGTGACCAAAGATGTGTGCGGTCTAGCGTTGTCCTGTTGGAATATGACATCTTTACGATTGACCAATTCTGGTCGCTTCTCCTTGATGGCTGTATTCAATTTGTCCAATTGTTGACAGTAAACATCCGAATTAATCGTTTGGTTCCTTGGAAGCAGCTCAAAATATACCACACCCATCCAATCCCACCAAACAGACAGCATAACCTTCTTTTGGTGGATATCAGCCTTTGAAGTGGTTTGAACTGGTTCACCATGCTTGGACCATGATCGTTTTCGACTGACGTTGTTGTAAACAATCCATTTTTCATCTCCAGTTATGATTCGTTTTAAAAACGGATCGAATTCATTGCGTTTAAGGTGCATATGACAAGCGTTGATTCGGTTTGTTAAATGAATTTCTTTCAATATATGTGGTACCCATATTAAAATTGACGCCAAACAAACAAATGTAAACAAAATTTCGCGCACTTTTTTCTGAAGCAAGCTAAAAGTAACAGCTGATAACTGACAGAAGAAAGAATGCAATTACAGAGTCAAAAGCCGTTGAAAAAATTTGTCAACGCCGACTATATTACCGACAATTACTTTTTGGGCAACCCAATAATTGCGCCTTCCAGAAGCTGAAGAAGTCAAGATCCCAGATCGGTATATATGGCAGCTATATCAGGTTAAATACAGATTTCAACCATATTTGCCACAGTTGTTGGAAGTCATAACGAAACACGTCGTGCAAAATGTTAGCCAAATCGGATAAGAATTGCGTCCTCTAGTGGCTCAAGAAGTCAAGACCCCAGATCAGTTTATAGGACAGCTCTATCAGGTTAGGGACCGACTTTAATCATACTTGGCACAGTTGTTGGAAGTCACAACAAAACACGTCAAGCTAAATTTCAGCCAAATCGGATAAGAATTGCGTTAGTTGACGTTTTTCTATTCGTTAGCGAAAACAGCTGATTTTAATGATGTCGATTATCGTTAAAAGGGACTACTTAATACCAAATTCGTTAACATTTTTGTTGACGCTTTGTATGTGAACGATTTTCGTTAAAACAGTTTACAGAATTCCACTACTGACGTTACAGTCACCACTCAGTACTCAGGTGAACAGTCCGAGCTCATGCTTCCGCGGCCCCAGGATAAGCGATGTCCTATTCCTACAAATACTCGGCCACTGGGCCTTCGCCTCCCTGCAGACCTCAGCAGGTTCCCACGCCACCAACCTACCAAGAAAATCACAAAGGGGGCTCACCGATTTCGTAGCATGATCTGCGATCTATTGCTTGACAGCTCGTTGGCCGTAAGGTTCTTCGCCATACCCTGATGACCCGGGCCTAAGCAGAGCCTGACAGCCTTTCTCTTGGTTCGAGGAATCTCTTTGCTCCTTCTATCCGAAGATAGAGCGTTTAATTGTCAACGTAAATCGTGACAATGTTATTGGGAAGCCGCACCCATCTTCTCCACTGTCTTCAGGACCGTGAAGATTTCTGCCTGAAAGACGCTGCACCCGGTCAGGAAATTAAAAACCGATTACAAGAAATTCAATGAAGACTCTTGCCCCCGTATCTCCATCCAATTTAGACCCATCCGCATAAACAGAAATTGCCTAAAAGGGCGGATACCCCCAGCCCAGGAAAGGGGTAGAACAAGGAAGGACTCTCCAAGTTTCCAAGTCGCGCCGCACAAAGCATGCCGATACTCCGCATTCCCCAAAAGAACGGAAGAATGTTCAAAGTTTGAGAAGCTCCAGCTACCTGACTCCCTCAGCCTTAGGGCGATGTTTGTTGCCAGACACCCAACATACAGGTAAAAAAGCCTTAGATATTCAGCGAATGATGTTCAGCGTCTTTTTTTGGGGGCACTCTACTCATTGCTCCAGAGGTCAGAAACGCAATGGTATCCTCCCTCAATCTCCCAAAGCCCAATGCGGATCAGTCAAGTCACCGTCGTAAACATTCAGTGTACAGTACCGGTCCAAGGCCCAAACTCCCTCCTAGGAGTCAAGAATCATGCCCAAACTATTGAATTCCGGAGAAAGAGACAGTTCTACCCCATCCATGCCAGATCATGGAGCCTCCGGGGGTGGGCTAAGCACCCCTAGAAAAATTGCACTTGGTCGTCTAGTTTGAAAACATCCTTATAGAAGTCTATGTAACTTCTATTACCACATATATTGTAGTTCCAATGGGATCTATCAGGAATAGTGGTACAGTATTTTTTATAAAAAAAACGGCTCAGGCAATGTGTAACCCACACTGCCTGTAATATCGGGCATTGGATCAATGATAACACAGTGTGCGTAGGGCGCCGAGTGACCAAAGGGAAAGCTTTCTTAGCCACACAGCAGTGGTTGCAGCAATTTGTCTAACCTCAATATCCAGAGGCATTAGGTGAAGCTTTAAATTCAGTGCATCAGATGGTGTCGTCCGGCAATGTGTAAACCACACTGCCTGCAATATCAGGCATTGCATCAAGGATAACACAGTGTCCGTAAGCGCCGAGTAACCAAAGGGAAAGCACCCTTAGCCTTAAAGCAGTGGTTGCAGCAATTTGTCTAACCTCAATGTCCAGAGGCATTAGGTGAAGCATTAAATTCAGTGCATCAGACGGTGTCATGGCTGTGATGCACAAACAATCCATTCGTTGCATCCGGCTGAGAATTAAACAGTAGGTGGACTTTTGAAGCGCCATCCACCAGACCACACCACAATATAGCATTACAGGTCTGACAACTGCAGTATATACCCAGTACATGACTCGTGGTTTAAACCACCAACTTTTGCTAATGGCTCTTTTGCACCGGTTCAAAATGCCATCGGGTTGATTTTCTTATATTTTTGGTATCACAATGGATAAAATTTAGCATACCGGTTAAAATTTTACTCTCCACAATCTCCAACAGTCATATCAGTGAATAGGAGTTATCCATTTAATTAAACTTGTTGTGATTTCTAAATGGCGCAAAAGTACATTGCACACCAAACCATTTGTAGGGTCCTTTATAAATAACATTAACCGGAGACGAAGGTTCTCCATATTAGGCGATATTTCCGAGATATATCACAGATGGATATGAGGTGCCACAAAAATGTAAAAACATCTCTCCAAAGAAGTGTCACCCTGCGGTGAGTCCGCTGTTCGGACTCAGCTATATAAAAGAGTTCAATTTTTGGCGATATATCCGAGATGCATCAGAGAGAGGTTGGACCAGCAGCTAACGTGCCGCATAGATAATCTTCGAATCCTAAAAAATTTCAATGGTGATTATTGCCTGCTAATGCTGGCGGCATTTGTAAGGTACCTCACAATTGTAAAAACTTGTTCCCAAAGAAGTGTTAACCAGAGGCACGCTGTTCGAACTTAGCTATATAAAGGAAATCCATTGTCGTTAAGCTTAAAATTTGAATCGGACATCACACTTTGGTACGGGAGGAGTTTGCCCCCTGTTCCTTAAAGGAATGTTCGTGGGCAAATTTACATTTGGGCAAACCGTTCTATGCGAATTTATGTTGGTAGTTTAATAGTTATCCAAAAACATAAATCAGATATTTAAATGTTGGGGTATTTAGACTGAAGCTTGTATAATGAAATGTTCACAAATTGCGAGGAGATTCAAGAACTAGTCGCTCATAGCTCAATGAGCTAACGAATGGGAGAGCACAGTGCAAGGTCTTTAATATTTTTATCCTATTTAAGATGTGTTATTATTTTTGTTCTATAAAACAGCTGTTGTTTTGTTTTCCTTCAGCCGCCTCCCAAAGAACCCAAGGAACGTGAACAATGGGGTAAAGGTGTGGAATTTCTTATGTCCTGCATAGCAATGTCCGTGGGTCTGGGCAATGTGTGGCGTTTTCCTTTTACAGCACTGGACAATGGAGGAGGAGCATTTCTGATACCATACCTTGTCGTATTGTTTTTGGTTGGTAAACCCATCTACTATTTGGAAATGATCATAGGGCAATTTTCAAGTCGAGGTTCGGTGAAGGTTTTCGACCTGTGTCCTGCCATGAGAGGTAAGTTGGATTTGCATATACCCTCTTTTAAAAACCATCACATTTTCAAGTTCACATTTAAATACGTTTACCATCCACTGACACTTCATCAGAAAATTTTCTATAAATTTCTACACAGGCGTTGGAATTGGCCAGGTATTTTCCATTTCAATGGTCACCACTTATTATGTGGCCATTATGGGGATGACTATGCGTTATCTCTTCGATTCATTTAGATATACATTGCCCTGGTCACAGTGCGATGATTCTTGGAATGCGGTATGCGTTGCCTCCATCGAGAAAAATACTGCTCATGTTCTATACAATACCACCGAAAGTTTCAGTGTTCGATTGAACTCATCTCAGCCAATCTCATTGAATAATCTCACTGGCATAGATACCTTAAAACCTAACAAGCCCACATCATCAGCGGAATTGTACTTTATGTAAGTCTAGAATTTTCAATTGAAGGTGGTTGAATTGCTGCATGTGTACATGATTAAAACAATTTCAAGAGATTTAAATTCGCAAAAATTATATTTTGTTTTCTATTATCAATTGTTATATAAATATTTAGCTTTTTTAAATAACTCATGGTGACAAGCGCTAAAGAAATTAACATTTTTCCTAAGAGCTATGGGAAATTTTTAGTTTTTTTCTTCTAAAATTTGTATTTATACTCTACTCTACTCCTCTACGGCGATACATGGTATCATTGCTTAGTTAATTTCCCTTTAACCCCCAAAATAAAAATTAATAAACCCATTGATGAGAATACAGATCGCTTGAGAAACACATTTCTGAGTTGAACAGTTAAATTGTTCCACGCTACAAAGAAAATATTTTCTTTTCTGCGAGGAGACAAAGAAAAATCCTTTCTTTTGATTTCCATAAACGAAATACGAAATATTACGACGATTGACTAACGATACGTGTAACCCATGACGAAACGACGTCCAAGTTGGATGAAGTACTTACTAAAGGATCCAGTTGAGAATTGTCAGTCTTACAATGAAATTCGTAAACAAATTACATATTTATATTGCATTTATCATAGAACAAAGTATCTTTTCTGTGACAATGAAGCAGTGTACGGATTTAGCCATGTCCGTCTGTCCGTATTTTCCTTCTATATCGTTTTACCGTATGACCATTTTTGTAAGCAAAATGCAAGTGGCATTTGTTATCCAATCATCACAACCAATCTATTTTCCACATATCTCTTTTTTAGTTCGAGTTCTGAACCGATATGGAACATTTACAATTCCCGACGATTACATCAACAAGTAATATCTGTGTTAAATATCAGGTGGATATCTTGATTCGTTCTACCGCTATCGTAGTTTCGGTTGACGATTGACATCAACAAAAAAAAAAAAGAATTTTGGAAATTGGACCACAAATGAAGATTTAGCAGCCGGAATAATTTTTCGAAAAGCCGAGGTGACCAACGTTAGGGCATTGAAATTTTGCAGAATATCTCCATGAAACCTCAGCTCTAATCATTTCCCGCGGGAAGGGCTCAATATATTGAAGAATTCTTCGTATCAAGAAATATACAATGATATAATTTCATTACGCTGAGGGTTCTTTCAATAAACTTAAACCCATATCATCCATTTTTTCTGATCGGGCAAATAGACCAAATGTTTTGTACTCTTTGGGTTTTAACCACTGTGCAAAGTGACTATTTTGGTTAGTTTCTCATCCTTCAGGAAGCTCTACGCACTACTGCGAAGTCAGCCAAATAATATGGTCTGGCCATAAGTCCGCTATTGCTATTTTCAGCAAACTATAAATCCAACATTTTGAAAAGTTATAAAAACTAAATCTTGCCATATACAATATAATTGCAAGAGGGCTATTGGCAATCGATGGGGTTTAAAGCCATGTGTTATGTCGTGACTGTATACAGCAGTTGTCAGATCGCCTCAGGAACGTTATGGCCATTGATTATTTGAAGGCTCCAATAACTCGCCTTGTCATATCGAGTATCATAGGCACTCAGTATTTAAGCAAGAGCCGGTGCAGGCCGGTCTCTCACTGAGACTCTCCACTCGATACCGCTCATTGTCAGCGACAGCTACTCCGTATATGGAGCATCTCACTATATGCAACCTATGGACGCGCCCGGTAACTCTCAGCTGAGCTTCTCGTAATGAACAATGAACACCACACAAATCGGAACTGAGAGTTGCAACCCGTGTGGTGCCCATAGTCATCCCGTGCCGGGATGCTATATGGAGTTGTGATCCAATGGATCAGGGGTGTGCTCTGATACTATGATTGGGTATATCGAGAAGGATACCAAATCACGGTAGTGTGTGTCAAGTGGAGATTCCTCATTATCTTATCATATAATCAGGCTGCCCTCGTCCTCGACTTTCGCAGATCTTTCAGTGAGATGGTTAAACAGTTTAATATTGAGATATACCTGCGAATTGCAGAGTATACGGGAAGCGAGATGAGGAGCTTCAAGGGAACAAGAACATGTAGGGATATGTAAGCAAATTCTTTGAGATAAAGTGCAAAGGGCAACAGAATTCTCAATCATAGTGCTTGTCATAACTGGTCACTATCGCATTGGATAAAAAGGCAGAGGAAGGTTACAAGTCACAGATAAAGGTTACAAGTAATGATTTCTGTAAGGAGAACCTATAAAACATATACTGTGTGTATATAAGGACTTGTCTAAATTAGATTAAATTATTTTTGTGAACATTCGCAAGTTAATAGGTGATCTGATTATTTCAATGGTATCGCAATTTTCCTCTGGTATCACAATCGTAGCCTGGTTAGTTATAGTCAATTGGATACAAGGGTTGCCTTTTATATTTCGGAATTGGACAACCCTTGTGTTCCAATCTGCCAACAGACAGCTCTATCGTAAAGCTTGACGTATTTGAGGTAATACGTACTCAGAACGATTTGTTTACAGTTACTTGAAAGATTCATCTCGACCAAAAAATTTAATTAAATCGTGAACATTTTCTTGCGATTTTTTTTTTACAACTCTCGACGTGGATTAACTTAATAACAGTGCATCGATGAACTTAATTCAATTTATGGCGATGAAGCACCATACCATTGATAAACACTGGTCCTTGTTTATTGTGAATTCAACCGAGGTCGTAGTTCACTCCAAGACGAATTTCGGGAAGGTCGTCCAAAATCAGTTGTTGTTCCATAAACCATTGATGCTGTGCGCCAACTGATATTGGTCATGCGACCTATCGTGAGATTGAGACAACCTTAGTCATTAGTGGGACCAACATACATTCAACATTGCATGAACATTTGATCTTCAAAAAAATTTGTTCGCGTTGGATCCCACATAATTTGCCGATCGCTCAAAAAAAGGCTTGTGTCGATAGGTCGAAACAAATGCTCAAAAAATACGAAACAACTGCTTTATTGAGCATTCAAAAAATCGATTTGATGTCATCCGCACCGAATGCCTTTTTTTATTCCCGTGCGTAAAAAATAAAATGAGAAGTCAACGTTTTTCGACAACTGAAGAAGCGGTTGATGCGTTCAGAATGCATGTCTTGAAGATACCTTAATCAGAGTGGCAAAAGTGCATCGACAATTGATTCAAACGTATGCAAAAGTGTAAAGATCTTTGAAAAACAACAAAGCGATTTTCGATGATTAATATTTATTTTTTTGTTCTATAATACCGAAATATAAAAGGCAACCCTCGTATAATCAACCATTCATGGTTTACGCTTAGATACAAATTGCGAATCCATATGTACTATTATTGAGTCAAATATCGATCGGAGCGTGGAGAACATTGCGTGGATTGAGGAGTCTGGTTGAAGATGGATGAAGCACACTACACTCAACCAAATTTGTTATTCAAAACAGCAAAAATGTTTGCAGCAGTTTTTGCTTCTTGAAAATGGGAAAACAGACATTACTGCTGTTTCAGCAAACATAGGGCTGCTATATTAGCAAACATTTCGGTCAGCCAAATCAGCAAACAAAATCTGCTGTTTTAAGTACAAAAATTTTCTGAAAAAAAACGTAATGCTATTTTATATGTTTGCCTGTTACCTGTTTTGATCACTTCCAGGTATTTTTTTTTAATTTTTAGAAATTTTGTTGGAAGAGATGATTTTAATTAATTTGTGGAATATTACTAAAACCAGATAATGGAAAGTATACATTCAGTGGTGATTATAAATCCACTGAGACACATTTTTACTTATTTGAAGAGGAAATTGTCACTTGTATTTCAATGTGCATTGTTCTGCATTTCAATGTACATTTTTGGTAAAGTAAAACCATAATATGATTTTAGTATATTTTCTGTCTGCTGCTGTTTAAAACTTAAAAAAAATATATTGCACAAAAGTCGGTAAAATTATATTCTGAAAACATTAAAAATAAAATATAAGATATAACATACAAGTTTTGAAAGTATTTTTAACATTTTAAGGCAAACCGTATTCAATTACGATCTAAAAACAGTAGAAAACGTTTGATGCTTTAAAAAAATTACTGCATTTCTTTTGATTGTTTTTACTAACTAATTTCTCTGAGTGTGCCATACGAAGTTCGGAATCGAAAACCAGTTTGACAAATTCTAAATTTTCTTAGATTCTACTTCATTTAACAAAGAATTCCAGAGAGAAAACCATCGATAATAGCAAAGGCTTACAGAGACGGTTCAACAATATCACAATATTCATGTGATATAACAATGGATAAAAATGTTTTAGTGATTTTGATTGCAGGCTGTCTCCATAACACAACCTAATTATCACTTAACCTATTGTCTTGTAGTTCACAACATTTGACAAATCCCTTTGGTTCTAAACCATTGTATGAAATTATAAAATATAATTTTATGAGCTACACAAATATATTTTCTTTTCTTACTTAAAATTTCCATTACATTACACAATTTTTCAGAAGTTTATTATAATTTAAGCAAACACGCAATCTTAAGGCGCTGCAGTGGCGGCTACCCCTTATAAAGCTTATAATTCCAAACTTTCAAACAAAACTATTGATGATGCAGTAAGTTGATATTTTTGTAAAATATCGTGTACTGTGGTCGGCCACAACTTTGGCCCACAATTGTTAATTGAATTTAAGCCCATTTTCACACTCGGGTGCAACATTTCAAGTTCGCTGAGTGCATTCATACCGTTTGAAAAATGCACGTTCAACGACCGCTACGCTTTAAAGGTTTGCTTTACCAACCATTACAAAATTCTTAATTGTCAAGCAAATGTTAGTTAAATTAAAAAAAAAAAAAAAAAACATTGTAAAGAAGTATAGGCGCCTGATATGGTGACTGTCAGTTATGGTTATAGTCTTCAACGGTTAACACATTTTAGAACAATTCCCCTGTATTCTCTTCGATCTTTGGCAATAATTTATTTTCATTTCCTTTACAGCATAAAACAATCTAAATTGAATTGTTTAAATTTACCAATTAAATAAAAGAATGTTGAAAGTTCTGCACAGTATTGAGTCAGAAAGTCTTGATTAGATCTAGTTTGTAAGTTGACAGTGATGAAATGTGTTTGTTACTTAAAAGACGTTATAAAAAATAAACAAATAAAACTTGTAATATCCCAACCATAAATTCTACAAATTCGATTTAAAAAAAACGGAGTGAAGTTAGTTCGAATCGTTTGTATGCGATCAAAAACGAGGTCAAGTTTAGGCCCATAAAAAATAAGCTCAACAAGTAAAAAGGCGATAAGTTCGGCCGGGCCGAACTATGGATACCCACCACCTCGGGTATACATGTAAACCACCTTTCGTTATAATTCGGTGAATAATGCACAATTTATGCTCCCATAGCAGCTATATCGAAATATGATTTTGAGTGGTCTAAAAAGTACAAGTCATTGTTCAATTTTGAAGAACATAATATAGCCATATCCAAATATAGACCGATCTGAACCATATACGACACGGGTGTCTATATGGTAGCTATATCCAAATCTGAACCGATCTGAGCCAAATTGAAGAGGGATGTCGAAGGGCCTAACACTGCTCACTGTGGTAAATTTCGGCGACCTCGGATAATAAATGCGCCCATAAAGGTCCCAAAACCTTAAATCGAGCGATCGGTCTATATGGTAGCTATATCCAAATCTGCGCCGATCTGAGCCAAATTGCAGAAAGTAGTCGAAGGGCCTAACGCAACTCACTGTCCGAAATTTCGGCGAAATCGCACAATAAATGCGCCTTTTATGGCCCAAGACCCTAAATCGAGAGATCGGGCTATACGGCAGCTAAATCCAAATCTGAACCAATCTGGGCCAAATTAAAGAGGGATGTCGAAGAGCCTAACTACTTCTCACTGGGCTAAATTTCGGCGAAATCGCACAATAAATGCGCCTTTTATGGCCCAAGACCCTAAATCGAGAGATCGGGCTATACGGCAGCTATATCCAAATCTGGACCGATCTGGGCCAAGTTAAAGAAGAATGTCGAAGGGACTAATACAACTTTTTGTCCCAAATTTCGGCGAAATCGGGCAATAAATGCGCATTTTATGGGCCCAAGACCTTAAATCGGCGGATTCGTCTATATGGCAGCTATATTAAAATCTGGACCCATTTGGACCAAATAGAAGATGGATATGGATTGGCCTAACACAACACACTGTCCCAAATTTCAGCAAAATCGGATAGTAAATGTGGCTTTTATGGGCTTAAGACCCTAAATCGGCGGATCGGTCTATATGGGGGCTATATCAAGATATAGTCCGATATGGCCCATCTTCGAATTTAACCAGCTTATAGACAAAACAAGTATCTCTGCAAAGTTTCAACTTAATATCTCTATTTTTAAAGACTGTAGCATGATTTCAACAGACAGACGGACGGACATGGCTAGATCGTCTTAGATTTTTACGGTGATCAAGAATATATATAATTTATAGGATCGGAAATGGATATTTCGATGTGTACTTAATTGGGTCGGAATGACAAAATGAATATACCCCCATTCTTCAGTGGTGGGTATAAAAATAAAACGTAATAAATTAGACAGGGCTGGAGCTGGGATACAATAGGTTCTCACGGTAGCGTTCACCAGTTCGATTACGTTATGATTCGCATCATCTTTGAAGAAGTACGGTCCAATGATGCCACCAGTCCATAAACCGCACCAAACTGTCACTTTTTCTGCATGCATTGCAAAATTGATAATTCTGATTATTTACGAACCCATTAAGCCAAAAATGAGCTTCGTCGCTCAATGGAGGCAGCACGCGATGAACTTTCTTAACAGAGCACACATTTAGATAATAAAATTCAATAATTTGCATAGCGTTGTCATTTGTAAGACGATTCATGGTTTAATTATAGACAAAACTGAAGATGTTTGACAGTGAAATAAAACACGGAAGGTGCGTGAGCTGTTTAAACCAGTGTTGCCAAAAAGATAAAAGCAAAAAAATCACCCTTTATATGCCTTTAATTAAGATATAGCAGTTATATATATGTATATAACGATTTTCACTTTTAGGGCTTTGCAAACGCATTCATACTGAGTATGGCCACTATCGGGCTATATTTGGAATTGTTGCCGTATACACCGATCTCCCGATTCAAGTTTCTTGTGTCCATAAAGGTAGCGTTTATTACCTGATTTTGCTGAAATTTGGCACAATGAGCTGTGTTAGGCTCTTCAATATCCGTACTAAATATAAACTAGATCGGTCTTTATTTGGTTATAGCTGTCTTATATAACTATCTCTTAAATCAGCATTCGCTAAAATTTGTCACATTTAGCTGTTTTAGGCTCTTCACCATCCGTGTTCAATATGGCCCAGATCGGATAATATTTGAATATGTGTATATAACATTTGGCCGCCGTAGCGCAGAGGTTTGCATGTCCCCCTATGACGCTTAAGGCCTCGGTTCGAATCTTGGCGAGACCATCAGAAAAAAATTTTCAGCGGTGGATATCATCTAATGCCGGGAACATTTGTGATACAAGGGTTGCCTTTTATATTTCGGAATTGGACAACCCTTGTGTTCCAATCTGCCAACAGACAGCTCTATCGTAAAGCTTGACGTATTTGAGGTAATACGTACTCAGAACGATTTGTTTACAGTTACTTGAAAGATTCATCTCGACCAAAAAATTTAATTAAATCGTGAACATTTTCTTGCGATTTTTTTTTTACAACTCTCGACGTGGATTAACTTAATAACAGTGCATCGATGAACTTAATTCAATTTATGGCGATGAAGCACCATACCATTGATAAACACTGGTCCTTGTTTATTGTGAATTCAACCGAGGTCGTAGTTCACTCCAAGACGAATTTCGGGAAGGTCGTCCAAAATCAGTTGTTGTTCCATAAACCATTGATGCTGTGCGCCAACTGATATTGGTCATGCGACCTATCGTGAGATTGAGACAACCTTAGTCATTAGTGGGACCAACATACATTCAACATTGCATGAACATTTGATCTTCAAAAAAATTTGTTCGCGTTGGATCCCACATAATTTGCCGATCGCTCAAAAAAAGGCTTGTGTCGATAGGTCGAAACAAATGCTCAAAAAATACGAAACAACTGCTTTATTGAGCATTCAAAAAATCGATTTGATGTCATCCGCACCGAATGCCTTTTTTTATTCCCGTGCGTAAAAAATAAAATGAGAAGTCAACGTTTTTCGACAACTGAAGAAGCGGTTGATGCGTTCAGAATGCATGTCTTGAAGATACCTTAATCAGAGTGGCAAAAGTGCATCGACAATTGATTCAAACGTATGCAAAAGTGTAAAGATCTTTGAAAAACAACAAAGCGATTTTCGATGATTAATATTTATTTTTTTGTTCTATAATACCGAAATATAAAAGGCAACCCTCGTATAATCAACCATTCGTGGTTTACGCTTAGATACAAATTGCGAATCCATATGTACTATTATTGAGTCAAATATCGATCGGAGCGTGGAGAACATTGCGTGGATTGAGGAGTCTGGTTGAAGATGGATGAAGCACACTACACTCAACCAAATTTGTTATTCAAAACAGCAAAAATGTTTGCAGCAGTTTTTGCTTCTTGAAAATGGGAAAACAGACATTACTGCTGTTTCAGCAAACATAGGGCTGCTATATTAGCAAACATTTCGGTCAGCCAAATCAGCAAACAAAATCTGCTGTTTTAAGTACAAAAATTTTCTGAAAAAAAACGTAATGCTATTTTATATGTTTGCCTGTTACCTGTTTTGATCACTTCCAGGTATTTTTTTTTAATTTTTAGAAATTTTGTTGGAAGAGATGATTTTAATTAATTTGTGGAATATTACTAAAACCAGATAATGGAAAGTATACATTCAGTGGTGATTATAAATCCACTGAGACACATTTTTACTTATTTGAAGAGGAAATTGTCACTTGTATTTCAATGTGCATTGTTCTGCATTTCAATGTACATTTTTGGTAAAGTAAAACCATAATATGATTTTAGTATATTTTCTGTCTGCTGCTGTTTAAAACTTAAAAAAAATATATTGCACAAAAGTCGGTAAAATTATATTCTGAAAACATTAAAAATAAAATATAAGATATAACATACAAGTTTTGAAAGTATTTTTAACATTTTAAGGCAAACCGTATTCAATTACGATCTAAAAACAGTAGAAAACGTTTGATGCTTTAAAAAAATTACTGCATTTCTTTTGATTGTTTTTACTAACTAATTTCTCTGAGTGTGCCATACGAAGTTCGGAATCGAAAACCAGTTTGACAAATTCTAAATTTTCTTAGATTCTACTTCATTTAACAAAGAATTCCAGAGAGAAAACCATCGATAATAGCAAAGGCTTACAGAGACGGTTCAACAATATCACAATATTCATGTGATATAACAATGGATAAAAATGTTTTAGTGATTTTGATTGCAGGCTGTCTCCATAACACAACCTAATTATCACTTAACCTATTGTCTTGTAGTTCACAACATTTGACAAATCCCTTTGGTTCTAAACCATTGTATGAAATTATAAAATATAATTTTATGAGCTACACAAATATATTTTCTTTTCTTACTTAAAATTTCCATTACATTACACAATTTTTCAGAAGTTTATTATAATTTAAGCAAACACGCAATCTTAAGGCGCTGCAGTGGCGGCTACCCCTTATAAAGCTTATAATTCCAAACTTTCAAACAAAACTATTGATGATGCAGTAAGTTGATATTTTTGTAAAATATCGTGTACTGTGGTCGGCCACAACTTTGGCCCACAATTGTTAATTGAATTTAAGCCCATTTTCACACTCGGGTGCAACATTTCAAGTTCGCTGAGTGCATTCATACCGTTTGAAAAATGCACGTTCAACGACCGCTACGCTTTAAAGGTTTGCTTTACCAACCATTACAAAATTCTTAATTGTCAAGCAAATGTTAGTTAAATTAAAAAAAAAAAAAAAAACATTGTAAAGAAGTATAGGCGCCTGATATGGTGACTGTCAGTTATGGTTATAGTCTTCAACGGTTAACACATTTTAGAACAATTCCCCTGTATTCTCTTCGATCTTTGGCAATAATTTATTTTCATTTCCTTTACAGCATAAAACAATCTAAATTGAATTGTTTAAATTTACCAATTAAATAAAAGAATGTTGAAAGTTCTGCACAGTATTGAGTCAGAAAGTCTTGATTAGATCTAGTTTGTAAGTTGACAGTGATGAAATGTGTTTGTTACTTAAAAGACGTTATAAAAAATAAACAAATAAAACTTGTAATATCCCAACCATAAATTCTACAAATTCGATTTAAAAAAAACGGAGTGAAGTTAGTTCGAATCGTTTGTATGCGATCAAAAACGAGGTCAAGTTTAGGCCCATAAAAAATAAGCTCAACAAGTAAAAAGGCGATAAGTTCGGCCGGGCCGAACTATGGATACCCACCACCTCGGGTATACATGTAAACCACCTTTCGTTATAATTCGGTGAATAATGCACAATTTATGCTCCCATAGCAGCTATATCGAAATATGATTTTGAGTGGTCTAAAAAGTACAAGTCATTGTTCAATTTTGAAGAACATAATATAGCCATATCCAAATATAGACCGATCTGAACCATATACGACACGGGTGTCTATATGGTAGCTATATCCAAATCTGAACCGATCTGAGCCAAATTGAAGAGGGATGTCGAAGGGCCTAACACTGCTCACTGTGGTAAATTTCGGCGACCTCGGATAATAAATGCGCCCATAAAGGTCCCAAAACCTTAAATCGAGCGATCGGTCTATATGGTAGCTATATCCAAATCTGCGCCGATCTGAGCCAAATTGCAGAAAGTAGTCGAAGGGCCTAACGCAACTCACTGTCCGAAATTTCGGCGAAATCGCACAATAAATGCGCCTTTTATGGCCCAAGACCCTAAATCGAGAGATCGGGCTATACGGCAGCTAAATCCAAATCTGAACCAATCTGGGCCAAATTAAAGAGGGATGTCGAAGAGCCTAACTACTTCTCACTGGGCTAAATTTCGGCGAAATCGCACAATAAATGCGCCTTTTATGGCCCAAGACCCTAAATCGAGAGATCGGGCTATACGGCAGCTATATTCAAATCTGGACCGATCTGGGCCAAGTTAAAGAAGAATGTCGAAGGGACTAATACAACTTTTTGTCCCAAATTTCGGCGAAATCGGGCAATAAATGCGCATTTTATGGGCCCAAGACCTTAAATCGGCGGATTCGTCTATATGGCAGCTATATTAAAATCTGGACCCATTTGGACCAAATAGAAGATGGATATGGATTGGCCTAACACAACACACTGTCCCAAATTTCAGCAAAATCGGATAGTAAATGTGGCTTTTATGGGCTTAAGACCCTAAATCGGCGGATCGGTCTATATGGGGGCTATATCAAGATATAGTCCGATATGGCCCATCTTCGAATTTAACCAGCTTATAGACAAAACAAGTATCTCTGCAAAGTTTCAACTTAATATCTCTATTTTTAAAGACTGTAGCATGATTTCAACAGACAGACGGACGGACATGGCTAGATCGTCTTAGATTTTTACGGTGATCAAGAATATATATAATTTATAGGATCGGAAATGGATATTTCGATGTGTACTTAATTGGGTCGGAATGACAAAATGAATATACCCCCATTCTTCAGTGGTGGGTATAAAAATAAAACGTAATAAATTAGACAGGGCTGGAGCTGGGATACAATAGGTTCTCACGGTAGCGTTCACCAGTCCGATTACGTTATGATTCGCATCATCTTTGAAGAAGTACGGTCCAATGATGCCACCAGTCCATAAACCGCACCAAACTGTCACTTTTTCTGCATGCATTGCAAAATTGATAATTCTGATTATTTACGAACCCATTAAGCCAAAAATGAGCTTCGTCGCTCAATGGAGGCAGCACGCGATGAACTTTCTTAACAGAGCACACATTTAGATAATAAAATTCAATAATTTGCATAGCGTTGTCATTTGTAAGACGATTCATGGTTTAATTATAGACAAAACTGAAGATGTTTGACAGTGAAATAAAACACGGAAGGTGCGTGAGCTGTTTAAACCAGTGTTGCCAAAAAGATAAAAGCAAAAAAATCACCCTTTATATGCCTTTAATTAAGATATAGCAGTTATATATATGTATATAACGATTTTCACTTTTAGGGCTTTGCAAACGCATTCATACTGAGTATGGCCACTATCGGGCTATATTTGGAATTGTTGCCGTATACACCGATCTCCCGATTCAAGTTTCTTGTGTCCATAAAGGTAGCGTTTATTACCTGATTTTGCTGAAATTTGGCACAATGAACTGTGTTAGGCTCTTCAATATCCGTACTAAATATAAACTAGATCGGTCTTTATTTGGTTATAGCTGTCTTATATAACTATCTCTTAAATCAGCATTCGCTAAAATTTGTCACATTTAGCTGTTTTAGGCTCTTCACCATCCGTGTTCAATATGGCCCAGATCGGATAATATTTGAATATGTGTATATAACATTTGGCCGCCGTAGCGCAGAGGTTTGCATGTCCCCCTATGACGCTTAAGGCCTCGGTTCGAATCTTGGCGAGACCATCAGAAAAAAATTTTCAGCGGTGGATATCATCTAATGCCGGGAACATTTGTGAGGTACTTTGCCTTGTTAAAACTTTTCGCTAAAGAGGTGTCGCATGGCGTCACGCCGAACGGTCTCGGCTATTTAAAGGAGCCACCTTATCATTGAGCTTAAACATGAATCGGACTGCACTTATTGATATCTGACAAGTTTGCCCCTGTTCCTTGGTGGAATATTCATGAAAAAAATTTGCCAATATATAGCATATATACCGATCTCCCTATTGAAGGTCTAGGGACAAAAAAATGTGCGGGAGAATTTGCTTCAAATCGGATCAAATTTCGACATAGCTGCTGAGGTTTCATAAATTGTGTATTTTTTCTGGACTTACTATACCATTTATTTGGGATCTATATTGGCATGCTCGTTAAAAAATTCCTGTTTTAGGGTGGTACAGCTCCCAGGACATTTTGCCCGAAAGTGGACACCAAATTCCTGCTTTACTCCAAATACATTATATTTGAGTGTTAAATAAATATGTCCGGTTCGTGAGTGTGGTGGGACACATGGTCCCGAAAGTGGATATCAATAATGTGCCCACCCCAAATTTGGATACCAGACCAGAGTATTATAACCCTGTGCATTTGTTTGTAACGCTGAGCATACCGATCGGCCTAGAATCACTTCCTGATTCGACTTCGAGCTATGTCCGTCTGTCCATGTATTCATGTGATCAAGGTACATGTCGCATTTGTTGTCCGAGTATTATGAAAAATTTTCGTTCAAGGGTGAACTCTATTGACTTTGAAAAAATCGGTTCAGTGTTAGATATAGCTCCCATATATATCTTTCTTCCGATGTAACCTTTTATGGCTGTAGCAGCCACAATTTTGGTCCTAATACAAAATTTTGCGTGAATTGTTTCATTTGATTTCCGAATATATGTGCTAAATTTGATCAAAATCGGTTCAGATTTAGCTTTAGCTCCCAAACATATCTTCCACCCGATATGATCTTATAAGGCTATAGAAGCCACAATGTTGGTCCAATCTTAAAAAATATTTGCGTTTGGTGTTTTATTTGACGTCCCAGTATGTGCACAAAATTTCGTCAAAATTGGTCCAGTTTTAGATATATATGGGAGCTATATATATATATATCTTTCGCCGATATGGCCTTTAAGGCTGTATTAGCCACAATTTAAATCATATCCTCAGACAATTTTATAAGGATCAATCCAAAATTTCAATATGTATGCAAAATTAAAGTCTGACTAGATTTCGAAGTGGGTCCTATATATTAAAAGTAGTTCGTAGACTCGGTGGTGTAGGATATTATTTTGTCGGTTAGCCCGTCTTTTGCATATCCTTATTGGGTTTTCCTCCTGTCTTGAAAATGCGATCGGGTAAATGGCGACCACTATTCTGCACACACGGTTTTAGAAGTTAATGTCCACTCTTTGCACCAGAGTCACCACCCTCTCAACCCCCTCCCAATCCCAACATACCGCTAGGAATTTTTTTTTAAATAAGTAAGTTTCTTTGACGCAGGGTGCGCCATAGGAGGGCTACCAAAATTTCGCTTGAACGCCATCTCTGATTTCTGGCTTTTTTTTCAAAATTATGTATCAAAAAATAAGTATTCTAACACTATGGAAATAAAAAGGATTTGCATGTAGAGTACCAATCGGATATCGCATCTTGGTGCCCACCCCCTGCAAATCGTTAAAATTCAATTTATTTAGGAATATAATACAAATCAAAAACGAAAGTTTTGACAAAGTATTTGCAGAGCCGCACCAAAACCATTCTTTTTAATTTCTACTCAAAAAGTGTCGGCCTGTGGCACGCCGTTTCCACTCGGCTATAAAAAGGAGTTATCTTATCATTGCGCTTAAAACTTGAATTGGACAACACTCATTGATATGTGAAAAGATTCCCATCAGAATGGTCGTGGCAGGCCCCTAAAGTTGGTCACTTCGGTATTTCGAAAAATTGTTTGGGCTGCCAAATCTTCATTTATGGTCTAATTTTCAAATTTTTTTACTAGATAGTGCTCAAAAATCCTCCGCTTGAGGTTTCGGATTTGAAGTAGACATGTCTATTTAAACGAGTACTATATGTACTTGAAAACAGGCAATTTTTAATTAAAATAATTAAAAAGGCGTTAAGTTCGGCCGAGCCGAACTTTGGATACCCACCACCTCGGGTAAATATGTAAACCACCCTTCGCCAAAATCCGGTGAAAAATGCATACCTTATACCCCATAGCAGCTATATCGAAACATGTTCCGATTTGGACAAAATACTAATAAGAACAAGTCATTGTTCAATTGTGTATAACAAAATATTGGTCTTTTTAGTAGCTACAATATTTCTTAATATAAACTGATCTGACCCATATTCGACAAAGATGTCGAAAAGCCTAACATAAGTCACTGTGTCAAATTTCAGTGAAATTGGATTATAAATGCGCCTTTTATGGGCCCAAACCTTTAAGTCGAGAGATCGGTCTATATTGCAGCTATATTAAAATCTGGACCGTCCGGGGCCAAATTGAAGAAGGATGTCGAAGGCCTGTCACAATTCACTGTCCAAATTTCGGTGAGCCTTTTATGGGCCCAAAACCTTAAATCGAGAGATCGGTCCATATGGCACCTATATCCAAATCTCGACCGATCTGAGCCAAATTGCAGAGAGATATCGAATGGCCTAACACAACTCACTGTCCCAAATTTCGGCGACATCGGACAATAAATGAGCATTTTATGGGCTTAAGACCTAAAATCGGCGGATCGGTCTATATGGCAGCTATATCTAAATCTGGACCGATCCAGGCCGAATTGAAGTAGAATGTCCAAGGGCCTAACATAACTCGCTGTCCCAATTTCAGCAAAATCGGACAACAAATGTGGCTTTTATGGGCCTAAGATCCTAAATCTGTGAATCGGTCTATATAGGGGCTATATCTAAATCTGGACCGATCCAGGCCAAATTGAAGTGGAATGTCGACTGGCCTAACACAACTCAGTGTCCAAAATTTTAGCAAAATCGGATAATAAATGTGGCTTTTATGGGCCTAAGACCCTAAATCGGCGGATCGGCCTATATGGGGGGCTATGTCAAGATATTGTCCGATATAGACTATCTTCGAACTTAACCTGCTTATGGACGAAAAAAGAATCTAAACAAAGTTTCAGCTCAATATCTCTATTTTTAACGACTGTAGCGCGATTTCAACAGACAGACGGGCAGACGGAGGGACATGGCTAGATCGTCTCAGATTTTTACGCTGATCAAGAATATATATACTTTATAGGGTCGAAAATGGATATTTCGATGTGTTGCAAACGGAATGACAAAATGAATATACCCCCATCCTTCGGTGGTGGGTATAAAAATTAAAAAAAAAAACTCTAGTTCAAAATTTTCAAAGCCCAGATCCCACAATTGGGCACATTTCTTTACTCCATATGTTTCCAAGCCCATGCAAGTTTTTTTTTTTGAAAATCAGACCATAAATGAAGATTTGGTAGCACAATTTTCAGAAATACTGAGGTGACCAACTTAAGGGGCCTGCCAAAAGGCGCCCGGACAACCTAAGAGATATCTCTACCCGTTCTCACACGGCATATTTTTTACAATTTTTTTTTTTTTTTTTTGATTTTCTCCCACTGTTCGTCGGATCATTTCCTATGCCATTGCCCGACTTTCGCCGCTAACATTCACCGGCACTTAGGTGGGTATACTGGCTTAGGTGCATGCCCAATGGACCGGCTTTTCAATCTAACCTAACCCAACCTGGCCTAAAACCAGCCAGACGGACATACAACACCATCGGGGATTTCCCACACTTGTATCTTCCAAATTGTTTGCTTTTGTAGCGCAAGGAATACAACAAAACATAACACAGAACAATATCTCTGGTGTTTCTACCCTACACCAGGGTTTAACAGTTCCGTGGACTTGTTTGCAATGCCCAATAGAAAGAAAGATGGACCATTTGATAAGTATACGGGTCGACCCAGAGATGTCGATTATCTTCAAATTTTAGACAGACATTTGATTGTCTAGAGACGAATACTATCGAAACTTGAAAATCGGTTCAGATTAGAATATAGTTGCCGTATATATGCATAGTCTAAACTAAGCTATTGTTATTACAATTTTGTATCCCATATATTGTATTTGCCACATATTCTTCAACGAATTTATCATTAAAAATCTTGACATTTTGTTCAAGGTCAAGTTTAAGCTCAATGATAAGGGGCCCACTTTTTGTAGCAGAGTCCGAACGGCGTGCCGCAGTGCGACACCTCTTTAGAGAGAAGTTTTACATGGCATAGTACCTCACAAATGTTGCCAGCATTAGGAGGGGTAAACCACTGCCGAAATTTTCGAACCCAGGCGTTCAGCGTCACAGTTGGACAAGTTCACTTGTCAAAAAATTCATTCAGGGCTAATGAATTATTTTTTTGCGTGTGGCTGCTATATCTAAACATAAACCGATTTGGCCCATTTATAATCTCAACCAAAAAGCTAGATTAACTCATTAGTAATTTGTTAGCAAATCGAAAAATCTTGGAAATAATTCTGGACCTTTGTACGGATGGAGATATGTATATGATAATTAGTCAATGTTGAGGTGTTTTCCAATAAGCATGCAAAATTTGGGGCCCGTTGTTGGTCCAGAGGCTGATCCATGGGGCTTGAAAGTTGGTCACCTCGAGCAGGTCACATTTTTAATTTCTTGCTTAACAGTCATTTATAGGCCGATTGGCATGATTCTTCTTTTAGGAAGACAGAACTCGTAAAGCCCTACAAAAATTTAATTAAAAGCCCTACAAAGAATTCTGGAACATTTGTAACGGCTTATAAGTTATTGGACTTACAAAAAATTTTTGAGAACATTTTAGTCAAGTATTTTTGAAATTGTGGGATCATTTCTGGAAAGATTGAAAAATTTTTTATACCGTTGAAAATGTTAACAAATTCTGCGAGATTCAAGAAGGCGCAGATTGACCCTTCCTTACAAAAACTATTCCAGGAGAGTCTTTCCTTAATGTTATTTCTTCTAGCCTTCTTTAATACCCCGTTTAATACAGAACACCATTAATGACAAAATACTGCATACACATTTTCGAGATCCTTGCTTTTAAATTTCGAAAGAAGGATGTACGTTGGTGTTAATTATACGCCTGGTTAACTAACAAAGTTTTATTGACTTTTAAACATCGTTCAGTTTGTAAGATAACCATTCATTCATCACAACCCAAAACAACTACATTAACCATTTTCTAACCCACCTCTTTTACAATTGCTTCGCTATACTATTTAAACGCTTTAACAAATTAACTCCCTCCCTTTCCCGCACTTATGCAAAATCTATTTTAAGGTATTGGGTATGGTCAAGCATTCATGGTTTTTTTATTGGGCACATATTACGAATCCATATGTGCCATTATTGGTTTCTATTTGGTGAACTCATTTATGAATCCCCTACCCTGGGCCAAATGTCGGCCAGAGTGGGGAGACCATTGCATGGATTCAGCACCAAAGCAACAACTTGGTAATGGGAGTCTGCTTAAAGATGGTTTAAACGCACTAACAAAGCTTCAAAGATCTACTGACATCATGGAGGAGGAACTTGTAGGGACGAGTAATCGTACCATTTCAAGTTCGGAATTGTATTTTGTGTAAGATAGCAGACAAATTCGAATAACCGTTTGACAATTTGCATATTTACGCTTTGATTCTGCTCCATGTAGCAAGGAAGTCCTGAGAGAAAAGAAGAACATTAACGATGGCATTGGCTTACCCAACTGGGAACTTGTGTTTGGCTTGTTCGTATCATGGCTCTGTGTGTTTGCCATTATCATCAAAGGTGTCAGAAGTTCCGGCAAGGCGTCATATTTTTTGGCCATATTTCCCTATGTTATTATGGCTGTACTGTTGATACGTGCAGTGACATTACCAGGATCTTTGGATGGCATTATATACTTTATCAAACCCGACTGGAGTAAAATTCTGGATCCTACGGTAAGTTGAGGTTGTTCATTTGTAACATTCAATAAGATTTAGAAATCAAAAGTAACAAGTAAACCAGTAACCAACTACCCTACAATAATAAATTCGGACAATATATAAATATATATGTATTTGAACCGACTATTAAACAGATCGGTTGAAAATTGTCCTTACTACGGCAATTTAAGTGCAAATCGGGCGATACCTATATATGGAAGCTATATCTAAATCTGAACCGATTTTTATCAAAATCAATAGCGTTCGTCCTTGGTTCAAAAAAGTGATATGTGCAAAATTTCGTGATGATTGGCCAACAAATACCACCTGCACTTTGATTACAAGAATACATGGACTCACAGACGGACATGGCTAAATCGAATCAGAAAATGATTCTGAGTCGATCGGTATACTTATCAGAGGGCCTAGGTCTTCTCCTTCTTAGCGTTGCAAAGAAATGCACAAATCTATAATACTCTGTAGCACAGTGGTGGTGTAGGCTATAAAAGGCGTTAAGTTCGGCCGGGCCAAACTTTGGATATCCACCACCTCGGGTAAATATGTAAACCACCTTTCGTCAAAATCCGGAGAAAAGTGCATACCTTATGCCCCATAGCAGCTATATCGAAATATGTTCCGATTTAAACCAAATACTAATAAGTAGAAGTCATTGTTCAATTGTATAACAGAATATTGGTCTTTTTAGTAGCTATATCTAAAAATAAACCGATCTGAACCATATACGACACGGATGTCGAAAGCCCAACATACGTAACTGTATCAAATTTCAGTGAAATCGGATTATAAATGCGCCTTTTATGGCGCCAAGTTAAATCAAGATATCTGTCTAGATGGCAGATATATCCAAATCTGGACCGATTTGGGCCATATTGCAGAAAAATGTCGAAGAACCTAACCCAATTCACTGTCCCGAATTTCGGCGAAATCGGACAATAAATGCGCCTTTAGTGGGCCCAAAATCTTAAATCGAGAGATCGTTCTAATATATGGCAGCTATATCCAAATCTTGTTCGATCTAGATCTGATCCAAATTGACGAAGAATGTCGACTGGCCTAACACAACTCACTATCCCAAAGTTGGCAAAATCGGATAATAAATGTGGCTTTTATGGGCCTAAGACCCTAAATCGGCGGACCGGTCTATATGGGGGCTATATCAAGAGATAGTCCGATATAGCCCATCTTCGAACTTAACCTGCTTATGGACAAAAAAAGAATCTGTGCAAAGTTTCAGCACAACAGCTCTATTTTTAAAGACTGTAACGTTATTTCAATAGAAAGGCGGACGGACATGGCTAGATCGTGTTAGATTTGTAAGCTGATCAAGAACATATATACCTTATAGGGTCGGAAATGGGTATTTCGATGTGTTGCAAACGGAATGACAAAATTAATGTACCCCCTTCCTTCGGTGGTGGGTATAAAAATACCTCGAGCTTGAATTTAAAAACAGCATAACAGACCAACTTCACTTAAATCGATCGAAAATCCATTTTTGATGGATATGATGTATTGCAAAAATTTCATGTAAGAAACAGATGGTTAAATTGTGGGTCCCATAACATAAAATAAGGGAGAAGGAGGCACAGGGCACACCACAAGGGTAATACGGATGCTGACTGCGGTGGGATTTGCAGCCGCCTGCTTTGCAGGCAATGTTATAATACATCAGGGATAGGTATCCGAATCAGCTTTGCAGAAAGGTTCTTGGCATACGAATTGGCTAGACGTGGGTCTTAACTCGCAGGAGGCTGAAATCTGCCTGTTCACGTGGAAGACTCAGGTAGGTCAATTTCAAGCACCACGTTTCCTCAACAGAACGAATTTCCATATCCGACAAGGCCAAGTACTTAGAATTGGTCTATGTTGCCCACTATGTAGACGGGCATTAGGTTCAAAATGGATCCTGAATCCGAAGATAATGCACTTGCTCTAGAGGAGCGTGATTACACCAATACTTACTTACGCCTCAGTAGTTTGGTGGACTGTGATAGAGAAAAAGTGCAACGTTGGGATAATGCAACAGGTTTAGAAAACATGTTGTCTTGGCACAGCCCTGGCGATGAGAACTTCGCCAGCTAGGGGACTGGTGAATATTCTAGACATCAGACCCATAGAAATACAGATTAAGTGTAAGAATGAGTGGCAGCTCACTCATGATGTTGACTCGAGGATGTGGAGTGTGAACGTCTATACGGACCGTCAACTGCCCATCAGGGCAATAACAACTAGGTCGGTAAGGATACAAACAGTTTTGGTGTGTAAAAAAGAAATTAAGGAGATTCTGAGGATGGCTTGATCCGCATAGTTTGGGTGCCGGAACATAGGGAACATAGGGAAGTAAGGGGGGATAAAAGAGGAGACGATTAAGACAGTGAAAGTCAGAGTATTGCCATCAATAAATTTGGTATATCCACAGCCTTTTGGGTCGACGAAGTCCGAGTCCGACGCGCAATGAACGCCTTTGGAAAAATGAAACAGTCGGTAGGACGATGAAAATCCTATGGGCCGATCCATATATTGACAAGACGATGTTAAAACTAAAGGGAAGGGGATCAGTATGGTTTAAGATAGGGACACATAGGACAAGGAGCACACTTATGCAGAAGAAGTGCAGCAAGTGAAAGCGTGTGACGGGCATGTGGGAAGATGATGAGACGCTGAAGCATTTTCTATATCATTGCATGACTTTCGCGGCTAGCAGACACCGGCCCTTAGGTTGGGACACAATATCAGACTTGAACTGGCTTAGGGGCGTGGAATAGCGAACAATTAGGCATTTTGTTAGTAGTATGGAATTCCTTGCTTAGATTTTTTTACGAGGTTACTTTTTGGTATTAATCCCGCACATCAAGCCTATTACTGGTTAAGGTGTAGGTCCATACTAGATAGGGTGGATTAATAATCGCACCCTCTTTAAAAGTCTTTTTGCAGGGACTAGCGTTTTGACTAATTGGGTGTAACAGAAATCTCACCTGTTTGAAAAACATTTCTCTATTTAGTGTAATATGATAACTTGTTATACTCGTATTTATAAGAAACTTTTGATGAAACTAAGTAGACTAGCTTGTTCCTTTAATGTTGTTTGTTTGAAAAATATAATAAAAAGAGTCAGTTTGTTGACAGAAGCTTTACAATTCAGGTGTGGGGTTCCCAAAAAAAAAAAATAAATAAAAAAAAAAGAAGACTCAAAAAAAAAAAAAAAAAATTTTAAATATGGATTCACGCCCTACTCGAGAAAGAATTCTTTCAGCTTTGAAAGCTTCAAATGTGGAATTTCCAGAAACAGCGTCAATTGCACAATTGAGAACATTATATGATTCTTTGCAAGTTAACGGTGGTCCATCAAAGCAGACTGAATTGCCTTCTGGAAATGTGGTTTCTTCTGATTCTGCTGGGAATTCATCTGTAACTGTCACTACAATGTCATCCAATACTTTGAATGAAACTCCCGTTATTAATTCCGCAACTGCCGATCTTGAAAATTTGCTTCAGTCATTTCAATGTAATGGTGAGTCCACAAATCAAACTGAATTGGTTCTTGGAACTGCCGCTTGTTTTTCTGCCACACGGACTTCAACCGATTTAATATCTAGAAATACATTGAGTGTCGCTTTTAATAACAGCGAAATTGGCGTATTCTGTGCAAATCTTCGGCAAACACAGACTTCAGTGCCTCCTTCCGTAATTTCTTCCGTACCTTCCGTCTATAATTCTTCTGCTTCCGTTCCTGTAAATACAGTTCAAAGACAATTTCCTGGTACTTCAGGGACTGCTGCTTCTGTTTCTGCCGCCCGGACTTCATCAGTTATTTCCGATTTAATGAATACAAATACATTGGGTGTCGCTTTTAACAATAGAGCAATTGGCGTGTCCTGTGATGTTCTTCCGCAAACACAAACTTCCGTACCTCCTTCCGTATCTTCTTGTGTTGTTTCTTCCGTACCCTCCGTCAATTATTCCTCAGTTTCCGTTCCTGCAAACTTACTTCGAGGACAATTTTCTAGACCTTCTGTTCCATCACAGGTAACAGACCCTTTCATTCGTTCAAGCGTTTTATCCCGTGAAGCTGATGAACTAGAGAGTGAAATTAGAGTTTTGAGATTGAAGCAAGAAATGTTGGCTCTTCGAAACCAAATTGAATCTTTAGAAAACGGTGGAAAAAAGGTTTCTACAAATATCAATTATGACGAGCTCTCTATGATGGTTCCGAAATTTTCTGGGAATGATGGATGAAATATTGAAAAATGGATAAACTCTTTTGAAAGCTACACTATAAATATGACTGACCAAGAAAAATATATGTGCATAAGATATTTGCTGGTTGGAACTGCGCGAGAGTTCATGGAAAATTCAAATTACAAAGAATATAAGGAGTTGAAGAGATCGCTCTTAGACATTTTCAAGAGAACGGTAACGCAAGAAGAAGTTTATCAAAAATTGCGTTTGCGCAAGTTGAAGCCAACAGAGCCGTGTATTGCCTATATAGTAGCAATGCAAACTATTGCAGCAGAAGGCAAAATCAACGAGCAAGAACTGGTTGACATTATAATAGACGGAATGGAAGATAAAACCAACAACATATCCATTCTATACAGATCAAACTCATTGCAAGAATTGATGCATGGAATAGATAGATACGAGAAACGCAGGTCAAAAACAGTCAGTACTCATAAAGAAGGCCGTGACAATACTAAAGACATACGATGTTTCAATTGCTCTCAATTTGGACATATGAAGAACACCTGCAATAAGCCTCGACGTCCACCGGGATCTTGTTTCCATTGTTTCCAAATGGGACATTTTTACAAGGATTGTCCTAAAAGGATGAATGTTACTGCTCCCATATTTTGTAGTTATGATATTGTAGACACAACACAAATGGTAAGTGTGGCCTTTAAATATTCTTGTGGATCCAAATATACTAATTCTGCGAATATTTCGTGCTTGATCGATTCCGGTAGCCCAATTAGTTTGGTTAAGATGTCTTTATTACCGACTGGTGTGATACGTTCGAAGAATTTAATACCAACTTCGTATGTTGGAGTTGGCAATTCCCCTTTGAAAATATATGGAAATATTTCTTGTTTAATAAAATTTAAAAAATCGTCTAAACAAATAGAATTACTTGTTGTTCCGAACGAGAGCATTCATGTTCCAATGATTCTTGGACGGAACTTTATGCATGCATTTAATGTAAAATTACTTCAAGTCAAGGAAACTACGAATGATATAGAAGTATTTGAATCCACAAGAAAAATAAATGACAATAATAATATAACCTCGGTGTCTACACCATCTACGATAAGCAATTCTTATGATAGTCCTGTGAATTCCCAAGTGATACGTACGGACGATATTGATCTAAATCCTTTGTTAAATTCATTCCAGAAGAAGACTTTAGAAGATCTTATTCATAATCGTTATATAACTCCAAAGGGAATTGATAAAAAGTCATCTGATTATAGGATGCAGATTAAATTATCTGATGATATTCCAATACACTGCTCTCCCCGTAGATTGTCGGTTCGTGATCGTGAGGAAACGCAGAAGATTGTTAGTGATTTGTTAGAAAGGAAAATAATACGTTACAGCAATTCTCCATACACGTCAGCAATTGTGTTGGTAAAGAAAAAGACAGGGGAAACGCGGATGTGTGTCGATTATCGAGCGTTAAACAAAAAGACTATTAGGGATAACTTTCCTTTACCCCTCATCGAGGACTGTATTGAGAGCATATCAGGCAAAAAATGGTTTAGCCTCATGGATTTGAAGGATGGATTTTTCAACATAGAAATGCATAATGATTCAATTCCATACACTTCATTTGTAACCCCATTTGGACAGTACGAGTATTTGAAGATGCCATTTGGTTTAAAGAATGCTCCAGCAAACTTTCAACGCTTTATAAATGGTATATTTCGCGACTTAATAGAGGACCATAGAGTGGTTATATATATAGATGACATATTGATTGCATCCTCTGATTTCGATTCTCATGTTCAGACATTGGCGGTTGTACTTGGACGTGCTTTTGAGTACGGATTACGTATCAAGTTAACTAAATGTAAATTTGGTTATCAGAGTTTAGAGTATTTAGGATACTTAATCAGCCCAAAAGGTATACGGCCGACAGAAAATCACTTGCGAGCTGTGAAACAAATACCAATGCCAAGGAATCATAGGGAATTACAAACTTGTCTTGGGTTGTTTTCCTACTTTAGGAAATTCGTTCCGTCATTCTCAAATATTGCAAGGCCATTGTTAGATTTGCTTCGTAAAGAGAAAAAATTCGTTTTCTCTGAAGAATGTGTAAAGGCCTTTAGTGAATTAAAGTCTCGTTTACTTCGGGCCCCAGTATTAGCTATCTATAACCCTAAAAGCGATACGGAGTTACATTGTGATGCAAGTTCTCATGGATTCGGAGCAATATTGATGCAGCGTCAGGATGATAAAAAGTTCCACCCCGTAGCATTTTTTTCAAAGGCTACAACCAATGCAGAATCGAGATATCATAGCTTCGAACTGGAAACACTCGCAATTATTTACGCGTTGCGCCGGTTTCGTGTGTATTTAGAAGGATTACATTTTACCATAGTCACAGATTGCAATTCACTTACAATGACCTTGAACAAGAGACAAGTTAATCCTCGGATATCCCGCTGGGCATTGGAACTAGAGAACTATGACTATTCTATCAAACACAGGAAGGGTTCTTCTATGGGTCATGTGGATATGTTAAGCAGATGTATAGAAAAGGAAATATCCCCTCATGTGGGATGTAACATGATTTGCTCTGTAGATTCGAATCAACTCGATGTCCAAATTCAACTGACCCAAGCTAGAGATCCTGTTATTAAGGACGTTTGGAAAAGGAAGAGATATGTGATTTTGACCTAATAGACGGTCTCTTATTTAAGAAAGTGGGTGCAACCGTTTGTTTATATGTCCCAAAGGAAATGGAAGATAATGTGATAAGAATGATACATGAGAAGCTTGGACACCTGGGGACAGATAAATGTTATTATAAGATTCGAGAGAATTTTTGGTTCCCAGACATGCGCAATAAGATAGATAGCTTCATTAAGAATTGTATAAAATGTATCATTTATGCTGCTCCAGCTAGAATAAACCAACAGAACATGTACAGCATTCCAAAGGTGGCGGAGCCATTCGATACGATACACGTGGATCACTTCGGACCACTTCCATCATTAAAATCGAAAAGAAAACACATTTTAGTGGTAGTTGATTCTTTTACAAAATTTGTTCGACTTTATCCTGTAAATTCGACGAGCACTAAGGAGGTTTGTTGTTCTCTCGAAAAGTATTTTAGTTATTACAGTAGACCAAGACGCCTAATCTCGGACAGAGGATCATGTTTTACGTCATTGGAGTTTTCTGAATTCATTTTGAAAAATAATATTAATCATGTTAAGGTGGCGGTTGCCTCTCCACAAGCAAATGGGCAGGTTGAGCGTGTAAATCGTATTATTAAGTCCATGTTGAGCAAATTGAGTGACCCAATAGATCATTCCGATTGGTCATTGAAATTGTCCCAGGTGGAATATGCTATCAATAACTGTGTTCACAGTTCTACAAAGGAAACCCCAGCGAAGTTACTCTTTGGAACGAATCAACGAGGGGTGGTGGTAGATAAGCTGTCGGAATATCTAGATAAGAAAATGAGTAATGAGGAGAAACTAAATTTGAGGGATATGAGGGTTAAGGCATTGAATTCTATACAGCGATCTCAGAACTACAACGAATTATACTTTTCCAAACATCATGAACCGGCAAAACGTTACGATGAGGGTGATTATGTTGTTATTATGAATATTGACAATACAGTTGGGAAGAATAAGAAATTTTGTGAAAAATATCGTGGTCCCTACATTATTGAAAAAGTATTAGATAATGATCGCTACGTTGTGAGAGATGTTGACAATTGTCAACTGACACAGATCCCATATAAGGGTATAATTGAAGCAAAGCGACTTCGGAAATGGTTGACACCTAGGTTATAGATTTATGTTATTGGTCACACTTATATAATATACACAATTTTAATATCATGATTGTGGGCAATCATATTGTCAGGTTGGCCGAACTGTAATATGATAACTTGTTATACTCGTATTTATAAGAAACTTTTGATGAAACTAAGTAGACTAGCTTGTTCCTTTAATGTTGTTTGTTTGAAAAATATAATAAAAAGAGTCAGTTTGTTGACAGAAGCTTTACATTAGGAAGTTTTCGAAATTTTATACCCTACACCACTACTGTGGTACAGAGTATTATAACTTAGTGAATTTGTTTGTAACACCCACAAGGAAGAGATATAGACCCATTGATAAGTACACCGTTCGACTCAGAATCACTTTCTGATTCGATTTAGCTATGTCCGTCTGTCTGTCCGTCTATCCATGTTAATTTGTGTACAAACTTCAGGTCATAATTTTCATCAGATCTTCTTCAAATTTGGCACATACATTTTTTTGGCGCAGAGACGAAGTCTATTGAAATTGGAAAACATCGGTTCAGATTTGGATATAGCTTTGGGTATATATGTTCATCCGATTTGCGGTAATAATGCAATAAAATGGTTATTTGTTAACCGATTCTCTCGAAATTCGGTAGGAAGGATTTTCTTTTGCCTCTCAACATTGCAAGCGCATTTATTGACCAATCTTGCCAAATTTTTGTACAACGCTTTCCTCGACGACTACCACAATATCTTGGTCGAAATCGGTTCAGATTTAGGTATAGCTCCCATATATATGTTCGTCAGATTTTGACAAATAATGTAATAAAGTGCTCATTTGATTTCCTTGAAATTTGATACAGGTTGTTCAATTACCAATCTGGAAACATCCTCTGTAGTCCATCAAAATTGGTTAAGAGTTAGATAAATAGATAAAAATAATTTTGACGGGGCCAGGCTTGGGCAAAATTATGTTTTTAGACAATTTTATTGAATTTTTGTATTTAGAAAAAAATTTCATTGACATTTGGAAAAGGTTAGGTTAGATAAAAGTGGCAGTCTGCCATCAGACTCACTAAGACGTTTTCGTCCATTGTGATACCACAGAAACACGAAAAGGAAAATGCCTTCTAGTTCCTACCGTTGAACCAAAGTTCTCAAAGAAATGAGAACCTAAAGTGGATCTCCTTCTGACTGCCTGTGCGGGACACACACACAGCAGATGTCCTATAGTCTCTTCTTCCTCGAAGTACTCACAGCTTCAGTCTGTCAGCATGTTTCCGATCAGACAGTGACCTGTCATGAGGGACACGCTGACTGAGACGTTTGTTCTAGCCAGTGATAGCAAAGCGGTAGACCTTTTCAAGTCTATATTACGCCACATAATTTTGAAATGCTCACAGCCCCCCTTTGTTACCATCTATCATCTTTCATATCCTAGTCTTCCGAATCTTGAGAAAGTCGGTGAAGAGTCCATTGTTGGGTCCCAGTTCGTTAGGCTGTGTTGGGTCTCTTGCCGCTGCACTGCCTGATGTTTTGGTACTAGGATATTTGCGTATCCCATTCTTCCCAATATTGAGAGAGTCGGTGATTGTCTCGTCGTCGGCCCCCTGTTCGTAAGACGAGGATATTTACCTATCCGAATCATTGTTTTGGGTAATTTGCTATAAAAAATCATTTTTGACTTAAATGAGTTTTTGAATGTATGCTTAAAAGACGAAGTTTTTTACCATAAACGACTTTACCACCCAAAAGTAGCAAATCTTCTTTCTTTTTTGGACGAAGCTCATTTTTGGCTGAATCGGTACGTAAATAAGTAGAATTGTCGATTTTTGAGTGAAGATCAACCAGAAGCATTACAAGAGCTACTATGCATCCAGAAAAAGTCGCATATTGGTGCAGTTTATGAGCTGGTGGCATCATTGGGCTGTACTTCTTCAAAGATAATGCGAATCGTAACGTAACTGTAAATGGTGAGCGCTATCGTGAGATAATATCCATTTTTTTTTTGCCCAAAATGCAAGAGCTTGACTTGCATGACATGTGGTTTCAACAAGACGGTGCCACATGTCACACAGCACGAGTAACAATGGACTTATTGAGCGGCGAGTTCTGTGAACATTTTATTTCACTTCGGGTCAATTGGCCGCCTAGATCGTGCTATGTTAAAGCTCATGTCTACACAGACAAGCTCACTTCAATTGACGCATTGGAAGACAACATTGAAGCATTTATTAGTGAGATACCGGCCGAAAAGTTGGAAAGATAATGCAAAAATTAGACAAAGGCGGATGGACCATTTGAGGCGCAGTCGAGAGATCAGTCTATATGGTAGCTATATCCAAATCTGGACCGATCCGAACCAAATTGAAGAAGGATATCAAAGGGCCTAACATAACACACGGTCTCAAATTTCGGCGAGATCGCATAATAAATGCGCCTCTTATGGGCCCAAGACCTTAAATCGAGAGATCGGTCTATATGGCAGCTATATCTAAATCTGGACCGATCTGGGCCAAATTGAAGAAAGATGTCGACTGGCCTAACACAACTCACTGTCCCAAATTTCAGCAAAATCGGATAATAAATGTGGCTTTTCTGGGCCTAAGACCCTAAATCGGCTGATCGGTCTATATGGGGGCTATATCAAGATACTGTCCAATATAGCCCATCTTCGAACTTAACCTGCTTATAGCCAAAAAAAATAAGAATCTGTGCTAAGTTTCAGCTCAATATCTCTATTTTCAACAGACAGACGTCTGTTTGTTGAAATCGTCTTGGATCAAGATTATATATACTTTATAGGGTCGGAACTGAATATTTCGATGTGTTGCAAACGGCATGACAAAATGAATATGCCCCATCCTTCGGTGGTGGGTATAACTAGTAAAAAAACTTCCGTTTGAGAACGAGTAGAGATAACATTTTGAATGATTAGAGCTGAGGTGTTAACGAAATTATTTGCCAAATTTTCAAACAGACGTCCTTGGCGGGACCCTAAAGTTAGTCACATCTGCATTTGGGATGAAATTTGCAATGCAAATGTGCAAAATGTCAAGGCCCTAGGTGATCCGGCTGTCCAATCCTTTTTACGGACAGTTTTTTTAATGCTGTTATGCTCTTAAATTTCTTTTCAGGTTTGGTATGCAGCAGTTACACAATGTTTCTACTCCCTTTCGGTGTGTTTCGGCAACATCATCATGTATTCCTCCTACAATAAATTCGGTCATAATGTTCATCGTGATGCCACCATTGTGACAGGATTGGATACTTGCACCTCATTATTGGCTGGATTTACGATATTTGGCATTTTGGGACATTTGGCCCACGAAATAGGCACCGATGACATTCGGAGTGTGGTCAAGGGTGGTGCTGGTTTAGCTTTCATATCATATCCCGATGCCATTGCAAAATTCCAAAGTTTACCGCAAATTTTTTCGGTGCTATTCTTTTTGATGTTGTTCGTATTGGGAATTGGCTCGAATATAGCCATGACTTCGTGTACCGTTACGGCGGTTAGGGATTATTTCCCCAAAGTCAAACAATGGCAATGCGCTTTGGGCATAGCCACTGTGAGTTTCTGCATTGGCCTGGCCTATGTGACGCCAGTGAGTACAAAATGGAAACTTAATGCGAATCTCATATGTTTTAATTATCCTTCTCTTTCTCCTTTGCAGGGCGGTCAGTTCATTTTGACGCTGGTTGATTATTTTGGTGCCTCCATGATTGCTCTATTTTTGGGCATTGCAGAGCTGTATGTCTTGGGTTGGGCTTATGGCGTAGATCGCCTCTGCAAAGATGCCGAGTTCATGATGGGCCGCAAAGTAGGTGCCTACTGGCGTTTGTGTTGGGGAGTAGTGACACCCGTCATTATGACCTCTATATTGGTGTACTTCCTGGCCACTTACACTCCCTTGAAATACAATGATGCAGTCTATCCATCGTGGGCATATGGTAAGAGTTGAGGACAATTTTTATTTTTCATAAGAAATCGTCGATATTTTGTTATTCAAGGCATTGGATGGACCATCACCAGCTTTGGCATACTCCAAGTACCCATATGGATTGTAGTAGGCACCATTCGTGCTCCGGGTTCATCATGGACAATGAAGTTGAAGAATGCCTTCAAACCCACAAACGACTGGGGACCCTCGGATCCTCTGTTGCGGGAGCAGTACAATAAAGAGATTGCCAACGAAGCGATAAGCAACCAGAATCTTGGTTGCCTAGGCTACATTCGAAAGAATATCTTTGGTTGAGGACTAACGAAGCACAAAGTATTAGAACTAATTTAATATATATTTGTATTTAAGCTTTTATAAGAAACACATGAGTGCATCGCCTTGATACCACACAAATAAACTTGCCAAATGTACTTAGAAAAAAGTGAAAAATATTCGTATCTATACCTAATGTGCAAAATTTATGCTAAGTTTCATTGTATATAAGTAAAGAAATTGTTAATAAAAAAAAAAAAATAAAGTATTTAAAACGTGCAGATAATCAATAAAAACTAAATATTTCCAATATAATTTTCCAATGGACCCTGTACCTAATTTTATAGTGAGGTTAGAGCTTTTTTTGGGGTGTACTGATCTCCAACAGAAATCAGCGTTGAGTTGAGCGGTCATGTTTTCATTTTGCTATTCAAAAAAAAAAAAAATGTATGTGCCTTGGAATAGGTACTACCTTTTATGTAAAAATTTTAAAGTCTTTCAGGAGTAGGCTCAAATCGGACTACAAAGAGCCTACAGCTGTGGTTGCGGCATCAGATCGTAGGTTGTTGTCCACCCTCCCATAGATGTGAGTGCCTTGGCACCTGTAGTCGAGAGTAATGCTTCAAGCGCGCAACTAGTCGTCAGACTAACAAATGAGGAAGAGACGAATAAACCAAAGCGATGCGCAGTTCGTCCCCAGCTTTTAAGTAATGGTGGTGTTTCCGATTCATATTCAGTCGGTATCAATGAAACAATCATCGCCAACAAGCCAGTCTCCAGACAGTGTCCTGTGGATCGAGACAAAGTTGGAAGAGAAACGAGGAAAGCACACGGCCCCTGAGTCTTTATGGTGGACTGTGACTTCCAAAATCAGCGGTCCAATATCGAGGATCTGGTTAACGAGTGGATTTTCGAACATATATGGAACTCTGAATTTATGAGCTGCGAGTATAGAGGGCATCATGACGCTGCGCTTTGTGTCAGCAGAATGTATTGATACCGTCAAAATACTCGTTAGAAGTATTCACACTCCCGGAAAGGGCGCAAAGCTCGACATCCACCAACTCCCAACGGTGACGGTCTATATCAGGAGATGGGGCAGCAACTTCGAAACAGAACACATGGTGGTATTCTTAGACAAGCAAAACCAAGGTTTGGTCGCGAAAAGATGGGAGGTCTGTCACAGGGAGGAGAAGGAGGAACGAACTCTTTTTGTGGTGGACATAGAGCAAGTCTCCGTGACAAGTTTGGCTAAAATTAAAAGCATGGCGTTCTACGGGAGCAAGGCTGTCTTTTTCAAGATTGGGAAGACTAGAAAAGGCAAAGATCCTCATATTGGGACATCATGCAGTGCAGTGGCAGTAGACTCAATACCGCCTTACGAACAGGGGGCCGAAAACAAGACCATCACCAACTTTCTCAATATTGGCAAGGTTCCCTAGCCTTGTCCTTATATTAAAACATCAAGCAGAGCAGGGACGGAAAACTCAATACAGCCTAACGAACAGGGACCCGACGATGAAACCAACACCGACTCTCTCAAGATTCGGAAGACTAGAATAGGCCAAGATCCTTATATTGAAACATCAGGCAATGCAGTGACAGGAAACTTAATGCAGCTTAACTGATAGGGAGCCGACAATGAGACCATCACCCATTCCCAAGAAATTCATTTACTAAAGATTTGGAAGACTAGGATAGGCAAAGATGGAACATCAGATACTGCAGGGACAGGACAGGACTCACGGAGACACCGGAAACATGCAATAATGAGGTCGATCGAAGGCTTATTTTTACGGAATTTATGGTCTATATCAGGAAATGGGCAGCAAATTCGAAACAGAACGCATGGTGGGATTCTTAGACAAGCATAACCAAGGTTTGGCAAGGCTCTCTTTTTCAAGATTGGGAAGACTAGAATAGGCAAAGATCTTCATATTGGGACATCATGCAGTGCAGTGGAAGTACACTCAATACCGCCTTACGAACAGGGGGCCGAAGACGAGACCATCACCGACTTTCTCAATATTGGCAAGGCTAGGACAAGCCAAAATCCTTATATTAAAACATCAGGCAGTGCAGAGACGGAAAACTCAATACAGCCTAACGAATAGTGAGCCGACGATGAAACCAGCACCCACTCCCTCAAAATTCTGAAGACTAGGATAGGCCAAAATGCTAATATTGAAACTTCAGGCAGTGCAGTGACAGGAAACTTAATGCAGCCTAACTGAAAGGGAGCCGACTATGAGACCATCACCCACTCCCAAGAAACCCATTTACTCAAGATTTCGAAGAGTGGGATAGGCAAAGATCATAATATTGGAACATCAGCCACTGCAGGGACAGGACGGAACGGGACGGGACAGGACGGGACTGTACGGGACGGGACTGTACGGGAGGGGACTGTACGGGACGGGACAGGACACCGGAATCTTGCAATAATGAGGTTGATCGAAGGCTTATTTTTACGGAATTTATGGTAATGGAAGCCTTGAGATGCTTCCAACTTTCAACCCGCCTGCTATGCAGACGATGTTTGAATATGGGTAAGGATCTGAACAAGCTATGCAGAAGGGCCGAAAGTGTATTGCAGATGGCATATGACTGGGCTACACCTAGGGGTCTCAATTTTAACCCAGAGAAGACTGAAATCTGCCTGTCTACGAGGAAGACGAAGGTGGATTGACGGAACTCTGGTATTGCCATCTGGAAGATCCTGCTATACAGATGGATCAAAGATAGAGGACAGAATGGGCCTGGGGGTACACATTGAGAACCCAGGGACTGAGATTTATTTTTGACTGCCTGACCATAAAACGATCCTGCAGGCAGAGATCCGGGTGATCACGGAATGCGTGAGATGGTGCGGTGTTAACACAACGACGTCGAGTGTGAACATCTTTACGGACAGTAAAATGACCATCAGGGCAATAAAAACCAGGACGTTAAAGTCACGAACAGTCTTGGAATGTAAAAAGGCGATTTACGCCTTTTCTGAGGATGGCATCGTTTGGGCGCCGGGCCATAGCGGAGTAAGGGGAAATGAACGATCAGATGATTGGGGAGGACTGCCATCAATAAACTTGGTTAACCCGAAGCCTTTCAGGTCGAAGCAATCCGATATAAGGGCGTAGGCGACAAATACATATGTAACACTGTGGAACAGCGAAACGGTCGATAGGACGACGAAAATTCAATGGGGAGATCCGAATCGTGAGAAAACGAGGCTATTACTGAAAGGAAGTAAAAAGGAGTTAAGAAATGCTGACTACGAGCTCATCTTTACAAAATCGGTGTGGCAAGTGATAGCAGTTGGGGAAGATAATAAGACGTTGGAGCGCTTCCTATGTCATTGCTCGACTTTCGTGGCTAACAGACGCCGTCACAAAGATGGAGACAAAATACCAGACATAAACCAACTTAAGGGGCGTGGTATGAAATACAATTAGGGATTTTGTAAGTAGCACGAAATTCCTGACTTTTTTTCGAGGTTTCTTTTTAGTATTTAGAGTGCACAACAAGCCGATAAGGTGTATATCCATAGTAGCATGGGGCGGATTAATATCCGCACCGTCTTTTCAATCTAAACTAACCTAGCTAGCGCTTTCCGCTAAACCATTTCTACACTCGGAAGCAAATTTTTTGAGAATTATTACTATGAAACCATAAAATAATCTAGATGTTTGGCACAAGTTAGCTCTTCAGACAGACTGAATAACAGAATCTCAGTCTCAGGCGACGTAACTGTAACTTGCCCGAAGCGATAAGCCAACTTGTTCAACCGTCAATTTGTTGAGCGCCCAGAGAGTGACAAGGCTAGAAAGAAAGCCGTTCATCGCATCCGTGGTCTCCCAGCCTATTGACAGTCTTGACAATTTTCCATGGGCGAAGTTACGAATGTCATTCGTGGCGCCAATTCATTCAAGGCTTTGGTCCCCGACGGAATCTCTACCTGGAGTCGAGTATCTTCCAACTGTCCTCAACCTGGCTTTGAACACTCTTGTAGTACCCAATGTCTGGAAGATGGGCATAGCAATCCTGCTGCTAAAGCCTGGAAATGATCCAAGCAAGGAGGAGTCGTACATAACGATCTCCCTTCTCTCACCACTAGCCAACATGTTTGAAGGACTACTCCTCCCGAGCCTCCTCAGAGAATTTCCATTCGCCGAGCATTAGCATGTATTTCGAAGACTGCATAGCACAACAATTGCTTTGCATGCCATCACCGCACTCATTTGCCGTGGCTTCAGTCATGTAGAACTCAGGCCATTTAATAGGACGGTTCTCGTGGCACTGTACCTATCCCAGCCATTCGTAACTGTCAGCCATGCCAAACTATTTGAAGACTTCGCCAACCAGGCCTGAAACGCTGGATCGCGAATTATCTGTATGGTCGCCAGTCATTTGTGGAAATTAGGGATAAAAAGTCGAAGCACAGGGAGTTCCCCAAGGCGGGGTGATATCTACGGCACTGTTTAACCTATCCTCCATTCCATCCCCTCCAGACGGCATAAAGATTGCATTATATGTGGACGATTGTACGATCATGGCATCAGGTCCCCCACCCATTGATGACATCTGCGACAGGTTAAACGTCTACCTCAACGAACTTGCCTCTTATTTCGCTGCAAGTGATTTGAAGATATATGCCACCAAATCTTCAGCCACATTGTTCACTACAGATACGCGTGAGGTGAATAATGAGCTGAAAAAGTGATTGCCGATGGAGAAACGATTCCGGCCATCAAGTGTCCCAAAATACTTGGTGTCACATTTCGTAGCTCTTAAACGTTCTAGTAGAAACAAGAGTCTTAAGTCATTTGCCGGCAGCACTTGGGGTGCTGACAATTTTCTGGTCTGTGGTAAGTTATGCATCGCCAGTTTGATATCTATCAGCTATGTGACACGCAGTGTTCATATCTGTCAGAATACCGCTCTTCGAACTGAGACTGGTTGTCTCCTTAGCTCTCATTTGGACCACCTCCATCAGGAGACAAAGATCCTACCCGTCCGCAGACATAACTAAATGCAATCTAAGCAATACCTTCTGGGCTGCTTTAGCAGAGACCAATCATCATCTTGGGAATAGGTAACCACTGCCCAGAAGCCTTAAGGTAGATCTACATGATCTAGAGCGTGAGGTTCAGCGCTATAAGAGAGAACCTCTAGATCCCATGGCAGCCGGTTGTACGCACCGGATTGACCCGATGGAATTTTCATCGGCAAGGGCTGCCGCCTCAGTGTACGTGTTCGTCTTTTTTCGTCATGGGAGAGGCACATCCCGGAGTGCCTTCTCCGTATTTTTTGGTCCGTGCCGGGATTGAAAAGAACCCCGGACCCTGGTTCTGTTCCGTTTGCCAGAACCGCCTTCATCATCGGTCAGTGTCGGTGAGGTGTAACAGGTGCTTGGAGTGGGTACATTTCCGTTCTTGCTCTGGCCTAACTTCGCTACGGGAGTATAGTCATACTGGCTATGTCGCTAGGTGCTGTGCGAACATAGCCAGCAGTGGGTCACAAGCGTCGCCGTCGTCGCCTTCGGCGTCCTCGTCGTTGGACTATGTGACCCCCCCCCCCGACCTCTCCCGTACGGCAATTTATGCAAAGACAGCACCCTAGCCCTACTATTGCCAGGCCAGTATCGGGAAATGTATCGTTCTTGCAGTTAAACTGCAATGGACTGCGAGGCAAGATTGATGAGATTGTAGATTTTATGAGTCGGAAGAGCATATCGGTCGCAGCGATCCAGGAGACAAAGCTGACTAACACCTGCAGCTTGCACAGTTGTCACGGCTACAATGTGCTACGTAAGGATCGGTCAAGGAATGGAGGTGGGGGATTGGCCTTCGTTATACACCATTCCGTGCAGTATAGACCTATCTCGCCTGCGCTTGACGCTAGTGACCCATACATGGAATGTATGGGGGTAGCAGTCAGGTCTGGTACTGCCGAGATAGAGATATACAACGTGTATATACCGCCGGTTGGCAGCTGTGTCCCGATTAATGGCCAGGCCTACAGCCCCGACATAAGTGGGTTGCTATCTGGCCATAGTCGTCTGGTTCTGGGGGATTTTAATGCACATCACTCGTCATGGCATTCTCCAATAGGCAACGACCAGCGTGGCATAGCTTTGGCAGAGCAGATAGATAGTTCCACGTTTTGCACGGTGAATGAGGATGCCCCCACTAGGATTACGAGGTGCAGCAGCTCGCCAGACATCTCAATCGCATCTCCTGAGTGACGTATCCTGGCAAGCCGTCATCTCTTTGGGGTCAGACCACCTCCCCATAATCCTCACCATCGACCGACCACCCGACTTCATAACCTCTGAGCGCCGGACGTTCATCAACTACAAGAAGGCCAATTGGACTGGCTTCAGAGAGTATACCAATCGCCGCTTCAATGAACTGCCACCCCCCTCTGAAGTGCTTGTGGCCGAGAGGAAATTCCGAGACATCATCAACGCAGCAGCCGCTCGCTTTATACCGGCCGGTCGAATACCGCAAGTGCGACCCAATTTCCCGGCGCAAGCAGTGGTACTCGCAGACGAGCGTGATGGGATTCGTGCTATGGACCCCGCTAACCCCAGAATCAGCGAGCTGAATCTGGAAATAAACAGGGTTGTCAACGAACATAAGCGGAATTTGTGGCTAGAACACTTGGAGCAATGTAACTTAGGCACCGGTGCAGGCAAATTGTGGGCCACTGTTAAGTCTCTCTCGAACCCCGGTAGACGGGACGACAGGACCTCAGTCACTTTTGGCGAGTTAACCGTGACTGATCCGAAGAGATGCGCCAGGTTGTTCAACCGTCAAGTTATCGTGCATCCCGAGAGAGACAGGGCAAGGAGGAGAGCCATTCGCCGTATTCGTGGTCTCCGAGCCGATGAACAGCCATCACAATTTACCGTGGGCGAAGTTACGAATGTCATCCGTGGCGCCAAATCTTCCAAGGCGTTGGGCCCCGACGGAATCTCTACATTGATGCTGAAGAATCTGGATTTACCTGGAGTTGAGTACCTTACCACTGTCCTTAACCTGTCATTGAACACTCTTATAGTTCCCGATGTCTGGAAAATGGGCAGAGTGATCCCGCTACTGAAGCCTGGTAAAGACCCGAGTTTGGGGGAGTCGTACAGACCGATCTCCCTTCTCTCACCAGTGGCTAAGACGCTTGAGGCATCACTCCTCCCGAGCCTCGTAGGAGAATTTCCATTCGCCGAGCATCAACACGGATTTCGGAGACTGCACAGCACAACAACAGCTTTGCATGCCATCACCACACACATTTGCCGTGGCTTCAATCAACCCAGGCCATGTGATAGGACGGTCCTCGTGGCACTGGACCTATCGAAGGCATTCGACACGGTCAGCCATGCCAAATTATTTGAGGACATCGCCAACACGTCCCTCCAGCCAGGCCTTAAACGTTGGGTCGCGAATTATCTGTGTGGCCGCCAGTCATTTGTGGAATTTAGGGATAAGAAGTCAAAACACCGTAGAGTGAAACAGGGAGTTCCCCAAGGCGGGGTGATATCTCCGGCTCTGTTTAACCTCTACCTATCCTCCATCCCACCTCCTCCAGACGGCATAGAGATCGTATCATATGCGGACGACTGTACGATCTTGGCATCAGGCCCCCCACCCATTGATGACATCTGCGATAGGTTGAACGTCTACCTCAACGAGCTTGCCTCATATTTCGCTGCAAGAAATCTGAAGATATCCGCCACCAAATCTTCAGCCACACTGTTCACTACAAATACGCGTGAGGTGAATTCTGAGCTGACTGTGATGGTCGATGGAGAATTGATTCCGACCATCAAGTGTCCCAAAATACTTGGCGTCACATTTGACAGCTCCTACACTTTCTCCCCACATGCCACAGCAATTTGCAATAAAGTCAAAAGTAGAAACAAGGTCCTCAAGTCACTCGTTGGCAGCACTTGGGGTGCAGACAAAGAAACCTTGTTGACCACGTACAAAGCAATTGGCCGGTCTGTGGTAAGTTATGCAGCGCCAGTGTGGTCTCGTCAGCTTTGTGACACGCAGTGGAATAATATTCAGATCTGTCAGAATGCCGCCCTCCGAACTGCGACGGGCTGTCTCCTTAGTTCTCATGTGGACCACCTCCATCAGGAGACAAAGATCCTACCAGTGCGAAGACATAACTACATGCTGTCTAAGCAATACCTTTTGAGCTGTTATCGCAGAAATCATCCAAATCATCATTTTGTGGATAGATACCCACCGCCCAGAAGCCTTAAGGTAGATCTACATGATCTAGAGCGTGAGGTCCAGCGCTACAAGAGAGAACCTCTAGATCAAGCGGCATATCAAGCGGGTCTGAACAACATTCATGCAGACACGGTAGCAGACGCGTTAACTGGCTACCGGGTGAATGTAGTCCTTGGAGAACGACCGCCACCCATTGCACCCGAAGAAATCGACCTCCCCCGGCAAACCAGAGTGGTTCTGGCTCAATTACGTTCCGGCAGATGCAGCCGCCTCAATTCCCACAGAGCTAGGATTGAAGCCGACGTGCAAGATGTATGTCCCGATTGTAACCAGGGACCGCACGATACACGTCACCTGTTTAACTGCCCGGCCAGACCCACTCGACTCAGACCCAGATCCCTGTGGACGCACCCCATCTTAGTCGCGGAGTTCCTGGGTCTTGACACTCAACAGAATCAAGCAGACGAAAGATAGTACACAATAAACTGCTACAACAACAACAACAACCTCTAGATCAAGCGGCATATCAAGGGCGTCTAGACAACATTCATGCAGACAAGGTAACAGATGCGGTGAATAGCTACCGGGTGAATGTGGTTCTTGGGGAACGACATCATCCCATTGCACCGGAAGAAATTGACATCCCCCGGCAAACCAGAGTAGAGTCAAATCCTACAGAGCAAGGATTGACGCTACGTGCAGGATGTATGTCCAGATAGTGACCAGAAACACGACACACGTCAACTGTTTAACTGCCTAGCCAGATTCACTCGACTCATACATACATATTTTGATAGTGCCAAATGTCTGTTTTAACCACACTGAAAGAGATCAACTATAGTGTACTAAAAGGCTTCTAAAGTCTGTCTTAAGCAATGTAAAAGTGCAAGTTTCCTCATTAACATTCCATTAACTTCTCTCATATCAATGAGTGTGGTCCGATTCAAGTTTTTAAGCTAAATGATAAGACGTGCCGTAGTGCGATACCTCTTTGGGGAGATCTTTTACATGACATAGCACCTCACAAATGTCGCCAGCGTTAGGAGAGGATAACCACCGCTGAAAATTTTTTCTGATGGTCTCGCCAGGATTCAAACCCAGGCGTCCAGAGTCACATAAGCAACGTCTGTATACTGTTATTCTCAGCGCTATTTTGGTTTGGTATTGATGATCTGATAGATGGCATCTGGAAAAAAAACTCAACAGCATACTCAGACTAAAACAACTCAAAAGTTTGCATTCTGATCGTTGAAAAGAGACAAATATTTAATAAAATATACAAAATTAAAATTTATTATTAAAAATTTTATATTTCTTTTAATTAAATTATTTAATTTATATAATTATTGGGTTAATTTTTTCGAAAATTAAAAAAAAAAAGATCAAGACAGCTATGTTAAATACAAAGGCATGCTCAATTGCAAAGGAATGACGTATTTATCTCGGGATTTATATGTGAGCCGAAATCTATTTAACGTATTTGCCAGCTGCTTCATCCAAAATGCACAGAAGATCACCATTTGTTGGCTTTACCATTCCAGCTGGTAGAGATTCTTTATCTACAAAAACTCTCTGCAAAAAATTAGAAAAAAAGGCAATGAAGTCAAATACTGTGATGATAGGTTTTAGATTGCATCTATAAAACGTACCTTGACCATATCTGCCTTACCCTCACCACACATTGCGAATATGCAACATGAAGCATTATTTATTAATGGTAAGGTCATTGTGATTCTTTTCGGAGGTGGTTTTGGAGAATCATCTATGGACGCTATAAGCTTGTGATGTTCCTCAAGCAGAGCATGTCCGAGAAATAATGAACATGTATGGCCATCTGGACCCATGCCCAAGAGAAGCAAATCAAAACGTGGCACCGATGCTTTCTCCATACTGAATTCCTTCAATATTTTCTTTTCATAATCTTCGGCACAATTTTCTACACTTCCACTAAGATCAATCCAAACAAACTGTTTTTCTTTTAGTGTAGTCTTGGGTATGAGAGCTGTTTTGTATACACCATACGTGGAGTCACCATCTGTATCCGGAACAAAGCGTTCATCACAAAAGAAGAATTGCCACTTGTCCAAATCAGAAGATTTTATGGACTCTAAGGCCGAGCTTAAATAGCTAACCAAAGAGCCACCTATGAATTACAAAATTAATATGGTAATGTGATTATGTGATTATGTATGTTATGAATTTTAATAAGGGAGAATATCTTCCGTCCGAAGGTTGGAAAATTGAGGCTCCACAAGATAACGCCCGATAATGGATGCCATGGAAAAGAAACATGGTAGTTAGCAGCACCAGATTTCAATAACTTTAAATTTACAAAGCCACATGTTCATCTCCCGATCAAGAAGTGATAAAGCGTGTAGAAGGTACAATCGATCCGAAGAACGAACAAAGATTCAGGTTATTAATTTGCAACAAATGTTTGCACTCGTCAATGCGTGGCTAGAAAAGTACGATCTGACACTGCACAGAAACTGAATGTTGAAAAGCTGCAAGCGCAAAAGATAAAAACTTTATACTCCTCTCGGCTGACCCAACTGCACTACTTTCGCCGATGATATAACAGCGTATTGCCCACTCAATGAAAAAAGCGCGTAAATCCGCACTTGAGAGAGGCATCGGCAGAACAGGACAGCCCAACTCCAGAGGAATAGTATCTTCTATCCATATCCCGTATAATTGGTCCCTATCAATGTGGCTTTAGATAGTAGACCAGATACTCACACTGCTCCAAATTCTGGAGAAGACAAGAACACCCTAAATTTACCCTGCACGGGATGCCAATGGGCACTACAAGAGAAGCTCAGTTGAAACCTACCGGGCTTTTCCACAGGTTGGGGATACTGGAATGCTCCTTATGCGGAGTAGCTGCAACTGCGGTCGCTGAATATCTGACTGAGAGGCTCTTGCTTAAATACTGAGTACGCTGACACAACAGCAACCATTTTGTGAATAAAGAATAACCGCCGAAAGATGTAATGTTGTATCTCTTTGGTCTTAAGCGAGAGGTTCAGTGCTAAAAACGTGAGTCTCTAAGTTGGAGACGGTCGCACTGCAATTTAAAGGTGAAAACACAGAATAGTGGATAGGCCACTTTTTCCGTGCCTGGATTCACTCCAAGTACTAAGTTCTTTTATTATTCTGAAGTTCTATAGAGGTCTGAATTGGCTGGCTGGGCCATAGCTTTTCCGTTGAGAGTTTCTTATTGGTCCGCCTAGTTCCCTACTTGTTATCTTATGTGTTGGTTTCCGCTTTTCTGTCTTGTACCTTATTGGGTTGAAATCTCTAATTTGCGGTTCTCCAACTTTATTTTCCTCCTGCCTTCCTCTAGAGCAAATGCGATGAATGTCTTTGAGTGTGCTCCAACCTAACCTTCCACGATGATAACGCAAACAAATCATGGGCTGTCGCTATGAGCTGTAGTGTGACTAAGAACCTGTGGGGCATTTTTTCCTATTTGTAAGGTGATACTAAATGCATAGAAGCCATGTAAAAACTTCTCCTTAAGGGGTGAGCACGCCGTTCGCAATCGACTTTAAAAAGAGATCCTTTTGCAATGATCTTAAAACTTGAATCCAACAGTGAGAAAAAGTTTGTCCCTTGCATTTTGCGTTACTGATTAAGCAGTCAGTTACTAAGGTAAGAATACAAAGTTGGGTTGACCCGATGTAGTCCATCGGCAAGGGCTGCCGCTTCAGTGTGTAACACACTGCAAGGAGGAGAGCCATTCGCCGTATTCGTGGTCTCCGAGCCGATGAACAGCCATCACAATTTACCGTGGGCAAAGTTACGAATGTCATCCGTGGCTCCAAATCATCTAAGGCGTTGGGCCCCGACGGAATCTCTACATTGATGTTGAAGAATCTGGATTCACCTGGATTTGAGAACCTTACCACTGTCCTCAACGTGTCTTTGAACACTCTTATAGTTCCCGATGTCTGGAAAATGGGCAGAGTGAAGCCTGGAAAAGAACCGAGTTTGGGAAAGTCGTACAGACCGATCTCCCTTCTCTCACCAGTGGCAAAGACGCTCTAGGCATTACTCCTCCCGAGCCTCGTAGGAGAATTTCTATTCGCCGAGCATCAACATGGATTTCGATGAATGCATAGCACAACAACAGCTTTGCATGCCATCACCGCACACATTTGCCGTGGCTTCAATCAGACCAGGCCATGTGATAGGACGGTCCTCGTGGCACTGGACCTATCGAAGGCATTCGACACGGTCAGCCATGCCAAATTATTTGAGGACATCGCCAACACGTCCCTCCAGCCAGGTCTGAAATGATGGGTCGCGAATTGTCTGTGTGGTCGCCAGCCATTTGTGGAATTTAGGGATAAGGTGTCGAAGCACCGTAGAGTGAAACAGGGAGTTCCCCAGGGTGATATGATATCTCCGGCAATGTTTAACCTCTCCCTATCCTTCATTCCACCCCCTCCAGACGGCATAGAGATCGTATCATATGCGGACGATTGTACGATCATGGCATCAGGCCCCCCACCCATTAATGCCATCTGCGATAGATTGAACGTCTACCTCAACGAACTTGCCTCATATTTCGCTGCAAGAAATCTGAAGATATCCGCCACCAAATCTTCAGCCACATTGTACACTACAAATACGCGTGAGGTCAATACTGAGCCGACTGTGATGGTCGATGGAGAAATGATTCCGACCATCAAGTGTCCCAAAATACTTGGCGTCACATTTGGCAGCTCTTACACATTCTGCCCACATGCCACAGCAATCTGCGATAAAGTCAAAAGTAGAAACAAGGTCCTCAAGTCACTTGCTGGCAGCACTTGGGGTGCAGACTAAGAAACCTTGTTGACCACGTACAATGCAATTGGTCTGCGGTAAGTTATGCAGCGCCTGTGTGATCTCGTCAACTTTGTGACACGCAGTGGAATAATATTCAGATCTGTCAGAATGCCGCCCTCCGAATGCGACGGGCTGTCTCCTCAGTTCTCATTAGGACCACCTCCATTAGGAGACAAAGATCCTACCAGTGCGAAGACATAACTACATGCTGTCTAAGCAATACCTTTTGCGCTGTTATCACAGAGACCATCCGAATCATCATCTTGTGGATAGATATACACCGCCCAGAAGCCTTAAGGTAGATCTACATGATCTACAGCGTGAGGTTCAGCGCTACAAGAGAGAACCTCTAGATCAAGCGGCATATAAAGCAGGTCTAAACAAAATTCATGCGGACACGGTAGCAGATGCGGTAATTAGCTACCGGGTGAATGTAGTCCTTGGAGTTCCTGGGTCTTGACACTCAACAGAATCAAGCGGACGAAAGATAGAACACAATAAACTGCTACAACAACAACACACTGCTACACACCCAACAGCAACGTTACCACACAAAAAGGGTTTAGATTTTGTTTAAGCACAACATCATATCGATAACCCAACTGAATCCACAAACTCCCATAGCACATATGTTTGATATACAAAAAAAAACTGTATCACAAAAACACTCAAGATTTTGGGCCAGCAAAAATTTCTTTTATAATCGTTTTCCTGGATTCATTCGGGAGCTATGAAATGAGATTGTTTTTCAATATCCCTGAGAGGCTCTGAATAGCTTCAAAATGATAATCATGGACAATCAAGCTACTTTTCACATACAGAAAATAGGGTGGTGGCAGTATGTTGACACAAAACTGCATCAACCACCTGTCGATGAAAACAATACAGGGAAATGCAACGAGACACATACCTGATAAACCCAGCCGAAAGACTCCTCTTGTCTTTAGAGCTTCTTCAGACCGTTGCTCTATTTCTTGCTTAAGTTTTTCGACAACCTCAGCTTCATTTTTTACCACAATAATGTTCATATTTTGCAAAGAGATATTTGCGTGTCTTTTAACTGCTGCCGGCAAATGAAATGCAATTTGAAATGTCACTCTATTCTCCCATTGAATATAGGCAGAGTTGCCATCATCTAAGATTTCAAATCCAAACACAATAAAAGAGTGTGCGGTCAGTAGCTTAAAAACAAAAAGCTACCGGTGAGACCACCTTATTAAATCCACCTTGGCCCCAACGAAACTACCTTGTGGCTGGTCTATGTCCATTTTTTCGTGATTACTTTTTTAAATAAAAGATTTTGAAGCAAAAAATCTTGCTGATTGCATTCAGTAGGACATTCCCTCATTACATATGAAAACTTTTTCTTAAAAGTATTATGTTTTCATAAAAATTTTGGTAGTGTTTCACGAATATAGCACCAGCCTTTAATTGGCAAATGTCGTACATTTAAACGTCAAAGTGATTTTAAGCATAGTTACATTGTACATCGTGATAGTACTCATCGTGTGTACGTTTTCATTACACCTTTTGCCTAAAATGGTACATCGATTTTTTCTTTTCTTTGATTTTAATTAATTTTTCATACTTTAATGATTACACATTTCTTTGGAAACGGTAATCGATAGACGTCAGTCATCGAAAAAATCAAATGATTTTTCAGCCATGACTGATGGTTATATGTACATGTGTCAAATACACCTTTTTTTACCAATACTATTCCAATGACCATACATCAGATGTGCCATGTAAACTCAGCATTAGATATTAACATGGTTTTACAATTTATCTTTTTCAAATGCGCTTTATATTGGTATTTTCATTATTTGGAATTTTTTACCAGTCTAGCAGATTCGCTAGCTTATGGATAAATAAAACGCTCTTCCCGCTAAAAGCCCGAGATAGCAAAGAACGCAGGCTGGAGCATTGAGGTCCGATCTATGTGGTGTTCATTACTGTCACGAGAAGCTAAGCTGCACTTCTCGTTTGACGTTTGGCTGTGTATGTTGTCTGGCTGTGAAGAAAAAATTTTATCGTGAAGCATCGTGGTTGTTCTAACCTGTTAATACGTGTTACACATATTATTGGACTCCTGTGGAGCTCCTAGATTTACTGGAAGCTGTATTTTTTATCAATTTTAACTGGAAAAAGTGTTTTTGGTGTTTTGTGGTGTGAGTGGTGGGCAGCCTGCTTGATTGGCCGCTGTGGAGGCCGAAATGAATGAGAAGGAGGAGAGGGCTGGGCCCTCGGAGACGCTAATTTTGTGTCGTATAGACACAGAAATGAAGAGAAAGAATTTGACGAATTCCAGAAAGAATGAAAATATTACCTTTACTGGTAATGGTGGTGGTGCAGCTACTGTTAATGGCGTGTGTGTGGCAAATGGTAATGGTGGTGTTTGTGCTAATGAAGACAATGTCAATGCAATTGATGCAAGTGGCTCGAATGAAGTGGCGATGGATGGTAATGAGGTGAGGAAAACAAGGAGGCGAGAGGAGAATGACGTGAATGACCCTAAGAAAAGGAGGATTAATGACGCTGATGTAAGATATACCCCAGAGCATTCAGGTGAGTGTTTGGTACTAGTTGATACATCTGAGGCAGATGGAGTTAACAATAAAAAAATCAGGAATGGCTTGTATTTTATATCTAAAATAAAAGATTTGAAATCGGATGAGTTTCAAAAGATTAAGAAGGTGGTTGCGATAGGGGTTACCCTATACAAGCTGACTTTTGATGATTGGGAGTCTGCGAATAAATTTATTGATAATGATGAGTTGAGGAAGAGGAAGTTGAGGCCTTTCGTGCCTCGGAACTTCATTGAGACTTTTGGGGTTATAAGGGACGTTCCCCTATGTTATTCTGAAGAGGAGATTATGGCTAATTCGACGGCTGGGAAAAAAATAACTTCGGTAAGAAGGTTTACTAGAAGAGATGCGAATGATCCCACTGTGTTTCATCCAACTGAGACGGTCAAGGTTGGATTTGCGGGGGATGACCATCCACAATGGATTATCTTTGAAAGGACTGTGCTGACTGTCAGGACCTTCTATCCGGCAGTAAGGCAATGTTTTAACTGTGGAAGGCTAGGGCATACCAAACAAGGATGCAGATCAAGAAAACGCTGTATTAAGTGTGGTAGCAATGAGGCGACTTGTGGAGGTGCTTGTGAAGAGAAGAGGTGTATTTTGTGTAATGGAAATGGCCATGTGGCAAAAGATAGGGATGTATGTCCGATTTGGCTGAAAGAAGTTGAAACGAACAAGATTATGACAAGAAAGAAGATGTCAAAGAAGGAGGTTTTCGATATGTACAAGAACCAGAATAGGTTTGATTTATTAGCTGATGATGACCAGTTTCCTGAGATTATGGGGAACAGGAGGACGAACAAGGCCACCAACGGCTGTGAAGACAGCAGAGAGAGGGAGGTAAATGAAATCCTTACACCGTACACCTTTAATTCCGTAGTGAAGAGACAGAGGAAGCCCTATATTCATAGACCTGGAGCTGAAATGCATCCAAGGATGTTTGGTGAGTCTCAGCCAGCCACGCCGGTGTACATGACTGATGCAGTTAGAACTTCGGAGCTGGAGAAGGTAACGGAAGAAATGTTAATATTTATGATGGATTTTTTGAGAATGACAGGCAATTCGATGGCAGTGGATGCCATGAATCATTTCGCTACTCGACTAAGCAAGTTTGGGGTGAATACAAATGTCCCTGTAAGTAATATGTCTAGCCTTACCAGTAGTCATGGTAAAGATACTACAATATAATGTGCAGTCATTAACCAAAAATGGGAATTTTGTTGAGTTTTACCTTAACAACTACAATTTTGATATTGTGGCACTTTCGGAGATTTTCTCGGAGTGTCCTAATAAAAGAAATAAACTAGCCAATTACAACTTGATACAGCGATTTAGAAACGATGGCTATGGGGGAGTGGCCATTGGTTTCAAAAAATGCATTAGATTCGCCAATGTGGTATTTGATTCGGAGTATGACATATTGATTACTAAAACTACAAGCCTGAACAAGAATTTGGTGATTGCCTCAGTGTACTTTCCACCATCCCTGCCGCTTGGTGTTTTTTTGAGGGAGGCTGGGAGATTATGTTCCTTTTTGGAAAGGTTTCAGAATGTGGTGCTAATGGGAGACTTCAATGCCCGGAATGCTGTGTGGGGTGATACGATTACGAACAGGAAAGGCAAGGAATTGGAGGTGATTATTAATGACTCCAGACTCAAGTGTATCAACAATGGCAGCTGTACTTTTAAGAGGAATGATGACACGGATGGTTCTGTCCTGGATCTGACTTTTGTGAGTGCTGATCTGGCAGGTGCGTGGGAGGCCAGTCAGGGTTACCTAGGAGGCAGTAGACATTTTCCCGTAACGGTCAGCATTGAGCTGACTGGGGTGAAGAAGACGAAATTTCTGTCCAAGAAAAAGCTGATGCAGTCGTTGAGTAAGCTTGAACTAGAGCCAGATGTTGGTCTGATTGAGAGTGCCATTGGAAATGAGATGAGCTATGCGATGTGTGAGGTGGAAAGTGCCCGTTCCCCCAAGTTCTGGTGGACAGAGGAACTCAAGAGACTCTTTAGAAAGCAGCTGGCTGCTACCAAGAAGGCTAGGAAAGATCCGAGTTACAGCAATCTAGAGTTGGCAAGGAGAGAAGTGGAATTGTGGAAGAAGAGGGTAGCTGAGGCGAAAAAGGAAAGTTTCCTGAACAAAATTAATGAGATTAACCATACTCCCAATACAAGGGAGGCATGGAGATTTATAAATAATGTCAGAGGACGAATCAATCCCCAGAGGGCTTTGTGGAATGAAGAAAATAATGAAAAATATTTGGAATACCTGAAGGGTCAAGTTGTGGATGCATTAGGTAATGCAAGGAGTGTTGCTGTGGAATCAGATTGTGGGACGGTAGAGCCCTTTGAGTTTGAGGAATTTGAAAATTGCTTAATGAACAAAAGGATGCGATCTGCGGGTGGGCACGATGGTGTGACCTATGCAATGTTAAAGGCGCTGCCAGGAATCTCCAAAAGGGCAATTTTGATGGCGTTGAACAATGCTTTTCTAAGTAACGACATTTCTGACAACTGGAGAACAATTAAGATTGTCCCAATTCCTAAACCCAACAAGGACTATAATGACATTGCTAGTTTTAGACCGATCTCCCTCATTTCGGTCTTTCTAAAATGCATAAATTTAATGATCAAAGACAGGTTGATGGACTATGTGAAGTCCTGTGGTGCTGTCCCTGCTAGATCTTTTGCATATTTCAAAAACAGGTCCACTAATACCTGCATTAATGAATTGCTTCATAGAATTGCAATCCTTAAGGCGAATGGCTTTAAGGTAATACTTCTCTCCTTGGATATAAGTAATGCCTACAATTGTGTGGACATTGGATTATTGCATGACATACTAACTGATCTTGGTTTTAATGAATGGTACTGTAGCTGGATATATAACTTTCTCTCTTTAAGAGTATTGAAGATGGGCAGGAAGGAGGTGGTGATCAGGAATGGTATCCCTCAAGGTAGTTGCCTTTCACCCGTTCTTTTTAATCTTTACACGGCAGGCCTGCACTCACTGGAGGATAGAAATACTTTAGTTTTTCAGTATGCAGATGACTTTATTCTGTTGTCATTTAATCGGGATTATGACCTAGCTTTAGTGAACCTGAAAAGTAAAGCGACTCTTTTTCGGGACAAATGCGAAAGATTGAACCTGTCCTTCAATCCGGACAAGTGCCACACCATGTATTTTGCTAAAACCAGCCATAGAAAAGTAGATCTTGTGTTGGAAGGGAGGAGTGTTGAACATGCAAGACAGATAAAATTTCTGGGAAGGCATATCTCGTGTTCACTAGCGGTGAAAGGGCACTATGACTCCATTAGGCCGGATGTAGGAGGAAGAATTAATATGCTGAAATGCTTATCGTCTATAAGAGGGGGTCTGCACCCTAAGACAGCTCTGAATGTGTATAGGAGCCTGGTCAGGTCCAAGTTGGAGTACTCCAGGACGACTACGGCGCATAGCCCACAGTATATAAATAAGCAGATACAAAGGATGCAGAATGGAATGCTAAGGAGATGTTTGGGGGTGTCTAGGTCGACCCCTGTGCACGATATTTATGCCCTGGCCCATGAATTACCCCCTGAGCACAGAGCGGCTCTTCTTACGGTCAAGGAGTTGCTCAGGCTGCGAAGGGACAACTTTTACCTCTATGACATGGTAGCTGACAATCCCAGGGTTAAATCCAGCTACAGTCATGTATATAATGAATTTAAGGATGTTTTTGACCGGGTTGGGGATATTATATGTCCGATTGCCTCTAAAAAGATCTCTGTTACACTCAACCGATTATCAGACAGAAAAGAAGCTACTCCTAAGGAAGTTATAAAGCAAATCTATAACAAAGAATTCTATGAATATAAAAATAGTGGCTTTACGATTTTTGCCACAGACGCCTCCCTATCTGAGAATGCTACTGGATGCGGGGTCTTTGTCCCCACTCTGGGGTACAAGTTTTATTTCAAGATTGATTTCAAGGCCTCCTCTACATTTGGGGAGCTTTGGGCGCTATACAAGGCCTTAGAGATTGCCGTTGAGGATGGGCATGAAAGATGCGTGTTCTTCACAGATAGCCTTGCGGCCTGTAAGGCTCTGGGCAGTAAGAACATTGATGATTATGTGGCATCCCTATTTCATCAGAAACTGAACTTGTCTGACATACAGGCATGTCATGTGGTCTGGGTTCCGGGACACTCCGGAATTGATTTCAATGAGACAGTGGATGAGATAGCCAAGCAGGCAACTGAATGTGGTGCGCCGATGGAGGCCGAGCTGTCCCACAAGGAGGCTATGAATATTATAAAGAGAAGATTATGGGAAAGATGGAATGATTGTTTTGCTGAGACCTCGAGAGAAAAGGGCAAATTTTTCTATCGCCTGTACAAAGATGTTACTGAGAAACCATGGTTTCTCAGGATGAACCTTGATTCGGCTGAGGTGAGAATTATCAACAGGCTTCACACGGGACATACGTGTGACAAAGTTTATTTGCACAAAATAGGTGCAATCTCCACTCCGATTTGCGACACGTGCTGGAAGCCCGGTACAAGCCACCATGCCATTTTTGAATGCACCAAATATGATGTGCTCCGTGGGAACTATACTTTTTTTAAACGCCACAAGGATATTGAAGCCATACTAAGTACCAAGGAGGTTAATACTTATAAAGCACTCGTTGCCTTTATTGTGGAAGCGGAGATTAATTTGTAAAAGTTACTATCCCTTGTTTGAGAATATAGGGATACTCGATTAAGCTGTGATTGGAACTGTGATATAACATAGTGCATACGTTATAGTATGCGATCGTTGACAACTAATTATACTTTATGCCAGTTTACTGGCTAGGATTATATGGATTTTACCACCTAAGACACTGTGATAATAAATTAAGATTTTCAACATTCTCTTTTAGCAGCGGGCCTGCTTCGTTTTTAATCAAACACTATTATACCACTCACACTGGGTCTTGGAGCTGTCTCCCACTGCTGCTTGGTCCAACATCGTTTTATCTACACGCCCCTGAGGGAGGGGTATAGGAGAAGCTGTTCATCTGATGTAGACTGGGTCTACATGCAGTAGTTAATAACCTGGCTTTTGGTGCCTTATAAGCATCGCCATAACTCAACCCACAACCCAAAAAAAAAAAAAAAGAAGCTAAGCTGCGGGGCGCGTCCACAAGTTGCGGGTAGTTGCTGTTTTTTACTTAGCAGTCTAGCGGATTCGCTAGCTTATGGATAAATAAAACGCCATTCCCGTTAAATGCTTAATACTTGAAAATTGCCAACTCTAACATATATCCGGAATAATGAAATATCAACAAAGCAAACGAAATAAGTCATTTAAAGTTTAAATAAATGTTTCTCGAACATCATAAATGTGATTTTATTAAAATCTTAAGCAATTTGCCATTCCAGGACGTATAATCATTGAATAAATATGTTGCGTTCTTCCTCTTTCAGTTTTCCGATTGAATGTGGACACCATATGTTTTTATAAACGACGATAAGATTAGCCGCTTAGATATTCGGGGATAGCATTTTTCTTCATACAATCTAAGCGGGAAAATCTGCTAAATGGGTAAATAAAACATCTCATCCTTAATACGTAGTAGCTGCAACGACAGTCGCGTGCAATCGATATTGAGCAGAGTCTCAGTGGGAGGCCGGACGGCACCGGTTCTTGCACAAATACTGAGTTCCTTTGATGTTCCATATAATAAGGCTAGTTATTGGCGACTTTAAATAACCAATGGCCACCATATTCCCGCGGCGATCGGTCCTTTGGGTCGGAACGAGCTTGCTCACCTACAGGAGCTTGACTAGCATAGCCACCTCCACATGGAAATGAGGCTACAACAAAAACTTAGAAAAATAATTCACAGCTGTACTCGCATGACCTCACCTTACAGGTTTATCATTTCCCAACTTAGGGAAAATTTGCAAAACATGTGTGTGTTTGTGTGCGTGCCAATGCAAACGCAAATTTGCCCATGAACATTCCTCTAAGGAACTGGGGAAATCTTCTCACATGTCACTGAGTGCTGTCCGATTCAAATTTTAAGCTCAATGATAAGAGGCCTCCTTTTTTGTCGAGTCCGAACGGCATGTCGGTGCGACACCTGTTTGGGGGGAAGTTTTAACATGGCATAGTACCCAAGATATATTCATTTACAGGTAATGGCAGTTGCCCAAAAACAAAATATTGAATGCACTATCTGCCAAAATCTGTGATTTGTGCAACTCTGATTGTGTGTGTTACTAGTTCGCGCCATTTTTCGTTGTTTGTGTGTGTTGTATAGTTCTTAATCGTTGACAGATAGTGAGCTCGCGAGCAATAATTGTACTCAGTTGTTTACGGTACACTACCTGGTAAATATGTCATTATAGTACCTCACAAATTTCGCCAGCACTTGAAGGGGATAACTACCGCTGAAATTTTTATAGGCGGACATGCTAACCTCTGGGCTACGGTGGCCTCCGGTGTGCAGCGCACGCAATTGTAAATAATTAGCTTTAATGTTATTTGATCATACATAATAGAAGTATTTTTGCAAGTTGCCATATATCACGGCAATTAACAACAGATGTTCTACATCAGCCATCATGGGTTATTTATCCAGAACTTCGTTGTCCTGGATATATGCCTCTATTGTGAATGGCAAACTAAAACAATTTTTTAAATAAAATATGCTTCTATTGTGAATGACAAACTAAAACCAATTTTTTTATAAAATTGCGTGCACAAAACTTAATAAAATTTATGTGTCTTCTATCCTTACACATATTTTGCAAATGTTTTTGTATGAATTTTAGAAATATATTCACTTTTTTCCCGAATTGTTTTGACATGTTGTCAAACAGATTTGTACTGGAAACTTTTTGCGTTTTATTTTGCCCTTCACGTCTTATCTACCAGGTACTAAAATAAGTTAAAACAGAGTTGCTTGTATTTCCCCATGGCATCAAATTTGGTTATTAAAGGTAGTTTACACTAGCCTTTAATAGATGTCGCATAAGTATAGTATTGACTCAAACCACATAGTTACATCTTTCCCCAGAGATAGCGAGTCAGCGCAAACAGACAATATATGAAAAATGGGGATAATTGAGATTAATCGAATAGAAAATTCGAAGTAATGAAATAATTCATTCATTCATGGTAGCTGTGTTGCAGTGTATCAAGTCACGATCATTTTGTTATGTTTATTAAGCATTTTTTAAAATATTTCGGTCTTTGTTATTTGGCTTAAGTGAATGTCCGCAATGGCATGGGAGAAGTGAAAGCCAAAACTCTTTTCTTCAACCTTTCTCTCTTTTTGCTTTGATGAAGGTAGGCCTTGCATTGCAATCATATGCGTAGAACGGCCTCTGAGCAAAATACCCCCAGAAAAATATAGAATATTATTTTTTTGTAGAGAGGTGTCTTTACTCTTATAACAACGAAGCATTCCACTAGCTATGTTCGGGAACTTAAAATTTTTTGCAAATTTGCACAAATTTTTACTGGAAGTCGTTCGCGTACTTTATTTGCCAGCAGAAAAGAGCGCGAGAGAGAGCAAATTTTGACAGTTCGAAAATAGAGAAATTTGCAACTTTGAACAGCTGTTTTATGAAAAGCATCCGTTACATGAAAATACAAAAGCTAATGGCAAAATGGATCTAAAAGGCAGAGGTAAGAAGAAAATATAAATATTGTTTATTGGTAATTATTAAATTTGTTTAATTTTTTTTTTAATAAAGATTCATGGCAGCAGCTAGTGTTCAGGTACAGAAAACTCGACAAATGAAGTTGTAATTTTAGCTTAAGTCGGTTGTTCTACATTAGAAGGCGAAATTATTTGGAAAATCTTGAAAAATAAAAACCAAGAAACGAGCAATTATTGGTTTCCTTAATGTTTTGATGGAATCATCTTCATCGGAGAGCTACGATGAAACCAACACCGTTCCTTTGAATTTGTTAAGGAGGGAAGATGCTGCCATGGGATGTAGTGGGTCTAGCTGGGCAGTTAAACAAGTGACGCACAGTGGGATTAGAAAAAATGAGTGCAAATTAGTCTGTTAATTGTGAACGGATACAGATATCTTCAAAGATAACAAAGTGTCCGTAGCCGCCTCATGACCAAATAGAAAGCACATCAATGGTCGTAGCAATTTATCTGGCCATAATGTCCAAAAGCATTATATGGTTAGTCCAAGGTCCAAGGTATCTTTGTCAGCATAACAAGTGTACTTTTGTATACGGTGTGACATGTAAAGCAGTTGTAGTCCTATGCAGCCTTCGATATGAATGCAGATGCTTGGCGAATGGAAATTGTCCAACGAGAGGAGCGAGAGGAGTAGTTCCTCATGCGTCTTGGCTACTAACGAGAGAAGGGTGATCGGTCTGTACGACTCCTCCTTGCTTGTGTCCTTTTCAGATTTCAGTAGCGGGATCAGACTGCCCATCTTCCAAACATCGAGTACTACAATTGTGTTCAGATAGGTTGAGGACAGTTGTAAGGTAATCGACTCCAGCGAAATCCAGATTATTCAGCATCAGTGTAGAGATTCTGTACGGAACCAGCGCTTTGCGCGACTTGGCGCCATGGATGATGCCCGGTGGTTGTTGAAGCAGTGTGTTGTACACTGAAAGATTCCATCGGGCCAATGAAAGACTCCATCGGGTCAATGCGGAACGTACAACCGGCTGCCATGTGATTGCACGGTAATTTGTGATGGCTGTCCAGCGGCACGGAGATCACGGATATACAAATGGCTTCCCTTCTAGCCTTTTCACTCTCGGGGTCAATAAATTGACGTTTATTTAAGGAAAACACCTCAAAAAGTATCGCCAGCATTTTTATTTAAAATTTTTTTTTTCCTAGCAAGCAAATAAAAAGCAAACCAAAACAAAAATCAGCTGTTTTTCTGCAATTTTTCACTGGAAGTCGTTCGCGTACTTCTGCTTGCAAATTTTTTGAAGAGAGTAAAATCGCTCTTACTCTCCTGCAAATTTTACTGGAAAAGTACGCGAAAAGACCTACTATCAGCAACCAGTGGACGCTCTCGGCAGCTTTCAGCTAAGTTACCTTTGATAAAGCCTAGGACTGAGTTGGACTTTTCCCCCGAACAACTATCAAAACGAACTTTAAAAAAATGTCTGGAAGACAGCATTAACATATTTCTGCAAAGTGGTACTGAGTTCTATACACAGAAAAAAAATAAAAACTAAGTTCAATTAAGAAATTTGTACATTCCATTAAAAAATTTGCTTAAATCGGTCCTATAAAAGAACTTGTATTATTGATGAACTATTTTGCAATATTAATTTATGAAAAGTCAAAAAATATTGGAGATCATAGTAGAAGTAATTGTTCAAAATTTCATCCAAATCGGAAAGGAATTGCGCTCACACGGTTTACATGGGAGCTAAAGTGTGATTTTTTAGCTACTATCTTTTTGACAACACTGGCTTAAAAAGCTTACGCCTGTTTCGTGTTTTGTCAAACACTGTCAAACATCTTCAGTATGGTCTATAATTTAACCATGAATCGTCTTACAAACGAACAACGCTTGCAAATTATTGAATTTTATTATCAAAATGCGTGATCTGTTAAGAAAGTTCATCGCGCGCTTCTTCCAGTCAGTGACGAAGCACATTTTTGGCTCAATGGGTACGAAAAAGCCACTGTTTGGTAGGGTTTATGGGCTGGTGGCGTACCGTAACTGTGAATGGTGAGCGCTACCGTGAGATGATATCCATCTTTTTTTTGCCCAAAATTCGACAGCTTGACTTGCGTGACATCTGGTTTCAACAAGCCGTTGCCGCATGCCACACAGCACGAGTAACAATGAACTTTTTGAGAGGCGAGTTCTGTGAACATTTTATTTCACGTTCGGTACCTGTTAATTGGCCGCCTAGATCGTGCGATTTAACGCCTTTAGACTATTTTTTGTGGGTCTATATTAAAGCTCATGTCTATCATGACATAATTACCGGGTAGGGTACCGTAAACAGCTGAGTACAATTTTTTCTCGCCAAGTGCACTATCTGTCAACGAGTTTTGGTTGTGTGTGTGTATTATAATTAAGAACAATAACACACAAACAACGAAAAATGGCGCGAACTAGTAACATACACAAAGTCAGAGTTGCACTAATCACTGATTTTGACAGATAGTGCACTCAATATTCTCTTCAATTGACGCTTCTGAAAACAACATTGAAGCATTTATTCGTGAGATACCGGCCGAAATATTGGAAAGAGTATGTCAAAATTGGACTAAGCGGATGGGCCATTTGAGGTGCAGTCATGGTCAACATTTGCATGAAATAATCCTCAAAAATTTATTTATATAGTCCGTACTATAGATTCGAATAAAAATTTATATTTTTCTGAATTTTATGTGTTTTTTTTTTTGAAAAACTTTCCTATAACTCTTAAAAAATCACCCATTATGTCAGGTTATAAACCGATTCAGACCATAGTTGGCACAAATGTTGGAGGTCGTAGTAGAAGTCATTGTGCAAAATTTCATAGTGGAAGTCATTGTGCAAAATCGGCAAAGAATTGCACTCTCAAGGAGCTCAAAAAATATATTTTGGAGATCGGTTTATATAGGAGCTACTTGGCACGAATTTTTGAGGTTGAAGTTTAAATCATTGTGCAAAAAAGTCTTATTGATAGATCGGTTTATATGGGAGCTATATCCAAATCTATACTGATATAGCCCATATGCGAAGAAGTTTGTGTGTCAAATTTCAAGTAGCTCGCTTCACCCGTTCGATCACTTTCGTGATTTCCACAGACGGACAGACATGGCTAGATCGAATCAGAATGTGAAGACGAACAAGAATAAATATACTTTATAGAGTCACAGATCAATATTTAGAGATGTTACAAATGGAATGACTAGATAAGTATACCCCCATCCCTGGTGTGTGCTTTTTTAAACCCTTTCACCATTTGTAACTTCTCGAATTGTTGATCTGCGATCCCATGAGGTATAAATATTCTTGATCGTCTTGACATTTTGAGACGATCTAGCGTTCTGTGGAAAGCATGATAGCGCTCGAATGCGTCAAGCTAGAGAAATTTTGCACAGATACTTCTTTTGATGTAGGTCATTGGGGATGGGGCATATCGGGTCAGATTTTGCTCCCATATAAACCGATCTCCTGATTTGACTTCATGAACCCGTGGAAGAAGCAGTTGTTATCCTATTTCGGTGAAATTTTGCATGTATTATTCTGTTACGACTTCCAACATGATCCGAATCGGTACATAACCTGATATAATTCCCATTTAAACCGATCTCCCGATTGAGCTGAAATTTTGCATGAATTTATCGTTACGACTTCCAACAATCGTGCCACGCATGGTCTAAATGGGTTTATAATTTAAATTTTTGCCTGACTTACCAAGGAATTTGGTATGTAGAAATTTTTAGCCGAATTTTATACCCTCCACCATGGCATGGAGGTACACTAATTTCGTGATTCTGTTTATAACACCTCGAAATATGCGTCTAAGACCTCATAAAGTATATATATTCTTGATCGTCATGACATTTTATGTCGATCTAGCCATGTCCGTCCGTCCGTCTGTCGGTCGAAAGCACGCTAACTTTCGAAGGGCAAATACTCCTTATTAGTGTAGGTCGGTTGGGATTGTAAATGGGCCAAATCCGTCCATGTTTTGATAAAGCTGCCATATAAACCGATCTTGGGTCTTGACTTCTTGAGCCTCTAGAGGGCGCAATTCTCGACCGATTTGACTGAAATTGTTGGTGTTTTGGTATCACTTCCAATAACTGTGTTGAGTATGGTTTAATACCTGATATAGCTGCCATATAAACCGATCTTGGGTCTTGACTTCTTCAGCTTTTAGAGGGCGCAATTCTTATCCGATTTGGCTGTAATTTTGCACGTTGTGATTTGGTGTCACTTCTAACCACTGTGCTAAGTACGGTTTAAATCGGATAATAACCTGGTATAGCTGCCATATAAGCCGATCTTGGATCTTGACTTCTTGAGCCGCTAGAGGGCCCAATTCTCATCCGATTTGGCTGAAATTTTGCATGAGGTGTTTTGCTATAACTTTCAACAACTGTGCTAAGTATGGCGTAAATAAATACATAACCTGATATAGCTGCTATATAAACCCATCTGGAATCTTGATTTCTTGAGCCTCTAGAGGGCGAAGTTATTATCCAATTGGGATGAAATTTTGTTGTACATGTTAAATATGGTCTGAATCGATCTATAGCTTGATACAGCTCTCTTATAAACCGATCTTCCGATTTTGCTTCTTGAGCCCTTGACAAGGTGCAATTCTTATCCGAATGGACTGAAATATTATATAATGTTTAGCATTCAATTCATTTAGGGTCCGAATCGGACTACAACTTGATATAGCTCTAATAGCATAACAGTTCTTATTTATTATTCTTTATTTGCCTAAAAAGAGATACCGAGCAAAGAACTGGTTATATATTTCGGACCATCGTAAAATTCTAAGGCGATTTAAGGATATCCGTGTGTCTGTTCGTATGTTGTTATTACTCTACAGCCTTCAAAAATTGAGATATTGAGCTGAAATTTGGCACAGATAAGTCTTTTTGCTGCACGCAGGTTAAGTTTTTAAACGATTTAGCTGCCATTTAGACCGAACTGCTGGTTAAGGGTCTCAAGCCCATAAAAGCTGTATTTATTTTCCTATGTCTGATGCCCATAAACCTTTATTTATTACCCAATTTCGCTGAAATTTGAAACAATGAGTTGTTTTAAGCCTCCCGACTTCAGACTTATATATGGTTCAAGAGGATTTATTGCCTGTTTTCGCTGATTATTATATCCTTGGAGGTGGGGATCCATAGTTTGGCACAACCGAACTTAACACGTTTTTATTGCTTTTTTCATTTTAACCCAGAAGATACCAAACAATACCATCCATAGTGTTACACGTTTCGATTCTCGGTGGAAATTTCATCAAGGAAAATACATTCAAGGGCCGTATGTTGTACATATATCGAATTCATTGCGAAAACGCCTCTATGATATAAGTAACGCGCTATCACGCTCGACGCCCTGTATGCCAGCTGTTCTTTTTCCAATGTATGTGTTTGTGTGTGTAGTGGCAGATTTGTTGTCTACTCAACTACACTACTCCCATGGCATCCACATGTTCTATGTACCACATAGTCAAAACAAGGTAAATGTAGCACTAACCTGGCTGAAAAACAATTAGGCAGCAGGAGCCGATGGGTTGCTGGCTGAACTGCTTTAGACCGGAGGCGACAGGCTAATAAGGCGTATGCATCAGCTCGTCTGCGCAATTTGGCTAGAAGAACGCATACCCGATGATTGGAACCTCAGCATACTATGTCCCGTACTCAAGAAAGGGAGCAAGACGGTATGTGCCAACTATAGAGTCGCCTCCCCATCGCATAAAAGATACTATCGAGCGTACTGCGTAAAAAATTGAAGTCTAAAGTCCACGAAATAATTGGGCCTTAACAGTGTGGCTTTAGTCCTGGTAAATTCATCATAGACAATATATTTACACTGCGCCAAATCCTGGGAAAGACCCGAGAAGGACAAATAAACACCTACCATCTTTTCGTTGACTACAAAGCCTCTTTCGACCTTAATGCACGTCCAAAGATATTTCAAGCTATGTCTGAGTTTGGTAACCCTGCAAAACTGATAGGACTTTGCAGGATGACGCTTGCTGATACACGCTCCTCAGTTAAAGTATGAACAAATCACTCCGAACCGTTCAATACTACATGAGGTTTCACATAGGCAGACAGACTACAGATTATACGGAATACAGGTGTGAAAAGATATTGCACACTACTCACTAGAGAACATATTGTGGGCCGGTCACCGGAAGTAGCAATTACAGCCTTTGAAAATATCGAAAGAGAATCAACAAAAATGGGTTTGGCAGTAAATGGAGATAAGACAAAGTGGATGATGTCAAATCCCACAACCCGTGCAGATAAAGAAAATGGAAAAAGTTGGGAACTACAACTTTGAGATAGTCAGCAACTTTATCTACCTCGGCACCGCCGTAACCGAAACAAATGACACCAGTTTTGAAATAAAACTAAGGATAATATTGGATTGAGCAAGCAAATGAGGAGTAAAACCACCTCTCGACAGACGAAAATTACACATACAAGACACTGATACTATGTGCTTTTGTATGACACTGAGGCATTAGTGGAGTGTTTGAGAGAAAAATTCTTTGTATAATATATGGACCAGTTTATGTTAATGTAGAATATAGGTGTCGTATGAACCACGAGCTGTATAACGACGACAGCATAGTTAAATGCATCATTACACAACGGTTGCGTTGGCTAGGTCATGTTGTCAGAATGGATGAAAAAGCCCCAGCAAAGAAGTCGTTTGAAGGCGATCATGGCGATAGACGCAAACCGGGACGACCAAGAGCCCTATGGAGGGATCAATTGGAGCGAGACACCTCGAAACTTGGCGTCAGACATTTTAGAAGGAGCACCGAAGGTCGAGGCGCTTGGAACGGTGTTTACCAGTCCGCTAATTGGAAAAATGTTCTGTCATAACCAATTTAAGTAAGTAATGGGTATTTTTAGTAAGTAACGCCCGTTTTTCATAGTTAGTATAATAGGTATGTTTTCGTTCTTTTCTGGTAAAAGTTTGTTAGAAGAAATGTACGGGAGAGTTAGCACAGAAGTGGGCTGCCGAAAGTGGTCTAGGCGTAAAATCATCTAAGACGGATGTAGTTCGTTTCATCAGGAGATGCAAGCCATCGACAGTGTCACCTGTCTCCATAGGAGTAGACAATGTTTCATTTACTGAAAGCGCAATATATCGGGGTGTTTCTTGCTGGACAGGAAATTGAACTTCAAATCAAACATTTTGGAAAGGCAACACTTGCAAGAAAGCCATTGGAAAAAGTTGGGTGTACTCTGAAGAACTAGGACTGGTCATATCGAGAAGGTTACCCGACTAATTACCCGACCAAGCGGACCATATTTAGGTCAGATATCGGGAGCCTTAAGATAACCCATTGTTTTAAATTTCAGCTAAATCAGGTAATAAATAAAGCTTCTATGGGCTTCAGACCCTTTATCGGCAGGTCGGTATATATGGCAGCTATATATAAATATAGTCCAATATGGATCATATTTGGGTCAAACTTCGGAAGGCCTAAAACTACTAACTGTTTCAAATTTCAGCGAAATCGAATGAAAAATAAAGCATTAGACCCTTTATCGGCAGATCAGTCTATAAAGCAGCTATATCAAAATATAGTCCGATTTGGCCCGTTCAAGAACTTAACCAGCGTGCATCAAAAAGACGTATATGTGCCAAATTTCAGCTCAATACCTCAATCAAAGACGGATTGAAGGATACACAAACGAACATCGTTAAATCGTCTTAGAATTTTACGACGATCCGAAATATATACACTTCACAGGGTCGGAAATTGATGTGTTGTGTTGCAAACGGGGAATGACTAAATGAATATACCCCTATCCTACGGTGATGGGTATAATAACGATGATTGGCATAAACATCTCAGACAGGCAGGCAGCCATAAAATCTCTGGGGAACATATTTCTGGATCAGAAGCTGTGAGGACATCGATGAAGAAAAAATTATAGAACATTTGGTGTGTGTGTTCCACACTCGCAGTCAGAAGGAATTCCACTTAAGGTTCTGAAGTCTTTGAGAAGTTGTCCGATTTAGCAGATGTAACCATTCGCAAGTTGTTTGGTTTTTAAAGCGATCTGCATGGTTCAACGTTAGGGATGGAAACGTCTAAGTTAGTCTGATGGCATTATGACTGCCATATAAACCTAACAGAACCTAACCTAAACTTATAGAAAAAAGTTTGCTGAAAATAGCAAACACTGTCCAAACTTTTTTGAGTTTAAGAAAGGAGCTTTTAGGAGGCCACCGTAGCGCAGAGGTTAGCGTGAACGCCTGGGTTCGAATCCTGGCGAGACCATCAGAAAAAAAAAATCAGCGGTGATTTTCCCCTCCTAATGCTGGCAACATTTATGAGGTACTATGCCATGTAAAACATCTATCCAAAGAGATGTCGCACTGCGGCACGCCGTTCGGTCTCGGCTATAAAAAGGAGGACCCTTATCATTGAGCTTAAATTTGAATCGAACTGTACTCATTGATATGTGAGAATTTTGCCCCTGTTCCTTAGTGGAATGTTCATGGGCAAAATTTGCATTTTTGCAACGTGTATGTCGGCCTCTGATGCTCCGCCCTTCGTTATTTTGCTGCCGAGATAGCAGAAGTTGTCAACGTCTTCAATGATATGGTCGTTTATAGTGAGCGGTGTCAGATTTGATATTCCTATCCTCATCAATTTGGTCATTGCTATGTTTATCTTTAGGCCTACTTTGGCGGCATGATCATTCAGTCGTTCCAGTTTCGCCTTTATGTGGTCGAAGCGATGCGCAAAGAGGCATATCATCCGCGTAGTTGATGTCTCTGAGAAAGTCGTTAATACCCCAGCGTATGCTATAGGTTGCCTCAGCATTAGTTGCTTCTAATACGGAGTCTAATAAAATTAAAAATAGCGTCGGTGGCAGGATGCAACCCTGCTTCTCTCCTTTGTCGATCCCGAGAAAGGTCGGATATCTTTTCCATTGAAATAGACCGAAATTTCAGCATTCCTATGCAGCTCCCTAATTAGTGTCACGATTTTTTCAGGGATGCCCTTATTCAACAGCGCAGGGAGTTAATATGGTCGGCACAAGAACGTCCTGGGCGAAAACCTGTCTGTTCCTTCCTCAAAATGCTGTCAAGTGCAGGCGAAATACGCTGCAAAGAAGACTTGCCATTACTATTTTTATTGCGTTTAGCAATGTAATCCCCCTCCAGTTCTTACACTGGGTGAGGTCACCCTTCTTTGGGATTGTGACCATGCACCCCATCTTCCATTTAGTAGGAACAGCGTTAGTATTTACATTTGCTGTGGGTTCAATCGGCCCAATCCATGTGATCGGACGGTCCATCGCACTAGACCTATGGAAGGCATTCACCACTGTTAGCCATGCCAAACTATTTAAGGGCATCGCCGACATGTTCCTCCAGCCAGGCCTGATACGCTGGATGACAAGTTATCTGTGTGGTCTCCAGTCATTTGTGGAATTTAGGGATAAGAAGACAAAACAACGTAGAGTTAAACAGGGAGTTCCACAAGGTGGAGTGATAACATTTGTTTCCCAGACCTCCCTGATTATTGGCCTGATCGCTTGAGCTATTGAGTGTGCTCCATACCGCAGCAGTTCAGCAGATGGGTGGGACCGTTGATATATCCCCGCGTGGGTTTCAACGCACAGGGGGATTAAGAGGGTCGGAGCTTACGTCCTCGGTTGCTGGCCCTTCGGGGCTGAAGAAACCGCGCCATCGCTCTAATTGCTGTTCGGGTGTTATTAATTCTGATCCGTCCTCATCTTTTATTATTGGCCTTATATTGTTGCCGCTCATTTGTTTTATTAATACCACGACACCACGCATATTTCCAACATTAGCTGCGATTTCGGCTTGCTCTGGTAGCATATAAAATATATTCGCTTATCCCTGCGAAGTAGGCGCTTGACCAGCGAGGCGGAGGTGAGATATTCAGCCGGGCCAAACGTAATGCGTTCTTATTATACCCACCACCGAAGGATGGGGGTATATTCATTTTGTCATTCCGTTTGCAACACATCGAAGTATCCATTTCCGACTCTATAAAGTATATATATTCTTGCTCAGCGTAAAAATCTAAGATGATCTAAATATGTCCGTATGTAGAAATCACGCTACAGTCTTTACAAATAGAGATATTGAGGTGAAATTTTGCACAGAGTCGTTTTTTGTCCATAAGCAGGCTAAGTTCGAAAATGGGCAATATCGGACTATATCTAGCTATAGCCCCCTTATAGACCGATCAGCCGATTTGGGGTCTTAGGCCCATAAAAGCCACATTTATTATCCGATTTTGCTAAAATTTGAGACAGTGAGTTATGTTAGGCCCTTCGACATCTTTCGTCAATTTGGCTCAGATCGGTCCAGATTTGGATATAGCTGCCATATAGACCGATCCTCCGATTTAGGGTCTTAGATTGGTCTAGATTTGGATATAGCTGCCATATAGACCTATCCGCCGATTTAGGGTCTTAGGCCCATAAAAGCCACATTTATTATCCAATTTTGCTGAAATTTTGTGAAAGTGAGTTGTGTTAGGCGCTTTGACATCCCTCGTCAATTTGGTCCAGATCAGTCCAGATTTGAATATAAATGCCATACAGACCGATCTCTCGATATAAGGTTTTGAGTCCATAAAAGGCGCATTTATTGTCTAATTTCGCCGAAATTTGGGACAGTGAGTTAAGTTGGGCCCTTCGACATTTTTCCGAAACTCATTGAATTCTCAATTTGAAGTTTTGGCTCCATAAAAGGCGCATTTATAATCCGATTTCACTGAAATTTGACACAGTGACTTATGTTAGGCTTTTCGAAATCCGTGTCGTATATAGTTCAGATCGGTTTATTTTTAGATAAATCTTCTTAAAAGACCAATATTTGCTTAGACACAATTGAACAATGACTTGTACTTATAAGTATTTGGTCCAAATCGGAACATATTTCGATATAACTGCTATGGGACATAAGGTATGTAATGCTCACTGGATTTTGATGAAAGGTGGTTTACGTGTATTTCCGAGGTGGTGGGTATCCAAAGTTCGGCCCGGCCGAACATAACGCCTTTTTACTTGTTTTTCTTCTTGAAAGCTTTACAACTTAAAGTTTTAATGCAGCGATATTTGGCCAATACCTTATTGCCGTTGCTTTTGAAATGAAAACGAATGCCACCGTGGAATGCAATTTTAAAAGTCCTTTTTGTGGCACTTGCACATACCTTCATGTGACAGTATATGACTATGTTCATGTGCATATGTAGATTAAGTTTTGTGTTTGTTTAGTAGCTGCATGGAGTAGTGAGAGTGAATTTTCATACGGTTACTGACCCTACCACCGCCTATAGTTATCCTGATTGTTTTTCTTGTACCGTAGATTTGCTCAGCGGTTGGTGGATTGTTGATTTTTTGCACTTTTGTTTGTTTTGTGCCGTTTAAAATGTTTTGAATTGCGTGTTTTTGCATGCCAATGAAGCATAAAGTAATTGTTGTTTATTATTTTCCTTCCCACGCGACCACACATACATAAACGTTAGCACTCACACAAATATCGAAACCCCTTTTATCTCTTCACTTGGGCAAACGAGCTCTCATGCTGTTGACGATGATGGATGAGTGTTATGTTTCACACGATTAATGGTCACCTTTAATGTACTCTACGCTCTTGGAAGACCTGATATTTTGTTTAAGTTATATAAAAATACAACTCTGCATAGGTTAGGTTTAAGTGGCAGTCTGCCATCAGACTCACTTAGACGTTTTTGTCCATTGTGATACCACAGGAACAGAAGAAGGAAAATGCCTTCTAGTTCCTACCGTTAAACCATCCAGGTCGCTTTAAAAAGCCCAATAACTGCGAATGTTCACATTCGCTAAATTAGACAGGTTCTCAAAGAAATGAGAACCTAAAGTGGAACTCCTTCTAACCGCTAGCGCGGGAAACACACATAGAGGGTGTTCTTTAGTCTCTTCTGCAAAAGTCGTTGCTGACAACCTTCAGTCTGTCAGCATGTTGTCCGATTAGACAGTGACCTGTCATGACGGACACGATGACTGAGACGTCTGTTCTAGCCAATGACACCAAAGCAGTAGATCTCTTCAGGTCTAGATTGTGGGGTCCCGTTTCGATGCCATCCCATCCCCTTCTGTCTCGATTGTGGATGGAGGATTTTCAGTCTCCTGCAATCCGCCAGACTTTAGCGATTTAGTTCCTCAGTCGATAGTTCCTCAGGCAAGTGTTCAGCAACAACAGTTTCAACTTGTTGAATCCGTAGGATACAATCCCTTCAGACTTGTTGAGGTCTGCGAGACAGCCGGAGTTTAGTACGAATACTGCATGTCTCCGGTCACCATCAGTCTCATCCAATCTACCAATCTTCCAGTCGGTGGTTGAAAGATTGGGATTACATTCCCTTAGTCTTCCAAGTATCCAAGCATGCGCCATTGGTCGAGAAGGAATATCTTCCTTCTTGAATAAATCTAGTGCTGTACCTGGCCAGATCTCACCAATCTTTTTTAGCGCACAATGATACATCTCAATTGAGCGTTGATCGTCGAAGGCAATTAGTCTGTATCGGTCTCGATACCAGCCTGCATTGTCACAAACTGGAGGAGGCCCAGGAAATTCCGCAAGGACATTGCATTATACTGATGACAGTCCATTGACTATCCCACTCCAATTATTCCCAGGTATGCAGCCCTGTTATTTTCCCTTGTCGGCAACTGCCATCACCAAACTGTCCCCAGCGACATTAGCGAAGGTTCTTGGACCCTCCAGGTGACCGCAGCTTTTTGGCTGACGGCGGTGCAGTTTCCGAATATAGACTTTGGGGTTTCCTGTACAACGACTTCCCGAGCCCAATTTAGGAAATCTTTCTCCCTATCAGTGAGAGTCTTAAAATTATTCGCACCAAGCCTCTCAATAAACCTGAGAGCGATGCGTCTTCTATTACTCCAACCTCTTAAAGAGCGAGTTGGTATGCCGGGGAAGGCCGATGGCTTAGGCAAATTATAGGCACGCGAAGAAGGAATAGGTTCGGTCTAGTCCTTAAGACTCGAAGTAGGTGTCTTCGTCGAAAACCCCTGCTGACCTGTCTGTCGGATAGTGGAGCCTGGAGCGGCCGCTCCACCAGTCAAGGTTTCAGTAGCAGACAACATGCTACGGCCTGATACCACCACCGCAGCTGTTGGGTCTTTGGATTTCATTCTAAGCCTACTCCCGGGCTCTAGATCTTCCGCTCCACTGGAAACAGACGCAGTTTATCAACCGCCTAATAGATACCTCTTTCGCAGCTATTCTTGAGTGACTTACAATTTTCTTTCAAAAATAATAAAATAATGACCTATTACGAGTTACAGGAAAATTCTTGCGGAGTGAAATAAAAATATGTCCGCTCCACTCAACTCTGCATATAAATCCAACAAAAGCAACGCGGAAAAGTTAAAACATTTCCAACCTTGACGCTAGAAAAAGAGCGTCATTCTGTGCTGTAATGTTTTTAGTCATTAACGCCAAAAATTTTTTTACTTTTGTTCATTCTGTTTTGGCGTTTAGGGGTGAAACAGAATGAGCGCGTTGAGCTTTGTTTTTGGGCGTTGCGTTGAAAACATGCAACTCTGCAAACAAATGTTAAAAAAGCAATACGCAAAAGTTAAACAACTTTTAACTTTTAAGGGCAGTACGCACCTCTGGCGAAATTACCACAAGAAATGCATTGTCATATTCTAAGCTAAATTTTCGTAATCGATACCGTTACCAAAACTTTCGGTTGCAGGTACGAAGCTCAAATGAAACACTCCATGCGGATGATAAGCCCATGCAACATGACATTTAGTTATTTGCAAATAAAAACGATTAATTTTGGTACGTATGTAGTCAATTGTTAGCCAAAAATTATTAAAATTCGGCCAAAATTTTAAATCGATGTTTGCCATCTTATATTCTACACAACTTTTTTCAGTTGCGTCATATGGATCGTTTTATTTATCAGTTTAGTGGATTCGCCTAGGCGGATTTAAAAAGCTGGTCTCACGCGAACAGCTGTTAACAGCCGGCCAGATTTGACGGTATTAAGATGACAGATTTTTGTTTTCATTCTCATTGCTGTACGCACACGGTTACACACGCGCACACGAATTTCTTTGTGTGTATGGCAAAACGTCGATCAGCTTGATGACAACAAATGAGACCAAATGTTGTAAAGGGTGATTTTTTTGAGGTTAGGATTTTCATGCATTAGTATTTGACAGATCACGTGGGATTTCAGACATGGTGTCAAAGAGAAAGATGCTCAGTATGCTTTGAAATTTCATCATGAATAGACTTACTAACGAGCAACGCTTGCAAATCATTGAATTTTATTACCAAAATCAGTGTTCGGTTCGAAATGTGTTCATTCACCGTAACGTTGCGTTCAACAGCATCTTTGAAAAAATACGGTCCAATGATTCCACCAGCGTACAAACCACACCAAACAGTGCATTTTTCGGGATGCATGGGCAGTTCTTGAACGGCTTCTGGTTGCTCTTCACTCCAAATGCGGCAATTTTGCTTATTTACGTAGCCATTCAACCAGAAATGAGCCTCATCGCTGAACGGTGAATGAACACATTTCGAACCGAACACTGATTTTGGTAATAAAATTCAATGATTTGCAAGCGTTGCTAACAATAAAAAATAATTTAGCATTTTAGCTATCACACATGCAGGTGTGATAGCTAAAATGATGAATCGTATTTAAATTGACAATTTTGACAAACACGTTCAATTACATGTCAATACAAAAAGTGACATGTCATAAGACATCTACATGCCGTGTAATAGCGTCTTTGTGGAGAAAAGAAAACTCTCTTTCCGCTAAGTGCTTTGAACTTTAAACATTGGCAGCACTGTCACAAACAAAATAATTCATTTTGATTTTAAAAAAATGTTTCTTGGAGTTCATAAATGTGATTTTATTAAAATCCTTAGCAATTTTTACATTCTAGACCGTATAGGTTAGGTTAAAAAGAGGGTGCATATATTAATCCGCCCCATGCTACTATGGATATACACCTAAGACTGTAATCGGCTAGTTGTGCGCTCTAAAAACTATAAAGTAACCTGTAGCATGGAATTCCTAACTTAAAATGTTCTCCTTAGACATTTTAAGTTAGGAATTCCATGCTACTTACAAAATCTTTAATTGTTTTCAATACCACTCTACTAAGTTGGTTCATGTCTGCTATTGTGCCCACACGCGAAAGCCGGGTAATGACATAGGAAATGCTCCAACGTCTCATCATCTTCCCCCCATGCTATCATTTGCCGCACCGATTTTACATAAGTGAGCTCGTAGTCCTATGTGTCCCGTTATGATACCAATAGCTATAATGACCTCCTTCTTACTTCCTTTCAGTAATAGCTTCGTCTTCTCACGATCTGGATCCCCCCATAGGATTTTCGACGTCCCACCGACCATTTCGCTGTTTGACAATGGTGCATGCGCATTCGCCGCTCACTCCCTTAACTCCGACTGCGTCTACCCGAAAGGCTTCAGGTTAACCAAGTTTATCGACAGGAAACCTCTTTCCTTCCTTTCAGGATTCCTATCGTCGCCTTGATTATACCGTGGTGGTATGAGCTGCTCCCATCCTCAATCCATTCTCCCACTGCCTTAAGTCTCATAACCGCAGAGGCTGCCTCACACTTAATCTGTATGTCAATGGGTCGGATATCTAGAATAGTCTCCAGTGCCATAGTGGGCGTGGTCCTCATCGCTCGGCCTATGTCCAGACAAGATGTTCTCTGAATCTGTTGTATGGTCCTTATGTTGCACTTTTTAACCATAGCAGTCCACCAAACTACTGAGACTTAAATATGTATTGCTCTAATCACGCTCCTGTAGAGCCGGTGGACTATCCTCGAATTCAGGCCCCATTTCGAGCCTTCTCAGTACGCTCCTGAATGTGACACTTCCAATTCAGCTCCCTGTCTAATATGGCACCTAAATATTTGACCTTGACAGATATCGAAATGATCGTATTGACGAAACGTGGTGCGTTAAATTGGCCCACCTTTGCCTTCCTCTTAAACAGGCATATTTCAGTCTTCTCTGGATTACATTGAGACCTCTGACTCTAGCCCAGTCATATGCCATATGCAAGACCCTTTAAACCCTTCTCCATAGCTCGTTCAGATCCTTACCCCTTAGAAGTATTGTAACATAGTCTTCGTAGCAGACGGGCTCTGTCCCTCAGTCGGCATCCGTAATCGGTCATTTATGGAGGTTTATCCAGTCTCTAAGGGCCGGGTCCACCCGGTACTGGTTTAAGGATTGGATCAGTGTGTCGGTCCGCACATTGTTAAAAGCCCCCTCGATTTCAATGCATACCGCCAGTGTGTACGTTTTGGATGTCCTGGATGTCCTACTCTTTATCATGGTGTCCACAATATGTTCCATGGTTTTGAGTAGAAAGGACGTAAGGCTTATAGGTCTGAAGGCCTTTGGTGTCGCATAACTTGCCCGGCATGGCTATAAATACCACATTTTTCTCCTGCCAGGCTTTCGGAGTGTATGCAAGTCTCAGACAGCCTATGAAAATATTGGCCAGGTGGGGCGCCAGATAGTCTGCCTCCTTCTGTAGTAACGCCGGAAATATTCCATCAGGTTCGGGTGATTTAAATAGTTTAAAGCTCCTCAAGGATTGTTTCACCATTAATTCTGTAATTATAAACCTTCGATCAACATCATAATTCCAACATTACATATCTGTAACACTGTATGTGTGCTGCATCTAAATATGAACTGATTTTTGCTAAAACTCCTTGCGCTTATGTTTTGGGCCAAAAAAAGTTGATATGTGAAAAATTTCGTTGAAAGGGATACGCGAACAGACGGACATGGCTTAGCCGAATCGGGAAAAATGTATGAGTCAAACCGTAAATTTTATCACAGCTATGCTAGTAATACAGGCTAAAATGATGTTGCTACCATGAAATTAATATTGGGTTGCCCAAAAAGTAATTGCGGATTTTTTAAAAGAAAGTAAATGCATTTTTAATAAATCTTAGAATGAACTTTAATCAAATATTGTTTTTTTTACACTTTTTTTCTAAAGCAAGCTAAAAGTAACAGCTGATAACTGACAGAAGAAAGAATGCAATTACAGAGTCACAAGCTGCGAAAAAATTTGTCAACGCCGACTATATGAAAAATCCGCAATTACTTTTTGGGCAACCCAATATAAATATGTATTTCATGCTATGACCTAAAATTCTCAACTGGTTCGCTTAGAAAGTCTTACAACAACTTTGGAAATCGTTTCGGCACGGGTTATTGTTATCCGATCGCAATTATATTTCGTATTTTGATTTTTTTGGCGTTTAAAGGAAAAAAATTTGGGGTCCTCCACCTTAGGATGGGGTATACAAATTTCGTCATTATGTTTATAATTCCTCGAAATATTCGTCTAAGACTCCATAATGTATATATGCTCTTGATCGTGATGTTTTGGTATCACTTCGAACAATTGTGCCAAGTATGGTCTAAATCGGTTGATAACCTGATATAGAGACCATATAAACCGACATGCGTCATTACTTCTTGAGCTTCTAGTCGGCTCAATTCTTATCCGATTTGGCTGAAATTTTGCATGAAGTGTTCTGGTATGACGCCCAACAACTGTGCCAAGCATGGTCTAAATCAGTTTGTAACCTCATATAGCCGCCATATAAACCGATCTCTTGATTAGACTTCTTGAGCCTCTAGAGGGCGCAATTCCTATCTGATTTGGCTGAAATTTTGTATGACGTGTTCCGTTATGACTTCCAATAACTGTACTAAGATTGGTTTAAATCGGTCTATAACCTGATATAGCTGACATATAAGCCGATCTTGTGTCTCGACTTCTGGAGCTTCTAGAGGGCGCAATTCTTATTCGATTTGGTCGAAATTTTGAATGAAGTGTTTTACTTTGACTTCTAACTACTGTGTTAAGTATGGTCTGTATCAGTCCATATCCTGATATGGCCGCCATATAAATCGATCTCCCGATTAGACTTCTTTGGCTTCTAGAAGGCGCAATTGTTATCCAACATGGTTGAAATGTTGCTTATGCCGTTAGGGTATGACTTCCAATAACTGTTCCAAGTATAATTTAAATCTGTACATAACCTAATATAGCTCCCAATTTGACCTTTTTGAGCCTTTGGAAAGGACAATGTTTACTCGATTTGATTGATATTTAAGAGTTGGTGTTTTTCTATGACTGATGTTTATACCCTACACCACCACTGTGGTACAGGGTATTATATGTTTGTGCATTTGTTTGCAACTCTAAGATGGAGAAGTGCTAGACCCATTGATAAGTATACCGATCGGCTTAGAATCACTTCCTGATTCGATTTAGCTATGTTCGTCTGTTCGTCTGTCTGTCTATGTATTCTTGTGATCAAGGTACAGGTCGCATTTATTGTCCGATTATCTTAAAATTTTGCACATATCGTTTGGCCCAAGGACGAACGCTTTTGATTTTGAGAACATTGGTTCAGATTTAGATATAGCTCCCATATATATCTTTCATCCGATATGGCTTTTTAAGGCTGTAGAAGCCACAATTTTGGTCCGATCTTTACAAAATTTGACATGGGGTGTTTCTTTCAATGTCTTCATATGTGTGCAAAATTTCATAAAAATCTAATCAGATTTAGATACAGCTTCCATAGGTATCTTTGATCCAATATGGACTTTTGAGGCTCTAGAAGCCATAATTTTAGTCCCATCTGTAAACGATTTGGCATGGAGTGTTTTTAGGTCTACATGTGTGTAGGAGGCCACCGTAGCGCAGAGGTTAGCATGTCCGCCTGGGTTCGAATCCTGGCAAGACCATCAGAAAAAATTTGTAGCGGTGGTTTTCCCCTCCTAATGCTGGCAACATTTGTGTGGTACTATGCTATGTAAAACTTCTCTCCAAAGAGGTGTCGCAATGTGGCACGACGTTCGGATTAGGCTATAAAAAAGGAGGCCCCTTATTATTTAGCTTAAAACTTAAATCGGACTGCACTCATTGATATGTGAGAAGTGGAATGTTCATGGGCAAAATGAATATTCGAATGAAAGGGCAGACGATTTGGCGGTGATGGCCGGAGGACTGCCGAAACTTGAAACTTGGTTAACCCGAAGCCTTTTGGGTCGACGCAGTCCGAGTTAAGGGAGTGGGCGACGAATGCGCATGCAACATTGTGGAACAGCGAAACGGTCGGTAGGACGGCGAAAATCCTATGGGGGGATCCACATCGTGAAAACACGAGGCTATTGCTGAAAGGAAGTGAGAAGGAGGTCAGTATAGCTATTGGTATCATAACGGGACACATAAGACTACGAGCTCACTTATATAAAATCGGTGCGGCAAGTGATAACATGTGTAGGGCATGCGGGGACGATGATGAGACGTTCAAGCATTTCCTTTGTCATTGTCCGGCTTTCGCGTCCAATAGATACCGGTACTTAGGTGGAGACACAATATCAGGCATAAACCAACTTAGGGGAGTGGTATTGAAAACAATTAAGGATTTTGTAAGTAGCACGCAATTCCTAACTCAAAATTTTCTTTTTAGAGGTTACTTTATAGTTTTAAGAGCGCACAACAAGCCAATTACTGGCTTATGTGTATGGCCATAGTGGCATGGGGCGGATTAATATCTGCACCCAATTTTCAACCTAACCTAATTTCATTGATGCTATGAAATATTTTCATAAATCGTATAATGTTTCTCCTTGGCTTGCAACTAAGATCGCAGAAAATGTCTTCCTTATCGTTTCTTACCAACTGCAGGGTATTCGTCCGTGCTCTAATTTTCCATCAAGTGGTGTATGAACTGTCATTCATTATTTGTAGTGGACGACGATGAGTAGTGCAAATCGCATAATCGTTGATGCACTTTCATGCATAATGTGCCAAACTCAATCTAACATACATGCATGTATACGAAGGCCAGCTATGGACAAACAGTGATAGTATTAGAATGCAATGAACTATATGCGGCAGAGTGAAATGGAATATTACAATGGTGTGGACTTTTGAACATTAGGGTGAACTTTGTATAACCGCGCTTGCTTGATTTGTTATACCCACCACCACCACCACCATTTATTCATTCCGTTTGCAACACATCGCAATATCAATTTCCGACCCTACAAAGTATATATATTTCAGATCGTCGTAAAATTCTAAGACAATTTAACGACGTCCGTGTGTCTGTCCGTCTATCCGTCCGTCTGTTGTAATCACTCTATAGCCATCAAAAATTTAGACATTGAGCAGAAATTTGACACAGATACATCTTTTTGATGTACGCTGATTGAGTTCTTGAGCGGGCCAAATCGGACCATATTTAGATATAGCTGCTATACAAACTGATTTTCCGATAAAGGGTCTAATGCCCATAAATGTTTTATTTTTCATCCAATTTCGCTGAAATTTGAAACAGTGAGTAGTTGTAAACCTCCCGACATCTGTCCCATATCGGACTATATTTAGATTTAGCTGCCATATAGACCGACCTGCCGATAAAAGGTCTGAAGCCCATAAAAGCTTTATTTTTTCCGATTTCGATGAAATTTGAAACAGTAAATAGTTTAAGGCCACCCGATATCCTACCAAAATATGGTAAAGATCGGACTCTTTTTAGATATAGCTGTCATATAGAGCGATGTGCCGATTAAGAGTCTGAAGCTCATAAAAGCTTTATCTATTACCCGATTTTGTTGAAATTTTAAATACAAAATTCAACAGTGACTTATATTTATTAGCTCACTCAATATCCGTGTCGAATTTGGGTGCATAAGTTATCCAATTTTCACTGGACTGTGCCGAAAGGCCTTTGGATACCCACCACCCGAGGTGGTTCACATAGTTACTACTTTTGACGTAGCAGCGACAAACAAGTAAAATTGTGCAAAGAACGGTCGGGCAGAATCTTAGGAACCTACCACCATGGATTCTGCCACATATTTCCACATATAAACTCAGTTGAACTGCATACTTTACGCGACAAATTTCTCCCAAATCAAGCAAAAATTGATTCTTTGAAAGCTTATCGGATAATCTGTTTATATAGGAGCTATATCTGATAATAAACCGATTTAGACAATGCTAGAGGTGAATATCGTAAGTCTGCAAAGTTCGAGCCAAATCGTACAACAATTGCAGCTTCTAGGGATCAAGAAGTAAAATCGGGAGATAGTCTGATTTGTCTGAAATTTTATTACCTCGGATAAAAATTGTGCCCTGTAGGAGCTCAGAAAATCAGCTCGGAGGATGTCAATTCAACTCCCATCGCTAAAAGTAGGCGTGGTATAGATCGCGTAGACTCCAAATTCTGTTAGTGTATCTTTGATGATCTTACAGAGTCCTAGCTGATCTCGGGAAGACTGTAATACATTTCTATACACATTCTGCATGACTATGCCTTCAAAACCAGAAAAGGAAGTGAAAACTGCGGAGGACATGAACATAATGGTCAAGCGGATCGCGAAGGTCCTAAATGACTCGCTTGTGTCAGAATGTCCTACAACCAAGTCAAGGTACAAACAGCGACCGCCATGGTGGATCTCGGAACTGGTTGGTCTAAGGAAGGGCTGCAGAAAACTTTTCAACAGGGCGAAAGCCAAAAGGGCATACCACGATTGCGACGCCTATAAGGCTGAACTAAGAAAGGCTCAGAACAAATTCTGGGCGGAGTTTTGCAGCTCCGTGGATAATACATTAGAGGCCTCTAAGCTAATGAAGATGCTATCCTCCAAACCTATTACGGTGAGTTTTGTTTAAAAGTCAGAGAATGTATGGACATTGCCCAGTGAGGAAACATTTGAACTACTCACACTTGGAACACATTTCCCGGGAAACTATTCAACGGACAGCATGGCGCCTGAAGAGGGTGACATCGAGGTTATTTGGGAAAATTGTGTCTGAGTCGAAAATCCTTTGGGCGATAACAAGAATTGCAAGCAATGTCCGATAAATACTAATTTACTTATTAAATATGCATTACGGCAAGCTTGAGAACTGTTGATCTAAAAAGATGGGTATAGGCAGCAGAAGAACAAATCATGGAGGTATACTATCTCCTCTTCTTTCGAATGTAGCCATTAACAATAAATTATTGTCTCTGAAAGAAAAGGGTATAAAGTGGTCGCGTATGTTGATGACACGTAGCTATTGCGGTTAGGGGAAAGTATCCCAGCAATCTTGGTGATGTACTTCAGTAAACTCTACGTACGGAAGCGAATTTGGCTACCGAAAGTGGCCTAGGCGTAAGTTCGTGTACACCAGAAATAGTTTTTTTCAGCAGGGGATACAAGTATCTACTATGGCACCTGTCTCCTCGGGAGGAGAGAATGTTCCATTTACTGAAAGCGCAAAACACTTGGGGGATTTGCTGGACAGGAAATTTAACTTATAATGCAGCATTTTGGAAATGGCAAGGAAGGCAAATTTTGCTGTATACACATGGTGGAATGGCTAAGATATAATATCATATCGACGATTGGCATAAATATCTTCTCAGACAGCCCTTAAACCATCTTCAAATGTCGCAGATCTCTCAACGAGATGGCTGAACAGTTTTAAATTCACCTGTTCTGGGTACCGGTCCACAGAGATATCTCAGAGAATTTTGAGCAGACAAACTTGTGAGAACAGGAATTACCTTACACACTCTAGGGAAACTGGAGTCTGTGGGTATGCCTCTAGCGAGTCTTCAGGATCAGGACCGAAGGGCAACGACTTATAGTTGGTTACAAAGGGGGGTTGTGAACATTCCAAAGTTATATGACCTTATCTAGACCGCTTTGCTGCCAGTGTTTAGAACGGACGTTTCTGAATTTGTGTCCGTCGTGACAGGTCACTTTCTGGTCGGAAAACACGCTGCCAGCAACGACTTTTGCCGAAGCTGTGAGGACGTCAAGGAAGAAGACACTATGGAACATCTGCTGTTTGTGTGTCCCACACTGACAGTCAGAAGGAGTTCCTCTGTAGGTTCTCATTTCTTAGAGAAGTTATCTGTTTTACCGGATGTGAACATTCGGGACGTATTGGGCTTTTTAAAGCGATCTGGATGAACTAGACGGCATCTAGACGGCTTCTCCTGTTTCTGTGGTAACACAACACTTAAACTTAAACACAGCTGCTTTCTGGGTTTTAACCCTTCATTGGCCCTTTGGTGCGCTGTCGTGATTTCGAAAGGCGAGTGGCTAGATCGATATACACTCAACGAATTTTGTCTGCTGAAAATGGGGAATCATACATTACTGCAGTTTCAGCAAACATAGGGCTGCGGTTTTAGCAAAAATGTTGGAATGTTATTCAACTAAAAAAAAAACAACTGTTTTTAATACAAAAATCTGCTAAAATATTGAGAACGTATTACTGCTGAACAGACATATTTTTATACCCACCACCGAAATATCCATTTCCGACCCTATAAGTATAAATATATTCTTGATCAGAGTAAAAATCTGAGACGATTTAGACATCACGCTACAGTTTTTAAAAATAGAGATATTGAGCTGAAACTTTGCACAGATTCTTTATTTTTTCAATAAGCAGGTTAAGTTCGAAGATGGGCTATATCTGACTATATATTGATATAGCTCCCATATAGAACGATCCGCCGATTTAGGGTCTTAGGCTGGTAAAAGCCACATTTATTATCCGATTTTGCTGAAATATGGGACAGTGAGTTGTGTTAGGAACTTTGACATCCTTCTTCAATTTGGCTCAGATCGGTCCAGATTTGGATATAGCTGCCATATGGACCGATCCTCCGATTTAGGGTCTTATGCCCATAAAAGCTACATTTATTACCCGATTTCGCTGAAATTTGGGACAGTGAGTTGTGTTAGGCCCTCCAACATCCTTCTTTAATTTGGCCTAGATCGGTCCAGATTTGGATATAACTGCCATATAGAACGATCTCTCGGTTTCAGGTTTTGGGGCCATAAAAGGCGCATTTATTGTCCAATATCGCTAAAATTTGGGACAGTGAGCTGTCTTAGACCCTTCGGTCCAGATTTGGATATAACTGCCATATAGACAGATCCTCCGATTTAGGGTCTTAGGCCCATAAAAGCTACATTTATTACCCGATTTTGCTGAAATTTGGGACAGTGAGTTGTGTTAGGCCCTTCAACATCCTTCTTCAATTTGGCCTAGATCGGTTCAGATTTGGATATACAATAGCTGCCATAAAGACCAATCTCTCGGTTTTAGGTTTTGGGGCCATAAAAGGCGCATTCATTGTCCGGCCATAAATTCAGCATAAATCGCTGAAATTTGAGACAGCGGTAGGCTCTTCGACGTCCTTCCTCAATTTGGCCCAGATTTTTCCAGATTTGAATAGAGCTGCCATATAGACCGATCCCTCCAGTTAAGGTTTTGGGCCCATAAAAGGCGCATTTATAATCCGATTTCACTGAAATTTGACACAGTGACTTATATGACTTATGTTATTATATAGTTAAGATCGGTTTATTTTTAGATATAGCTACTACAAGGACCAATATTTTGTTATACACAATTGAACAATAACTTGTACTGTTTTAATAACTCAAGACACTTTTTCATCTTTTTTGAAAAAATAATAACAAGAAAGAGCTGACGATTTGGTAGTGAAGGCCAGAGGACTGCCGTCAATAAACTTGGGTAACCCGAAGCCTTTCGGGTCAACGCAGTCTGAATTAAGGGCGCGGTCATATATCAGTAATGAAACTTCCTTAAATCTACCTGTGCCCACATTTATTCTTATATTGGACTATGCTGCATGAGCTCCATTACCCACTGGAACACATATCTCTGTTTGCGTATTGTTAAATATCTCATTTATGAAACTTTCTTAAATCTGCCTTTGCCAACTTTCATCCCATTTGGGGGCTACCTTTGTACGTATTTTCAACAGTAAGACAGCTGTTCCGAAATTGCAAACATATAGCTAGGAGCAAGACAGTAGAACTACTGCTTTAATAACAGAAAAATTAACTACCAAAACTGTCAGCAGATAGTGTTTGCTATTATTGGCATGCCTTTTGCTATAAATGTATTGGTTGCCAAAAAGTAATTGCGGATTCTTTAAAAGAAAGTAAATGCATTTTTAATAAAACTTAGAATGAATTTTAATCAAACATACTTTTTTACATTTTTTTCTAAGGCAAGCTAAAAGTAACAGTTGATAACTGACAGAAGAAAGAATGCAATTACAGAGTCACAAGCTGTGAAAAAATTTGTCAACGCTGACTACATGAAAAATCCGCAATTACTTTTTGGGCAACCCAATAGAATGTCAATACGATCAAGAACATATATAGTTTATCGGGTCGCAATTAATTATTTGGAGGTGATGAAAACGGAATGGCTAGGTTAGCTTGATCATTCGAAAATGATTTTAATTTTTCTTTAATTTCCCTATAACATGCTAATAGTGCACTGTCATTTTTAATCTCGAAATCTGCCCTGATGTACCCGTGATGTACTGACACATCCGTTTATGTAGATACACGTAAATGTTGATGGAAATGAGCGATTGTTTGTTTGCATTTTCCGCTAAATTCTACTAAATTTGATTTCGTAAATGTTTTGTGAGATTTGAAACACTTGTTTTCGTCAAAACAAATAAAGCGAATATTTTTCTTCACTGTTTGCAAAGGTTTCACAAAAATAAAACATTAAGGTGTTTTTTGCATTTTGAAAGAACTAACTACAAATGTTTTATACCAATTATGGAAAGGAACCACACCCAGAGAAATTTATGAGTAAAAACTGCAATAAGTTTGCAGTAACAACAGCAAATCTGCCGAAAATTAGACAGTAGTAATTTTTTGCTAAACCAGCAAACATTTTCGGCTGTTTTGAGATGGTAAATAGTTGAAATTATCCAAAATACTTAAAAAATGTGCTATTCATGTTATCAAAATTTTTCAAAATTTCTACAATGATTGTTACGACTTTTAAAGTTAAAATTTAAATAACAGAAAAATTAACTACTTAAAATCATATTTAAACGAAAAAAGAAAATCAATGCTTCAAGTCCCTAGGTACGAATACTGACCAGGCTCGGCCGAATTTATGTTTCAAGTTTTTTGCCTGTTAAGGCGAAGGTAATTTTATTTTACAATTCTCATTTTATTTCTCTTTCTAGGCGAGCTTAATGATCGAAGAATTTTTGCAATAGAAAAGTAAAGCCAGAAGATACCACCACACCAATCATGGTATGATATGATTGCATCTCTTGGTTAAGGAGGTCATTCATCAAAGGGTGATTTTTTTGTTATTATCTTTTTGGCAACACTGGTTTTAACAGCTCACGCACGTTTCGTGTTTGGTTTCACTTTCAAACATCTTCAGTTTGGTCTATAATTTAACCATGACTCGTCTTACAAACGAACAACGCTAGCAAAGTATTGAATTTTATTATCAAAATGCGTGCTCTGTTAAGAAAGTTCATTGTGCGCTTTTCCCATTGAGCGCAGAAGCTCATTTTTGGTACGTAGTTAAGCCGAGCTATCAATGCATCCAGAAAGAGTCACAGTTTGGTGCGGTTTATGGTCTGGTGGCATCATTGGACCGTACTTCTTCAAAGATGATGTGAATCGTAGAATAATTTGGATAGTTTTCCAGCGTTTTTCTTTTTATACCCACCAACGTAGGATATATTCATTTAGTCATTCCGTTTGCAATACATCGCAATATCAATTTCCGACCCTACAACGTACATATATTTCGGATCGTCATTCTAAGACGATTTAACGATGTCCGTGTGTCTGTCCGTCCGTCTGTTGTAATCACTCTGCAGCCTTCAAAAATTGAGATATTGAGCTGAAATTTGGTGCAGATACGCCTTTTTGATGCACGATGGTTGAGTTGTTTTTTTTAGGCCTCCCGACATTTGGCCCAAATATGGCCCATATCGGACTATATTTATATATAACTGCCATATATACCGATCTGCCGATAAAGGGTCTGAAGCCCATAAAAGCCTTATTTATTACCAGATTTCGCTCAAAATTTTAAACAGAGTGTTATCTTAAGTCTCCTGGTATCCCATCGGACTATATTTAGGTATAGCTGCCATATAGACCTATCTCCAGATAAAGGGTTTAAAGCCCATAAAAGCTTTATTTTTTAACCGATTTTGCTGAAATTTGAAACATTGAGTAGTTTTACGCCTCCTTACATAGAACCCAAATATGGTTCAGATCGGACTATATTTAGATATAGCTGTCATATTGACCGATCTGCCGATATAGGGTCTGAAACCCATAAAAGCTTTATTTTATACCCGATTTCGCTGAAATTTGAAACAGAGAGTTATCTTAAGCCTCCTGATATCCGACATAAATATTGATCAAATCGGACTATATTTAGGTATAGCTGCCATATAGACCGATCTCCAGATAAAGGGTTCAAAGCCCAAGAAAGCTTAATTTTTTAACCGATTTTGCTGAAATTTTAAACATTGATCCGTCCCAAATATGGTTCGGATCGGACTATATTTAGGTATAGCTGCCATATAGACTGATATCCCGATAACGAGTCTGAAGCGAATAACAGCTTTATTTTTTTATCCGATTTCGCTTAAATTTGAAACAGTAAGTAGTTTTAGGCCACCCGCTATCCGACCCAAATATGGTAAAGATCGGACTGTATTTAGATATAGCTGTCATATATATTTGAAATACAAAATTCAACAGTGACTTATATTTATTTGAATTTCTGTGCATAAGTTATCCAATTTTCACGGGATTGTGCCGAAAGGGGGTTTTCATATATACCCGAGGTGGTGGGTATCCAAAGTTCAGCCCGTCGGTCATGTCCGTCCCACTGTCAAGTTAGCAAAATTGCCCATGAACATACCCTTGAAGAGCATATCAATGAGTTCTGTTCGACACATGTTAAAGCTTATAATACAAATTAAAATACAATGCAATGAAAATTTGCCTATGAACATTCCATTAAGGAACAAGGACCAACTTCTCACATATGGGACTTCCTTCTTTGACTATTTCGAATGGCTTTCCGCGGAGCTGCACCACTTTAGTGTGGAAGTTTACACGGCTGATTGCCTTGGGTAAATAACTCACTAGGAGGGGATAACCACCTGGATTTTAACCCAGACATGCTAACCTCTGAGCTACGGTGGCCACCACTGTCGAATTTGCGTTTTGTAATTTAATTTTTAACAACGTAGTCTAGATTAGGTTAGACTAGGTCATGTTGTCAAAATTGATGAAAAAGCTCCAGCAAAAAAGTCTTTAGAAGGCAAACACGGCGGTGCACGCAAAGGGGGACGTCCAAAAGAGGTGGGAGACACCTCGAAACCTGGTGTCATAGATTATAGAAGGAGCGAAGAAGATCGAGGCGCTTGGAAGGCAATTCTGAGTTCGACTAATGGGAAAAACGTTCTGTCATAGCTATTTAAAGTAAAATAAAAAGTCTAGATTTCTGCGCTCAATTTTTTTTTCACGTAACCAGCACGCAGGGGATGTCCCCTGTATATGCACAGCATTGCGTTGGCAATTAGGAAAGTTAAGGGTTGGAGGGGGAAAGAGGGAGTAGTGTTTATTGATTTAAGTCTTACATTTCTGAACGCCAATGTCGATGGGATAGACATTAGCCGGAAGTCGATTCCACATACTAATGGTTCAAGCGAAAAATGAATTTTCTCGGTAATGCATGGTTCGGTCGACTGGCCATTCAATTACAAACGGATGTGAGTTCCTCGCAAGTCTTGTATTCTTAGCGAACATGGAACACACGCCATGAAAATAACGATAGAGCAATACAACGCTACCCACATTCCGAAGATGTTCAAGGGAAGCAATAGAGTTGGATACCCTACTGTTCGCAATCAACACCATCGCACTCCGGTCAAGTAGCTTCAAGAATGATTTTGGAGCCCCTGCCCAAATATGGGAGTTATATTCCATCCTCGGCCTGATGTAGGTAGTATAGATATTGAGAACATCAGAACAGCTGAAATATTTCTTGCACCGCTTAAGAAAGCCCAAACACTTGAATTCTTCTTTTGACACTTCGAATACGTGTTTTGACCAGCGTACACCACATTGTATCCTCGTGCCCAGAACATCAAGAGCATCTGACTGTTCAATATTTATACCGTCGATAGATATTGACGATTGAAGTGGGTCAGTGAATCGCTTGTGAGACAAAAACAGCACTGCGTCTTCTGTGCGTTAAAGTCTACTCTTTTCATTCTACCCCACTCGGAAATGGCCAACAAATCCTGGGAGAGCGTCTTATCCATAATGCGCTTCCTGTACACATTTTTTTAAAGATTGGGCCTATCGTCGAATGAATATGAATTACACAGACTACTGTCATCGGCAAATGAGTAGACTGGATTCGAAGTCTGACCCAATAGATCGTCAATGAAAATAAGAAAAAGGGAAGGGGAAAGGACAGAGCTTTGTGTCACACCTGCGGTCAATGTATACTCTTCTGATGAGAACCCATCTGCAACAACTCGTATAGTGCGATCTCAGAGAAAGCTCGATATAAATCGAACGAAGTTATTACCGAATCCAAAAGCGACAAGCTTTGATAAAAGTGCACCGTGCCAGACCCGATCAAATACCTTGGAGATATCCAGAGCCACGAATTTACTCTCACAAAACTGGTGGATAGAGCGACTCCATCGTTCCGACAAAAATGCCATTAGGTCTCCCATAGAGCATACTGTCTGTAGCTAAGAAGGCCATTGGACTCTAAGTATCTGACTAGATGATGGTTAACCATACTCTCTATAACCTTGGAGAGCGCGGAGCATATCGCAATTGGCGGGTAATTCGCAGGGTTGTTCGCCCCACCTTTTTTGGGGATGGGCTGAATGTTCGCAACCTTCCAACGCGTTGGGAAAAATCCCGCACGGCAAGCAAGGTTGGAAAGGTTGCGTGGTGGACGAGAAAGCGTCGAATAACACTTACAAAGGACATAGGGCCCGGAGATTTATTAACGTCGAGATCCGCAAGGACCCTTTTAACTCCACGCGTTCGAAAGAATTTCTGAGGCATCAAACTAGGTACACTATCAATCACGGGGAGTGGTTGATTGCTTAACGGGTCAGTGAATACCTGATCATCCTTAACAAGTGTTGGGATTGACGATGGGTTGCCCTTTACTCTTTTTACGAAAAACCAAAAGCTCCTGCTTCCCCTCGGAGAAGCAATAACTTTGGCACGAAGACGCTGTTCGTAAAGAAACTTTTTTTGTGTCTAAGTACTCTGGCACACGAAGTTCTTCCCTGTTTGCGCAGCATTTCGGTATTGGTATTTTTGTTCAGACGCCAAGTCCTAAATGCATCCTCTTTTGATCTGCCAGCATCTCTGCATGCCCGGTTAAACCAAATTTTATCTTTTGATTTAACAGATAAATTCTAAGTCGGAATGAACGATCTCATTCCTATTAATATTACTTCCTGCACCATATCGGCAGCAGCATTTACGTCACCGTTTAGAAAAGAAAGTTTCCGATTAAAATACTGGAAAAATTCGTTGAGCTCAGCCCAACGTGCTCTTTCGTATACAAAAAATATTTTTGAAGCCTTTTTACAAAACTTAAAAGTACTCTTTCGATCCCAAAAGTTCCTTTTTAGTATGATTTCAAAATTTGTATTTTCCATCCCTGCTGTGAATCCATGATTATGTGCCCAATTTAAATTTTAAGAGGTCTATCGATTTGTTGTCTTTGGATTGAAGAGATATCCCATACATCCATCTGGCAGAAAAACATGCTGATAGACTAAAGGTTACAAGTAACGATTTACTGAAGTTGTGAGAACATGTACGTCATTATAGAAAATTTTCTATATGCGTTTCTCGCAAAGATCACTCTAGATTTCATTTCTTTGGAGGCTTGTCTGAATTAGCCAATGTGAATAATTGCAAGTTATTGGGTTTTTTCAGGTGAGCTGGCTGGTTGACCCGTAGAAACTATGGCCCCATCTATACCCTTTAAAATCCACAAAATTGGAATTACTATCGTATATATCGACTATATCCAATGAAGGTCTTGCAAATAATTTCCAATTTTTTCTACCGTTTTAGGCTCAACTCATCATAACTCTCATTATCCTTGAAAAATATAGAATATAAGAGCACGACAGATAAAGCGTGCTTAGTGCTTACATTCATGTTTAAGCAATTCCAGCAAAAAGAAACATGGAACATTTGTTGCTTTTCCCAGAGTAATCTATCAACTACCTAACCAACCTTTTCCAACCAACGACCACAGTCGTCGATTCTTTGGTTCGAACGAACGGACGAGTGTCTTTTTCTCCTCGTCCTCTTGAAAAACTAAAAAAAAAAATACAAATCTTTTGTTCGCATCACCTGTATTGTTTGCTTGTGGGTGCGTTGTACGGCAATGGGAACATCAAATATGTGTGGGACGATGATGATAATCACCCACATCTACCTTGTTTGTACAAGACAACACATATCATTGCCAATGTGGTCCTGGCACAGTTCGTGAGTTCGGAACGGATGATGGTCTCTTTGGTATGGTGATGACAATGCTTGTTGTCAGCCATACGGTCACAATTCTCACAGGATATTCAAAGGGGACAATTTTGGCCAAGAACTACTGAAAATACATTCGGGTGAGTGATTTTGTTTGAGCATGGGTATATGGCCTTGTAGGGTGGGTGTGTGTGTGTGTGTGGATGGCTGTGTTTGTGACTGGCAACTTCGTTAGTTTATATCTTTTGTGGTTTTGCGCCAGCAGCTGTGTCTCTTCCGAATTCGTTTTTTTTTGTTTGGTTTTCGTTTTGTTTCCAGCTTCTTTTTTGAGATCCTTTGCTTTGAAACGTTGCTTGATGTCAATGTTGCTGCCGTAGTTGTTGTCGCTCCATTGTCATCATCATTCATGTATCCTGTTCATGTCGTTGACACAATGCTTCGTTATGTTATATTACCTGAGTAATTTTCTGCATGTTTGTTCATGTTGTTGTTGGTTTTTAATTCTGAAGAGAATATTTAAAAACTCATGGATTTTTTAACTATCTACCCATTGGTTGCTATAACACAGACTACAACATCAGATTTTTTTACATATATGTACTTCAACCATAGGGTTATCAGGATATACCATCACAGAACGCTTATATACACCACAGCGTAAATCCGGCAATACTAAAATATCAAAATCTAAACCGATTTTTATTGAATCATGCAGATGTCTTTAGATAAAAAAAAACTAGTTATAGTCCGATTCGGGGCTCAAGAAGCAAAATCGGGCGATCGGTTTATATGGGAGCTGTGTCAAGCTATAGATCGATTCAGACCATATTGCACACGTATGTTGAAGGCCATGGGAGAAGCCGTTGTACAAAATGTGTGCCAAATCGGATGAGAATTGCGCTCTCTAGAGGCTCAAGAAGTCAAGATCCCAGATCGGTTTATATGGCAGCTATATCAGGGTGTGAACCGATTTGGACCATACTTCGCATAAATGTGATACCAAAACACCACGTGCAAAATTACAGCCAAATCGGATAGGAATTGCGCCTTCTGAAAGCTTAAGAAATCAAGACCCAAGATCGGTTTATTTGGCAGCTATACCAGGTTATGGACCGATTTGAACCATACCACGCATAGTTGTCAAAGCACTATGTGCAAAATTTCAGTCAAATCGGATAAGAATTCCGCCTTAAAAAAGCTCAAGAAGTCAAGACCCAAAATCGGTTTCTTTGGCAGCTATACCAGGTTATGGACCGATTTGAACCATACTTAGCAATTGTTAGAATTGATATCAAAACACTATGTGTAAAATTTCAGTCAAATCGGACGAGAATTGCGCCCTCTAGAGGCTCAAGAAGTCAAGACCCAAGATCGGTTTAAATTGCAGCTTTATCTAACCATGGACCGATTTGGCCCATTTACAATCCCAACTGACCTACACCAATAAGAAGTATTTTGTAAAATTTCAAGAAGGTAGCTCTACTCTTTCAAAAGTTAGCGTGCTTTCGGCAGACAGACGGACGGACGGACATGGCTAGTTCGACATAAAATGTCACGACGATCAAGAATATATATACTTTATGGGGTCTTAGACGCATATTTCGAGGTGTTACAAACAGAATGACGAAATTAGTACACCCCCATCCTATGGTGGAGGATATAAAAACAATCTGTACACGCAAAAACAAATGCGTTTTATTGGAAAAGTGCTATTTTCATAGTAACTGTGCAATATTTTTCACCACTGTTGAACGTAATTCGTTAATTTGCCATATTTTTATGTAAAAGTAACTTCGACTATGGCAAAACTTTTACGAACTTTGTCTGTGGTCAAGGATAAGTCTTTTATGCGAAAACTCCAAACTTCGTTCAAGTCAAAAATGTTTCGTTTACTGCAAAAGATCGTTTGTTAGACAAAATTATGTTTCGTTTGGTTTATTTATATCTTGTGTCTCTCCCATTTGGCAAAGAGTGTAGCTCAAAAAATCACTAATTTTTCGTTTTCTCATTGAGTAAATCTCCGTCAGCCAGGAGTCATTATTGAAAGGATTTAAGATGTTCACTTTAGTGGAAAAAAACACTGGTACAGGGTACTGGTACAGCGCGAGAGAAACTTACGTATTTTAAACCAGTAAGGATAGGCAAAAGTCGGGCGCGTCCGATTTTATTATACTCTACACTACCGAGTCTACGAACTACTTTTAATACATGGAACCTATGTTGAAATCTAGTCAGACTTTAATTTTGCTTACCTTTTGCGCACATATTAGAACGTTAAATAAAACATCTCATGCAAAATTCATAAAGATCGGTCTGAAATTGTGGTTTCTCCAGTCTTAAAAGACTATATCGGATGAAAGATATGTATAAGAGAGTTGTAGATATTACAACTAATCCAATTTTTTAAAAAATAAATAGCGTTCGTCCTTGGACATAACAATTGGACAACAATTTCGACCTGTAACTTGATCACAAAAATACATGGACGAGGAGACGGATGGCAGATGGCTAAATCGAATCAGGAATTCTAAGCCGATCGTCAAAATTTCAGGCAAATCGGATAAGAATTGCGCCCTCTAGTGGCTCAAGAAGTCAAGATCTAAGATCGGTTTATATGGCAGTTATGTCAAAACATGGGCCGATATAGCCCATTTACAATCCCAACTGACCTACACTAATAGGAAGTATTTGTGCAAAATTTCAAGCGGTTAGTTTTACTCCATCGAGCGTTAGCGTGCTTTCGACAGACAGACTGACGTACGGACATGGCTAGATCGACATAAAATGTCATAACAATCATGAATATATGTTCTTTATGGGGTCTATTATGAATGTTTTGAGTAGTTACAAACAGAATGACGAAATTAGTATACCCTATACCCATACCCTATACCCTTATACCCATCCTATGGTGGAGAATATACAAATTTTGGATATATTTGTAGAACTTTTGAACGGATAAAAAAAATGAAGCCGTTCGATTTATAAATGATTGTTTAGCAAGCAATGCAAAATTTCCATACTCGAGGTGACCAACCTTTAAGCCCCATATATCAGCCTCTAGACCCACTTGGGTAACCGGAGATAAATGCATATGTTATACCCCACAGCTGCTATTTCGATATATGTTCCGATTTGGACCAAATACTAATAAGTACAAGCCATTGTTCAATTGTGCATAACAAAGTATTGGCCTGATCTGAAATATTTATGACACGGATGTCGAACAAGCTAACTGTGTCGAAAAAGTCACTGTGTTAAATTTCAGTGAAATTTGACAATAAATGCGCCTTTTATGGCTTCAAAACCTTAAATCGAGACATCGGTCTATATGGCAGCTATATCCAAATCTGGACTGATCTAGGCCAAATTGAAGAAGGATGTCGAAGGGTTTATCGCAACTCACTGTCCCAAATTTCGGTGACATCGGACCATAAATGCGCCTTTTATTGGCCCAAAACCTTAAATCGAGAGATCGGTCTATATGGAAGCTATATTCAAATCTGAACCAATCTGTACCAAATTTCATCGACATCGGACAATAAATGCGCCTTTTATGGGTCCAAAGCCTTAAATCGAAAGATCGGTCTATATGGCAGCTATATCCAAATTTGGACCGATTTGGGCCAAATTGACGAAGGATGTCGACTGGCTTAGCACAATTCACTGTCCCAAATTTCAGTAAAATCGGAAAATAAATCTGGCTTTTATGGGCCTAAGACCCTAAATCGGCCGATCGGTCTATGTGGGTGCTATTCAAGATATAGTCCGATATAGCCCATCTTCGAACTTAACCTGCTTATGGACAAAAAAAGAATCTGTGCAAAGTTTCATCTCAATTTTTAAAGACTGTAGCGCGATTTCAACAGACAGACGGACGGACATGGCTGGGCCGTCAGAGATTTTTACGCTGATCGAGAATATGTATACTTTATAGGGTCGGAAATGGATATTTCGATATGTTGCAAATGGAACGACAAAATGAATATACCCCCATCCTTCGGTGTTGTTTTGTTTGTCGTAAAAACTTACCAAACGTTTTATGTTTTTGCGTGCAGCATGTATAGGGCATGTGGGAAAGATTATGAGACGTTAGAGCATTTCTTATGCCAATGCCTGACTTTCGTGGATAACATACACCGGTACTTAGCTGGGGACACAATACCAGACATGAACCGACTTAGGGAAACAATTAGGGATTTTGTAAGTAGGATGAAATTCCTGACATAAATTTACCTTTCGAGGTTTTTTTTATACCTTCCACCATAGGATGTGGGTATACTAATTTCGTCATTCTGTTTGTAACACCTCGAAATATGCGTCTGAGACCCCATAAAGTATATATATTCTTGGTCGTCATGTCATTTTAAGTGGATCTAACCATTTCTGTCCGACCGTCCGTCCGTCCGTCTGCCTGTCGAAAGCACGCTAACTTACGAAGGAGTAAAGCTAGCCGCTTGAAATTTCGCACAAATACTTCTTACAAGTGTATTTCGGTTGGGATTGTAAAAGGGGGAAATCGTTCCATGTTTTGATATAGCTGCCATATAAACCGATATTGGGTCTTGACTTCTTGAGCCGCTAGAGGGCGCAATTCTTATCCGATTTGACTGAAATTTTGCACGTGGTGTTTTGGTTCACTTCCAACAACTGCGCTAAGTATGATTCAAATCGGTCCATGTTTTGATATAGCTGCCATATAAACCGATCTTGGGTCTTGAATTCTTGAGCCTGTAGAGGGCGTAATCTTCGTCCGATTTGACTGAAATTTTGCACGTAGTGTTTTGGTATCACTTCCAACAGTTGTGTTTAGCGCGCAATTCTCATCCGATTTGGCTGAAATTTCGCACGAAGTGTTTTGTTATGGCTTCCAATAACTATGCTAAGTATGGCACAAATCGGTACATAACCTGATACAGCTGCCATATAAACCGATCGGGGATATTGACTTCTTGAGCCTCCAGAGGGCGCAATTCCCATACACGGTTTGTACAACGGCGTCTCTCATGACCTTCATCATACATGTCTGAATCGATCAATAGCTGGATACAGCTCCCATATAAACCGATCTCTCGATTTTGCTTCTTGAGTCCCTACAAGGCGCAATACTTATCCGGATGAACTGAAATATTACACAATGACTTCTACAATGTTCAGCATTCATTTATGGTCCGAATCGGACTATAACTTGATATAGCTCCAATAGCATAACAGTTCTTGTTCAATATTCTTTGTTTGCCTAAAAAGAGATACTGCGCATAGAACTCGACAAATGCGATCCATGGTTGAGGGTGTATAAGATTCGACCAGGCCGAACTTAGCACGCTCTTACTTGTTTGGTATTTAAAGTGCACAATAGGTCGGTAAATGGCGTAGTGGACACACACCGCACCCTCTTTTCTTTTAAACCTAAACTAACTATACCAAAAAATTCTTTCCAATAAAACAGATAAATGTATGCAAACCTTTTTAATAATCCTATGCCCTGTTGTGGGTGAGTATTCATCATTGTTAACAATTTACATTGCATTTAACAAATGTTATCGCCTTGAGGACACGTTCCTTTTCTCACACATAACCATACCTACCACTTTAGGCAAAGTTATTGCATACTCCCATCTGAAATTACCGTTCTCATGAAGACGTACTGGATAGAATGGTCCCATCAACTATGTTCATTTCATCTCCCACATCTCAAAAGGTAACCAGCTACCAAGTTTGATTGTCAAAAATATATACATGTCCATTAGGGCGGATTGATTTGGATGGATGAAAAAAAAGTTAACAAGTAAAAGAATGCCGGGTCGAATCTTATATACCCTCCACCATGGATCGCATTTGTCGAGTTCTTTTCCCGGCATCTCTTCTTAGCAAAAAAGGATATAAGAAAAGATTTGCTCTACTATTAGAGCGATATCAAGATATGTCCGGACCACAATTAAATTATATGTTGGAGACCTGTGTAAAATGTCAGCCAATTCGAATAAGAATTGCGCCCTTTGGGTGCTCAAGAAGTAAAATAGGAAGATCGATTTATATGGGAGCTGTATCAGGCTATAGACCGATTCAGACCATAATAAACACGTATGTTGATGGTTATGTGAGGATCCGTCGTACAAAAATTTCAGGCAAATCGGATAATAATTGCGATCTCTAGAGGCTCAAGAAGTCCAGATCCCAGATCGGTTTATATGGTAGCTATATCAGGTTATGAACCGATTTTAACCATATATGGCATAGTTGTTGAAAGTCATAATAAAATACGTCATGCGAAATTTTAGCCAAATCGGATAGGAATTGCGTCCTATAGCTCAAGAAGTTAAGTCCCCAGATCGGTTTATATGGCAGCTATATCTGGTTATGGATCGATTTGAACCGATGATGACGATTATCAACCGATTTGAACCATACTTGGTTCAAATCGATATCATAGCAAAACACGTCGTGCAAAATTTTATTCCAATCGGATAAGAGTTGCGCACTCTTGAGGCTCAAAAATTAAGACCCAAGATCGGTTTATATGGCAGCTTTTTCAAAACATGGACTGATAAGGCCCATTTACAATCCCAACCGACCTATACTAATAAGAAGTATTTGTGCAAAATTTCAAGCGGCTAGCTTTACTCCTTCGAAAGTTAGCGTGCTTTCGACAGACAGACGGACGAACAGACAGGCGGACGGACAGACAGACAAACGGACATGGCTAGTTCGACTTAAAATGTTACGACGATCAAGAATATATATACTTTATGGGGTCTTAGACGCATATTTCGAGGTGTTATAAACAGAATGACGAAATTAGTATGGTGGAGGGTACAAAAGTTAAAAATTGTATGGCAAAAACGTAAACCACATCAAATTTGAGGAAAATTCTCCGCAGAAACCATGGATCCAAAATCAAATCTTAATCCGCGTCTCTCGACTTGGAAAAAGCTATTATTTCTAGTATTTATCAAGTCGAGAGGCGCGGATTAGGATTTTATTTTAGATACATGGTTTCTTCGGAGAAGTTTCTTAGAATTTTATGTAGTGTACGTTTTTGCTATACGATTAAAAGGAAAAACAAATAAAAACTTATTAAATTCGGCCTGGCCGAATATTATATACCCTCCACCATGGATCGCATTTGTTAAGCTCTTTGCCCGTCATCTCTTTATAGGCAGGCAATGGATAAGAATTGCTGTGCTATTGGAGCTATATCAGGTTATGGCCCAATTCGGGCTATACCTGGTTGGGATATTGGAGACCATAGCAGAAGTAATTTCATTCAAATCGAATAAGAATTGCATCCTCTAGGCGCTCATGAAGTGCAAGCGGGAGATCGGTTTACAATGGAGGCATGTATGTTGGAAGTCATAGCAGAAGTCACTGTGCAAAATTTCAGCCACATCGGATAATAATTGCGCCGTTTAGAGGTTCAAGGAATTAAATCTGCCGATCGGTTTATATGGGAGCTACATATATCAGGTTATGGACCTATTTGGACCATACTTGACACGGCTGCTGGAAGTCATAGCTAAACTTTATGTGCATTTTCAACCAAATCGGGTGGTAATTGCGCCTTATAGAGGCTCAAGAAGTCAAATCTGAAGATCGGTTTATATGGCAGCTATATCCGATTATGAACCGATTTAAACCATAACTAGCAAAATTGCAAATTTTGCTCATGAACATTCCACTAAGAAACAGGGGCCAACTTTTCACATATCAATGAGTACAGTCCTATTCAAGTTTAAGCTCATTGACAAGGGGCGTCCTTTTTACAGCCGAGTCTGAACGGCGTGCCACAGTGGGGCACCTCTTTGGAGTGAAGTTTTGCATGGCATAGGACCTCACAAATGTTGCCAGCATTAGGAGGGGAAAACAACCACAGAAAATTTTTTTCTGATGGTCTCGCCAGGATTCGAACTCAGGCGTTCAGCGTCATAGGCGGACATGCTAACCTCTGCGCTACAGTGGCCTCCAAAAAATAAAACCATAACTAGCACAGTTGTCAAAACAAAATACCTTGTTCAAAATTTCTGCCAAATCGTATAAAAATTGCACAAACAAGAGGCGCAAGAACACAAAATCCAAGATCGGTTTATATGTCAGCTATATCAGGTCATGAACCGATTTGAACTATATTTGGCAGCAGTGTTGGAAATCAGAGCAAAACGGCAATACTCAAATTTAAGTCAAATCGGTTAAGAATCCCAATCGACCTACACTAATAGGAAGTATTTGTACAAAATTTCAAGCGGCTAGTTTAATTCCTTCGAAAGTTAGCAGACATGGCTAAATCGACTAAGAATGCCAAGACGCTCAAGAATATGTAGTGTATATACATACTTTGTTGGGTCTCAGATCAATTTTTCGATGTGTTACAAACGGAATTGTGGATGGTATACAATTTGACCCGCCCTAATGTCCATGCATATACTCAAACATTTACTAACATCCCCTTAAACTTCTAACGTAACCACATTCAACGAGACAAGCTGTTGCTGTTGATAGGGGGAAATTGTTGTTGCTGTTTGCATGGTCGTTGATGTCCCCTTTGTTGTTTTTAGAATTGTTTTGTTTCAGAATAGCCCTGTACTGGATTCAGTGCGTGTACATGTATGAGTGCATATAATAGAGAGAGAGTGTGTGTGTGTGTGTGTGTGTGTATATAGTGGAAGTGTGGGTATGGTGTGCTTTTACTGTCTTTCCTCTTGTTGAAACTCTTCCTGCTGATGTTGCTTAAATGTTTTGATTTAATTCTGTATATGGCCCTCTTCATTATCTGACAGCCGAGAATGTTTTAAACATTTCTCAGATTTTCCATTAAAAATTGGCCCGCATATATACGAAACAGAAGGAAAACTGGGAAGGAGATTTTCTGTTTGTATTATTTGAGTTTTGCTTGAATGCATTTCGGTTAAAGTTTGTGGAGAGCAGGCCTTTCAATCACACCCGCATAAATTATTTTCAATAGCCATGCCACCACCTTGGATTCATAGCAGATAATGAAAATTCGTAGGCCACAATTGAATATTCACTCAAACAGGTATGACCTCCTTCTCCTATGTTCCATTTTTATGATAGTGTTGTAGCATAACCATTAACATTCAAACGATGCCTTAAAGCTTGAATTAAAGTCGTAATGAGTACCCTCCGAATGTCCTTTATATATAAACTCAACCACAACTGCCTATGGGCATAAAAAGAATCTGTTCAAAGTTTCAGCTCAATTTCTCTATTTTTAGAGACTGTAGCGTGATTTCAACTGATGGACGGACGGACGGACATGTCTAGATCGTCTTAGAGGGGCCTAACACAACTCACTGTTCCAAACTTCAGCGAAATTAGATTATAAATACGGCTTAAATCGGCAGGTCGGTCTATATTGGGGCAATATCAATATATAGTCCGATATAGCGCATCTTCGAACTTAACTTGCCCATGGACAAGAAATCTGTCCAAAATTTCAGCTCAATATCTCAATTTGTAAATACTGTAGCGTGATTTCAACACACATACGGACGGATATGTGTAGGTCGTCTTAGATATTTACGACGATTAAGAATAAACATACTTTATAGAATCGGAAATGCTTATTTCGATGTGTAACAAACGGAATGATAAAATGAATATACCCCCATCCTTAGGTGGTGGGTATAAAAAGTAAACATAACATGCGTTACGATCCAAAATAATAAAACCAATTGTAAGGGGTGATTTTTTAAGAGCTGTAGGAAACTTTTTCAAAAAGAAAAACGCATAAAATTCAGAAAAATGCGTGAAATCTTTATTTGAATCGATAGTACAGTCCACATAGTTTAATGTTTGAAGATTATTTCATGCAAGTGTTGACCGTGACTGCGCCTCAAATGGTCCATAATCTTGGTCCAATTTTGGCATACTCTTTCTAACATTTCTGCCGGTATCTCACAAATAAATGCATCAATATTGTCTTCCAATGCGTCAGTTGAAGCGGGCTTGTCTGTATAGACATGAGCTTCAACATAGCCTCACAAAAAATAGGCTAAAGGCGTTAAATCGCACGATCTAGGCGACCAATTGACCGGTCCCGAACGTGAAAAAAAATATTCACCGAACTCGCCTCTGAATAAGTCCATTGTTATGCATGCTATGTGGCATGAGGCACCGTCTTGTTGAAACCACGAGTCATGCAAGTCAAGCTCTTCCATATGGGACAAAAAAAGTTGGATATCATCTCACGATAGCGCTCATCATTCATAAGTAAGTTACGATTCGCATCATCTTTGAAGAAGTACGGTCCAATGATGGCACCAGCCCATATATCGCTCCAAACTTTTCATACCCTTCACCATAGGATGGGGGTATACAAATATCGTCATTCTATTTGTAACACCTCGAAATATACGTCTTAGACCCCATAAAGTATATAAATTCTTGATCGTCATGTCTTTTTAAGTCGATCTAGCCATATCCGTCCGTCTGTCTATCGAAAACACGTTAATTTTTGAAGGAGTAAAGCTAGCTGCTTGAAATTTTGCACAAATACTTTTTATTAGAGTAGGTCGGTTGGGATTGTAAATGGGCCAAATCGGTTCATGTTTTGATATAGCTGCCATATAAACCGATATTGGGTCTTGACTTCTTGAGCCTCTAGAGAGCGCAATTTTCGTCCGATTTGACTGAAATTTTACACGTGGTGTTTTGGTATCACTTCCAACAACTGTATGATGCCAACTAAGTATGATTCAAATCGGTTCATAATCTGGTATAGCTGTCAAATAAACCGATCTTGGATCTTGACTTCTTGAGCCAATAGAGCGCGCAATTCTCATCCGATTTGGCTGGAATTTTGCATGAGGTGTTTTGTTATGACTTTCAATAACTGTGCTGATATAGCTGCCATATAAAACGATCTGGGATCTTGACTTCTGGAGCCTCTAGAGGGCGCAATTCTTTGGCAGTAAATGGAGAAAAGACGAAAAAAAACCTTGCACAACCGAGCAGATAAAGAAAATGGAGAAAGTTTGGAACCATAACTTTGAGAAAGTCAGTAACTTTATCTACCTCGGCACCGCCGTAACCGAAACGAATGACACCAGTTTTGAGATTAAGCGAATAATAATACTGGCAAACAGATGCTACTTTGGACTAAGTAAGCAGTTAAAAAACAAGGCCACCTCTCGACAGACGAAGATTACACTATACAAGACACTGATACTACCCGTGCTGTTATATGGTTCTGAAGCATGGGTACTTGTGAAAGCAGATGAGGCAGTGCTTGGAGTATTTGAGAGAAAGATTCTTCGTAAAATATATGGACCAGTTTCCGTTAATGGAGAATATAGGCGACGTATGAACCACGAGCTGTATGAGCTTTATGTTACACGACGATAGCATAGTTACACGCATCAAAATACAACGGCTGCGTTGGCTAAGTCATGTTGTCAGAATGGATGAAGAAGCTTCAGCAAAGAAGTCTTTTGAAGGCAAACACGGTGGTACACGCAAACCGGGAAGACCAAAAGCCCGATGGAAAAATCAAGTTGTGGGAGACAACTCGAAACTTGATATCAGAGATATTAGAATGAGCGCAGAAGATCGAGGTGCTTGGAACGCTATTCTACGTTCGTCTAGTGGAACAAATATTCTGTCATAGCCAATTAAAGTAAAGTAAGTAAAACCAATCAGAGCCGTTGTTTGGTTTCCAACATCCCCAAGTTACGTTTAGCAGGTGAAATTGGTAACACCTCGTGCCAGCTTCCCTGTACGTAATTTCGCCATAAGACGTGTGCAAGCCTAACACAGGCAAAGACTGGACATCTTTGGTTCTACAACTACAATAGTCTGCTTGTACTCACCCGCAATAATCTTCCTCATTAAAGAAATGCACCACTCCATATTTGTTTTGAACATTTGATTTATTTTAGTGTAGTATTTGGGGTTTTATTTCGTAATTCATTTCTTTTATTTTAGTGTGTTCTTTGATTTTCAATATTAAATATTAAGAAAAATTAACATAATTTGTTTTATAGTAATCTAATTATGTGGTAATTAATTGATACATACGACCATATACAGACATTACAAATAATAATGACTTAAATATTATTGTAGTTAAATAAGGAATAAATACATAAATTATAATCCTAGTACAATAGTTGATATACACTAATGATCATATTCACAAAACTTAAACAGCTTTATGTTAAGTTTATTTGACAGATTATCGCTCACTGAATTGTCAAATAAACCTACTTTCAAGCTGCGTTAAGTTTTGTGAATACCGGTGTAAATGTTTTTTGTATATTATTTGAAATTACTTTCAATATTATATAAATCAATAATAGTGCTCCGTATTAATGATTAGCTTGGAACACTAAAAAAAGTCCCCAAAAAGATCCAGGAGAATTTATAGAATAACATATCCCTTTATTTCTTAAATAAAGTGATCTAAATAAAATTTTAAGCAAAAAAATCCTAAATATTGAAAAAAAAAAAAAAATGGACCAAAGAAATTACCACTTATGCAGAAGCTGTTAAGGCCTAAACAGAATGAGCGCATTGAGAAGAGTTGCGTTGAAAAATGCATCTCTTCAAACAAATGTCAAACCATCAACTCACAAAAGTTAAACAATTTATAACTTCGGCGACTAAAAACGCTTGGCAGCACAGAATGGCGCTCGCTTTCAAGTGTAAAAGTTGACAATTCTTTAACTTTTCAGCGTTGCTTTTGTGTGTGGATTTGTGTGCACAGTTGCATATTTGCAACGCGACTCACAAAAACCAAATTCAAGGCGCTTAGTTTGGTTTTAGCCTTTTCTTTTCTGACAGCCAACACGCAGGGGATGTCCCCTATGAATGCAGTTTATTGCATTGGTGGGAGGAAATTAGGAATTGGAGAGGGAAAAATGATGTAGAGCTTATTGACATTTGTCTTAAATCTTTGGATGTCAAAGTGGGTGGGAAAAACATTAGCTGGAAGTCGATTCCCCATACGAACGGTTCGGGCGAATTAAGAGTTCCTGGAATGTCAAGTATCCTTGACATACATCCTTACATCAGGAATAAGAAGACGAATATCAGACGAACACACACCATGAAATTACCAATAGAACAGCGCCAAACAACCCATACTGCGCTCTCCTCTGTACACAGTCCAGTAGCTCCAGGGATGATTTTGAAGCTCCAGCCCATACATGTAAGTTGTTCTCCATTTTCGGTCTTATGAAAGTGGTGTAGATGTTAAGAAGATCAGACGGAGTGAAGTAATTCTTATGACGTTTAAGGATGCCTACACACTTGAATGTTTCTTTCGACACTTCAAATACATGTTTAGCCCAACGGACATCACTTTGTATGAAGAGCTTCTGATTGCTCAACATCTACACCGTTGATGGACAAAGATGATCGTATTAGGTCAGCGAGTCGCTTGTATGTCAACAAGCAGCACTGAGTCTTCCGTGCATTAAAATCTACTCGATTTATTCGACCCCACTCAGAAATGGACAGTAAATCCTAGCAGAGTGTATCGTCCATAACCCGCCTCTTGTTCTCAATCACTCGATGGCTCGGCCTATGGTCGAATGAGTACGAACGACAGAGATTACTGTCATCCGCAAATGAGTAGATCGGATTCGATGTCTGACCCAATAGATCGTTGATAAAAATAAGAAAAAGAGTAGAAAACAGAGCCCTAGGGTACACCTGCTGTCAATTTGTGCTCATTGGATGAGAACCCATCTATAACGACTCAAATAGTGCGATCTCTGAGAAAACAAGAAATAAATCGAAGGAAGCCATTACCGACACGAAATGCGACAAGCTTTGATAGTAGTGCACCGTGCCAGACCCTATCAAATGCCTTGGAGAGTGTGGAGTCACAACCTTACTCTCACCAAAATGGATTGAGCGACTCCAACGTTCCGACAGAAGTGCCATGAGGTCGCCCGTAGAGCGATTTCTGCGGAACCCATACTGTTGGTCGCTAAGAAGGCCATTCGACTCTTAATACCTCAAAAGATGGTGATTAACTATGCTCTCCATGGCCTTCGAGAGAGCGGAGCATATCGCAATTGACCGATAATTCGCAGGGTTATTTGCCTCACCCTTCTTGGGTATTGGTTGAACGTTCGCAACCTTCCAACGCGCCGGGAAGACTCCCGCACGGTAGACAAGGTTGAAAAGGTTGCGTAATGGACGAGAGAGTATCGAAGAACACTTGCGTAAGACAAGTGTTGATATTCCCTCCGGGCCCGGGATTTATTTAAGCCGGTCAGCTGTCAAGCAAGATAAAGCTATAAAACATAAACACTGTTGCACATTATTACAATACACAATAAAATAAGCCCTAGGAAATAATGTTCAAATGTCATTGTAGTCTGTTGTGAGCGTGTCGCGCACTTACTATTGGAAGGAATTCCCATTTGGAATCTAATTTCTGGTGATGGTCACATTATATTGACGTAGTACTTCCCGCTGATAACCAAAGAATTGCCTGGAGATAGCCTAAAATTCCCTGCATATATAAATACAAGTTCCAAATGCCATCAACATGCAGGCTTGAAGCCATCATTCTACAACAGTCCGCATATGATATGGTCTTAAAACCTTTCGAAGTGTGTGGTATGGAAGATAGGTAGATGTTAAACATTGTCCGAAATTACCCCCCTTGGAGAATTATTTGTATGATTCTGATTACTTATGCCTAAATCTCACTTGCGACTAGCAGCCATACAAGTTAATAGAGGTTGGAGGCAGGTTTCAATGACTTGACAGGCCGTTTCGAAAGAGTTCAATAGATCTATAGTTTCGAGGACTTTCCTATGAATTGTACGGTTTGACCAGGCTAAGATCACAACTTATATGTGCGATAATATATACAGAAAAAAAAATAACTGGTAGACAAAACCAACTACCAAATTTGTATGTGAAACTTTGAATTCTCAACGATTTTTAGCATTGAACCGAAGACATTATTTGTTGAAGTACGTAAGTACTTCAAGTACTTCACTTTCAAGAAATTCTTTAGTTGAGGTAGTTGCAAAAATAGGCGTACTACCATGTAGAGCACAAAACTCCCATGCCATTCATGACTTGCAAAAGAAGGTTAGCGTCGGTCGGCAAAAAAAAAAATTTTTTTTTCATTAAAATAATTTTAGAAAATTTGGCATAAAAAATGAATTTCGAATTGAGAAAAAATTTTTAGATTGGTTTTTACCTTTTTTTTAATTTAATTAATTGAGACACTTATTACTGTGCAGCAGTACTTGTTGATTTATTTCATCATAAATGAGATGACGTCAGTTGGCTAGAAGATGCGTGTAAGACTACCAAACATGAGATAATGAGTTCAATACCAAAATTATAAAAAAATTGTTTTTTAAGGGTAATAGCTGAGAGAACGACAGAGGAGACCCCGAGAGTAGCAGTAGTAAAACGAAGGAGACAAAGCAGCGCGAGCCGAACAAAGAAAATGAAAACACCACCACCCGAAGCAAAGCACATGCAGCAGGCTGGTAAAGGGTGATTTTTTTGAGGTTAGGATTTTCATGCATTAGTATTTGACAGATCACGTGGTATTTCAGACATGGTGTCAAAGAGAAAGATGCTCAGTATGCTTTGACATTTCATCATGAATAGACTTACTAACTAGCAACGCTTGCAAATCATTGAATTTTATTACCAAAATCAGTGTTCGGTTCGAAATGTGTTCATTCACCGTAACGTTGCGTCCAACAGCATCTTTGAAAAAATACGGTCCAATGATTCCACCAGCGTACAAACCACACCAAACAGTGCATTTTTCGGGATGCATGGGCAGTTCTTGAACGGCTTCTGGTTGCTCTTCACTCCAAATGCGGCAATTTTGCTTATTTACGTAGCCATTCAACCAGAAATGAGCCTCATCGCTGAACGGTGAATGAACACATTTCGAACCGAACACTGATTTTGGTAATAAAATTCAATGATTTGCAAGCGTTGCTCGTTAGTAAGTCTATTCATGATGAAATGTCAAAGCATACTGAGCATCTTTCTCTTTGACACCATGTCTGAAATCCCACGTGATCTGTCAAATACTAATGCATGAAAATCCTAACCTCAAAAAAATCACCCTTTAGATGGTTTTTTGTCTTGCTTATGGATAATAGTTGTTGTTGTTATATGTTGGCTTGCAAAGAGTGACCTTCAACAACAAATTTGTACTTTGGGTCGTTGAGATTCAAAATAAGTTGTTGCAGGAAAATTAACAACTTTCGTACTTGTTTTTTCGACCAAAGTTGATGTTTTTAAAAATTATTTTTATCTGTGTAATATTTAGGATGATGCTCAGTGAAATTTTCCAATAAGGATCGCATGTAATTCTTGGCTTCGAGAAAAGGTAGATAGGTTTGTGCGAATATCCACTTAATCGAATACTCTCAGACTTTCTGTATACATGGATGGGTTTAAATAGGATAGAAACTATGCGGGAATCTTCATTAGGTTTCTTGGGGCTTCATAAGACACCTTATGACACCTAAATGTCGACTATCAACTAGTTGCTTATACGGAGGTGAACAATTTTAACACAAAGAATGCTCGCGGGAAAACTAAAAGATGCACCTGCACAGCAATTAAAAAAAATCCTAAAAGGTTCACTCTTTTCCGGTTTTGCTACAATTTGGGACAGTGATAACGTAATTTAATAGTATTTTACTGCAATGTGGGCCGGTTCCTCGAAAGAATTTCTTAAATTAAAGAAAAAAAAAAAAAACAAGTAAAAGAGTCCTAAGTTCGGCCGGGACGAAACTTGGCAACTATCAGCATGGATTCTGCTAAAAATTTTTACAAAATTTAGTTGAATGGCATAATTTTATTCTACATACTAAACTTCTGTCAAACCAGCAGAAATTAAAGCTTTTAGGAAGCGAACAACTATGATCGAAAGACCGGTTTACATGGAAGCTATAGCAGGTTAAAGACTGACTGGTATAAAAATTCGACTTTTCTAAAATTTAATAAAGTCGACTCGAAAATAGGAAGACGTCTAAAAGTCGAAAAATCGATTCTTTCAACTTTATATCACTTGAGATAATTTCGGCGATGGAGCGGTTTCCTGATATACACGGACAGTCAATCGGCGGTGAAGGCTCTGGCATTGGGACATGTGAGGTGGAGACTGGTAAGGGCTTCTTCTTCGAAGTGTGGAGAAGACTGTCATGCTCTGCTTGGTTCAGGCCATCAAGAGGTCCGTTAAGTGCTGTGCAATCTTCTTTGTGGAGTCTACGCTTTATACAATGACCATGCAAACGAGGAGTGTGCTGGTGCTGTCGGTTGCAGAGTGCCAAAGCGCTGTGGCCTATTAAATGCAAATTTGCTCATGAACATTCCATTAAGTAACATGGGCAAGCATCTCACATATCAATGAGTGCTGTCCGATTCAAGTTTAATCCCAATGATAATGGTCCTCCTTTTAAAGCCGAGTCTGAAAGGCGTGCGGCGTTGCGACAGCTCTTTGGGAAGTTTTTGCATGGCATAGTACCTCACAAATGTTCCTAGCATTAGGAGGAGATAACCATCGCTGATTTTGTTTTCTTTTGATGTTCTCGCCAGAATTCGAACCCAGGCGTTTCGCGTCATAGGCAGACATGCTTACCTCAGCGCTACAGTGGCATCCTGTTGCTTAGTAATTCATGAAAAAGGACGCCGCTTATCCTGGGGCTGAGGAAGCATGACTTCTGGAGGCATGAAGAAGGCTACTAGTTCTGCTTGGACCCGGGCCATCAAGTGGTGGCTGTTAACGAGGCGGTGATTAGGTTGGCCAGGAATGGATCGGATTTATGCGCTGTGCAATCTTCCTTGTAAGGTGTTTGCTTTATACGATGACAACCCTAACGAGGAGTTGTTTGTAATCCCCATGCTTGCTTTGGATTGCCGGGAGGCAATGGCCCTGTTACTGAGTCATTATCGAAAAAGAATGTCGTTTGGTTGATTGGTTACTCCTGAATCAGTTCTTTGACATCGCGCTGGGCACACACAGCGTGGGACTTCTGTAGGATGTGTGATCCCGTGCCGGGATAGCTGTGAGCACCACAAAGGTTGGGACATTGAGGTCCCATCTGTGTGGAGTTCATTGCTGTCACGAGAAGCTTAGCTTCGAGCTACCGGGCAGTTGCGGACAATCAGCGGTATCGACTAGAGAGTCTCAGTGAGAGGCCGGGCGACACCGGCTCTTGTACAAATACTGAGTGTCTATGATGCTCGATATTCCAAGGCGGGTTTTTGGCGCCTTTAAATAACCAATAGCCACACTGTTCCCGCGACGATCGGTCTTTTGGGCCAGAACGAGCTTGGTTACCCACAGAACCTTGACGAGGATCGTCACCTCCACATGAAAACGTGACTACAACAACATGACGAGGAAGAGTTGGAGTCGGTCGAGCGCTTTTTGTGTTACTGCCCCACAGGACATGAGGAGAAGATACAAAATAATGAGTTAACAATTCTTGTTTCTTTCCAGGCGCATAATCCTCTAGTCGCTGTTGAGTTCTGTTGAGGCTTTAATTGGATGATTGAACAATGCTCTCACCTGTGAGAATTTCTCCTTGGTCCGCAAAGTTCCATACTTTTTTGTCTTCTGCGTTGGTACTATCCATATTTTTTCTTTACGTCCTTGCGCGTATCACTGCTTTGTCGCCAAAGCTTAAATTCTCCATGCTGTTTCTCAAATTTGGAAATTTTCTTACAAGGCTCGTGGATTGACGGAACTATGGTATTGCCATCTGGAAGTTCATGCTACATAGATAGAAGTTGTTGCTATATGGATAGAAGACATAGTTGGACTGGGGGTCTACACTGAGAACCTAGAGACTGAGATCTGTTTCCGACTGCATGACCGTAATACGGTGCTGCAGGAAGAGATCCGGGCGATCTAGGAATGCATGAGGTGGTCTAGTGTAAATGCTACGACCTCGAATGTGAACAACTTTACGGACAGTAGCTGGTCATCAGAGCAACAACAACCAGGAGGGTAAGGTCACGAACTGTCTTGGAGTGTAAGGAGGGGACTAACGCCCTCTCTGAGGATATCACGGTCATTGTTTGGGTGCGCGCCATAACGGAGTGTGGGGGAATTATAGAGCAAACGATTTTGCAGTGAAGGCCTTATGATAGCCGTCAATAAATTTGTTAAGGGCGATATAAGGGATATTTCTCTCATATCAATGAGTGCAGTCCAATTAAAGTTTAAACTCAATGATAAGGGGGCTCCTTTTTAATGATGAGTCCGTGCGGTGTGCCGCATAGCGACACCATTCCCCAAATGTAGGCCTCATGTGTAAGGGGATAACCACCGCTGAAAATTTTTCGGATGCCAACATTTGCGCCACGATGGCCTCTCCTATCCCTGTTCCTTAATGGAATGTTCATGGAAAATTTTGTTAGTAGATCTTTGACCAACCCGCCAATCGTAAAGTTCACTTATTTTTGTGCTGCCGGGGTTGGCCAGGCGAAGCCCATCATGTTCCTCAGCCAATCTCACTGCTACGACCGGGAAATTTAGTCTGAAGGTCGGTATTCGACAGGCTGGGATGAAGCGGGCAGCTGCTGTCGTGATGATTGAGGGGAGAATACGTCTTCCATATGTTCTGAGTACCAGAGTGCAGGGTAGGCGTTGAAATCTCCCATGATTATTCGGTTCTCGACCATGAGCAATGCTCCAAAATCAGATTTGCGCTGACTATCATAATGACAGTGAGTGAGCTAGAGCAATTTGCCACGATTCTGATTTGGCGTCGTCGTTTATGCTGCAGAACAGTGAGTTATCTATACGTTTCGCCAGATGAGTGTCTCTCTCGTTTTTCACATGTTCTGAGTGCTAGAGGGCATAGTAAGCGTTGAAATCTCCCATGATTATATTGGGTTGCCCAAAAAGTAATTGCGGATTTTTCACATAGTCGGCGTTGACAAATTTTTGCACAACTTTTGACTCTGTCAGTTATCAGCTGTTACTTTTAGCTTGCTTTAGAAAGAAAGTGTAAAAAAAGTATATTTGATTAAAGTTCATTCTAAGTTTTATTAAAAATGCATTTACTTTCTTTTAAAAAATCCGCAATTACTTTTTGGGCAACCCAATATAGTACTCGACCATGAGCAATTCTCCAAAATTAGGGCGATAGCCGGACCAGTAAGAGAAAACTGGCGGAATATACACATTTAATAGTTTTGTCTCAGTATTACCTGCTTTGACGGCGATCACTTGCGATTCGAGATGTTCATCCTGTAACCTCCTGTCAGATTGGATCGATCTGTATTGCAATAATCGGAGGATTATAAACGAGTACTCCCAGCATAATTCTCACTTTATCTCTTCGTATGATGTTGTAGTCGTCACAGCTGCAAAGTCCGAAATTGCCGTTTAATTTTATTTACGGTCACAGCTGAATTGCATTCATTTTATGCTATCCTGAGTGGGCACGTTGACATGAAGTGCTAAATTAAGGCGTTGTGGTGGGACCTGTATTGGCAAGGCATTGGGCATTGGTTGTTGTGTTAGCCGAGGTGGTGAGTGTGCTGAGAAAAGATGGAGTGGGTAGAGAAGGTGGTGTAGGTGGCGGGGCAGTTCTTGACGCTACTAATGTAGGATGTATCCGCTCGCTGCATACTGCACAAAACGATGGCCCGGGGTTGAACTCTATTCCGGCTCGGACTTATAAAACTCGGAACAGGCCAGTCAGAAATTCTAGCTCCGAAACAGAAAAATGTAATTATGACTTCTGTGTGTAAGGGGGTTAGCGATTCCTGACCATCCTCTGGCGAAGTCTGGATCATTCCGGTTCATAAAATCGACCGCATTAGGTTGTAAACATTCAGTGTTTGTTTAGCTCATCCTTTGCTGGATCTTATGGATTATATCGTTGGCTTGGCTTTAGTTGGCGTTATGAACATTAATTCTAATACATTGATTTTTGCTAACTGTGGAGAGCAATTCTTAACATGTATATGAAGCTATAACTAAATTTGGTCCGATTTGGATGAAATTTAGCATTTTCAAAAGGGAGGCATGGCATGAAGTCTTATTCGCAAAATTTGGATGCATCATATAAAGATTGTGTCTAGCAGTGCATATAATATTAAATATATCATACCGATTTTCATCAAATTAGCATTAATCGTGGTTTGAAAAAAGTGACCTGCGCAAATATTGATGAAAGCCGCATAGCAATTTCTTCTTCTACAGACGTTTGTCGATTGGTATACTTAGTATCCCAATATATCTAGCTCTTTTCTTTTCAGTTTTCACTTCCCAAATTTATAATATACAGCTGCACAGTGGTGTTTCATGGTATAATGAGAGGAACGTGTCTTTGAGAAACGAATGTAACTGATATTTGAATTAAATCTTATTCCAATTGTCGTTTATTCTATTGATTCTTCTATGATAAACTGAATAGTTGTTATCGTATTTTTATGTGGAAGGGGGAGCATAAAAAAACAAAGGATAGTTATTCGTCATAGATTTTGATATTGTGATTGACAAAAGGAACTTTTTTTCTCGTTCACCTTTTTTGGAAATTGAATAAGTTCACACAAGAGTACTACAATCTTACCTAAACTATTGATTTTTCACAGGGAAAATGTTTCGATAAAATCGATAGTTTAGGTAATATTGGGTTGCCCAAAAAGTAATTGTCGGTAATATAGTAGTAATATAGTCAGCGTTGACAAATTTTTTCAACGGCTTGTGACTCTGTAATTGCATTCTTTCTTCTGTCAGTTATCAGCTGTTACTTTTAGATTGCTTTAGAAAAAAAGTGCGCGAAATTTTGTTTACATTTGTTTGTTTGGCATCAATTTTAATATGGGTACCACATGTATTGAAAGAAATTCATTCAACAAACCGAATCAACGCTTGTGATATGCACCTTAAACGCAATGAATTCAATCCGTGTTTAAAACGAATCATAACTGGAGATGAAAAATGGATTGTTTACAACAACGTTAGTCGAAAACGATCAGGGTCCAAGCATGGTGAACCAGCTCAAACCACTTCAAAGGCTGATATCCACCAAAAGAAGGTTATGCTGTCTGTTTGGTGGGATTGGAAGGGTGTGGTATATTTTGAGCTGCTTCCAAGGAACCAAACGATTAATTCGGATGTTTACTGTCAACAATTGGACAAATTGAAAACAGCCATCAAGGAGAAGCGACCAGAATCGGTCAATCGTAAAGGTGTCATATTCCACCAGGACAACGCTAGACAGCACACATCTTTGGTCACTCGCCAAAAACTGAGTGAGCTTGGCTGGGAACTTTTGATGCATCCACCTTGCACCATCAGACTACCATTTATTTCGATCTTTGCAGAACTCCTTAAATGGTAAAGCTTTCGGCAATGATGAGGCTATAAAATCGCACTTGGTTCAGTTTTTTGCAGATAAAGGCCAGAAGTTCTATGAGCGTGGAATACTAAATTTGCCAGGAAAATGGCAAAAGGTTATCGAACAAAATGGCAATTATATATTTGATTAAAGTTCATTCTAAGTTTTATTAAAAATGCATTTACTTTCTTTTAAAAAATCCGCAATTACTTTTTAGGCAACCCAATATTACCAAATGATTGTGAAAATGAGGCAATCCTTACTAAAATTAATAGTTTTCCTAGAATAAAATACATTAAAAGTGGTGAGGTGGAAGCTACAGTTGATTTCATTAGGCTTAGACTATTACGCGGTTCTATCCAAGTTGAGGCACCTATTTCCTCTCTCTATTAGCGAAAGAGAATGAAAAGGGCATGACTTCAATAAACACTAGTCCAACAAATTCAAAATCATCTGTATTACCATACTTTCGCATTTTATCCTCCCCCTTCTGCCTTCATTGTTTCTATGGTTGATGTGGATATTTCCGTGATTTGTATTTCTTTATTTTGTAGTATTTTTGGAATAATTTGAAATGTTTGTTTTTTTGTCAAGTTTAAAAATTTTTAATTTCTTTTTTATTTTTAATGTTCTAAGATCATTAATTGGGAGTTTTAGTTTTGTATCTTTCACAAATCTTCTTTTTTTTCATTATCATCTTTTTTAATGTGGTAATTATTTTTTATGTTTTGCGTAAGATATTTTTCCAAGGGGATAAGGAAGGGGGTGGGTCTTTTTTATGGGGTAGGAGGTGGTAGGATTGGAATAGGGCCATTAATTGTAATTATAGTAATAGGGTTTAATTTGACTAGCACATGTATTTCTTTTTGGGTTTCATCATGCGAATACGTCATTTAGAGCCAATGCCATTGGCTACCAATGAACTCGGCTGCGGTGCTGACGATGCGCTACTCGTGGCTTGACTCTGTGTATTGGGTCCATGACCAGATGTCTGCACGGGCGTAGGCGGCGAACGTGTTACTGCTCCTCGTATGGTTGCCGATAGGGGTATAACTTGCGATGGGTGTTTGGTGGAAAGATCTGTAGTACGAGTGGTGCCGCAAATCTGAAAGCAAGGAAAATAAATAAAATAAATTTCAATAAATACAGATTTTCCATAATTTGGATAGGAGAAAAGAAGAAAGGCAGCAGTCGCAACAAGACTTTATAAGTCGGAACAGAGTTATGGTGACGGCGATGCACAGTGGGATAGAATAGAAAAAAACAAGTAAAAAAGCATTAAGTTCGGCCGGGCCGAACTTTTGATAACCACCACCACCTCGGGTATATATGTAAACCCCATTTCGTCACAATCCGGTGAAAATTGGATAACTTAAGCACCCAAATTCGGCACGGACATTGAGTGATCTAATATATATGTCACTATTCAATTCTGTAGAACAAAATATTGGTCTTTATGGCAGATATATTCAATTATAAACTGATCTGAACCCTATTAAAGTCTAATATCGTGAGGCTCAGAAGAACTCACTGTTTCAAATTTTAGCGAAATCGGATAAAAATATAAAGCTTTTATGGCCTTCAGACCCTTTATCGGGAGATCGGTTTATATGGCAGCTATATCTAAATATAGTCCGATCTGAACCATATTTAGATCAGAGGTCGGGAGGCTTAAAATAACCCACTGCTTTAGTTTTCAGCAAAATCGGGTAATAAAAAAAGTCTTTATGGCCTTCAGACCCTTTATCGGGAGATCGGTCTATATGGCCGCTATATCTAAATATAGTCCGACCTGAACGTCAGATGTGGGGAGGCTTAAAATAACTCACTGTTGCAAATTTCAGCAAAATCGGGTAATAAATAAAGCTTTTATGTGCTTCAGACCCCTTTATCGGGAGATTGGTCTATATGACAGCTATATCTAAATATAGTCCGATCTAATCCATATTTAGGTCAGATGTTGGGAAGTAAACCACTGTTGCAAATTTAAGCGAAATCGGGTAAAAAATAAAGCTTTTAAGGGCTTCAGACCTTTTATCGGCAGATCGGTCTATATGACAGCTATATTTAAATACAGTCCGATCTGTATCATATTTGGGTCGGATGTTGAGAGGCTTAAAGCTGCGCACTATTCCAAATTTCAGCGAAATAGGATAAAAAATAAAGCTTTTAAAGCTTTCAGACCCTTTATTGGGAGATCGGTCTATATGGTAGCTATATCTAATTATAGTCCGATCTAAACCATATTTAGATCAGATTTCGGGAGGCTCTAAATAACCTATATTTTTAAATTGCAACGAAATCGAGTAATAAATAAAGCTTTTATGGCCTTCAGACCCTTTATCGGCAGATCGGTCTATATGGTAGCTATATCTAAATAAAGTCCGATCTGAACCAATTTGAGTCAGTTTTCGGGAAGCCTCAAATTACTCACTGTTTCAAATTTCAGCAAAATCGGATGAAAAATGAAGTTTTTATGGGCATTAGACCCCTCATCAGAAAATCGGCCTATATAGCAGCTATATCCAAATATGGCCCGTTCAAGAACTTAACCAGAGTGCATCAAAAAGACGTATCTGTGCCAAATTTCAACTTGTAAAGGCTCTCAAGTGATAACAACAGACGGACGGACAGACACACGGACTTCGTTAAATCATCTTAGAATTTGACGACGATCCGAAATATATATACTTTGCAGAGTCGGAAATTGATATTTCGATGTGTTGCAAACGGAATGACTAAATTAATATACCCCCTATCCCACGGTGGTGGGTATAACTAGTAAACATATGTCCTTTGAGAACGGAAATTGGTTTAAAATTTGAAATGGTTAGAGCTGAGGTTTCATCAAGATCATGTGCAAAATTTTAAGGCCCTCAGAGTCCGGGGGCCTCTTAGCAGAGTCCTAAAGTTGGTCATCCCGGAATTGCGAAAAATTGTTAAGGCTGCCAAATCTTCATTTGTGGTCCGATTTTCAAAATTATTTTTTTTTGCTGGATAGTGTTCAATAATCCCTATAAACAGATTGCTACAGGTACCCAATATCTTCATTAGTTTCGAGGATATTCAACTTTTTTATGTTGGTCGATATTACCTATTTTGTATTTTGCGATTACGAAAGCATTTGTGGTTCGAATTTAATTTTGACGCATGATTTGAATTGGTGACAAGATACAATGACTTTGCCCTTTTTCCTTAACGGAATGTTACACCATTTTTGATACACCATTTTATCCAATATAGAATGGACTTTGAATGTATGGTGGTAACAGACAAATCTGGATCTATCGATATTGCTGGTTAAGTTGATTTCCCATGCCGCTATGGACATACATCTGAGCCAGTTATCGGCTTATTGTGCTCTCTTAATACTAAAAAGGAGCATCGAAAATAAGAATACACGTCAGAAGCCTGTTCTACTAGCAAAAGCCCTAATTATTTTCTATACCACGTCCCAAAGTCGGTTAATGTCTGGCATTGTGTTCCCACGAAGTGCCGGTGTCTGTCCGCGAAAGCCGGCAATGGCATATAAATGCTCCAAAGCCTCATCATCTTCCCCACACGGCCACACATGCTATGTGAGCTCATAGTTCAATGTGTCGCGTTATGATATCGAAAGCTTTATTGGCATAAATACCTGGGTATTTACCCATACATAACCAAATGCTGGGTATTTATAATATTGCAGATATCTTATTTATATAAAACCTTTTGGAAACAATTTTGATGATTTCGTATTCTATGTATATAAACCTGATATTTTGATCTCGCAAAATCAGACTATAGTAATACATAACCGTTATATAGACCGATCTCCCGATATAAAGACTTCGGACAATAAACTGTTCATATACTATACGATTTCTATAAAATTTGGCACAGTGAGTTCTCGTAGACCCCTTATCACTTCTTTGAAATGTGGTCCGGATCGGACCATATTTGGATATAGCTGCCGCCCGATTTCCCGATATAGTATTAAGAACATATAAGATCCATTTATTATCCGATTTCGATTAAAATTTGGCACAGTATGTTCTGGAAGATTCCTACCCATTCCTGTCAGATCGGACCATATTTGGATTCAGCTGCAGCTAAAGACCGATTTTCCGATATAGAGTATTGATCCTATAAAAGAAGCATTTCTCATATGATTTCGATGAAATTTGGCACAGTGAGTTTTACACCTTTTTTTTGAATGTTGTCCAGATCGGACCATATTTAGATATATAGCTGCCATATAGTCTAATCTTCCGATATAGAGTATTGATTCTATTAAAGAAGCATTTTTCATTCGATTGAGATGAAATTTGGCTCAGTTAGTTTTAGTAGACTTCTTCACCTATTTGTTGAATGTTGTCCAGATCGGACCATATTTGGATAAAGCTGCCGTAAAGACCGATCTCCCGATAAAGAGTGTTGAGCCCATAAGAGGAGCAATTTTTCATCCAATTTCGATAAAATTTGTTACAGTAAGGGTCAACCAGAACTCATTGTGCCAATTGCCTCAAGACTTTAAATTTTGAGATCGGTCTATATAGTGGCTATATATAACTATAGTCCGATTTTATGAGATCAGAAAGTCCATTTTTTTTTTTTTAGATAGATAGATAGATAGATTTTATTTTGTTTTCTTTAAACATTACAATTCAAATTTCTATATACTGTTTGATTAAGATAACAAAATGTAAATGTAATTAGTTAATGACAATAACTTTAAATAGTTGTCTGTCAATACCATATTTGTTTTAATTTGTGCTGTTAAATAGCTAAATTTAGTATGTTTGCGTAACATTACGTTTAGATATATACATTTTATAAGCCATAAAGTTAACGTAAAATTTTATAAAGTGTAAAGTTAAGGAAAAAATTTACATATTCTTTTTTTTTTTTTTTTTTTTTTCAGTTGTACCCCCACACCTGGGCTGCATATGACTGTGTGGTTTTGCACACACTCTGGAAAATTTTCCATTTCGATATAAGGGATACATTTGAGTTATTGATCAGATTTTCCCAAGCTGCGTTTATACAAATCTTCGCTCGTTTGTTTCTTTGTTCTGCATGCTTAGTAAAACTCATTTTTGGAGTTAGAAGGACTCCAAGGTAGCAGTATTCGTTCACCACTTCAATTTCTTCATTGAGGTATTTCCATCTCTCCCTTGAAGATAACCGTCCTCCATTTCGAAACACCATTATCTTGGATTTTTGCAAATTTACCACCATATTCCATCTACTACAATAGTTTTCTAAATTCCATATCATTTTTCGAAATACTTCAATATCATCAGCTAGTATGACGATGTCATCAGCGTACAGTAGTACCCGAATATTTAATTCGTCTAGCACTAACCCTCCTTCCAACCAGTCGTGTATATCATTTAAATACAGAGTGAACAGTAAAGGCGACAGCAAACACCCTTGTCTAACTCCTGTATAAGTATTAAAATGTTGCGATACATTATCTCCAGTCCAAACTACCGATTTAGTGTTTTGGTATATGTTTTGTATTAAATAAACCATCTTTGTTGAGATTCCGATTTCATGCAATTTATAGATTAAAAGTTGCCTGGGTACCATATCAAATGCGGCTGAAAAATCGACGAAAAATGCGTACACTTTCTTTCTTTCAGATAACTTGCAGTGGACGATTGATGCCAGGTTGTAAACATTGTCTACGGTTGAGTATCCTGGTCTAAAGCCTGCTTGAAATTCTTTTAATATATTATAATCACTAATCCATTTCTTTAGTCTATTATTTACAATTCCCATAAAAATCTTGGCCATTGTATTCATAAAAGAGATGCCTCTATAATTACTTGGGGTGTTTATATCGCCCTTTTTGTATATAGGAAATATTACCGACTCTTGCATGATGTTATCTAGCTGTCCTGATTCATAAATTCGATTATATTGACGTGCTAGCTCTGTAAGAAATTGATGTGATGAATATTTCAAAAACTCATACGGCACCCTGTCCATTCCTGGCGCCTTATTTTCTTTCGTTTCGTTTAAAACATCTTGAATTTCACGTACATCTATTTCTCTATCCAGTTCAATATTTGTTCTTTTCAGTACGGCATATTCAATGTTATTTGCAAACTGTGGTTTATTTAATAGCATATTGAAATATATCTTAAAATCCTCAGCAGAAATACTGCTACCGATTTTATGTTTTTGTCCTCTTATCTGTTTTGCAAGTATCCACCATTGTTTTACATCTGTGGTGTTGCAGATTTTAGCTTCTAACTCTCTGGCATACTCCAATTTCCTTTCTTTACATGTTTTCTTGTACGTCTTAACCGCATTCAGATAAGTTTCTTTGTCTTGTAGAGTGCTACTTCTCCTGAACTTATTGAGGCATTCAAATGATTTTTTTCTTGCCCTCTCACATCGACTGTTGTACCAGTCTGCTTTGTATTTGTTGCATGTATTTTGTTTATTTGTTATTACGACCGACTTCTGAATTAAATTGGACAAATCTGATAGATTGTCTATACCATTCCCATTTATAGCTAAAAGAAGGTTTTGATTCAAGCTGTTCTGGTATCGCTCAGTTGTTGCCTTTTTCCAAATAAGTTTTGGCGGTAAATTTAATGGCTTTGCATTGATATCGATTTTATTTAATTTAATTTCTATTTTTAGTGGAAAATGATCAGACCAAACTTTTTCTTCAACTTCGAATTTTTTAATCATTTTCAGTCCATAATATGATATTGCTGCTAAATCGTTAACCGAACTGCCATTTTTGCTCACATACGTGTAATGCCCCTCTTCGTCTCCTTCGGTTCTGCCATTTAGAATTAACAGTCCATTATCCTCACAGAATTCCATATATTGTTTTCCTTTTGCATTTACAATTGAGTCTTTTGAGCGCCTGGTTTCCATTCCCGCTGTGAACTCAGTTTCCAGACCGCTTTCAAGATTTTGTTGGAGGTTACCAATTCGTACATTAACATCCCCTGCTAATATTATATGTCCGTCATCTATTTTTTCAAATATTTCTCTCATCGCCTCAAAATCACAGGCCCAATTCTCTCCACGTATATAAACAGGAACGAACGTAAAACATGATTCCAGTGTGCTTATTTTAATCATATTTAAATGGTTTTCTTTCACGAAACTATAATCAACTCCTTTTGTTTGAAGATCTTTTCTAACACCGCATACTATTCCACCACTTGCACGCCCATGTATACTTGATCTTTCTGCTTTCTGCCACATTAAATTGAAGTCCTTAAAATATTTCGACCAGTTTTCTGTTTGGGTTTCCATAACGTGCGTCTCAATTAATGCAAACATATCAAAGCCTCCAATGTATTCGAAAAACTCAGGGTACAAACATTTATTTTTTAAACCATTAATATTATATGAAAGTATTTTAAAAGTTGTTTCTGACAAAATATTCATTTCTTCTATTACTTGACTATATTCATTTTTATCACTTGGGAACTTCTTTAGTTTTTTAGATTTAAATCGTTTTTTAAAATATTATATTTAACATTTAAATTGAAATCTTCTCCATACAATTCCTTAAAAATATTAATTGCGCTAGTCATACCGCACACCAACTTTTTCTCAGAGTTCCACTTAAACCATTTATTTTCAATTTTTAGCTTATCATCCCTGACTTTTATTTTGTATTTTTTGCTGAAATCCATAAGTTTTCTCCGTAGTTGAAGCATAACTATTTTATCCAGCCTTCTTTCTGCGTTGAGATCTCGTTCGATGTAGATTTGTGTTCCTTTAAGAAAATTAGTTCGATGTAAAATATCCTCTACCTCATTTTCTGTCTCGAATTGAACTACTACCGCAGCTATTCCGTTTCTTTGATATAATGTTCTTGCTGATTTGGCGCGTATGTTGTTTGGGGTTCTCAGCACTTCTTGACAGAGTTTTTGTATCTCAAAAACGTTTGTCTGTTGGATCGACAAGCCTCTAAACACCAAGTTTTTTCCCTTTATATTTGTTTCCAAATCATTTAGACGTCGCTTGAGCATATTGTTTTCATCTTTAAGAAGGTTCATCTCGTGTACCAGCCCATCGTTAGCCATCTTTAGTTGTTCAACTTCTTCAGACAATGTTGATAATCGCCCCAAAATCTCTTCATTGCATTCCTTTATTATCGCCTTTAAGCTGGCCACACTAATATCCGAGACTCTTTGTTCGTTACTCATTTTGAATTGTTTCGTATTATTCTTCACTTCTCCTTCTGGAGATAAATTATGAGCTTTTCTCTTTTCCAGTTTGTGAATTTATTTTACTTTGAGCCACAGTAGAATTTAAATTTAACGGTCAAAAATACTATTGTGAATTATGCTTATTTTGTGTATAAGTACTCTGTTGAAAGTACTCTGTGTAAACGCGGCCGCACCTCAAAAAGACAACTGTGAACCAATCAGCTGTTTATGTTGTTTTGTTATGTTTACATTTATCTTCACTATCAAAGCAGCACCATGTCGTCCTCGGTCTTTTGCAATAGTTTTTTGGACCTAATTTTTCCTTTGGCCACCAAATTCACAACTTCGACGGGAGCTCACACAAAAGCGTACGTATTATTTAACAGCGAACTCTTTTATGACCAGAGTCCATTTTTTACACAAAGAATATGAAATTATTAGCAAAACATCTGAAAATTTGTAAATACCCACAATAGGTATTTGTTGGGTAAATACGCATTGGGAATTTACCCGTTAGAATGCGTTAATCTGCTTCTTACACTTTAATAATATTTGTGACCATATCGTCCAGGTTGTTGTTACCCTGATGACCAGTTTAATATTAGTAAAGGTGTTTACACTCAACGTTCACGCGTTAAAACCACATCACGCGTTCCGTGATCACCCGGATATGCACTTACAGGATCGTATTATGGTCAGGAAGTCGGAAACATATCTCCTCCTTTTCAATTCTTTTCCCAGGGCCCACTGTTTCTTCTAGCTTTGATCCATCTGTGTAGCATGATCTTGACCAGAGATCCTTCAATCCAAGAATGTGCCGTTGGCAGCAATGCCTTGCACTCGACCTCAAGAGTCGTCTCAGTTATCCGAGCGAAAACCTCTTCCCTTCCTTCCAGGTTTCCTATCGTCGCCTCGATTATACAGCGATGGTATGAGCTGTTCCCATCTTCAATCCATTCTCCCATCGCCTTAAGTCTTATAGCAGCAGTGGCTGCCTCACACTTAATCTGTATGTCAATGGGTCGGAATCTACAATAGTCTCCACTGCCCTAATGGGCGTGGTCCTAATCGCTCCGTCTATGCCAAGACAACATGTTCGCTGAACCCGTTGTATGGTCCTTATGTAGCACTTTTTCTCCATCGCAGACTATCAAACTTCTGAGGAGTAAGTAAGTATTGTTTTAATCACGCTCCTGTAGAGCCAGTGGACTATCCTCGTATTCAACTCCCATGTCAAGCCTACAGTCCATCTACATAGTGTCCAACATCTGTGAGCCATCACGGTACGCTCTTGAATGTGACACCTTCAATTCAGTTTCCTGTCCAAGATCGCTACTAAGTATTTGGCCCTGTCAGATATCGAAATCATTCTGTTCAGAAAACGTGGTGCATCAAATTGGCCCATCAAATAGCTGATTCGAATCCTTACCCCTTTAAAGTATTGTAACATCGAATGTATAACCGACGTTTTCAAATCCCTTCTCATTCGCCATCTATAATAAGTTTTTTATGGTGGTCATCCATAGGAGTGGCAATAAAATTTCACCTGTGGCATGCCCTGTGCCACATTCTTCATTTTATTTCAGTCATGGGATCCATAATCTATCCACCTGTTCCTTAGAATATGGTTCATCCAGTCCCTAAGGATACGGTCTACCCAGTAATGGTCTAAGGATTGAATCAGTGTGTCGGTCGGTCAGTGTTAAAAGGCCCACGAATGCAGGCCGCCAATGTGTACGCCTTGGTATCGAAGTATTCTCCTATTTTATGCACATCCTCCACCGACCTTCACTTCACAAGGCATGCCGTTTGTACTTAAGCAGTTTCACCGACCTTCCTTTGACGTAGGCATGCTGTTAGTACTTAAGTAGTTCACTGGATGTCCGGCTCTTTATCATGGTGTCAACAATACGTTCTTTGATTTTGAGTAGAAAGGAGGAGAGGTTTATAGGTCTGTAGGCTTTTGGTGTCTTATAAATTGTCTGTCCGGGCGTGGGTATAAATTCCACCTTTGCCTCCTGCCAGGCTTTCGATTATATGAAAGTTCTAGGCAAACTGTGAAAATAGTGGCCAGATAGTCGGCCTCACTCGTAACGCCGAAATATTCCATCAGGTACGGGTGACTTTAATGGTTGGAAGCTCCTCAAGGCTTCCTTAACCATAAATCCGTAATTATAGTCCTTAGATCAACCTCATTATTCCAAGATTCTTGTGTTTCCTTTAGTCCCGTCGTATCTTTTTTAAAATGCGTTTTCATCAATAGCCTCAACATGTCGTCCGTTGACTCTGCTTTAACTCTCATGTCGTCTACTAACGTTTCAGTGTGGACATGTGTTTTTGAGAGACGCTCTTTCATCTTGGCGGAATTATAAACGCCATTGACCTGTTCGCAGAAAAGCTTCCAGGAGCCACGTTCTGCCTTTCTGGTGATCTTATTATATTTCTTGAGCCATGTGTAATAAACATCCTTCTAATCTTCCGCTTTTTTACGAAGTGCTATGTTTTAAAGTCTCCGAATCTCGTTTCCAATGTTGCGAATCCCGGTCTTCCAAGGTCTTTCTCGAAGATGACAACTATCGAAAGATCCCACTATTCCTGTTGACATTATCGTCAATGACTTCTATGTTGGGATAATCTTAATTATCTTGCCCAAGTCTTCTTCTCATTAGTCTTTCAAATTTTGTCCAGTTGGTTTTCAACTTATTTCGGAAGCTTATCGGATTCGGCGCTGGCCGTGCTATTCTAAATCTAATATAGTGATGGTCAGAGAAGTAGTGTTCCATGGAGACACTCCAATCGTGAACCTCATCCAATAAATTTTCTGAACATATCGTCACTTCTAATACCTTCTCTCTAATCCTATTAACAAAGGTAGCAGTGTTAGTATTGAAAAATTCTGCCAGAGCTTGGCTCCGCTTATTAGTGTTGGTACTACCTCACGAAATGTGGTGAGAGTTTGCATCGCACCCTATTAGTACCTCATTTCCTGTCTGTTTTAGTTTCCTCGCCAACCGTTGCAGCTCCGACGTGGGTGGCGGTGTCGGAGAGTCGAAATGCAGATATCACTTTATCTGCTTTTCGACTCTCCAGGCATGTTCCTTATCTCATCACTGTTGTATTCTACGTTGAAAACTCTGGAGAAAATATACAATTTAAATTTTAATGACAAATAAAGCAGGTCTACGACCGAGTGCTACCGTCAGCATAGAATAATTGGTAGTTGAAACTTTGTTCCCGAATAACAGTCCAGAAACTTTGTTCCCGGTCGTCCATGGCTAATGAATTATGACAATATGGATCTCGCCGTTACCGATTTTTTCCTTCAGAGTGTGTGTAGCGGTTTCGCTCAGGTGGAGGTTTATCTGGATGACTTCAGTCATTAAGCCTCTTGTAAATGGGCTTCTTGGAAGGGGGTGCCTGACTCATCGTCTGCTCACTGTTCTTTAGCCTGTATTCTGTTTCCTGTCACTGCACTGCTTGATGTCTTAATATTAGGATCTTTGCCTATCCTAGGATCTTTGCCTATCCGAATATTTAGAAAGTCGGTAATGTGTCCATCGTCGTCTCTCTGTTCGTTAGGCTGTACAGAGCCTTGCGTCCCTACACTGCATGATATTCCAATATTAGGATCTTCGCCAGTCGTCGTCTACCATATCTTGAGTAAATGAGATTGTCGGGAATAGGTGATGTTCTCATCGCTGGCTCCCTGTTCGCTAGGCTGCATTGAGTTTCCTGTCACTACACTGCCTGACGCACAGTGGGCGAAAAAAAAAATAAATAATAATAAAAAAGTAAACAATTCTAAGACAAAAACTTTTAAAGGTATACTAACAATAATTTTTGTATTTTGCAGATAAGTGTCCTTAAAAAAACTAAAAATTATTTCTGGCCCAATTTTTATACTAATAGCCAAAATACGCTTTTCGGGCAAATATAGTTTCAAAAAAGCATTTTTTAGTAAATTTGCTGTGGATGCTAAAATATTGTAAGGAGCAAAAAAAAATTTTTGTTATGAGGACTTACAGAACATTCTGGACTTTGGAATTTGAGAACTCGAGGAGTTTTTCCAATTTTTTAATACAAAATTGAAATTTTGAATTTCCAAAATGTATAACATTCAAAGGAATGATCAGATGTGGACAGTTTTTGCGGCAAAGTCATTGTAAATCTTGTCACAATCCAAATCATGTTAGTGCCTTAGTAACTTGCAAAATACGAAGCCAATCTTTGCCAAAATTTCAACAAATAAAGATTAAAATTCGTATACCCCCGAAACCAGTAGATATATTGTATACCTCAAGCAAACTTTTTATTCCCACCACCGAAGGAGGGGGTATATTCATTTTGTCATTCCGTTTGCAACACATCGAAATATCCATTTCCGACCCTATAAAGTATATATATTCTTGATCAGCGTAAAAATCTAAGACGATCTAGCCATGTCCGTCCGTCTGTCCGTTTGTCAGTTGAAATCACGCTACAGTCTTTAAAAATAAAGATATTGAGCTGAAACTTTGCACAGATTCTTTTTCCATAAGCAGGCTAAGTTCGAAGATGGGCTATACCGGACTATATCTTGATATAGCCCCCATATAGACCGATCCGCCGATTTAGGGTCTTTGGCCCATAAAGGCCACATTTATTATCCGATATTGCTGAAATTGGGGACAGTGAGTTGTGTTAGGCCCTTCGACATCCTTCTTCAATTTATCCTTGATCGGTCCAAATTTGGATATAGCTGCCATATAGACCGATCCGCCGATTTAGGATCTTAGACCCATAGAAGCCGCATTTATTATCCGATTCTGCCAAAATTTGGGATAGTGACATCCTTCTTTAATATGACCCAGACCTGTCCAGATTTGGATATAGCTGCTATATAAACAGATCTCTCGATTTAAGGCTTTGGGCCCATAAAAGGCGCATTTGTCCGATGTTGCCGAAAGTTGCGACAGTGAGTTTCGTTAGGCCCCTCGAAATACTTCTGCAATATGACATAAATCGGTCCGGATTTGGATATAGCTGCCATATAGACTGATCTCTCGATTTAATGTTATGGGACCATAAAAGGCGTATTTATTGTAGGATTTCGCCGAAATTTGGGTCAGTGAGTTGTGTTAGGCTCTTCGACATTTTTCTGCAACTTGACCCAAATCGGTCCAGATTTGCATATAGCTGCCATATAAACCGATATCACGATTTAAAGTCTTGGCCCCACATTTATAATCCGATTTTGTTAGGCTTTTAGACATCCTTGTCCTATATGGTTCAGATCGGTTTATTTTTTGATATGGCTACTAAAAAGACCAATATTCCTTTTATACACAATTGAATAATGACTTGTACTTATTAGTATTTGGTCCAAGTTGGAACAAATTTCAATATAGCTGCTATGGGTCATAAGGTATGTATTTTTCACCGGAGTTTGACGAAAGGTGGTTTACATATATACCCGAGGTGGTGGGTATTCAAAGTTTGGCCCGGCCGAACCTAATGCCTTTTTATTTGTTGTTGGGATATTTGATCACTATCCAGCAATTTTTGAATTTAAAATTTTCAAATTTTAAAAATTGATCACAAATGAAGATTCGGCAGCCCGAACAATTTTTCGAAACCTAAGGTGACCAACTTTAGGGGCCTGCAAAGAGGCGCCCGGACAACCTAGGGTCTGGAAGTTTAGCCGAGGCGCTAGCATCTCGGCTCTTACCATTTCAAATTTCACATAGATATCTGTACCATTTCTCACACGGCATATTTTTTTTTAGTTTTTATTTCGATTTTCTCCCTCTGTGTGACGTCTCAGTATTAGGAACTTTATCTGTACTAGTCTTCCGAACCATTAGAGGGTTGGTTTTGGTTCCATCGTCTTTTTCGTTAGGCTGTATTGAATTTCCAGTCTCCGCAATGTCTGATGTTCCACTATTAGCATTTTTGCCTATCCTAGTCTTCCAAATCTTGAGTAAATGGGCTTCTTGGGAGTGGGTGATGGTCTCATCGTCGGCTCCCTATTCGTTGGGCTGCACTGAGTCTCCTGTCACTGCATTGCCTGATGTTTCAATATTATGATTTTTGCCTATCCCTTGAGAAAGTCGTTGATGGTTCCATTTTTGGGTCCCTGGTCGTTAGGCTGTATTGAGTTTATCGTTCTTGCACTGCCTAATGCTTTTATATAAAGATATTTGCTTATCCTGGTCCTTCCAATATTGAGGAAGTCGGTGATGGATTAGCCGTCGTCGTGTGCTTTCATCGTGAACAATGTCAGCCATCTGTTTGAGAAATATGCGACAGTAGAGGACAGTTCTTGAATTCAAAATTCAATGCATCAGATGGTGTCATGCTCTGTGATGCACAAACAAACCATCCTTTGGAGCCGACTGAGTATTGAAAAGTAGATGGATTTTTGAAGCGCCGTCCACCAAAGCCCAACACCACATAGCATTATAGACCTGACTACTGCAGTTTATACCCAGTGCATGACACGCTGTTTAGATCCCAAATTGTTCCAATGGCTCTCTTGCAGATATATTGGACAAGAGTTGCCTTTCTTGCCCTTTCTAAAATATTTGATTTAAAGTTCTCTAAGAGTGTTGGGAAACTTTCGACTAACCGCAATAGCCACGTCATCAGCATCGGCGAGCATTTTTTTTAATCTAGACACAATAAAAAATTGTTGATGGCTCTATTCCAAAGAGGAGGAGTTAGCTTCCCTCCTTGAGGTTTTCCTCTGCTGACCCATATTTTTAGATCTACAGGTCCCAAGCCTGGCGTAATTCATCTGACGTTGGTTTTACATTTTTGAAAGCACCCTGAATGTTAAAAAGTGCTACCATTGTATATTCCTTGACTGTGAGAGAACCCTACATGTAGCCGACGAGATCATGTAGGGCTGTTTCAGTGGACTTGTCCCTATTATATGCATGCTGTTGTCGAGACAGCGATCTCAAGGGATCTTGGCCTAGATTCATCAGCTTAAAAGATGGCAGACTTATAGATCGAAAATTGTTCGTCTTCGTGTTTAGGTTTTCGAAATGAAAATGTCTTTTGTGTCTCTTCATTCCGCAGGTATACGAGTATACGAGTATACGACATGCTGATATCGTATATGCAGAGTATATCTCCCTAAGCCAATGAATGTCACAAAGTCCAAAATTTGGGTTTGGATTTTGTGACAAATTAACATTCCAATATGTCATAATATTCAAAAATACCTGTGTCACTTAACCCAAATTTATTTATGCAATAACACCAACATCGCTGAGCTCTTAAATTTGACTGATGAATGATAAATTTGTTGTCCAATTTAAACGTTTCAATAACTTTGAATTTTTTTAACATCGAACCTAAACTGATAAAAAGACATTGAATTTTGACTTACCTGATGATGATGTTCCCAATCCTTATGTTGGCAAAATGCACCACAATATCTGGCCAAATTACAACCGGAACATGTTTCTGTTGCTTTGCGTCCACAATTCCAACATGCCTGCCAGAAAGAAAGAAAAAAAAAGAGACAACAAATAAAAAAACGCCAAACAAAGAAACCACTGAGTCTAGAAGGTCTTAGCCTGGAACTTACATTCTGACTAGCACCAATGGAAGGCGATTTGTTGTCTAATTCTCGTTCGCTTCCCGAATGCCGGCTCATTTCTACAAAGAATTTCTCCATGCGCAAACGTTCTTGGGCCATTACCTCAGCGGCTCTGGTCTCGGCAGCAACAACGGCTCTTTGAATTTCAATGACTGCTTGCCGTTTTACCTGCAAAATGCAGAATGAAGAAGAGATTAGCATTTTTTTACTTATGTCTAAGTATTGTCACACTTACTTGATTGACTGCATCTTCTGCATTTCTCTTGAACTCTGCCACCTTTTCCTCGGTTTGCCGCCTGATTTCCATCAACGTTGCAGGTGTTACTTCTCCAAAATTAGGCTGTTGAGGTTCTACACCTCGCTGTTGCAGTATGGTAATGGCTCGTTTGGTTTTATCCACCATGGCGGAAATGCAGTTCAACATTGTGTGTATATTCTTCCATTCCTCTTCGCCTTGCATGGGCCCCGAACCTCCAGGGGCACCACCACCAGGACCGCTACTGGCAGATGGCATAACAGTTCGGGGCAAAGTTCGATGAGCGGCTGGTTCATTTGAGACAGAGGAACGCATATCCCGCTCTTCTCGATGGTTGGACTGAATTTACGAAAAAAAAGAAAACATGAGGTTATGACTAATTTTTGAGGGTGGGAGCAGTTTGGTTTACCTTCTCCATTAAATTGTTGAAGGTGCCCTCGGATTGTGTGGCTGCTACACCCGAGGTGGAATAATCGAATATGGTGGGTTGAGCAGAAGAGAAGGGTATACGAGATTCTGGCGCTGGCGCATGTGGGTTATGGGCATGCAAACGCTTGGGCGGTGGATAGGCAGCCATGTAATCACTCCACTCTTGGGCTCCATTGTGTCCATGGGGATCCATTAAAGTGTCGGAAGGCCTTCGCTTAAAAACTAAACTCGTGGGCCCACCGCCATTGGATGATTGCCCATCAAGTTGTACAAAAATGTCACTGTATTCTGCAGGGGGTCCATGGGGTGAGAATTCCATGACTGAGTTTTCATTGGTGGTTACATATTGGAGTGTAGTCTAAAAGGCAAACATGGCCAAGGTAAGCAAGTAAACCTGCGGCACAGTTTCAATTTCTCAAAACTCACCTGATTTGTTGCTCGTGCCAGTGCGGCGATTTCCCTCTGCAGCAGAGAGATGTGATTCTTTAACAATGGAATGACATAAGGCCTTAGAGGCAAATTAATGGCCTCCTGCAGGGCCATACGGAATTCATCGATACTAATGCCACCACTGCCCAGGGAAATGACCAACGCCCTCACCCGATCACTGACCTCCGGGTGAACATCCTGCGCCAGTTGCACCAGGGACCCTAGGAATTTTCGTATTTTACCCAAAAGACGGGCCTGTTCAACATGGGCGGCGGCTGCAGCAGCAGCTGCCACAGCGGCCTGTGCCGTTTGTGCGCTGGATTGTGGTGGTGGCGGTGGCGTTGTCGTTGCTCCATTGATTACCGGTGAAGCGCTAGCATTACGATTCGGTCGTGGCGGCGGTGCTAAACTGGAGTGATGCTGATGCAATTGCGGAGACATTGGAGAACGTGGCGCTATGGCTCTGGCAGATTCCGGTGAATCTGGAGTGCGGCACGATCGCGAGTTCGTCGAAGATCCGTTGGGATTTGTGGCTGAATTGGAATTGCTGCCGTTTGAGTTGGTTGTAGTGGAATCTTTACTGCTGCTGGAAGAGTTTGATGTGGCTGTAAATGAATAGAAAACCGACATAAGTTTTATTTACACAGGACTCCTCTACGAAAGGTTAAATCTGATTTTGAATTAAGTTTCAAATTGATTTCCTCTTTTGTTTTTCAACTACTACACAGTAACATATTTTTACAATGCTCATGACACATTCATTCAATAGAGAAAGAGAGACTTGCATCATGCCCTTGGCCGGAAATTAAAGACATCAACACAATGTCCATGCTCATTTCGAAACATATCCTGAAAATTTTCTCTGTCACAAAAATTTCACTTGAACTGACCATGTAATCTCGGAAGACCAGCCGACCAAACGACCAACAACATCAAGTGCAAGAGCAACTGCATTGGCAGCACTACCAACATCATAAAGCAATTTGTACAAAATGTTGCTAATTTATATGCCATGTTCGTTGTACACACAAAAGTGCTGACCATGTTTCTGCCGATGTTGCTCATGTTGCTGTTGCTGTTGCTCTTGGTGGTTATTGTCGGTTGCTGCTGCCTGCAGCAACATCAACGAGGCAAACGACAGCTGTTGTTTGCTTCCTGGGGGCCTAGCAGTCACCACTGGACGCTGGTCATCGATGGGTTTTCTTTGTGCGTCAGCCTAACAAAGGAATTGCATTAAGGCTTTACTCAAGCTATGCCTGTCCCGTCATAACCACCCAAACAGCTAACCAACCAGGCCGAATTACACATGACATGGCCTGTAGGGATGCTTGATTGTTGAACATCTTTTGTGTGGGTGTGAGTGAGCATATCTTACTGCAGTTGCTGTTGGTGGTGGTTGGGCTGTGAATAATTTTTCGTTATGTTGTTGTTGTTGTAGTTGTCATTGTTGAACTAATGCATTTATGATGTGTGTAGGACAGATGTTGTCCATAGTGTAGGGGGTTTGTGTGCTCTACGGCAGCTTAGGCACATGTGCGAGTGTGTTTGTGGTAGACATATCCTTTTAGTTGCTAACAAGCACTTCACCATTAGACAAATGCATGTTTATCCTTTGGTCAAACATCAGCAGTAACATGGTCAACCAAGCAGCTCAACCAAAAGACTGACTCTCTTCTGGCTACAATTAAAGCAAACTAAATATTTTATGAGTGGATGGGTGTGTGATCTAGAGATGTGTGCGTGGGTTATATTTCACGATGTTGACTCAAAAGACAAAAATTTTTTACCCACGCACCACTTACGAGGAAATCACGACTCATGAAACACTTAAGAGACATTCTTTACACACGATGCACTCCCGAGAAAATCACGACTCACGAGTCACGATTAAACAAACATTTTTTGATATCCGAAGGGGGTCGGACCCTCCTTACCACCATTTTCGAAAACACCATATCTCGGAGGTGGGTGCACTGATTTAAGCGAAATTTTGTATGTCACCTTATGGCAGCCCAAAAATACGAAATTGGTATTAAATTTTTGGGTCAAATAAACTGGGAGGACGCTCCATCCCAAAACCCAATCTGTCTGTACGGTTCCCCCGATTGGGACAAAAGGGGTATCAAATGAAAGGTATTTAAGAGTAGAAAACCGTATCTGCTATCCAATTGTCCCATTGCCACCCCGACCCCATAACCCCTCCCATATAGGACGTATTTGCTGACCATTCCAATATGGGGCTGTAATAGGAAGTATTTTGGAATAAAACACGAATCTGATATATATTTTCAGGGCCAAGTCATTGAACGGCCGTCCCATCCCCCAAAACCGGTCATGTTTGCCGACTATGGAAATAAGGGGCTCAGATGAAAGGTTTTTGGAGTAGACCACGAATCTGATATCAACATTCGCGTTTTTAGGGCTCATACTCTAAACCAGACTTATTTCCTGACTTTTGCAATAAGGGGTTTAAATGAAATATATTTGAGATTAGAAAACGAATTTGATATCCAATTTTGAGGCCAATGACAATATGGGTTTCAAATAAATATTATTTTAGAGTAGAGCACGATGCGGATATATTTTCAAGGCTAAGTGTTTGGGGGGACCACCCCTTTTCCCTAAAACACCCCTAAATCGGCCATATATACTAACCACGTCAATGTGGGGCTCAAATAAAAGGTATTGGGGGTCTACCCCTTCCCCAAAAAAACTCACAAACAGCAATTATTAACTGACCATCGCAACATGGGGCTCAAATAAAGGTATTTGGGAGTAGAGTATCCAAATGTGGGACCATGCATTTGGGACACCGCCTCTTTCCCACAACACCCCCAAAGAGTACACATTTTGGGGCCAAATGTTTGAGGACGCCTCATCCCATAAACTCCTCTTAAACCAATGGCAATATGGGGTTTGAATAAATGGTATTTGAGAGAAGAGCACCATGCCGATATATTTTTCTGGGCCAAGAGTCTAAGGGACCACCTCACCCCCGAAAACACCCCTAAATCGGACATCATGGCAATATCGAGGTGAAATAAAAACTTTTAATAATGCAGTATATATAACACCCACCCAAACATTAATGACCCCAAACCCTGCGAACGAATTCATAGACCAGTAAAGATCATATGGGATTCAGTTAAAGGCATTTATATTGTTATGTTTTTGCGATATACATATATTATTTTCGTAGCAAGGTATTTCACTAAAAGCTCTTGAATTGTCGAAAATAAATATTCAAAGGTTAATTTTGTTCCATATAAAGTAAAAGAAGGTGCAGCGGAGAGGGCCCGGTTCAGCTAGTATGGGTATAAAAGAAAAGTATTTAAAAGTGGTGTCTGTAAGGCCTCCCCATCCCCGAAAACCCCAGCAGGACTCAAATGAAAAAATATGTGAAGTTTAATGTGAATATGGTATTAAAAATTGGGTCAAAGTACCTCGGAATTCGTCCCCAGCCCAAATCCGCCCCAAAAATATCGCCAAAAATCAAATGAAAGGTTTTTGGGTGTAGAATACGAATATGGTGTCAAAAATTGAATCCATGTAACCATGCCGTCGCCTAAGAGTACCGCCCAAAATAAAAAGTGGATCGATTGGGACAATACAGGACTGCAATGAGTGTTATTCAGGAGTAGAGTATGAATATAATATTAAAAATTTGATTCAAGAACCTAGGGATTAGTCCAAGCCCAAAACCGCCCCAAAAGTAAAACTCAAAATCAGTGTGGACCGATCATGACAATATGGGACTCAAATGAAAGGTATTCAAAAATAGAATACGAATATGATGTCATAAATTTAATCTAAGTACCTAGGGCGCGGTCCCAAGTCCGAAACTACACCCAAAGTACCGCCCAAAATGAAGAGCGGACCGATCGGGACAATATTGGAATCCAATGAACGTAATTTAGAGTAGAGTTCCAATATGATTATCGAATTTTAACAAGTAAAAATGTGTTAAATCTGGACCGATCTGAGTGAAGTTGAAGAAGGATGTCGAAGGGCCTAACACAACTCACTGTCCCAAATTGCGGCGACATCGAACAATAAATGCGCTTTTTATAGCCCCAAAACCTAAAACCGAGAGATCGGTCTATATGGCAGCTATATCCAAATCTGGACCGATCTGTCCCATAATGAAGAAGTATGTGAAGGGACTTAACTTAACTCACTGTCCCAAATTTCGGCGACATCGGACTATAAATGCTTTTATGGGCCTAAGACCTTAAATCGGAAGATCGGTCTATATGGTAGCTATATCCAAATCTGAGCTAAGTTGACGAAGGATGTCGAAGGACATAACACAACTCACTGTCCCAAATTTTAGCAAAATCAGATAATAAATGTGGCCTTTATTGGCCTAAGACCCTAAATCGGCGGATGGGTCTATATGTGGGCTATATCAAGAAATAGTCTGATATTGCCCATCATCGAACTCAACCAGCTTATGGACAAAAAAGAATCTGTGTAAAGTTTCAGCTAAATATCTCTTTTTTTGAAGACTGTAGCGTGATTTCAACAGATAGATGGACAGACGGACTGACATGACTAAATCGTCTTAGATTTTTACGCTGATCAAGAATATATGTACTTTATAGGGTCGGAAATGGATATTTCGATGTGTTGCAAACGGAATGACAAAATTAATATACCCCCATCCTTCGGTGGTGGCCATAGCAGGTAAAGTTCGAAGATGGGTTATATCGGACTATATCTTGATATAGCCCCCATATAAACCGATCCGCCGATTTAGGGTCTTAGGCCCATAAAAGACACATTTATTATCCGATTTTGCTGAAATTTGGGACAGTGAGTTGCGTTAGGCCCTTCGACATCTTTTTTTGAATTTGGCCCTGATCGGATCACATTTGGATATTGCTGCCCAATAGACCGATCCCTCGTTTTAAGGTTTTGGGCTCATAAAAGGCGCATTTATTGTTCGATGTCGCCGAAATTTGGGACATTTAGTTGTGTTAGGCCCTTCGACATCCTTCTTCAATTTGACTCAGATCGGTCCAGATTTGAATGTAGCTGTCATATAGACCGATCTCTCGAGTTAATGTGTTAGGCCCATAAAAGGCGCATTTATTATCCGATGTTGCCGAAATTTGGGACAGAGAGTTAAGTTACGCCCCTCCACATATTTCTGCAATTTGGTAGATCGATGAAGATTTGCATAAATCTGCCATATGGTCCGATATCTCGATTTAAAGTCTTGGCCCCAAATAAGGAGCATTTATAATCCGATTTAACTGAAATTTGGCACATTAACTTATGTTAGGCTATTCGACATAAGTCGAATATATATATATATACACAACTGAACAATGACTTGTACTTATTGGTATTTGGTCCAAATCGGATCATATTTCGATATAACTTCTATGGGACATAAGGTATGCAATTTTCAATGGATTTTGATGAAAGGTGTTTTACATATATACCCGAGGGGGTGGGTATCCAAAGTTCGGCCCGGCCGAACTGAACGCATTTTTACTTGTTGGTTTTGTTTTTTTTTAAACCTTATTTAGTAATTTTTGGTGAATCGTGAGTGTCCCGTTAGTCGTGAGTGTCTCGTTAGTCGTGAGCGTCTCGTGAGTCATGTGTTAGGAATTATACAGAATTGGTGGTCCACCATCCATTTTTAAACCATAAATGGTTTTTGAAGCTTTCGACGGACGGATATCACTAGACCATTTAAATTGTCATGGATATCAACAAAATATATACTTTACGAGGCCTTAGAGCAATATTTGTGGCGTTACAAATAAAGTAACGAAATTAGTTTACTCCCATCTTATGGTGGAGGTTATAATAATGATTAAATTTCGAAATTATGAAAATTGAGTATATTATTTCATACTTTTCATAACACTTGTATAGTGGAGCAAAATGTTTGTGAATATAGTATGTGTGGTAAAATTAATTGTTGGCTCAACTGCTTATTTACTGGAGGAGAAAACACTTGTGCAAATTTTAAAATAATCCGTTTGTCACCTATAAAATCGCTTAATTATGAATAAATATGCTCAAATAAGTTTATATATAGACGCGCAATAAAACTACATTTTATGCAGGTGTTTTTATCGGAAAAAGAGAACAAATCGAAAGGTTTAAGTTTCTTATACAACATCTTGCGAAGCTATTGCAATGCTGAAAACAATCAAAATTTTCAATTTGAACATCTGAGGCACACCAGTTTTAACATGCGTCTGTAATACCTCATAGACCAAGACAACAGAATATTGCTATTCCAAATGGATACATGTGCTCTTAACCCAACCATTTCCTTGCTTCCTTCCTTCAGTTTTCTTGCTATGCTACAAAATTCGAAATTTGCAACACACAAGACTTGTGGCCGGAGATAACGTAGGTCTGAAACACAAAATTGAATGGACCTTGAAATGATGATGTACTTATGTACATCAATAAAATATTCATGATATGATCCATCATATTCCTATATGATGGCAGGGAAAGGCTGACATATTCATGTACTCATTTAGGCAGCTGACAGGTTGTAGGTAGTACGAGTATGAAGCTGGATAAGTCTAATGAAATAACATGTTTGCATTCAATTTAAAACGACTTCATCTGAGAGTAAAAATAGATTTGGAAAGAAAAACAATCACAGTGAAATAAAAAGTGCTGTTGTTAGAGAACTAAATCGTGGCCAATAATTTCTTCTTGTTGGCATAAGACTGGACTAGACCTAGAGTTTTAAACGTCAACCCATTAAAGACTCATGTCTGCATGTTTAAGAGGAAAAAATATATGATAGAATGATCTTGATATCTGACAAGTTCGACTTGTTGGGAGATCTTCGATAGAAAGTTAATCAAGGAGAACCATTAAGGATATTGTGTGTAGCACGAAACTCCTAACTTAGATTTTCTTTTTCAAGTTTTTTTTTTAGTATTTAAAGCGCACAAAAAGCAAATTACTGGCTTAGGTGTATGTCCATGGGAAGGATTAATCTGCACCCTTTTTACAACCTTACCCAGCTTCTTTCAGATGTGAACCAATTTTTGCATCGGTAATCTGAAAAACAAGTAAAAAGGCCTTAAATTCGGCCGGGCAGAACTTTGGATACCCACCACCTCAGGTCTATATGTAAACCCCCATTCGTCACAATCCGGTGAAAATTGGATAACTTATGCACCCAAAAAGTGGGCTAATAAATATAAATGACTGTTGAATTTTGTATTTCAAATTTCAACAAAATCGGGTAATAAATAAAGCTATTATGACCTTCAGAACATTAACCGTCATATCGGTTTATATGACAGCTATATCTCAATACAGTGTGATCTTTTTCATATTTGGGTCGGATAGCGGATGGCCTAAAACTACTCACTGTTTCAAATTTCAACGAAATCGGATAAAAAATCAAGCTTTTATGGGCTTCAGGCCCTTTATCGGCAGATCGGTCTATATGGCAGCAATGTCTAAATATAGTCTAATCTGATCCATATTTAGGTCAGATGTCGGGAGACTTAAAACTACCCACTGTTTCGAATTTCAGTGAAATCGGGTAACAAATACGGCTTTTAGGGGCTTCAGACCCTTTATCGGTTGATCGGTCTATATGGCAGATATATCCAAATATAGTCCAACCTGAACCATGTTTGGGTAGAATGTCGGGAAGTCTTAAACTACTCTCTGCTTCAAATTTCAGCGAAATCGGATAAAAAATAAAGCATTTATGGGCATTAGACCCTTTGTCGGCAGATCGGTCTATATAGCAGCTATATCCAAATATGGTCCGATTTGGCACGTTCAACAACTTAACTAGCGTGCATTAAAAAGACGTATCTGTGCCAAATTTCAGCTCAATATCTTGATTTTTGAAGGCCGTAGAGTACAATAATTTCAACAGACAAACGGACAGACACACGGACATCGTTAAATCGTCTTAGAATTTTACGACGATCCGAAATATATATATTGTGTAGGGTCGGAAAATGATATTTCGATGTGTTGCAAACTGAATGACTAAATGAATATACACCATATCCTACGGTGGTGGGTATAACAAGTAAAAACACAAAATTTACACAAAATAAATTTAGTTGAAGGCGTTATTTTTACTCAACGTACCTGGTTTGACAGCAAAAATTAAAGCTTATGGGAGTCAAATATGGATAATCAAGAGACCGGTTTATATGGGAGCTGTGACAGGTTATAGGTCGATTTGGACCTTACTCATTTTTGGAAGTCATAACAGAACACTACTATCAAAATGTTTGCCAAATCGGACAAAAATTGCGACTCCGGGGTTCAAGTTCTCAAATCTGAAGATTAGTTTATATGGGAGCTTTATAATGATATGGGCCGATTCTGGTCACACTTGAAACGTATATTGAAGGTCATAGGAGAAATCATTATGCAACATTTTAGTCAAATCGGATAATAATTTTCCTTCTAAAGATTTAAAAAACATATTCGGGAGATCACTCTTCCGAAAGTTTGCTTTCCACAGACAGACGGACGGACATGGCTAGATCGACATAAAGTGTGATGGGGATAAATAACATACATTTATACTTTATGGGATCTTTGACTAACAATTCGATGTGTAACAAACGGAATGACGATGTAAGTATACCTCCATCCTATGGTGGAGGGTATATGTTTTCAATACCCTCCACCATAGGATAATAGACGACACTAAAGTTCGTGTGCAAAACACTGACGCCTTGTACACAATCTTATATGGATGGATTTCTGGTAGTTTATGCTGTACGGGGGGGTTAAAACTAGGGGATAAAATAAAATTGGGTGTCTACAGTGAAGTTCGTTTCAGTGTGATAACAAAGTGACCATTATTTCGAGATTTTACCAAAGATTTAAAGATACCCCCTACTCCATGGTTAACCCCCACCCTAAGGTAATTGTGCCTTTTTCCCTTTATTTCGACATAAGCTAAAATTTTATCTTGCTGTGAGAATCCAAACACCTTGATTTACGGCAAAATACAGTATCCCTCTTTGTACTCGCATGTGTTAGCAAAAGCTCTTATGGGCATTTGAAAGACTAAACGTTGATTGTTTGTGAAAGGCCTGAAATTTTTTTTGCAGTCTTAATAAATACAAACATAATAATAATCCTTTGTGTAAGCACAGAAAACGGAAACAATGAATAATAATGGACAACTTCTTTGGAGTGATGACGAATACAAGTATAATCGAAATATGAGTGAAAAAAAACTCCCTTTCTGCTGCATATGACCGAAAAACACATACGACATATACACATATTTTTGTAGACCAATTAATGTAAGGTTGTTCTAAATTTATGAAACATGAGGCAAATAAATAATAAGTAAAGTAAGTATGTTATTAAATAACAAACAAATCATAATTATAGATATAAAAAAAATAAAACAAAACATTTTTATAAATATATAAAAATCAATTTGTGTTTGTTTATAGATTTGTTTGTTTGTATGTTTGTGTGTTCCTTATAGACTCAGAAACGGCTGAACCGATTTTCTTGAAATTTCCACAGATGGTGCATAATGATGGGCCATCCCACCCCCACAACACCACCCAACCCCCAAAACACCCCTAAATCGGACAAATTTACCGATCATGGCAATATGGTATAAAATAAAATAAAATAAAATAAAATAAAATAAAATAAAATAAAATAAAATAAAATAAAATAAAATAAAATAAAATAAAATAAAATAAAATAAAATAAAATAAAATAAAATAAAATAAAATAAAATAAAATAAAATAAAATAAAATAAAATAAAATAAAATAAAATAAAATAAAATAAAATAAAATAAAATAAAATAAAATAAAATAAAATAAAATAAAATAAAATAAAATAAAATAAAATAAAATAAAATAAAATGAAATAAAATAAAATAAAATAAAATAAAATAAAATAAAATAAAATAAAATAAAATAAAATAAAATAAAATATTAACAAGTAAAAGCGTGCTAAGGACGGGCGAATCTAATATATCTTCTAATATGGATCGCATTTGTCAAGTTATTTGCCCGATATCTCTTAAAAGACAGGCAAAGGATAATGGATTAGAATTGCTATGCTATTGGAGCTACATCAGGCTATGGAACGATTCGGATAATACTTGTTTTGGATGTTGAAGACCATTGTTTTGGATGAAGAAGTCATTATGCAAAATTTCTAATGCGATAAGAAGTAAAATCGGAGATCGGTTTATATGGGAGCTATATCAAGTTAAAACCCGATTCAGACGATATTAAGCATATTTGGAATAATAGAAGAAGTCGTTGTACAAAATTTCAACCATATCGGATAAAAATTGCGTCCTTCAGAGGCTCAAGTCAATACAAAAATCCTCATTGAAAATTTCAGGGAAATCGGATAAAACCTGCTCCCTCTAGATGCTCAAGAAGTCAAGATCCGAGATCGGTTTATATGCCAGCCAGAATTACAAACGTAAAGTATAGATACATATACCTTCAGACCATTTTTTCCAGTCAAGCCTAGAATTCGTCTCCCTCTTGAGGTAATCTTTAGCATGCCCATATTTTTTGAATGAGATTGGAAATCGCCATCTACTATGCAGGGCCCATCTAAATTTCGCATTGTATATTCGATCTCATGAAGTTTCTCTAGGAAGGATTTGATGCTGTCGTTGGATGTGAGATAATGGCTTAACAATGTGGAGTGATCTGGCTACACCCAGTTGTATCCGTTTCCATTTGTGCTGAATATAGGTTAGGTCAGGTTAAAGTGGCAGTTTGCCATCAGACTCACTTAGACATTTTCGTCCATTGTGATATAATAAAAACAGGAGAAGGAAGATGCCTTCTAGTTTCTACCGTTGAACCACCCAACAACTTGCAAATTTTAAAAAAATTGCAAATTTGCCCATGAACATTTCATTAAATAACAGTGGCAAACTTTTTACTGACAAAGGTACACACACCACTTTGGGAAGAAGTTTTTACATGGACATATACCGCCAGCATAAAGAGGGCAAAACACCGCTGACATTTTTTTCTGATGTTCGCGCCGGGATTCGAACCCAGGCGTTCAGGGTAATGTTTAGCTCTGTGCTACGATGGCCTGTGAATTTTCACATCGGCTAAATCGGACAAGTTTTCAAAGAAATTAGATCCTAAACCTAGAATCAATTTTCAGCAAAATGGGATAATAAATGTGGCTTTTATGGGCCTAAGACCCCAAATCAGTGGATCGGTCTATATGGCAGCTATATCCAAAACTGGACAGATCTGTGCCACATTGAAGAAAGATGTCGAAGGGCCTAACACAACTCACTGTTCCAAATTTCAGCAAAATCAGATAATAAATGTGGCTTTTATGGGCCTAAGACCCTAAATCGGTGGATCGGTCTATATGGGGGCAATATCAGGATGTGGTCTGATATAGCCCATGTTCGAACTTAACCTGATTATGGACAAAAAAAAAAAACAATTTGTGCAAAGTTTCGACTTAATATCTCTATTTTTGAAGACTGAAGCGTGATTTCAACAGACAGACAGACGGACGGACGGACCATATACTTTATATGGTCGGGAATGGATATTTCGATGTGTTGCAAAGGGAATGACAAAATGAATATACCCCCATCCTTCGGTGGTGGGTATAAAAATGTTTTTCGAAAGTGGAAGTGTTTTGGGGGAAGAAACACGCAATTGATAAATGTTTGCATACAAATCATATTAAAAGATGTATTCTCCGGCTACATTTAACTGTATGTATAAGAGTGAGGGAAAATTAACATTAACCACTTGTATAAATAAAATCTCTTTGCTTTATGGTAGAATATTTGGTTCTTTTGCGTGAGTGTTGTCATATCCTTCAAAAATACAGCTGGATCAATGATGTACATAGTAGCCATTATAAGGAAACATGGAGACTTTGAATGTATTACTAAAGCAAAGAGCAAAATAGGAGTGTGTGAGAATACTTTTCATTCTTGGCATTCCTCTAGTGCTTTGTTGTTGTATTTGATTTAAGTTGAAAATAGGTTAAAAGGAATTTTATGCATGAATTGCTGAGAAAACATCCATGCAGCTGTATCCACAGATATTATCACAAAGATAAACTTGGACAAATCTCCATAAAGCAGAGCGGAGGTGGATACATTTTGGGCATAACAATAACAGGGTCAGTATTAACAGAAAGACAGACAAGCGATAATATTAAACACGCGATTGGAAATAGTTGATTTGATTTTTTTTATGATGTTTTATGTTGTGACAAATGTTTTTAAACATACTTGAAATGCCATCATAGCATATTATTACTATGCAGTTATGTGACGCGGATTACTGCTGAACCGCTGTTTGTGCAAAAAGTCGCCCCAGACATTTGACCAAGGAATTTGGTTTGTATTCTACTCCCATACTTCTTTCATTAAACACTTAACATATCTAAGGTTCGTAAACACGTCCTGTACGGCGTACTGCTTTTCATTGAGGAAATCTTGAATCGGACAGCACTCATTGATATGAGCAATTTTTATACCCACCACCGAAGGATGTGGGTATAACCCATTTGCACCCATTGACATACAGATTAAGTGTGAGGCAGTCACTGCGGCTATGAGACTTAAGGCGATGGGAGAATGGATTGAGAATGGGAGCAGCTCATACCATCGTGGTATAACCGAGGCGACGATAGGAAACCTGGAAGGCAGGGAAGAGGTTTCGGATCGGATACCTGAAATGAACCATGAAGTCGAGTGCGAGGCACTGCTGCCAACGGCACAGTCTTGGATTGACGGAATCCTAGTATTGCCATCAGGAAGATCATGTTACACGGATGGATCAAAGCTAGAGAACAGAGTGGGCCTGGGGGTTTACATTGAGAATCCAGGGACTGAGATCTGTTTTAGACTGCCTGACCATAATACGGTCGTGCAGGCGGAGATCCGGGCGATCACGAAATGCGTGAAGTGGTGTGGTGCTAACATGAGGACGTCTAATGTGAACATCTTCCCAGACAGTAAAATTGCCATGAGGGCAATAACAACCAGGACGGTAAGATCACGAACAATGTAAAGGAGATTAATGCCTTCTCTGAGGATGGGAAAATCCGCATCGTTTGGGTGCCGGGCCATAACGGAGTAAGGGGAAATAAAAGGGCGGACGATTTGGAGGTGAAGGCTAGAGAACTGCCGTCAACAAACTTGGTTAACCCGAAGCCTTTCGGGTCGAGGCAGTCCGTGTTAAGGGTGAGGGCGACGAATGCGCATGCAACATTGTGGTACAGCGAAACGGTCGGTAGGACGGCGAAAATCCTATGGGGGGATCCAGATCGTGAAATGACGAGGCTATTACTGAAAGGAAGCAAGAAGGTGGTCAGTATAGCTATTGGTATCATAACGGGACACATAGGACTACGAGCTCACTTATGTAAAATGGGTGCAGCAAGTGATAGCATGTGTAGGGCATGCGTGGAAGATGATGAGACGTTGGAGTATTTTATATGTCATTACCCGGCTTTCGCGCCTAACAGATACAGGCACTTAGGTGGAGACACAATACCAGACATGAACCAACTTAGGGAGTGGTACTAAAAACAATTAAGGATTTTGTAAGTAGCACGGAATTCCTAACTTAAAATGTTCTTTTTAGAGGTTACTTTATAGATTTTAGACCGCACAACAAGCCGATTACTGGCTTAGGTGTATGTCCATAGTGGCATGGGGCGGATTAATATCTGCACCCTCTTCTCAACCTAACCTAACCTGATCAGCCTATATATCTAAGACGATCTAGCCATGTCCGTCCGTCTGTGTGTTGAATCACGCTACAGTCTTTAAAAATAGAGATATTGAGCTGAAACTTGGCACAGATTCTTTTTTGTCCATAAGCAGGTTAAGTTCGAAGATGGGCCATATCAGACTATATCTTGATATAGCCCCCATATAGACCGATCCCCCGATTTAGGGTCTTAGGCCACATTTATTATATGATTTTGATGAAATTTGGGACAGTGAGTTGCGATAGGCCACTCGAAATCCGTCTTAAAATTAGCCCAGATCGGTCTAGATTTGGATGTAGCTGCCATACAGACCGATCTCTCGATTTAAGGTCTTGGGTCCATAAAAGGCGCATTCATTGTCCAATTTTGCCAAAATTTGGGACAGTGAGTTGTTTCAGGCCCTTCAACATCTTCCTTTTATTTGGCCTAGATCGGTACAGATTTAGATATAGCTGCCATATACACCGATCTCTCGATATAAGGTTTTGGACCCATGAAAGGCGCATTTATTGTCCGATGTCGCTGAAATGTAGGACAGGGAGTTAAGTTAAGCCCCTCGACATATTTCTGCCATTTGGCCTAGATCGATCAAGATTTGCATATAGCTGCCATATGGACCGATCTCTCGATTTAAGGTTTTTGGCCCATAAAAGCGCATTTATTCCGATTTCGCCGAAATTTGGGACAGTGAGTTGTGAGGGTCCCTTCGTCAGCCCTCTTCTCTTTGGCCCAGATCGGTTCAGATTTGGATGTAGCTGTCATATAGACCGATCTCTCGATTGAAGTCTTGGCCCCATAAAACGCACATTTATAATCCGATTTCGCTCAAATTTGACACAGGCTTTTCGGCTTTTTGTTAGGCTTTTCGACATCTGTGTCGAACATGATTCAGATCGGTCTATATTTGGATATGGCTTCCAAAAAGACCAGTATTTTGTTCTGCAAATTTGAACAATGACTTATTAGACCACTCAATATCCCTGTCCAATTTGGTCCAAATCGGACCATATTTCGATGAACCTGTTATGGGGACATAAATTATGCGTTTTTCATTTCCCGGCTGAACTTAACACCGTTTTGCTTTGTTTACTCTGTTTACTGTTAAAAAGCTTTTCCCTTGATATGCCCTTTAAAATTTGCTTCGAATTTATAAAGTAAAATGTTTGTAACAAATTTGATATAATTTCGCTATATTTTCTTTTTATACCCACCACTATAGGATGGGGGTATACTGATCTAGTCATTCCGTTTGTAAAATCTCGAAATATTCGTCTAAGACCCCATAAAGTATATATGTTCTTGATTGTCTCGCCATTCTGACTCGATTTAGTCATGTCCGTCCGTCCTTCAGTCGAAATCACGATACCGGTCGAGTGCGTAAAGATAGCCGCTTCAACTTTTGCACAGATACTTAATATTGATGTTGGTCGTTGAGCTTTCTCTCGATCATCCTTGTTCGGTTCCTAGAAGTTTTCATTTTTGCTGGTTTGACAGAAGTTTGGTATGTTGAATAAAATAATCCCCTTCAACTAAATTTAGTTTGTATAAATTTTTAGCAGAATCAATGGTGGTGGGTTCCCAAGATTCGGCCCGGCCGAACTTACCACTTTTTTATTTGTTTTTTATTTGGCCATGACATTTGCCCGGTCAAGAAGCCTCCAAAAATTCAAGAACTTCAAGCGATTACTTTACCATTCATTTGAGTTTTAGGCAAGGCAAACATTGAATGCAACGCCAAAACACATGGTGCTCAATAAATTTCAATGGAAAATTCCCAAAACCAAAATTTGCCAAATATTGGGGCAATGCGAAAGGATTTAAGCTTATGCAACATCAGCTGCCCCTACATCTCCCAATGGGCCACAAGGCAAGATAGAGAAGATGAAGAAGAAAAAAAAAGCACGAAGGCAACAACTATCATCAAAGGCTTAAAACAACAGCTGGTGATGGCGATGCCAAGGACATTGGCAAACAAAACAATGCCGAACCCAGAGTGGCTGGGAAGAAAATAGGCAGTCCAGATTAAAGTCGTCTGTCGGTTCAAATGATTGTTTGTTTTCGGAAAACTAAACAAAAACTATGGACGACTGACTGGTCACTGCATCTGCCAACCCCATACCCAGTTCAGTTGGAAAAGTTTATAAGCCCAGCAGTGGGGCAGACACTCTCTCCTTCTGATGATTACGAGGCCAGGCAGTGGACTCTAATGCTTAAGCATCACCCAAAGAACACTGGGGACCCATGGACAAGTGCGCTATGGCTCTTTCTTTTTAGAAGTTGTGAGTTTTGTTGACAATTCCCATATTTTGTGAAACATGATGTTGACCATTATGGCTGGTGGGCAACTGGAAACTGGCATGAAAATAAACATAACCAAGTGTCCCCATGTTTTCTGGTGGCTTTTAGGGGCAATGTGTTGCTGTGGTTGCTTTGTGGTAGGGTTTATAGGGTATATACATACGTAGTTATGTATGCTTCCGTTTGGGGTTAATTGAGCTATAATGGCAAATATTTTTAAAACAATTTAAAATTTCTAAAAATCGAAAAACTATTTCTCTTAAGACATGGAGTCTATTTAAGGAAGAAAAAAAATGTAACCACATCAAATAGTTTTGATTTATCATCCAAAGCACACAGGTTAAAATCTTATTCAATCTTCATAGAGAAAGGATTTCAAAAACATAAAGCAAATACGAATGCAAATTATTCTACGAGAGGGGATTGTTTGTTTTTAACCTTGCGCGGTTAAACACAAACAAAAGCGGAAAACGAAGAAGCAACCGTTCTTTAGACCAGCATATAAGTATAGATGAAAATAGGCCTTATTCATTAAAATGTGATTTGCTTTGATGAACATTCCAAATTCCACTGATCGGAAAATCCTTATCAGATTTTGGAAGTCATATAAGAATATAACATGCAAAGTTTTGGATCGTATAGTCGGCTTTTATGGTCGATTTGTACCAAACTTAAGTTGAGGGTCCTAACAGAGCATCACATCTAAATTTCTAGGTGCTCAGGTGCATATGACTATTGTCAATGTGATGGTAATCAACTTGAAGCAGACCGCACTCATTGATATATGAGAAAGTTTCCCCTGCAAATTGCAATCTTACATTCAGAAGCCGAATAAGGTATGGACAATGTCTAGAGAGGAGACACTGGAACAACTCGTGGATACACATTTGGGTTAGATTCGAGGATTATTTGGTTTCGCTGGGTTAACATATAAAGGGCGGAGGCCACCGTGGCGCAGAGGTTAGCATGTCCGCCTATGACGCTGAACGCCTGGGTTCGAATCCTGGCGAGACTATCAGAAGTGTTTTTCCCCTCCTAATGCTGGCAACATTTGTGAGGTACTATACCATGCAAAACTTCTATCCCAATAGATGTCGCACTAGGGCATATTGTTCGGATTCGGCCATAAAAAGGAGGCCCCTTTTAAAAAAATAGCACATACAATTCAGAAAAATGAATGAAATCTTTATTTGAAATGATAGTACGGTCCATACAATTTAATGTTTGAAGATTATTGTATGCAAATGTGGACCGTGACTGCGCCTCAAATGGTTCATTCGCTTAGTCCAATTTTGGCATACTCTTTCCAACATTCCGGCCGATATCTTTTGAATAAACGCTTCAATATTGTCTTCCAATGCATCAATTCAAGCTCGCTTGTTTGTATAGACATGACCTTTAACATAGCAACACAAAAATAGTCTAAAGGTGTTAAATCGCACGATCTAGGCGGCCAGTTGACCGTTCCCGAACGTGAAATAAAATGTTCACCGAACTCGCCTCTCAAAAAGTCCATTGTTATGAGTGCTGTGTGGCATGTGGCAACGTCTTCTAGAAACCACATGTCATGCAAGTCAAGCTCTTGCATTTTGGGCAAAAAAAGAGGTGGATATAATCTCACGATAGCGCTCACCATTTACAGTTACGTTACGATTCACAACATCTTTGAGGAAGTACGGTCCAATGATGCCACCGCACCAAACTGTGCAGTGGCCATGGAAACCGATCTTGGATCTTGATTTCTTGAGCCACTAGGGGGCACAATTCTTATTCGATTTGGCTGAAATTTTGCAAGAAGTATTTTACTACGACTTTCAACAACTGTGCTGAGTATAGTTCAAATGGGTCCATAACCTGATATAGATGTCATTTAAACCTATGTGGGTTCTTGACTTTTTGAGCGTCTAGAGAGCACAATTCCTATCCGATTTGGATGAAATTTTGAACTACGTGTTTTGGTACGACTTCCAACAACTGTGCTAAGTATGACTAAATCGGTCCATAACCTGATATAGCTGCCATATAATCCGCTCTTGAATCTTGACTTCTTGAGCCACTAGAGGGCGCAATTCTTATCCGATTTGGTCTCAATTTCACATGACGTGTTTTGTTATGACTTAATAACTGCGCTAAATATGCTTCAAATCGATTCATAACCTAATATAGATGTCATAGAAACAAATCTAGGATCTTGACTTCTCCAGGGGAAGTAACTATTATCCGATTTGGCTGAAATTTTGTACAACGGCTTCTCCCATTCAACATACCTGTTAAATATGGTGAGAATCGGTCTATAACCTGATACAGCTCCTATATAAACCGAACTCTCTATTTTACTTCTTGAGCCCCTTAAGGGCGCAATTCTTACTCGAAATTTTATACAATGACTTCTACTATGGTCTCCAACATTCAAATCAATTATGGTCCGTATCGGACCATAACTTGATATAGCGTATAGACCGATCTGCGATTTAAGGTTTTGGACCCATAAAAGGCGCATTTATTGTCCTATGTCGTAGAAATTGGCAACAGTGAGTTGTGTTAGGACCATCGACGTCCTTCTTCAATTTGGCCCAGATCGGTCCAGATTTGGATATAGCTGCCATATAGACCGATCCTCCGATTTAAGGTCTTGGGCCCATAAAAGACGCGTTTACTTTCCGATTTCGCCAAAATTTAGGTTATTTATTGCCCGATTTCGCTGAAACTTGGAAGAGTGAATTGTGTTAATTCCCTCTATATCTTTCTGGAATTTGGCCCAAATCGTTATAGATGTTTATATAGCTGCCATATAGACCGTTCTGGTATTTAGGGTTTTGGACCCATAAAAGGCGCATTTATTGTCCGATTTTGCCCAAATTTGGAACAGTGAGTTGTGTTAGGCCCTTCAACATTATTTTTATACCCTCCACCATAAGATGGGGGTATACTAATTTCGTCATTCTGTTTGTAACTACTCGAAATATTCGTCTGAGACCCCATAAAGTATATATATTCTTGATCGTCGCGACATTTTATGTCGATCTAGCCATGTCCGTCCGTCCGTCCGTCCGTCTGTCTGTCGAAAGCACGCTAACTTCCGAGTAAAGCTAGCCGCTTGAAATTTTGCACAAATTCTTCTTATTAGTGTAGGTCGGTTGGTATTGTAAATGGGCCATATCGGTCCATGTTTTGATATAGCTGCCATATAAACCGATCTTGGGTCTTGACTTCTTGAGCCTCTAGAGTGCGCAATTCTTATCCGATTGGAATGAAATTTTGCACGACGTGTTTTGCTATGATATCCAACAACTGTGCCAAGTATAGTTCAAATCGGTCCATAACCTGATATTGCTGCCATATAAACCGATCTTGGGTCTTGACTTCTAGCGTGCGCAATTCTTACCCGATCAGAATGAAATTTTGCACGACGTGTTTTATTATGATATCCAACAACTGTGCCAAGTATGGTTTAAATCGGTCCATAACCTGATATAGCTGCCATATAAATCGATCTTGGGTCTTGACTTCTTGAGCCTCTAGAGTGCGCAATTCTTATCCGATTGGAATGAAATTTTGCACAACGTGTTTTGTTATTATATCCAACAACTGTGCCAAGTATGGCTTAAATCGGTCCATAACCTGATATAGCTGCCATATAAACCGATCTTGGGTCTTGATTTCTTGAGCATCTAGAGGGCGCAATTACTATCCGATTGGAATGGAATTTCGCACGACGTGTTTTGTTATAATATCCAACAACTGTGCCAAGTATGGTTTAAATTGGTCCATAACCTGATATAGCTGCCATATAAATCGATCTTGGGTCTTGACTTCTTGAGCCTCTAGAGTGCGCAATTCTTATCCGATTGAAATGAAATTTTGCACGACGTGTTTTGTTATTATATCCAACAAGTGTGCCAAGTATGGTTTAAATCGGTCCATAACCTGATATAGCTGCCATATAAACCGATCTTGGATCTTGACTTCTTGAGCCTCTAGAGGGCACAATTCTTATCCGATATGAATGAATTTTTGCACGAAGTATTTCGTTATGATATCCAACAACTGTGCCTAGTATGGTTGAAATCGGTCCATAACCTGATATAGCTGTCATATAAACAGATCTGGGGATTTGACTTCTTGAGCTTCTAGAGGGCGCAATTCCTATCCGATTTGGCTAAAATTTTGCAAGACGTATTTTATTTTTACTTTCAACAACTGTGTCAAATAAGGTTCAAATCGGTTCATAGCCTGATTTAGCTGCCATATAAACCGATCTGGGATCTTGACTTCTTGAGCCTTTAGAGGTCGCAATTATTATCCGATTTGCCTGAAATTATGTACTACGGATCCTCTCATGACCATCAACAAACGTGTTTATTATGGTCTGAATCGGTCTATAGCCCGATACAGATCCCATATAAATCGTTCTCTCTATTTTACTTCGTGAGCCTAATGGGCGCAATTCTTATACGAATTGGCTGAAATTTTTTCTCCAAAATATAATTTAATTGTGGTCCGAACCGGACCATATCTTGATATCGTTTTAATAGCAGAGCAACTCGTTTCTTATATCCTTTTTTGCCTAAGAAGAGATGCCGGAAAAAGGACTCGACAAATGCGATCCATGGTGGAGGGTATATAAGATTCGGCCCGGCCGAACTTAGCACGCTTTTACTTGTACAATTTGGATAGGTACAGATTTGAATATAGCTGTCATATAGACCGATCGCTCGATTGAAAGTCTTGGCCTCCTAAATGGCCCATTTATATTTCGATTTCGATGAGATTTGACACAGTAACTTATGTTAGGCTTTTCGACATCCGTGTCGTATATGGTTTAGAATGGTCTGTATTTGGATATAGCTACCAAAAAGACCAATATTTTGTTCTACAAAATTGAACAATGATTTGAACTTAGACCACTCTATGTCCGTGCAGAATTTGGTCCAAATCGGACCATATTTCGATATAGCTGCTATGTGGATATAGATTTTGCATTTTTTACGGGATTATGACGAAATGTGATTTATATATGTACCCGAGGAGTTGGGTATCCAAAGTTCGTCTCGGCCGAACTTAACGCCTTTTTACTTGTTTGACTTCCAAGCTGTAAAACTTCTAACTGAATTATTAGATGTAGACACGTTGTATGGCAAAGTCGTTGTAGATTTTGTTGCAAATCTAATTCATGCTTAAAAGTAAAAATCGAGACACAAATGCATTCGCTAGTTATAAAATACGATGTCAATCTCGGCCAAAATTTTAAGCAAAAAATAATTTTGAAATTAGGACCACAAATGAAGATTCGGCAGTCCGAACAATTATTCGAAATATGGAGGTGACTAACTTTAGGGGCCTTCCCAAAAGCTCTCGGAAAACCTGGGTACTTGAAATTTTACACGCAATCTCGCTAGAACCTCAGCTCTAATCTATTCAAATTTCAAAGATATTTCTCTACCCGCTCCACACGGCTAATTTTTTTACAATTTTTTTTCGATTTTCTCCCACTGTGCTTTGCTCTATTTAACCACCCATTTAAACCATAGAATGACAAAGAATAAATTTGTTTTGTGTTATCTTTGTGTTATTTCAAAGAATTTTGCATTGTGAAAATATTTACACCTGTATAAATTCACACACTACCTACAATCAAAACAAGGCTAAAGGATCTCGAACACAAAAGGATACAACGATAACGCAATGGTAAAAAACATAAATTTGAACCCCAAAACTAAAGGACAACAAAAATACGAAATTTCACTGCTAGCATATTATAATGCAGAGGCAAAAGAAAATCCAGAATTCACAAATGAATGGGACACAAATACCTCTGCGGCATGCAGTAGTTAGATACACTCAAAGAAAAATTGTTCCAAATTGGAAGACAATCGGATGAAAGTTGCTGCCTGTACTTTGTACACAAATTAACATGGACGGACATAGTTAAACTAAATCAGAAAATGTTTTTGAATCGATCAGTGAATGGATATGTCTCTCTTCCTTCTGGGTGACACAAACAAATGCACAAAGTTATAATACACGGTATCATGGTGATGGTGTAGGGTATAGCTAAGGTTAGGTTAAGTTGAAAAGAGGGTGCAGATATAAATCCTCACCATACCACTATGGCATACACCTAAGCCAGTAATCGGCTTATTGTGCGCTCTAAATACAAAAGAAAGCAACATTGAAAAGGAGAATCTAAGTTAGGAATTCCTTGCTACTTACAAAATCCTTATTTGTTTCCATACCATGTTTCCCCTAGGTTAGTTCATGTCTGGTGTAGTATCTCCACCTAAGTGCCGGTATAAGTTAGACGCGAAAGCCATAGGACATGTACCAACATCTCATCACTTGCCGCACCGATTTAACATAGGTGAGCTCGTAGTCCTATGGGTCTCGTCATGATACCAATAGCTATACTGACCTCCTTCTTACTTTCTTTCAGTAAAATCCTCGTCTTCTCACTATCTGCATCACCCCATAGTATTTTCGCCGCCCTAGTGACCGTTTCGCTGTTTCACAGTGTCGCATGTACATTCTTCACCCACACCCTTGTCGACCCGAAAGGCTTCGGGTTAACCAAGTTTATTGACGGCTGTCCTCTGGCCTTCATTTGCCTTTTCATTCCCCCCTACTCCCTTATGGCCCGGCACCCAAATGATGCCGTCCACCTGCCATCTTCAGAGAAGGCCTTAATCTCCTCCTTACACTCCAACACTCTTCGTGGCCTTACCGTCCTGGTTGTTATTGCCCTTATGGCAATTTTACTGTCGGTAAAGATGTTCACACCCGACGTCTTCGCGTTAGCACCACACTCCTTCACGCATTTCGCGATCGCCTGGATCTCCGCCTGCAGGACCGTTTTATGGGCAGGCAGTCTAAAACAGATCTCAATCCCTGGGTTCTCAATGTAGACCCCCAGGCCCACTTTGTCCTCTAGCTTTGATCCATCCGTGTAACATGATCTTCCACATGGCAATACTAAAGTTCCGTCAATCCAAGACTGTGCCGATGGCAGCAGTGCGTCGCACTCGACCTCAAGGTATCCGATCGGAAACCTCTTCCCTTCCTTCCAGGTTTCCTATCGTCGCTTTGATTATACCGCGTTGGTATGATCACCTCCCATCCTCAATCCATTCTCCAATCGCCTTAAGTGGCTGCCTCACACTTAATCTGTCTATCAATGGGTCGGATATCTATAATAGTCTCCAGTGCCCTAGTGGGCGTCGTCCTCATCGCTCCGCCTATCCCAAGACAACATGTTCGCTGAACCAGTTGTATGGTCCTTATGTTGCACTTTTTCTCCATAGCAGTCCACCAAACTACTGAGGCGTAAGTAAGTATTGGTCTAATCACGCTCCTGTAGAGCCAGTGGACTATACTCACATTCAGGCCCCATTCGAGCCTTCGGCCCGTCTACATATGAATGTGACACTTCCAATTCAGTTTCCTGTCCAATATCACACCTAAGTATTTCACCCTGTAAGTTATCGAAATCGTCTGGTGTAGAGTATAAAAATCGAATCCCCTCCCCAGTGCCGGTATCTGTTAGCTGCAAAAGCTGGGCAATGGCATAGGAAATGCTCAAAAGCTATCACTAGCCGCATCTCATCTACATAAGTGAGCTCATAGTCATATGTGTCTCATTATGGTACCGAAAGTTATACTGATCTCCTTTTCACTTCTTTTCAGTTTAAGTTAAACGAAATCACGTTCCTGATCCCCATAGGATTTTCGTCGTCCTACCGACCGTTTTACTGTACCACAGTGCTTATTTCGCGTTTGTCGCCATCGCTCTTAATTCGGACTGCGTCGAATGCTTCGGATTCACCAAGTTTACTGTTGTCAGTCCTCTGGCGTTTATGGCCAAATTGTCTGACCTAACATTCCACCTGCCATCCTCAGAGAAGGCGTTAATCGAAAACAGGTCTAAGTTCCTGGGTCCTTATTGTGGGCCGCCAGGTCTATTTGGCCCACATCCATCCGTGTAGCATGAACTACCAGATGAAAATACCAGAATTGCTTCAATCCAAGACCGTGTCGCTGGCATCCTTGGACTCAGGACCCATTTCCATCTAAATAGTGCTCAAAATCTGTGAGCCTTCTCTACACTCCCGAATGTGACACTTCCGTTTCAGTTTCCTGTCCAAGATCAATCCAAAATATTATACCTTGTCGGATATCAAAATCGTGCCGTTGAGGAAACGTCGTGAACCTCATGAATAGGCAGATTTTGGATTTCTTTGTAGTAGTTTCGCAGCAGTATGCCATCTGCAAGACCCTTTCGGTCTTTCTGCATAGCTGATTCGGATCCTTACCCCAAATCCGCGTTCAAATCCCTCTTCAGTCAGCATCCGTAATAGGTTATTTATGGTGGTCAGCCAAAGTAGTGGCGGAAAAATGCCCCTCTTGTGGCGTGCCCAGTGCCACTTCTCCCTTATCTTTAAGTCATGGTACCCACAATTTATCCATCTGTTGTTTTGCATATGGTTTATCCCGTCTCAAAAGAGCTGGTCCACCCGGTACAGGTCTATGGGTTGGATCAGTGCCTCGGTCCGCCAATGTATACGTCTTGGCATCGGTTTCCACCGATTTTTCCTTCATATTGGCGTGCTGCTTGTATCTGAGCAATTCGATGAATGCAAATTTAAGTTTAGGCTCAATGAAAGTCAATCTGGTGATGTCCGTAAATCCACCTCTCTGTCAAAGATATTACATTGCTCAAATATATTTAATGGGTGTAAGGTGTTTTGCAATCCTGTAATAGTTTTCCCTTTCATTTGTTTTGTCATTTTGAGCATCTGGAAATCGAAATGACTTTGATTTTAAAGAAAAACAAGTAAAAGCGTGCTAAGTTCGGCCGGGCCGAATCTTATATACCCTCCACCATGGATCGCATTTGTCGAGTTCTTTTCCCGGTTCTCTTCTTAGGCAAAGCAGGATATAAGAAGATTTGCTCTGCTATTAGAGCGATATCAAGATATGGTCCGCTATGGACCACAATTAAATTATATGTTGGAGATCTGTGTAAAATGTCAGCCAATTCGAATAAGAATTGCGCTCTTTGTGAGCTCAAAAAGCAAAATAGAGAGATCGATTTATATGGGAGCTGTATCGGGCTATGGACCGATTCAGACCATAATAAACGCGTAAGTTGATGGTCATGAAAGAATCCGTTGTACAAAAAAATGCGACCTCTAGAGGCTCAAGAAGTCGAGATCCCAGATCGGTTTATATGGCAGCTATTGTGTTGCCCAAAAAGTAATTGCGGATTTTTCATATAGTCGGCGTTGACAAATTTTTCACAGCTTGTGACTCTGTAATTGCATTCTTTCTTCTGTCAGTTATCAGCTGTTACTTTTAGCTTGCTTTAGAAAAAAAGTGTAAAAAAAGTATATTTGATTAAAGTTAATTCTAAGTTTTATTAAAAATGCATTTACTTTCTTTTAAAAAATCCGCAATTACTTTTTGGGCAACCTAAACCCAATATATCAGGTTATTAACCGACTTGTATTTTATTTGACATAGTTGTTGAAAGTAACAATAAAAAACGTCTTGCGAAATTTCAGCCAAATCGGATAGGAATTGCGCCCTCTAGAAGCTCAAGAAGTCAAGTCCCCAGATCTGTTTATATGACAGCTATATCAGGTTATGATCCGATTTGAACCATATTTGGCACAGTTGTTGGATATCATAACAAAATACTACGTGCCAAAATTCATTCAAATTGGATAAGAATTGCGCCCTCTAGAGGCTCAAGAAGTCAAGACCCAAGATCGGTTTATATGACAGCTATATCAGGTTATGCACCGATTTGGACCATACTTAGCACAGTTGTTGGATATAATAACAAAACACGTCGTGCAAAATTTCATTCCAATTGGATAATAATTGCGCACTCTAGAGGCTCAAGAAGTCAAGACCCAAGATCGGTTTATATGGCAGCTATATCAGGTTATGGACCGATTTGAACCATACTTCGCACAGTTATTGGATATAATAACAAAACACGTCGTGCAAAATTTCATTCCAATTGGATAATAATTGCGCACTCTAGAGGCTCAAGAAGTCAAGACCCGAGATCGGTTTATATGGCAGCTATATCAGGTTATGAATCGATTTGAACCATACTTGGCACAATTGTTGGATATCGTAACAAAACACGTCGTGCAAAATTTCATCCCAATCGGATAAGAATTGCGCACTCTAGACGCTCAAGAAGTCAAGACCCAAGATTGGTTTATATGGCAGCTATATCAGGTTATGGACCGATTTGAACCATACTTCGCACAGTTATTGGATATCATAACAAAACACGTCGTGCAAAATTTCATCCCAATCGGATAAGAATTGCGCACTCTAGAGGCTCAAGAAGTCAAGACCCAAGATCGGTTTATATGGCAGCTATATCAAAACATGGACCGATATGGCCCATTTACAATACCAACCGACCTACACTAATAAGAAGTATTTGTGCAAAATTTCAAGCGGCTAGCTCTACTCCTTCGGAAGTTAGCGTGCTTTCGACAGACAGACGGACGGACGGACGGACGGACAGACGGACGGACATGGCTAGATCGAAATAAAATTTCACGACGATCAAGAATATATATACTTTATGGGGTCTCAGACGAATATTTCGAGTAGTTACAAACAGAATGACGAAATTAGTATACCCCCCATCTTATGGTGGAGGGTATAAAAAAAAAAACACTGGAGAAGAGCAGTCACATCTGTTATGGTAGAGAAATGTGCCATAACAATCTCTTAGTATGGGGGGTAATAGTATCAATCCTTAAATATACATCCTTCAAGATGAGAGTCCATGTGTAATGTCTGGCTCTTTGGATTTCTAGCTAAAGAGAAAGGAATGAGTCAGGCAATTGAACACATGCAACTGATGCAGCAGTAAACGAAGCTAAAAAACAAATAAAATCGTGCTAAGTTTAGAATTTTATATACCCTCTACCATGGAGGGTAGTTTTTTGTTCTTTACCCGGTATCTCTTTATAGGAAAACAAAGGATAATGGCTAAGAATTGCTATGCTATTGAAGCTTTATCAGGTTGTGGACCGATTCGGGCCATACATGGTTGGGATGATGGAGACAATAGTAGAGTCACTGTGGAAAATTCCAAGATAACCCTATAGGAGATCAACAAGTAAAATCGAGAGATCGTTTATAAAGGAGTTATATCAGGTTAAAGACCGATTCAGACCATACTTGGCACGTCGAATTCATAGAAGAAGTCGTTGTGGAAAACTTCGGCCAAATAAGACAATAACTGCGCCCTCTAGCGGCTCAAGAAATTTAATCGAAAGATCGGTTTATATGAAAACTATATCAGGTTCAAGTCTGATTCAGGTCATACTTGGCACGTATGTGGTTGAGGCCATAAAAGGAGTCGTTGAGCAAATTTCATCCAAATCGGATAAGATTTGTGACCGCTAGAGATTTAAGGATTATAGTAGGGAGATCGATTTAGGTTTATTTATTTATTGACATTACTAGTTCAACAATATGAAAAATCTAATAATTGACTGTAAAAGAGTTAAAAGTGAATTGGAGTTAAAAGTGAACACATCGGGCCGACCTTTGGATACCCAATGCATGATAATGATAATGCATACCTTATGCCCCATAGCAGCTATATCGAAATATTTTCCGATTTGGACCAAATACTATTAAGTAAAAATCATTGTTCAATTGTGTATAACAAAATATTGGTTTTTTAGTAGCTTCATCTAAAAATAAATCGATCGGAACCATATACGACACGGATGTCGAAAAGCCTGACATAAGTCACTGTGTCAAATTTCAGTGAAATCGGATTATAAATGCGCCTTTTATGGGACCAAGACTTTTAATCTAGATATCGGCCTATATGGCAGCTATATCCAAATCTGGATTTATTTAGACCAAGTTGCAGAAAAATGACGAAGAGCCTAACACAACTCACTGTCCCAAATATCGGCGGCCAATAAATGCTCCTTTTATGGCCTCAAAACCTTATATCGAGAGATCGGTCTATATGGCAGCTATATCCAAATCTGGACTGATGTGAGCTACATTGCAGAAAATTGTAGAAGGGCCTAACACAGCCCACTGCTTCAAATTTCGGCGATATCGGACAATAAATGCGCTTTTTATGGGCCCAAAACATTAAACCGAGAGATCGGTCTATATGGCGATATAAGCAAATCTTGATCGATCTAGGCCAAATTGCCGCAATATGTCTAGGGGCATAACTTTACTCACTGTCCCAAATTTCGGCAAGATCTGACAATAAATGCGCCTTTTATGGGCCCAAAACCTTAAATCGAGAGATCGGTCTATATGGCAGCTATGTCCAAATCTGGACCGATCTGACCCAAATTGAAGAACGATGTCGAAGGACCTAACACAACTCACCGACTCAAATATTGGCAAAATTGGACAATAAATGGGCCTTTTATGGGCGCAAGACCCTAAATCTAGAGATCGGTCTATATGGCAGCTATATTCGAATCTGGACCGATCGAGGCCAAATTGAAGAAAGATGTCGAAGGGCCCAGATTTCAACAAAATCGGATAATAAAAGTGGCTTTTATGGGCCTAAGATCCTAAATGGGCGGATCGGTCTACATTGCAGCTACAATCGGTCTATATGGCTAAGAAATTACCAAAAATAATTGATCTATAAAATTAAGTATTTTTATACCCACCACCGAAGGATGGGGGTATATTCATTTTGTCATTTCGTTTGCTACACACCGACATATCCATTTCCGACCATATAAAGTATATATATTCTCGATCAGCGTTAAAATCTTAGACAATCTAGCCATGTCCGTCCGTCCATCCGTCTGTCTGTTGAAATCACGCTACAGCCTTTAAAAATAGAGATATTGAGTTGCAATTATGCACAGATTCTTTTTTTTGTCCATAAGCAGATTAAGTTCGAAGATGGGCAATATCGGACTCATATATCTTCATATAGACCGATCCGCCGATTTAGGGTCTTAGGCTCATAAAAGCTACATTTATTATCCGATGTTGCTGAAATTTGGGACAGGGGGTTGTGCTAGGCTACTCAATAATTTTCTTTAAATTGCCCCAGATCGGTACAGATTTGGATATAGCTGCCATAAAGACCGATCTCTCGATTTAAGGTTTTGGGACAATATAAGGCGCATTTATTGTCCAATGTCGTCGAAATTTAGGACAGTGAGTTGTGTTAGGCTCTTCGACATTCTTCTTCAATTTGGCTGAGATCGGTCCAAATTTGGATATAGCTGCCATATAGACCGATCTCTCGATTTAAGGTTTTGGGGCCATGAAAGGCGCATTTATTGTCCGATGTCGACGAAATCTATGATAATGAGTTAAATAAAGCCCCTCTACATACTTTTGAAATTTAGCCCAGATCGTTTTAGTATGGATATAGCTGCCATATTGACCGATGCACCGATTTAGGTTCTTAGGCCCATAAAAGCCACATTTATTATCCGATTTTGCTGAGATTTGGGACAGTGAGTTGTGTTAGGCCACTCAACATCCTTCATCAATTTGGCCCAAAACGGTCCAGATTTTGATATAGCTGCCATATACACTGATCTCTCGATTTAAAATCTTGTCCACATAAAAGAGGCATTTATAATCCGATTTCACTGAAATTTGACACAGTGACTTATGTTAGACTTTTCGACTTCCGTGTCGTAAGTGGTTCAGAACAGTTAATTTTTAGATGTAGCTTCTCAAAAGATCAATAGTATATACACAATCAATAAAGATTATACACAATTGAACAATGACTTGTACTTATTAGTATTTGGTCCAAATCGGAAAATATTTCGATATAGCTCCTATGGGGCATAAGGTGTTCATTTTTGACCGGATTTTGACGAAAGGTGGTTTACATATATACCTGAGGTGGTGGGTATCCAAAGTTCGGCCCTGCCGAACTTAGAGCCTTTTTACTTGTTTATTCTCAAGAAACGTTTTTATTTGGGAACTTAACAGGTTTTCCAAAACTTTCGATAGAAAGGGTAAAATTCATGGTTTATATGGGAGAAATATCACATTTGGTGAATATCATATAAAACGTCAAAGTACACAAATTCAGCCAAATCGTATAATAATTGCGTCCTCTAGAAGCTCAAGATGTCAAATAGGGCGATCGGTTTATATGACAGCTGTATAAAATCCCAACCAACCTACAGTCATACAAAGTATTTGTGCAAAATTTCAAGCACTTCGCTTTACTCTTTCGAAAGTTAGCGTGTTTTCGACAGTCAGACGGACGGACATAAAAATCTTTTCCAAAATTCTTCTAAATATTAAGGACTCTAATCTTTGCAGTTATGAGACACACATTTGGAACACCCATTAAGTTTTAAGCAAATATAAATTTTTCTGAGCGTAAAACATTTTTATTTATACCATTCGAAATGTGTATGGTTTAAATGTTATCAAAATATGCAGCAAAATATTCTCGTTTCGTGTCGTTGCCGTTCATACCGTAAACACACACAAGGATTATTTTCTAAAGCAACATTGCAATGTTTTAATTGTTAAACATTTAAATTGGTTTCTGTTCAGCAATATTTAATTAAAAGTACAAGAGCACACTCTAACTAAAAGGATATCTGTCGTTTGCGACATTTCATATGGCTGTGTGTCTTCTACGTCAGTATTTGCAAGGATCTGCTTTTTTTTTTTTTCAAATAATAATGTTGAGCTTTATTTAAACAAATTGTTTTCCTAACAGGACATGCATTCTATCTTATGTATGGATAGAAACTAATATTTGAATTGAAAAATATGTTTTAATTTGTTGTCAGCTTGTGTCCGTATTTGAAAATCATAAATAATGTTCTAATAGAATGGGAAGGACAAAAATATGTACTTTTTTATTTATTAACGACAATAATTGTACTTGTAAAATGTTTAGAGTTTTTTTTTGTATGAAATGTTTTACATGATGAAGTAACTCAAAAATGTAGATATTTTTAAAATATTTACAATTTGTAAAATTGAGGTTTAAATAAGACATTTTCAAATGGAAAAATAACTCTCCCAGGTGGCAATTAGTTACAATAGAAATACTGCTCATGATGTTTACTTATGTTTAAATCCCGTCAAGGCTGAGACAACTTGGTAGGTATGGAATTCCAGCAGATATTGAATCCATTTATGAGTCATTAGGTTAGGTTAGGGGTAAGTGGCAGTCTGCCATCAGATTCACTTATACGTTTTCGTCCATTGTGATACTACAGGAACATGAGAAGGAAGATGCCTTCTAGTTCTTACCGTTGAACCAGCCCAATAACTTGCGAATGTTGACATCCGCTTAATCAGACTGATTCTCAAAGAAATGAGAACCTAATGTGGAACTCCCTCTTACTGCTAGTGCGGGACACAAACACAGAAGGCGTTCAATAGTCTCTTCTTCTTCGATATCCTCACAGCTTCTGCAAAAGTCGTTACTGGCAACCTTCAGTCTGTCAGCATGTTTTCCGATTAGACAGTGACCGGTCATGACGGACACAATGACTGAGACGTCTGTTCTAGCCAATGACAGCAAAGCAGTAGATCCCTTCAAATCTATATTAGGCCACATAGTTTTGGAATGCACACAAGCCTTCTGTTGTGAACATCAATAGTTCTTTTCCCTTCGGCCCTAATCTTGAAGAAGTAGCTTACATATCGCTAGATGCACACCCACATATTCCTGTTCCCCTGGAATGTGTAAGAAAGTTCCTAGTCTTTCAAGCTCATCCGCTTTACAATTCCCTGGAATATCTTTGAGGCTCGGCACCCACAATAGATGCATAGTTCCATACTATAGGTTTATGTAACCTATATTACCAGGGATGTCGTAATTCCAATCGATTATATCAGGAATAGTGGTACAGTACTTTTTGTCAAAAAGCGGCTCAGGCAGGGTGTAATCCTCACTACCTGGGCAGGAAATTGAACTTCAAAGCCAACATTTTGGAAAGGGCAGGAAAAGCAACTAAATTACACTGCCTTACTGCCTGGCACATCGGATATTGTATCAAGAATAACGCAGTGTCCGTAGTCGCTACATGATCAAAGAGAAAGCTCCTTAGCCTCACAGCAATGATGGCTGCAATTTGTTTCTCCACAATATCTTGGATCTGGTTGAGTATTGATCAGTAGGTGACCAGACCACAGCAAGCCTGCCGTAATGCATCTTTTAGTAAGTAAGTTATTAATAAACTTTCTTAGGGTAGTGTTGATGCCTATAAAGTCCATCCTCTTCATAATTGACGTCGGTTTTACATTATTGAAAGGATTTTCAATGTCAAGAAATGCTACTACTGAGTATTCCTTGACAGCGAGATTCCTTGACAGCTGTTTCAGTGGACTTGCCTTTACTGTATGCATGTTGCTGCCGCGGCAGGCGATCTCCAGGGATTTTTGTCCTAAGATATGTTTCTATCAACCACTCAGGAGTCTGCAGGCTAAAGAATGACAGACTTATACTTTAGTGCTCGTATGGTAAGATTTTGCTGTTTTTGGAATGAAAATTACCACCATCCCACAGGTATATACGACATGCTTATACAAGCAGAATATATCTTCCTAAGCCTAGGAGTCGGTCTATTGGACACAGTTTGTAAATTCAAACGTTGATACATAATTAGGGCTTGGCGACGTAAATGAATCCAAACTTTTTATCGCCCAAAGGATTTTCAACACAGGCACCAGCTCTCCAACAGCCTCCGATGAATGCATATCAATGGCAACTTACTCTGGCACCATGGTGCCCGTTGGAGGGTATCCCGGGAAATGTGTATCAACGAGAATCTGTAGTGTTTCCTCACAAGACTTTGTCCATACATTCTCTGACTTCTGAATATATCCCACGGTAATTGGTTTCAAGGATAAGGTCTTCCTTAGCCTAGAGGCCTCAAATGTATTCTCCACGGAGCTGCAGAATTCCATCCAGGATTTGTTCTGAGCCTCTTGTATTTTGCTAGCTCAGCTTGTGAAAGGTGTATAACCGAACAGAATGAGCCGCGCTTTTGAACGACTCCAAGATTAAACCAGTAAGGAAAGGCAAAAGTCGGGCGGTGACGACTTTATAATACCCCATACCTACCCTATAAATACATATATGTATATGTTCAAAATGTAATAGCTACAGTCGACAAACAAAAAAAAAAATCCCAAAATGTGACGAAGATATACATGGGAGCTATATCTAAATCTGAACCGATTTCTATGAAGTTCACCAGTAATATCGAGAGTAATAAGAAAATCCTTCCTGCCAAATTTCGAGAGAATCGGTTAACAAATGACTATTTTATTGCTGTATTATTGCAAATCGAACGAACATATATATGGAAGCTATATCCAAATCTGAATCGATTTCTATAAAATTCACCACTAATATCTAGAGTCGTAAGAAAATCATTCCTGCTAAATTTCGAGAGAATCGGTTAACCAATGACCATTTTATTGCTGTATTACTCCAAATCGGACGAACATATATATGGGAGCTATATCCAAATCTGAACCAATTTTTTTCCAATTCATCTCTGGGACGAAAAACATTCCCATGCCAAATTTGTAGACGATCGAATGAAAATTGCGACCTGTTCGTATACAAATTAACATGGACAGACGGACATAGCCAAATCGAATAAGAAAGTGATTCTGAGTCGATCGGTATACTTATCAATGGGTCTATCTCTCTTCCTTTTGGGCGCTACAAACAAATGCACTAAGTTATAATACCCTGTACCACAGTAGTGGTGAAGGGTATAAAAAAAGATATTACTTATAATACATTCGCATTCATTATATTGTCGTTGTCTATAATATGTTATTTGTATACCCTCCACCATATACTCCATATACTAATTTCGTCATTTTGTTTGTAACTCCTCGAAATATTCGTCTCAGACCCCATAAAGTATATATATTCTTGATCGTCATGACATTTTATGTCCGTCCGTCTGTCTGTTTGTCGAAGCACGCTAACTTTCGAAAGAGTAAAGCTAGCCGCTTGAAATTTTGCACACATACTTCTTATAGGTGTAGGTCGATTGGGATTGTAAATGGACCATATCGGACCATGTTTTGATATAGCTGCCATATAAACCGATTTTGGATCTTGACTTCTTAAGCCACTACAGGGCGCAATTTTTATCCATTTTGGCTGAAATTTTGAATGAGGTGATTTTTTATGATTTTCAACAACTGTTTTAAGTATGGATGAAATCGGTCCCTAATCTGATATAGCTGTCATATAAACCGATCTGGGGTCTTGACTTCTTGAGCCACTACAGGGCGCAATTGTTATATGATTTGGGTTAAATTTAGTACAACGGCTTCTTCCATGACCTTTAACATACGTGTCAAATACGGTCTGAATCGGTCTATAACCTAATACAGCTCCCCTATAAAACGATCTCCCTATTTTTTTTTGAACCCCTAAAGGGCGAAATCCTTATTCCATTTGGCTGAAATTTTTCACAATGACTTCTACTGTGGTCTCCAACATTCATTCTATTATGGTCCGAATCGGACCATAACTTGATATAGCTCCAATAGCATAGCAATTTTTTTTTTTATTCTTTCCTTTCCTTTGTTTGCCTAAAAAGAGACACCGGGAAAAGAATCGACAAATGCGATCCTTGGTCGAGGGTATATAAGTTTCGGCCCGGCCGAACTTGGCACGCTTTTACTTGTTGTTATTTACACTAGGCATTTGCTTTGAAGGTTTTTTGCGTATTTGCCAACCCAAGTAGGGTTCCAATTGTTGATACAAAGAATGGCTTACCTTTATTTCTCCGTGTAGAATTTGCTGATGCCTCATAGGCGTCTTTATCGGTGATTTCTTCTTTGATAATCGTTTTACCGTCGAGAGCCATCTGTAAATGAAGAAAATAAAATTTCAAATTTAGTTTTATTCTGTTTGTGGTTTTTGCCAAAATAATCAGTGTCAAATAACAAGTGAGGCACATCAGTCAGAGTGGCCCTCGCTGATGGATGGCATTCTTGCTCGAATTCAATCGGCAAGTGATAAATTTCTCACATTATTAAAACCCCTTTAGGGTAGCTGTTGTTGATGGGGTGTTGTTTTGCTTACAGCGACATTTAAATTTATTTGTGCACAAAATTACTGTCTGGCATGCAAGGCTTTAACTGAAAATCCTGGCCATAAAATAGTTTCTGGGCAGGATTGTGCAGCAACAAAATGAAACTATAAAATTAGATGATAACATCGCCAACGTACTCGTATTTACAGTGCATATTTGTCCGTCCGTCGGTTTGTTTTGATAGCTGAGTTGCAACAACAACAACCAATTTTAAGGTTGATGTTGTCAACATGTATATCGACAATAAGGCAAAATCATGAAGTTTGGCATTGCATGTGCTAAAGTTGTCAAAAGTCTAAATTAAATGTGAGAATTGAATAGCTTATATTGCCTGCGAGCCCGTCGCTGCATTTTTGGGTTTTCTGCGAACTTATATCGAGGGAAATAATAGCCCCAAAGCAGGAACCGAACAGAACAGCACAGAAAAGAACAGATTCATTGGCAATAACCACCAACAGTCAATGTGGAGAACAGCTGCAGCTGCTAAAAATCCCTTAATCTATGTAGGAATGAAAGAGAGAGGTGGGCAGAATGCCAGAATTTTTGAGTTACAGCCATAAATCGAAACCAAACGAGCGACCGACCGACTGGCAGACTAATCAAATAAGCAACACTTGCTACCACATTTAGAACACAGGCTGTGCAAATTGCCACCACTAACTGTCTAACTGCCTGATTGAAGGCAATAAAATCGAGCATAGCTGTGAACTACAAAGGGCTGCCAGAAGGAGAAAGAGTGAGAGAGAGAGAGTGTACAAATCATTTACAACTCCATTAATACAAAATACAAAGAAATTCAACTTCGTTCGATGGTTGCGTGCACATTGTGCACAAACAGATGGTGAAAGTTTCCAAAGATTGCTGATTATAATTGCACATGTTAGCAGATTTTGATTGAAGGCTATACGCTCGAGCAAAGAAATGTTTCCTTAAATAAATCTGTTACATTAAAAAATGTATATGGCAACTCTACTTTTGTATTGATGGGGATCAAAGTTCAATTTCACAAAATTTGTTAAAGCTTCTTTCACACGATATGTAGTGTCTTTTGTATTTTCAAAGATAGCAACTCTGAAAGTTGAAAGATGAAGATTCTGGTCAGCTATACTCAAAGAAACCCACCTTTATTACCAGGAAGAGGCTAGACAAATGCTTCAGCCTTGGAGAAAATACTGCAGGAGTAGTCCTTGAGTTAAACATAGTAATAATGGCCTATTGGCATATGTTTCGGATCACGTTCTTCACGGCTTTCCCGAAAAGGAAATTGAAACTGCAAAGGAATTTGATTTTATGGTCAAGCGGATCACGAAAGCTTGGAATGACTTGCTCAAGTCTGCATGACCTAAAGCCAATCCCCAGAACTGTTTGTAAAGGGTGATTTTTTTGAGGTTAGGATTTTCATGCATTAGTATTTGACAGATCACGTGGGATTTCAGACATGGTGTCAAAGAGAAAGATGCTCAGTATGCTTTGACATTTCATCATGAATAGACTTACTAACGAGCAACGCTTGCAAATCATTGAATTTTATTACCAAAATCAGTGTTCGGTTCGAAATGTGTTCAAATTTTGACAAATTTTGTTCAGCGATGAGGCTCATTTCTGGTTGAATGGCTACGTAAATAAGCAAAATTGCCGCATTTGGAGTGAAAAGCAACCAGAAGCCGTTCAAGAACTGCCCATGCATCCCGAAAAATGCACTGTTTGGTGTGGTTTGTACGCTGGTGGAATCATTGGACCGTATTTTTTCAAAGATGCTGTTGGACGCAACGTTACGGTGAATGAACACATTTCGAACCGAACACTGATTTTGGTAATAAAATTCAATGATTTGCAAGCGTTGCTCGTTAGTAAGTCTATTCATGATGAAATGTCAAAGCATACTGAGCATCTTTCTCTTTGACACCATGTCTGAAATCCCACGTGATTTGTCAACTACTAATGCATGAAAATCCTAACCTCAAAAAAATCACCCTTTATAAAAATGGTTGTAAAAAACTCTTCAATTGGGTGAAAGTAATCACGACACAACATGATTGGGACGACTATAAGGTTGAGCTAAGATAATATGAGGGTGAACTGAAAAAGAAGCGTCATAACTATGGGCCCCAAACAAATACACCCCGAATTGACAAAGAAAATAAACTAACCCAAAACAAATACACCCCAAAGTATGCAAATGCATCCCAAAAGTAAATGCAATTTGTGTTCCAATATTAAATTTCGGTAGTATGAAGTTTGGACTCAGGAAATTACTCCCCAAATCCAAAATGTATATATGCCCCAAAAAGTAATATGGAGAACAACAGCTATTGGAACCAAATATGGTAAATCAGATTTTCTCCTATTAAATTGTGGTGTACATAACATTGGGGAATAGTTTCTGTTTACTTTGGGGTCTAGTTTCACCATTGTGGCTCAAATGTATTTATTTTACTACAAAAATAACAATTTCAGTTACATTTTGTTGAAACCCATTATTCAATTTGAAGAAAAATTTAATAATGGGTTTCAACAAAACCAAAAAAGATAATCTGAGCTAAGATAATATGAGGGGAACTGAAAAAGGGGCGTCATAACTATGGGCCCAAATAAATACACCCCAAATTGACAAAGAAAATAGTCCCCAAATTTGGGGTGCTTTTGCATTTTGGAAAACTAACCCAAAACAAATAAACTCCAGAGTATTCAAATGCATCCCAAACGTAAAAGCAATTTGTGTTCCAATATTGAATCGGGGTCAAATTTCGGTAGTATGAAGCTTGGACTCAGGAAATTACTCCCCAAATCCAAAATGTAAATGTGCTCCAAACAGGAATGGAGATGGTGTTGTTACATGGTGTTGTGGTGTGGAGGACGGCGCTCCAAAAATTCACCAACAGTTCTATGCTCAGCTGGGTTCCATGAAAGACTTTTTTGTGAATCGCAGTTTCCTAGAAGACTACACCATCTGATGCATTGAATTTAAGACTATACTAAATGCCTCTTGTTGTTGTGGCTAGTCAAATTATTGCAACCATTGACGTGGGGATAAGGTAGCTTTCATTGTGGTAGAGCCACTAACATTTCTATGCTCAGCTGGGTCCAAAGGACGACTTGTTTGTGAATCGCAGTTTCCTAGAAGACTACACCATCTGATGCATTGAATTTAATGCTATACTAAATGCCTCTTCATGTTGTGGTTAGTCAAATTGTTGCAACCATTGACGTGGGGATAAGGGAGCTTTCATTGTGGTAGTGCTAGTTGGAGCTACAAAATTCCTGTTAATAAAAGCAATATATTTATATAAAGGGTGATTTTTTAAGAGCTATAGGAAAGTTAAAAAAACACATTAAATTCAGAAAAAAGCATGAAATCTTTATTTGAATCGATAGTAAGGTCCATAAAATTTTATATTTGAAGATTATTTCATGCAAATGTTGACCTGGCTGCGCCTCAAATGGCCCATCCGCTTTGTCCAATTTGTTCATACTCTTTCCAATATTTCGGCTGGTATCTCACGAATAAATGCTTCAATGTTTTCTTCCAATACGTTAATTAAGGCATGTTATCTGTATAGACATGGACTTTAACAGAGATACACAAAAAATAGTCTAATGGCGTTAAATCGCACGATCTAGACGGCCAATTTACCGATCCCTATGGTGAAATAATATGTTCTCCTCTCAATAAGTCCATTGTTACACTTGCTGTGTGGCATGTGCACCGTCTTGTTAAATCCACATGCCATGCAAGACAAGTTCTTGCATTTTGGGCAAAAAAAAAGTTGGATATTATCTGACGGTAGCACTCACCATTCACAGTTACGTTACGATTCGCATCATCTTTGAAGAAGTACAGTCCAATGATGCCACCAGCCCACAAACCGCACCAAACGGTGACTTTTTCTGGATGCATTTGGTAGCTCTTGCAATGCTTCCGGCTGATCTTCACTTTAAAATCGACAATTCTGCTTATTTACGTACCCATTGAGCTAAAAATGAGATTCGTCGATAGAGTGGGAGAAGCGCGCTATGAACTTTCTAAACAGAGCACGCATTTTGATAATAAAATTCAATAATTTGTTGGCGTTGTTCGTTTGTTAGACTATTCATGGTTAAATTATTGACCAAGTGGAAGATGTTTGACAGTGAACTAAAACACAAAACGTGCGTGAGCTGTTTAAACCAGTGTTGCCTAAAAGATAATAGTTAAAAAATCATCCACAGGAAAATCATCAGGAAGCCACTTTGGGCACAGTGGTTAGCGTATGTGCCTTTGAGTATGAACGCTTGGGCGCAAACCCTTGCGAAAACATCTGAAAAAGTTTTCAGCGGTGGTTATCCCCTACCAACGCTGGTGACATTTGTGAGGTACCGTAGGACTTGGTATCGTTTGTTCTTTTGGTTGCATCTGTTTGCAGGACATATTTGCCTTTGAAATTCAAAATTAAATCTACACTTAAACAAGTTTTTCACTTGCACGAATGCATATTGTTCAAATTACTTACTTGAAAAATTGGATTGGAATGACTGATTTTCGCGTTTATGAACATTTTTTTTGTTCCAATAAAGTTTCATCTATAAATCATTCTCATTTTTTTAATATTCTATCCCCAAATTTTAATGAAACACTTTTTACTTTTCTCAGAAATTTTAAAAGTTAATCCACTTCACTTTTATTTTGTTTTAGATTTAACAGCAATGCTCCCATTTTCCAAAAAAAAAATGTTTTCTTTTACTTGCCGATGAGGAAATAAATTTCACTTTGTTTTGTGGGCATCGGTGCGATGTACTAAGAATTTTTGGGGTATCTGCAGAATGTTTCTAATCATAACACTCCGTCTGACGTCTACGAAATGATGTAGCGCAGCAGCAGCGGCATAAGCGATTTTCGCACATTTATGGCGGCCAAAGAAAGGAAAGAAATTTTGAAATACAAAACCAGCACAACAAGCACCTGCATTCATAAATTTGTAGCCGCTCTAACAATTGACAGAAACAACAGCGTCGTAGAACCGAACATCTGAACAAGTGAATTATGCCATTTAAAGCAGCGTGATTGAATCTCAATGAATGCACGCTGGCAATATAAATTGACAGCCATTGGGCCAGCTGTTCAATATTGGTGGCGTTTGTTGTGCCTAACAAGTGTATAGACCAGATTCTAAGTGTGAATGGGCACCATGGGCGATAATTTGGGTACTTGAGCTTAAAAAACAAAAAAAAAAAAAAAAAAACTAGTAAAAAGGCATTAAGTTCATAAAGTTCATCAAAATTCGGTGAAAATTGCATACCTTATGTCCCATAGCAATTATATCGAAATATGTTCCGATTTGGACCAAACACTAATAAGTACAAGTTAATGTTCAATTGTGTATAACAAAATATTGGTCTTTTTAGTAGCTATGTCTAAAAATCAACCGATCTGAACAATATACGACACTTACTGTCCCAAATTTCGGCGTTACCGGACAATAAATGCGCCTTTTATGGGTCCAAAACTTTAAATCGAGAGATCGGTCTATATGGCAGTTACAATTAAATTTGAACCGACCAGGGCCAAATTGAAAAAGAATGTCGAGGGGCCTAAGACAACTTACTGTCCCGAATTGCAGCAAAATCGGATAGTAAATGTGGCTTTTATGGGCCTCAGACCCTAAATCGGATGGATCGATCTGGGCAATATTGACAAAAGATGTCGAGGGGTCTAACACAACTCACTGTCCCAAATTTCAGCAAAATCGGATAATAAATGTGGCTTTTATGAGCGCAAGACCCTAAATCGGAGGATCGGTCTATATGGCAGCTATAACCAAATCTGTACCGATCTGTGCTATATTGCAGAAGTATGTCAAGAGACTTAACTTAACTCAACGTCCCAAAATTTGGCAAAATTGGACAATAAATGCGCCTTTTATGGGTCCAAAGCCTTAAGTCGAGAGATCGGTCTGTATGGCAGCTATATCCAAATCTGAACCGATCAAGGCCAAATTAAAGAAATATATTGAAGGGCCTAAGATAACTGACTGCCCCGAATTTCAGCAAAATCGGATTATAAATGTGGCTTTTAAGGGCCTCAGACCCTAAATCGGAGGATCAATCTGTATGGGGGCTATATCAAAATATAGTCCGATATAACCCATCTCCGAACTTAATCTGTTCATGGGAAAAAAAAGAATCTCTGGAAAGTTCCAGCCCAATATCTCTATTTTTAAAGACTTTCAACTGACTGACGGACAGTCGGACGGACATGTCTAGATCGCCTTAGATTTATACTCTGATCAAGAATATATACTTATAGGGTCGGAATGGATATTTCGATGTGTTGCAAACGGAATGACAAAAAGAATATGCCCCCATCCTTCGGTGGTAGGTATAAAACAAGTAAAAAGGCATTAAGTTCGGCTGGGCCGAACTTTGGATACTCCCCATCTCGGGTATATATGTAAATCCCATTTCGTCACAATCCGGTGAAAATTTGATAACTTAAGCACTCAAATTTGGCACGGACATTGAGTGGTCTAATTTATATGTCACAATTCAATTTTGATGTATCCAATTATAAACCGATCTGAACCATATTATATCGGATATCGTGAGGCTCAGAAAAATCACTGTTTAAATAAAGCTTTTATTGGCTTCAGACCCCTTATCGGCAGATCGATCTATATGGCAGCTATATCTAAATATAGTCCGATTTGAACCTTATTTAGGTCGGATATCAGGAGGCTAAAAATAACCCACTGTTTTAAGTTTCAGCGAAATCGGATAATAAATAAAGCTTTTATGGACTTCAGACCCTTTACCGGGAGATCGGTCTATATGATAGATATACCTAAATATGGAATATGTTGGATATCCTACTTCTTCGGCTGCCAGTATGCGTATATTTAGGGTACATTTCTGAACTCGACATTGTATCATATGGTTCATAATCCCTAAAAGCATATCGATTGTGAGTGCTAAAGCCTAGCGACCTTTCTAAGCATCGTGGTGGCCTCTAGCATATGACGCCCAGTTCCTTGGAGAAACACCCCAGCGGGCTGTAATCTCTCCACTGATCTAGGTCCTTGTGGAAGACGGTCTTCTCAATTAATTTAGGGAAGCGATGCCCGGCCTTTTATGGTAGCGTTGATGGCAAGTCACACTTATTCTTATTCTCTTTGTTTCAGTCGTTATTGGGACAGAAACGAATGAACATCCCCTGCGCATGTTCATTCGTTTCTGTCCCAATAACGACTGAAACAAAGAGAATAAGAATAAGTGTAATAAATATACCCATCGTTTCTCCATTTTTATTTTAAAAACAATGATTTTTATTAATTACACGGTCCATTTCGGACTATAATTGAATTGAATATTGGAGACCGTAGTAAAAGTCATTGTGTAAAATTTCAGCCAAATCTAGTAAGAATTGCGCGCTTTAGGAGCTGAAGAAGTAAAATAGGGAGATCGATTTATAAGGGAGCTGTATTGCTCCCATATTCGAGAGGTATGCTAAAGGTCATGGAGGAAGCCGTTGTACAAAATTTCAGCCAAATCGGAAAAAACATGACGCCTGTAGAAGTTCAAGAAGTCAAGATCCCATCTCGGTTTTTATGGTAGCTATATCAGGTTATGGATCGATTTGAACTATTCTTAGAACAGTTGTTGGAAGTCATAACCAAACACCTCATGCAAAATTTCAGTTAAATCGGATAATAATTGCGCCCTCTAATGGCTCAAGATGCCAAGACCCTAGATCGGTTTATATGGCTGCTATATCAGGTTATGGACCGATTTGAACCATTCTTAATACAGTTATTGGCAGTCATATGCAAACACCTCATGCAAAATTTCAGCTAAATCGGGTAATAATTGCATCCTCTAGTGGCTCAAGAAGTCAAAACCCCAGATCGGTTTATATGGCAGCTATGCCAGGATATGGACCGATTGAAACCATACTTAGCACATCTGTGGAAAGTCACAACAAAATACTCATTCAATATTTTAGCTAAATTGGATAATAATTGTGCCCTCTAGTAGCTCAAGAAGTCAAGACGCCAGATCGGTTTATATGTCAGCTATATCAGGTTATGGACCGATATAAACCATTCTTAATACAGTAGTTGGAAGTCACAATAAAACACCTCAAGCGAAATTTCAGCTATATCGGATGATAATTGTGCTCTCTAGTGGGTCAGGAAGTCAAGACCCCAGATCGGTTTATATGGCACCTATATCAAAACGTGGACCGATTTGAACTATTCTTAGCACAGTTGTTGAAAGTCATAACGAAACATGTCATGCAAAATGTCAGCCAAAGTGGATAGGAATTGCTCCCTGTAGAGGTTCAAGAAGTCAAGACCCCAGATCGGTTTATATGGCAGCTTTACCAGGATATCGACCGATTTGAACAATACTTAGCACATCTGTTGAAAGTCACAACAAAATACCTCATGTAATATTCCAGGTAAATCGGATAATAATTGAGCCCTCTAGTGGCTCAAGAAGTCAAGACCCCAGATCGTTTTTTATGGCAGCTATATCAAAACGTAGACTGATTTGAACTATTCTTAGCACAGTTGATGGAAGTCATAGCAAAACACCTCATGCAAAATTTCAGCTCAATCGGATAATAATTGCGCCCTCTGGTGGCTCAAGAAGTTAAGACCCTAGATCGGTTTGTATGGCAGCTATATCAAAACATGGGCCGAGTTGGCCCATTTACAATCCTAACCGATCTACGGTTAGGATTGTACGGACGGACAGACGGACGGATATGGCTAGATCGACTTAAAATGTCATGACAATCAAGAATATATATACTTTATGGGGTCTTAGATAAGCAGAATGACGAAATTGATATACCCCCATCCTATGGTGGAGGGTATAAAAATGCTCAAAGAGAGTATTTCACACATACATACAACATTTTCATTTCTGGCTTCACCGAATTAGGGTTGTAAGGTTTGTACGTCCACGAACCACATGTTTATGCTCGTTTTACCCCAAGGTCAAAGGTGCCTAGCTATATTAACGATGGGTTGTGGCTTCAGAGAGAATGTGAGGAATACAAAATTATTTCTTAGGCAGCCAATCCGGATTTTAATGGAAGAGAATATACACGTACATCTGAAAGGAAATTATAGCCAAATCAATAGCCGGATTTCCTTGTTACCTCTCGCTTACCATTTCCCCTACTGTGGCTAATAGTGTAGTTACAGCTTTGAGCGAACTACACTCACTGGCAGGGCAAGTGTACCAATCTGTTGTGTTTTGTGTTTTTTTTAACGCAAATTGTAATTTTACCTTAACGTGCGGTCCGTCTATCAATCGTTTAACCAGTGTATCCAATTGTCTGTCTGTCTCTGTTCGCCTAACCATCCCATTTGGCCATTTATGTATATCCGATGCGATATACCTATCGGGTGTTGCTTGGCTCAAATGTTTATGGCACATTTGCTTTCGTTTCATGTGTGCGCGCTTTCATTCACCTGTCAAAGAGCACCAGATTGGGTCTGCATTTTGTTTCCTTTGGCGGTGTTCTGTTTTGTTTTGCCTCTTTCAAAACGCTTTTCTGTTTGTCCATGGAATTTCTGTTGTTGTTCTGGGCGGAATTGAAATTTATTTGGTAAGTGAGTGAATGGCAATTGGATGATGCTGGTATTTGTGCAGATTTCGTATGGGTTTCTTTTTTTGTACATTTCATTTAATGAATGGGAAATTATTTTTGGTCTACAAATGCTCATTGAAATACCTACATATGTGCGTCATTAGTTGGTATTGGCGACCTCGATTCGCACTTCTTCTCTAGTGTGATAAGCAACAGATCAGCATATTGACATAGTTTTCTCAAGGCAGCTTATCTTGGAGGATTCAATTTCCATGCTGCCATCGAATACTTAATTTTCTCTGAGTGTACTAGCAAGAGTAGAACATTATCTAATAACACCAGCAGTCCGTCATACTGGGCACAGCTGTTTAACATCAATTTTAAAAGCATTACTTACGTTTCGTTCATAACAGCCAGCAGCCCCATAGCGAAATGGCACAACACAACATTCATCAATACTTGCGCGCAATATGGAAAACAATAAGCTGAGTGGAGCATAGGAGCTATGGAATGCCTCGGTTATTGCGAAAGAATTCGAATTGCGTTTGTGGGAAACTACCTCAAATCGGGAATATAGACGTCCGCCTGCCAACAGACATGGTTGCGCTGGTATGGCTTATAACTACTATAGCCTTGCCCGACCGACCCACCTCAGCCCCAACATGCGAACACAAATGTTTTTTGTTTTCGGAAAACTGTTTCATCTCCAGAGAAATCCGTTTGAAATTCATTGAATAACGAATGGACTGGTAAAAATAGACTGAGGCGAAAAAAGAACAACGACAACAAAATCCAACACAATGGGGAAACTAACAAAGACCAGACACTGAAATTGAAAACAAAAACAGAACCCGCAACACATCATCATATTGAAAATGAATGTTTTAATAACAAATTTCATTGTTTTGTTTAGAAACACTTAAGCAAAGGAAGTTAATTAAAAAATGCGAGTGCCCATAAACAAATACACTCGAATAAATGCACAACGCTTTCATTTAGGCCGGCTAACAGTGAATGTCGATGACACATGGGGGTGGCGGAACTATGGGAATTTGGCAGATGTTTGAAGTTACAAGGGGGGCTTCAAAATGATAGAATTGAAAAATTTGGAAAACAACAACAAGTGCAGTGTGTTGTTGTATGTTTATGAAATTCAAGTTATCGTTTTTATACCCTCCACCATAGGATGGGGGTATACTAATTTCGTCATTCTGTTTGTAACATCTCGAAATATGCGCCTGAGATCCAATAAAGTATATATATTCTTGATCGTCATGTCATTTAAAGTCGATCTAGCCATGTCCGTTCCTCTGTCCGTCCTTCCATTCGTCCGTCTGTCTGTCGAAAGCACGCTAACTTCTGAAGTAGTAAAGCTAGGCGATTTTACACAAATATATCTTATTAGTTTAGGTCGGCTGGGATTGTAAATGGGCCAAATCGGTCTATGTTTCGATATAGCTGCCATATAAACCGATCTGGGGTCTTGACTTCTTGAGCCTCTAGAGGGCACAATTCTCATCCGATTTGAGTGAAATCTTGCACGTGGTGTTTTGGTTTCATTTCTAACAACTGTGTTAAGAATGATTCAAATCGGTTCATAATCTGGTATAGCTGTCATATAAACCGATTTGGGATCTTGACTTCTTGAGCCAATAGAGAGCGCAATTTTCATCCGATTTGGCTGAAATACTGCATGAGGTGTTTTGTAATGACTTTCAATAACTGTGCTAAGTATGGCTCAAATCGGTACATAACCTAATATAGTTGGCATATAAACCGATCTGGGATCTTGAGCCTCTAGAGGGCGCAATTGTTATCCAATTTGAAGTTTGCTAACTAGTCTGTTGCGATTCTCTACAACCTATGGTTTTTATACCCTGCACCACCACTGTGGTACATTTCATGACATTTTCAGTCGATAACGAGCAGCACCAGATTTCAACATTAAATTCCCAAAGCCACATGGCTGTCCTGAGACCAAAAAGTAAGGAACCAAATCAATCACATTGTATAAGATGGAAGGTATTCATCTAGCGTGTTAGGTTAGGTTGAAAAGAGGGTGCAGATATTGGTCCGCCCCATGCCACTTTGTACATACACCTCAGCCAGTAATCGGGTTGTTGTGCGCTCTAAATACAACAAGTAAGATCGTGCTAAGTTCGGCCGGGCCGAATCTTATATACCCTCCACCATGGATCGCATTTGTCGAATTCTATGCGCGGTATCTCTTTTTAGGCAAACAAATAGTATTGAAAAGAACTGTTATGCTATTGGAGCTATATCAAGTTATAGTCCGATTCGGACGATAAATGAATGCTAAATATTGTAGAAGTCATTGTGTAATATTTCAGTTCATTCGGATAAGAATTACGCCTTGTAGGGGCTCAAGAAGCAAAATCGAGAGATAGGTTTATATGGGAAAAGCCCCTGAAAGCCGCAATTCTTATTCGACTTGGATGAAATTCACCTTTGTTTGTCTAAAAAGAGATACCGGGAAAGAACTCGACAAATGCGATCCATGGTGGAAGGTATATATCGAAATGATCCTATCCTATAAATGATGGCCGATCAGCCGATTGCTTTAAAAACTATCGAACCAAGTGCAAGCATTAGCTATGGTTAATCATGAAACTTGGTGCATTTGCTTTCTTATCTACCAAACAAAATGGTGCTAAAACATCTAATGGCACATCTTCAGTTTAATGTTTTTCATCGTCCAGTCAGTGCTCTGCTTGATGTCTTTGTGAGGGCTTTAAAAATAACAAATGTGCTGCTTTCAACAAGTGTTGTCAAGTATCATCAGCAGCAACATCGTACAGAGTCAAATGCAGTAACAGCATGAGAGCCTCTTTGCAGTTGGCGCTGATGATACTTGGGATGATGGTGTTGGTGCGTCTTTCTTCTTGTTTTTGGGATAATTTGCAGTTAAGGCAACAGTGAAGAATATTATTGAACGAGTTTCCGTCTCCTTTTATAGCAAAACTCAGAAAAGGAGATGACAATTTTTTCTGTAAAGTCCCCTTTGGTAGACATTCTCCAGTTAAGTGAAATATTATCAAAAAGCTGGACTTCAATAAGTTAGACAAACATACAGAAGCACACAATCACAGACATTGTGGGCTGAGTGCCCATACTCAAAGGACTTGGCAGCCAAAGCAAGGAAAAGCAGAAAATGTTTTATGGCAACGCCTGCTTTCCCTCTGCTTTAGCACCAGGCGCCCAACAATGTCTCACAATTTGGGGCTGTCAGCAATTGGATTGGAGTGCGCCTTTGTGCGAGTGGTAAGTGTGCATGCGAGTGAGTCTCTGGTGGCAGGCAGTCAGCTGTTGTTGACATTTTTAGAATGGCAAATATAATTTTTCGCCCAATACTGCCGCAGCATGCTGAGAGTGAATGAGAGTGTGGTTGTGTGTGTGTGTCTGTGTGTGTGTGTAACTGTATGTGTTCAAGCAAAATCGTCAGCGTGCGTATGCCACAAAGTCTCTGGCAGTGTGAGTGTGTTTGCCAAGAAACATGTGGATGCCACTTGCTGTCTTATTTTTAGTCGAGAGGAAACCCTTAGCATTTGTTGGCCCCACACACACACACACACATACACCTAAATGACGAATGAAGCAAATGTCAGCAACAGCTGTTAGCATACACACACACACACACACCCCTTGCGCACACACAACATTTGCTGCAGCAATAGCAACAGCCACAGTCATAGCCAAACAGCAACAGCAGTACTTAGAACATTTAATTTGTCTTTGAAAAAAAAGCATTTCTGCTGATTGTTTTCTTTGCTTGACTCACGTTTTGAGTGGTGGCGATGATGTTGACACTGAAAAAGGGGTTTGAGGACCCAAAAAGAAAATAAAACAAAAACGAAATCTGGCAAATGTAAGTGCTGCTTCAAGAAGTCGCAAGAAAATATCTGCTTCATTTCAACAATTTAACAAATTCACAGCATTGGCAACCCATCATTCTCATCATCATCATCATCATCATCAACACTAGCAGCCCCAGCATCTGCAATAGCAATGCTATTGCCTTGCTTTCAACGGAGTTTATTAATGGAGCGTAAACTTTTGCAGACAGCATAGTGTTCATTGTCAATTTCCCAAGAATTTATGTAAACTTTAGGAATCGATTGCGCTTACGAATTAAGTTTAAAAAGTTCGACTCGATGGCCACTATTAAGTTAACCGAGCTGGAGATGCGTGTGTTTTTTGCATATAAAAAGATTTATGGACCAAATTCTATATAGAATGAAAGTTATATCAGGAAATCCCTATATATCGATCAAAATGGGAGGGGAAGGCCATGAGAAGGAACCCAAGACCTATGAGTAATTGAGTTGGATTAGGGTCAAGGTATGCGCTGGCCGTAAAGGAGGGAATTTAGAAGGCAACAGCTAGGGAGCAACTAAGGGGGACTCGCCCAACGCCGCCAGGTTGCTTAAAGGAGCTCTTTATGGGAAGATCAAATATGCCAAGATAAAAAACTTCTCTACGGAGACGTGTCGGTTAGAGGCAAGCCCTTTGGACTAGGCATAAGGAATAGGGTACTTTCTCACTGAGCTTAAACTTTATTCGACCTGTACTCATTGATATAAGAGAAGCATCCCCTGTTCCATTAGTGAATGCTCATGGTAAATTTAATATTTATTTATGGCATGAAGAAGTGGAGATGTACAGTCTGTTTCCTTCTAAAGAGTAGATAAATCACACTTCCCTCAATATGACATAAGATTTGGCAATGCCGCTGCCAAACCTCAATGCAGATCAATGTTATGGGAAAACAAGTAAAAGCGTGCTAAGTTCGGCCGAGTCGAATCCTGGGAACCCACCACCATGGATTTAGCAAAAAATTTTTACAAAATAAATTTAGTTGCAGGGCTCAACTTTATTCTACATACCAAACTTCTGTCAAACCAGCAATAATTAAAACCTCAAGGAACCAAACAAGGATGTTTGAGAGACCGGGAGCTATATAAGGTTAAAGATTTGAGCCGTATTTGGCACAGTTGTTGGAAGTCATAACAGAACACTGCATGCAAAATTTCAGCCATATCGGACAAAAATTGCAGCTTGCAACGGCTCAAGAAGTCAAATCTGGAAATCGGTTTATATGGGATCTATATTTGGTTATAGATCGATTCAGACCGTACTTGGCACAGTTATTTGAAGTCGTAACAGAACGCTACGTGCAAAATTTCAGCCAAATCGGACAAATATTGCGGCTTGTAACGACTCAAGAAGTCAAATCGGGAGATCGGTTTATATGGGAGTTATATCAGGTTAAAGACCGTTTCCGACCGTACTCGGCACAGTTGTTGAAAGTCATAACAAAAAATATCTGCAAAATTTCAGCCAAATCCGACAAAAATTGCGATTTACAGCGGCACAGTTGTTGAAAGTCATAACAGAATACTACATTAAAAATTTAAGCCAAATCGGAAAAAAAATTGCGGCTTATAAGGGCTCAAGAAGTCAAATCGGGAAATCGGTTAATATGGGAGCTATGTCTCAATCTGAACCGATATGGCCCATTTGCAATACCCAATGATCTACATAAATATTAAGTATCTTTGCAAAATTTCAAGCGAATAACTTTACGCGTTCAACCGTTATCGTGATTTCGACAGACGGACGGACGGATGGAAATGGCTAGATCGACTCAGTACGTCGAGACGATCAAGAATATATATACTTTATGGTGTCTAAGACGAATATTTTGAGGTGTTACAAACTGAATGACTAGATTATTATACCCCCATCGTGTAGTTGTTGGTACAACAAGTAAAAACGTACAGAACAATACTTGTACAATTTCAGCCCATTCGGATAACCATTGCGGCTTCTAGGGTCTCAGGATGATAGATGATAGACCAATTCAGACCATGCTTGGCACGATTGTTGGAAGTCGTAACAGAATACTACGAAGAGCGTTGCTTCGGAAGTGGTTGCCATAGGTATATATTTGTCTGGGATTGTTGAGATAATTGTGTGTGAGTCATAAATTCTTTGGGATATCAACAATTTGGACTCATTTATGTAACAAAGCCCAGATAATGTTAAAAAACGCTGTTAAATTTCAAGCTGTATCTGAAAGACTGGCTCTCTGGAATATGGAGATATCCTCTGCTTGCATCGACATGACATATACAAGGGCGAACCTAAAAGTAGCCAACCTGTCATGTAGATGGCGGTGGTATACTGGCGGTAGGCGATATATATATACTTTTATGAAAAATGGCAACCTTCTTCAATATATATTTGGAGTTTCAAGCCGATACGGTGTTTAGTTTTTATACCCTCCGCCATAAGATGAGGTTGTACTTATTTCGCCATTCCTTTTGTAACTCATTGGAATATTAATCTGAAACTTAACAAAGTATATATATTATTGACGTTCTAATTTACCCTTGTCCGTGCGTCTGTTCGTCTGTCCGTCCGTCTGTCGAAGGCACGCTAACTTTCGAAGGAGTAAACCTAGACGGTCCAAATTTTACACAAATACTTTTTATTGGTGCAGGTTATTTTGGATTGTAAAAGGGCCAAATATACCTATATATATTTGGCCCACCTATATATAATTGGCCCACCTATATATAATTGGCCCACCTATATATAATTGGCCCACCTATATATAATTGGCCCACCTATATATAATTGGCCCACCTATATATAATTGGCCCACCTATATATATTTGGCCATATAAACTTATCTTGACTTGTATAACCTCTAGAGGGCGCAATTTTTATCCGAATTGGAAATGACGTTTTGTTATGACTTCCAACAACTGTGCTAAGTGTGGTTCAAATCGGTTCATAATATGATATATGTAACTGCCGCATGAATCGATCTCAGGTCTTAACTTCTTGAGCCATTACAGTGCGAAATTGTCATCGATATGGCTATGGAGAGAGGTGTTTTGTTATGACTTCGAACAACTATGCCAAGTGTGGTATAAATCGGTTTATAACTTGATAAAGCCCCCTTAAAAACCCCCCTCTCGATTCTTACCCAATTTGGCCGAAGTTTTGTTCAATGACTTCCACTATGGTCTCCAACATCAAAACCAAGTATGGTCTGAATCGGTACATAACCTTATTTAGCTTTAATAGCATGGCAAATTTTATCCTTTGTATTTTTGTTTGCCTATAAAGAGATACCAGGCAAAGAATTTGATAAATGCGATCCATGGTGGAGGCTATATAAGATTCGGCCCGTCAGAACTTAGTACGGTTTAACTTGTTATACCCACCACCGAAGGATTGGTGGGTATAACAGGTTCTTTTTTTTTGTCCATTAGCAGATTGAGTTCGGGCTATCGGACTATATCTCGATATAGCCCCCATATAGACCGATACGCCGATTTAAGGTCTGAGGCCCTTAAAAGCCACATTTATTATCCGATTTTGCTGAAATTTGGGACAGTGAGTTGTGTTAGGCCCTTCCACACCCTTCTTTAATATGGCCCAGATCGGTGTATATTTGGATATAGCTGCCATATAGACAGTTCCGCCGATTTAAGGTCTTGGGCCCATGAAAGGCGCATTTATTATCCGATTTTGATGGGATTTGGGACAGCGTTATGCCCTTCCACATCCTTCTTCAACTTGGCCCAGATCAGTTCAAATTTGGATATAGCTGCCATATAGACCGATTTTTCAACTTATGGTTTTGGGACCATAAAAGGCTCATTTATTGTCGAATGCCGCCGATATTTGGGACAGTGAGTTTTGTAAGGGCTTTCGACATCCTTCTTCAATTTGGCCCAGATTGGTTCAGATTTGAATATAGCTGCCATATAGACCGATTTCTCGATTTAAAGTCTTGGGCCCATAAAAGGCGCTTTTATTGTGAAATTTGGGACAGTGAGTTGTGTTAGGCTTTTCGACATCCGTGTCGTCTATGCTTCAGATCGGTCTTGACTTGGATAAAACTACCTGAAAGACTAATATGGGGGAATATATTACGCATTTTTCACTGGATTATGACGAAAGGTGGATTACATATACATCCGAGGTGGTGGGTATGCAAAGATCGGCCCGGACTTAACGCCTTTTTACTTGCTTTTTTTATTTTTGGAGCATTCAAAATTGAACGATCTCAGTGATTTTGTAAATGTGAAAAAAATTATCACCATTTTACAAATCAACCATTGCAATGGGAAAGATCAATGAATTTGTATTCGAATTGCTTCAGCACGCAACTGTTTTGACAATTTATCTCCCAATGCTTATTTTTTGTTTCCAAATTTAAAACAAGTAAGAACGTATTAAGTTCGGCGGTGTCGAACTTTGGATACCCACCACCATGGATATATTCAACATCCTTTTTTATTATAATAAGCGCTGGTCTGTATCATATTGGACTCAGGTACCGAAACCCCTTATACAAGTCACAGTTTCCGAAATCGGGCAATAAATCCGCTTTTTATGGATTAAGTCGTTAAATTGGAATATCGGTCGGGAGTCTTAAATTAACTCAATGTTCCTAATTTCAGCGAAATCGGTTTATAAATGCGGCTTTTATAGGCTAAATACCGTAAAACGGCAGATCGGTCTATGTTGCAGCTGTATCAAAATAGCCTCCGATCTAGAACATTGTCAGGAGGAGAGTCCTAGTACAACTCAGTGTTTCAAATTCCAGTGAAATTGGATAATAAATGCGTCTTGTACGGACCTTAGACCCTAAATCGCCAGATCGATCTATAAGGCAGCTATATCCAAATATGGTCTAATTTCGCCCGTTCCATAGCTTAAGGTACAGATCGGTGCCAGATTTCAGTTGTATATCTAAATTTATACGGACTTAGGGTGATTGCAGCTGACGGGCGGCAAGACGGACAGACAGGCAGACATAGGATCATCGTTAAATGTTCTTCGAATTTTACGACGACCAAATTCGATGTGTTGCAAACGGAATAACTAAACTAATAACCCCCTATCCTATGATGGTGGGTATAAAAACACTATAACGCCTTGACTTTTTATATCCAACATATTTATGGCTTGGAAATAACCGAAGCGCTGAGGTTATCATGTCAGTCTATGGCGGTGAACGCTTGGGTTAAAAGAACCAATGCTGGCGAGAACCAATGCTGGCGACATTTGTGAGGTACTATACCATGTAAAAAGTTCTCCCCATAGAGGTGTCGAAGTGCAGAACGGCATTGAGACTCGACTATGAAGAGGATAGCATTTCTAGATGTGTGAGCAGTTTGTCTCTGTTTCAGGGGTATATTTGCATTTTTATGACTTTGGTTGTTTTTTTATTTAATCAAAACAATGCATTCTGTTGTCAAAAACTACCCTCAAAATTTCGATTAAATTTGATTTCAATTCTCATGGTCTTGTCCACAATGCACAATGGATTCCGGTTAACATTGACAACACCCGCTGTCCCATAGCCTGAACACACCATTCACAAACAGTTGATGGCAATAGCTGTGAAAATAATTGCTTTGCCTTGTGCGACTCTCTCACGCATCACAACACAGTTGGGGTTGGTAGTGGTGCTGTGATTGTTGGTGGCCATTGTTAGCATTGTTTTTTGACGCTTCAAGCATGGCCCTTCTTTTCTCTCAAGTGGAATGTTAAGCACAAAATAGAGTGGTAATTGGGTCTGTGTGCATGTGTGTGTGTGCGTAATCCTTTGAATGTGAGCACGAATATGCCGTCCCTTATCAGACATTAAACATGAATGTCTGATGAAAATTCAAGCATAGTATCGCAAGCAAAGACTATGCTATCTCCCGGCCGCTAAAAAAATCCTCAAATACTGCATGTGACATATCCTTGGAACATATTCATCAGATACGTACTCACATACACATGTACGCATAGGGAAAGTGTTGCCAAACTATTAAGCGCACAATTGCCGCCAACTGTTTGCTGTTTGCCTGCCACTTTTAATATGAGAATCTCTACAAATACAACTAAGTGCACAGACACATGCTATCAGTCCCCTTGAAAAATCAGAGAGATGTATGGAAACTCAGAGTGGCATAGAAATGAGCCGGAGAACAGTGCTGCCAGATGATCAACTAACGCTAAATGAACTAGGCGGACTAAAGAGGAGCTCTCAAAGGTAACACCTTGATCAACCACTTCAGGTAGTCCACCACAGTAGTCTACAATAACAAGGGGGATAAGGGATTCGTCACCTCAGACCCTACGGAAGACCGCCTCTCCCTGTGCCCCAAAATAAATAATGCGAAACACTCGGCAACAGCACCATGGCTACCCTACAACCCACGGCGTCAGTGATTGTGATTGAAAGGTTAACGGCTAAGCCAATATAATTGAAATTTCCACAGATTGTGTGTGAAGGTCTTGGAGGAATATAGGCTTTAATATATTTTGATGTCGGAAGGTGGATGGACGGCCATTCTCAATAAACAAAAACTATCTGAAAAGTCTACCACTTAGGACAATATGGAACTTAAATGAAAAGTATTTGGGAGTAGAATGCGAACTTGATATCAAAATTGGCAGCCAAGGATAGGGCCTGCCCTTCACCAAGAAACATACAAACGGATGCGATGCAGTACTGGACTCAAACGGTATTGGAATCAAATAACAAACATTAGAGAGTAGAATATGATATTAAAATTTGGCAACAAGCAACAAGGCCTCTTCCCCATAAACTTCCACACGACAAAGTAGTCCGATAGGGGTAATATAGAAATCATTTGGAATCTTATCTTATATATAAAAATCAATTTGTGTTTGTAGGTTTGGTTGTTTATTTGTGTGTTCTTAATAGACTCAGATATAGCTGAACCGATTTTCTTTGAAATTTTCACAGATGGTGCATAATGATCCCGTGGTGAAAATAGGGTACTACATTTTTTGATATCTGAAGGGGTGGCGGTCCATCCCCCTTACCCTCATTTTCAGAAACGCCAGATCTCGGAGATGGGTGGTGCGATTTAAGCGAAATTTTGTGTGCCCTCATATAGTACCCAAAAAATAAAAACTAGGTATCCAAATTTCGGATAGGGTACCTAGGGGGGGCCGCCCCACCCTAAAACCTACCAAACATATATTTAGACCAATCATGACAATATGGGACTCAAAAGAAAGGTATTTAGGATAAGAAAACGTACCTGATATCCAAATATCGGACCAAATGTTAGGGGGACCACCCCGAAGTCCGAAATACCCCTAAATCGGACATATTTACCGACCATGGCAATATGGGACTCAAATGAAAGGTATTTGCGAGTAGAATACGAATCTAATATCCAAATGTGGAACCACGTTTCTGGGGGTCCACCCCTTTCCGAAAACACCCCCCAAACAGGACTTATTTACTGACCACGGCAATATGGGGCTTAAATAAAAGGTATTTATGCATAGAATTCGAATCTGGTATCCAAATATGGGACCAAGTGTTGGGGGCCGCCTCTCCACAAAAACATTCCCCAAAGGGGACAAATTTGCGACAATAGCAATATAGGCTCAAATCAAAGGTCTTTGGCAGTAAAGCACGAATCTGATATCAATATCCGGGAAAAGTGTCTATGGGGCCACCCCACCCCCACAACACCGCCCAAATAGGAAGTATTTGCTGATTATTGCAATATGAGATTCAAATGAGAGGATTTTTAGAGTATAACACGAATCCGATATATATTTTCAAGGCCATCTCACTGAGTAGCCGCCCATCCCCCAAAACACCCCCCAAGCCGGTCATTTTTGCCGAGTATGGAAATATGGGGCTCAAATTAAAGGTATTTGGGAGTAGACTACGTATCTGATAACAACATTAGGGACAAACTGTCTAGGAGACGTCCCACCACCATAACAACCCCCAAATAGGACGTATTTGCTAACCAAGACAATTTGGGTCTTAAAGAGAGTGGAACTAAATATTCATAGTTTTTAGGACCAATACCCCAAACCGGACATATTTGCTGACTTTTGCAATAAGGAGTTTAAATGAGATTAGAAAATGAATTTGATATAAAATTTTGAGGCCAATGACAATATGGGGTTCAAATAAATGATATATAGATATATGAGAATACAGCACGTTGCTGATATATTTTCCGGGCTTAGTGTTTGGGGGACCAATCGCCAAAACACCCCTAAATCGGGCATATTTACCAACCATGTCAATGTGGAGCTTAAATGAAAGGTATTGGGGGTAGAGCAAGAATTCCGGGACAAATTTTCCCTAAATACCCCACAAACAGCAATTTTTTACTGACCATCGCAATATGGGGCTCTAATAAAGGTATTTGGGAGTAGAATACGAATTTCATATCCAAATGTAAGACCATGAACTTAAGGCATCACCTCTTCCCCAAAACACCCCCCAAAGGTAAAACATGCCAATATGTAACTCAAATAAAGGGTATTTGAGATTAGAAAACGAATTTGGACCATGTGTTTGGGGGACGCCTTATCCTGTGAACTCCCCTCAAAACCAATGGCAACATGGGGTTTAAATAAATGATATTTGAGAGAAGAGCACGATGCTGATATTTTTTCAGGGCCAAGAGTCTGGGGGACCACCTCACCCCCGAAAACAGCCCTAAATCAGACATCATGAGAGTACTGGGTTGAAATAAAGTATTTTAAGAATGGAGTACACCTTACATTTAAACTTAAATTCGTAGACCAATAAAGATCGTATGGGATTCAGATAAAGGCACTTATATTGTTAAACTGTTAGTCACGCGATGTACTATTTTCGTAGCACGGGATTTCACTAAAAGATCTTTAATTGTCGAAAATAAATATTCCAAGGAAATTGTTGTTCCATATAAACTAAAAGAAAATGCAGCGGAGCGGGCCCGAGTCATCTAGTAATGCTATAAAGATGGGTTCATTTATAGCCTGGAACGGCCTATTGACTCATTTTCTCTTCTATGGTCCCGGAAACTATCACTTTCAAACAGTCTTCAAGAAATTTGTAACAGAATGTTTTATTAATCATCCGTCGATCTCCTTCATATATTAATATCAGGATGGGTTCAGATTTGGATATGGCTCCCATGTTAATTAGGTTAGGTTAAAAAAAGGGGATGCGGATATTAATCCGCCCCAAGCCACTATGGAACTACACCTAGGCCAGTAATCGTCTTGTTGTGCGCTCTAAATCAATTAGGTGTGAAATTCAGCAGGCATTATTTTATTATCCTCGTGAATATCTAACACTATCGGTTCTGATTGAGTTATTCTATAGTCGGCACTACTCGATGATTTTCTTCCCTTACTTGTTGTTCTCTTATTAAGTAGATGTTACATAAGAACAGGTAACATTTTCCCTCTTTAATTTTTGAAATTAGAAATTTGCAAATCTGGCAATTCTATTCGCACATATATTCACTCTAAAAGAAAAACGGTGGCCAAAAACAACTACTAATCTAAACACTTCATACAATCTCTCTCACACACACACTCACAGTCATTCAAAAGGATTTTGTTGAAGTTGGCCCCTGATTCTGACACTTTTCATTGCTTTCCTTCTTGCCAGACTTCAATGTTGGGTTTGTTCTTGGCTCTGCATCTGTACAATCAGCAAACTGGGTATCGGCAGAGGGGTGGAAGTTGTGTTATGATTTTTCCTGTAATTTGTGTGTGGTGTTTTTGCCCTTGTTTTGCCAGGGCGTTTGTTTTCGTTCTCTTTTTCTCGTGTTTTGAATTTCACAAATATCTGTTGCCGACAGCCTCCAAAAATTCTGCAATCCAGCACTGTGTGAACACAATGTAAACTATGGTACATAGTTGCGGGTGTTCTCAATGGACAACAAACAAGGAGGTGGTTGGCAGCAATGCATGTGAAAGCTCTTTAGGAGAAAACAAATTATAATTTCAATTTTCAATTTTGCATTAATTGTAGATTGAATGTTTTTGACATATTCCCACAAGGAGGCTAAGAAAAATCAAAGTTTGTTTTGCGAATGGCTGCCGGGCATTTCAGAAACTATGGTTGGGGATAAATAAAAGTTAGTAAAGGTAAAGAAATTTGTTGTAATGAAAGCACTGGAATGGTTGAGGCAGCAGCATTGGGATATATAAACCAATAGAGAAAAATTATAAAGAGTGTTATTATGGTACTCGTTAAGGGAAGGGTATTGCATATAAAACACTGAAATTTAGGAGACACATAAAGATATACATGTATTGGGTTGCCCAAAAAGTAATTGCGGATTTTTTTAAAAGAAAGTAAATGCATTTTTAATAAAACTTAGAATGAACTTTAATCAAATATAATTTTTTTACACTTTTTTTCTAAAGCAAGCTAAAAGTAACAGCTGATAACTGACAGAAGAAAGAACGCAATTATAGAGTCACAAGCTGTGAAAAAATTTGTCAACGCCGACTATATGAAAAATCCGCAATTACTTTTTGGGCAACCCAATAGTATGTATGCATATAAAGACATTTAAAATATTCGGATTTAAACTCTTGAGTATCAAAAATTCTAAAATTTTTGTCCATTTGGCTGAAATGTATGTTTAAATGACATTTATGCCCTTCGGAATACATAACAAATACTTTTGATTAGTTTTATAGATGGGCTTCATTTTATTCTGTATTAAAGCACTTGTATCTTTTTTACTTATGCTGTTTAAATACAAAGCCAACAATATCTTCTGCCAGTACACCAAAGCAGTTGGGTCTACAAAAATCTGGCCTGTTATGCCTGTCACATCGTCTACAAAATCACAGCTGTAATTAAATCTGAAATGAAACAATAACAAAGGAGGCAGAAAGCAAGGCACTGAACACATGACAAGACCATAAAAGCGGTGGCGGCGGTATTCTCTCCAAAACCTATTTAACCGCAAATATATCATGTTGCATGCAACAAACACGTTCTCTACATGGAACACGTGCCACATGTGTACCATGCCAAAAAGGTTGCGAAAAGTGTTGAAAAAAGGCAAAATAACAAGTTTAACCAGAATAGTTGTAGTGAAAGTATACAAGCTCAACCAAGGATAGAAAGACTTTATTAAGCGAGGCACAGCAGACCGTCCAATGCTATAAAGGGGAAATTTTTGTGCAAATATACTATACGCATACTCTCCATTTTTATCCTCTTGATCCCAAAAAGAAATACGAAATATTATGACAATCAGTTGGCTAACGATAACCCGTGCCGACTCGACGTCCAAAGTTGAATGTAATGCTTTCTTAGGAATCCAGTGGAAATTGCTAAAGTAAGTATACATGCATATGGAATTTATTGTAAAAACATAAACTGTATCTTGCACCGCTGACGTGGCTGTGGTCAAATGTATAGTTCGACCCAGAAATTCCTGCTGATACAGCTTAGCCATGTCCGCCTGTCCTAATCTCCTTTTTGTGCTGATAGTCCGTCTGTCGTTTTTATACCCACCACCGAAGGATGGGGGTATATTCATTTTGTCATTCTGTTTGCAACACATCGAGATATCCATTTCGACCCTATAAAGTATTTATATTCTTGATCAGCGTAAAAATTTAAGACGATGTACCCATATCAGTCCGTCTGTCTGTTGAAATTGAGCTGAAACATTGCACAGATTCTTTTTTTTTTGTCCATAAGCAGGTTAAATTCGAAGATAGGTTGTATCGGACTAAATCTTGATATAGCCCCATATAGACCGATCGGCCGATTTAGGGTCTTAGGCCCATAAAAGCCACTTTTATTATCCGATTTTGATGAAATTTGGGACAGTGAGTTGTGTTAGGCAACTCGATATACTTCTTTAATTTAATTCAGATCGGTTCAGATTTGGATATAGCTGTCATATTGACCGATCTCTCGATTTAAGGTTTTGGGCCCATAAAAGGCCCTTTTGTTGTCCGATGTCGCCGAAATTTGGGACGGTGAGTTGTGTTAGGCCCTTTAATATCTTTTTGCAATGGCACAGATCGGTTCAGATTTGGATATAGCTGCCATATAGACCGATCTCCCGATTTGAGCTCTTGGCCTCATAAAAGGCGCATTTAATGTCCGATCTGTGAGTTGAGTTAGGCCCTTCAATATTCTTTTTCAATTTGGCTCAGATCGGTCCAGAATTCGATATAGCTGCCATATAGACCGATCTCTCGATGTAAGGTTTTGGGCCCAAAAAATCGCTTTATTGTCCGATTTCGTCGAAATTTGGAACAGTGAGTTGCGTTAGGTTCTTCGATAACTTTTTGCAATTTAACTTAGATTGGTCCAGATTTGGATATAGCTGCCATATAGACCGATATCTCAATTTAAGGTTTTGGGCCCATAAAAGGCACATTTATTGACATATATATGGGACAGTGAATCCCTATGTCAGCTCTCTTCAATTTGGCCCAGATCGTTCTATATTTGGATATAGCTGCCATATAATCCGATCACTCGATGTAAACTCTTGGACCCATAAAAGGCACATTTATAATCCGATTTCGCTGCAATTTGACACAGTTATTTATGTTAGGCTTTTCGACATCCGTATCGTATATGGTTTAGATCGGTCTTTATTTGGATATGGCTCCAAAAAAGACCAATATTTTGTTCCACAAGATTGAACAATGACTTGTACTTAATATACTCAATATCCGTTTCGAATTTGATCCTAATCGGATCATATTTCGATAAAGCTGCTATGGGGGCATAAACTAGGGATTTTTCACCGGATTACGACGAAAGGTGGTTTGCATATATACTCGAGGTGGAGGGTATCCAAAGTTCGGCCCGGCCCCTTTTTACTGGGCTGTGATCGAGTAGAAGATCGAAACTATTTGGACATTTTTATACTTACTACCATAGGAAGGGGTTGTACTAATTTCGTCATTCCGTTTGTAACACATCGAAATATTGATGTGAAACCTAATAAAGTAAATACACAAGTATATATTCTTGATCGTCTTGTATATCTGAGTGGATTTAGCTCCGTCCATACGTCCGTCTATCGAAAGAACGCTATCTTTCGAAGTAATAAATCTAGACGCTTAAATCTGCATAAATATTTCCTATAAGTGTGAGTCGGTTGGGATTGTATCGGGCTATATCGGTTCATGTTTTGATATAGCTCCCATATAAACCAATCTCCGATCTTGACTTTTCGAACCGCTAGAGGCCGAAATTATTATCCGAATTGGCAGACATTTTGCACGAAATGTTTTGGTGTGACCATCAACAACTGTTCCAAGTATGGTCTAAATCGGTTCATAACATGATGTAGCTGCCATATAAACTGATTTCGGATCTTGACTTTTTGAGCCGCTAGAGGGCGCAATTATTAATTGATTTCGCTGAAATTTTATATGAAGTGATTTGTTTTGATTTCCAATTATTATCTTTTATTACCTTTAACATGCGTGTTAAATATGGTTCGAATCGGTCTATAACCTGTTATTTCTCCCATCTCCCGACTTTATGTCTTGAGCAACTATAGGGCGCAATTCTTAACTGATTTGGCTGAAATATTGCACAATGAAATACTGAAAATACAGCCAATCCAAGCATAGCCCCAATATGTTTATAACATGGAATAGCTCAAATAGCAAAACCATTCTTATCCGTTATATTCTGTTTGCCTATTAGGTGATATTGGCAAAAGATCTCGACACTTGACTTGTGATCCATGATGGAGATTATATAAGATTCGACCCGGCCGAACTTAACACACTTTTACTTGTTCACGTGTCACTTTTTTTTAATTCAAAGATAAATCGGATTATATTAAGGTATAGCTCCCACATTCCAATTAATATAAATCGCCCAAATTACTCTTAAATGGACGAAGTTACTACGATTTTCTATCGAATTGAATGTGATATTACCCATCTGAAAACATGGCGGCACAGGTTATCGTTGCAAATGCAAATTTTGCCCATGAACTTTCCACTAAGGAACAGGGGCAAACTTCTCACCTTTCAATGAGTGCAGTCCGATTCAATTTAAGCTAAATGATAATGGGGTCTCTTTTTTATAGCCGAGTCCGAACGGCGAGCCGCAGTGCTGCACCTCTTTATTGTACATGGCATAGTACCTCACAAATATTACCAGCATTAGCAGGGGAAAGCCACCGCTGAAAATTTTTTTCTGATGGTCTCGCCAAGATTCGAACCCAGGCCTTCAGTGTCATAGGCGGACATTCTAACCTCTGCGCTACGTGGTTATAGATAGGTTAGGTTATAAAGCGGGTACGAATATTAATCTGCCCAATGCCACCATTGACATATTTCTAAGCCAGAAATCGGTTTGTTGTGCGCTCTAAATACTAAAAAGAAAGCTCAAAAATAAATCTAAGTCAAGAATTCATTGCTACTTATCAGATTCCTAATCGTCTTCCATAAAAAGATGGGTCAGTAGAGGAACACCTCAAGGATGTGTACTGGCTCCTCTACTTTGCAATATAGCCATTAACAATATATTATTGTCTCTGGAAGAAAAAGGCTTAACAGTGGTCGCGTATGCTGATGACGTGGCAATTGCGGTTAGGGGGAAGTTTTCCAGCACTCAAAGAGATATGCTTCAGGAAGCTCTACGTGTAACAGCACAGTGGGCTACCGAAAGTGGTCTAGATATAAATCCGTGAAAGACAGAAGTAGTTCTTATTAGCAGGAGATATAAGTTACCTACAGTGGAACCTGTCTCCTTGGGTGGAGAAAATGTTTCATTTACAGAAAGTGCAAAATACCTGGGTGTTTTGCTGGACAGGAAATAGAATTTCAAATTCAACATTTCGGAAAGGGCAAGAAAGGCTCTTGCCCTATACACCTGCAAGAGAGCCATTGGCAAAAGTTGGGGGTTTAGACCGCGTGTCATGCATTGGGTATATACTGCAGTTGCTATATGGTGTTGTGGCCTGGTGGACGGCGCTTCAAAAGTCCACCTACTGCTCAATACTAAACCGGATCCAAAGGATGGATTGTTTGTGCATCACAGCCTAAGGGCGACACCATCTGATGCACTGAATTTAATGCTACATCTTATGCCTATGAACATTGTGGCTACCCATATTGCAACGACCACTGCCGTGAGGTTAAGGGAGCTTTCTGATTGGTCATGTGTTATCCTACGGGCACTGTGTTATCCTTGATACAATATCCGATGTTACAGGTAGTGTGAATTACACTCTACCTGAGACGTTTTTTGCAATTAAGGAAGTTGTTGAATGGCTAAGACATAATGTCATTACGACGATTGGCATAAATATCTTCTCAGACAGCCATTAAATCCTTGGAGAACGTATTTCTGAACATAAGAACCGCCCTCGACTGTCGCAGATCTCTCAACGAGATGGCTGAACAGTTTAAAATTCACCTGTTCTGGGTGCTGGGCCACAGAGATATTCCAGGGGATTGTAAGGCGGATGAGCTTGCGAGACTAGGAACTACCCTACACATTCCAGGGATCCTGGAATCTGTGGGTATGCCTCTAGCGACATGTAAGCTAAGTTTTCAGGACCAGGCACGAAGGACAATAAATGATAGATGGTCAAAAAGAGGGGACTGTGGGGATTTCAAAACTATGTGGCCTCATTTAGACTTGAAGAAGGTTACTGCTTTTTTGTCATTGGCTGGAACAGACGTCTCAGTCATTGTGTCCGTCATGACAGGTAACTGTCTAATCAGAAAAAATTCTGACAGACTGAAGGTTACAGCAACGACTTTTGCAGAAGCTGTGGGGACATCGAAGAACTAGAGACTATAGAACACCTTCTGTGTGTGTGTCCCGAACTGGCATTCAGAAGAAGTTCCACTTTAGGTTCTCATTTCTTTGAGAACCTGTCTGATTCAGCGGATGTGAACATTCGCAAGTTATTGGGCTTTTTAAAGCGATCTGGATGGTTCAACGGTAGGAACTAGAAGCCATCTTCCTTCTTCTATTCTTGTGGTAGCACAATGAACGAAAACGTCTAAGTGAGTCTGATGGCAGACTACCACATAAACCTAACCTAACCTAACTTGTTGTGTCCACAGCTAAATGCCGTTGTTTGTTAGCCGCGAAAGTCGGGCAATGTAATAGGAAATACAAAATCTACCCCGCATGCCCTACACATGCTATCACTTGCGCCGATTTGTGCCGCTATAATACCGAAAGCTATACTGAGGCCACAGTAGAGCAGAGTATAGCATATCCGCCTATAACGTTGAACGGCTGAGTTCGAATCACGTCGTGACCATCGTAAAAAATTTTCAGTGGTGGTTTTCCCCACCTAATGCTGTCAACATTTGTGAGGTGCTATGCCATGTAAAACTCCTCCCCAAAGAGGTGTCGCACTGTGGCATGCCGTTCGGACTCGTCTATAAAAAGGAGACCCGCTATCATTGAACTTAAACTTGAATCGGACTGCACTCATTGATGTGTGAGAAGTTTACCCCTGTTCCTTAGTGGAATGTTCATGGGCAAAATTTGGATGTGCATACTGACCTCCGTCTTACTTCCTTTCTTTTCTCCATAGGATATTCGTCGTCCTACCGACCGTTTCGCTGTTCCACAATGTTGCATTCGCATTCGTCGCCCACTCCCTTAACTCGGTCTGCGTCGCCCCGAAAGGCTTTCCTCGAACTCCTTTCATTCCTCCCCACTCCGCTATGGCCCGGCACATAAACGATGCGTAACGTTCGATTCTTAGATAAGACGTTTATCTCTTCTTAGACTCCAAGATTGTTCGTGACCCTACCGTCCTGGTGAATGGTCTAGATCGGACTATATTTGCTGCTATATATACCCATTTTCGGGTTGAAGGTCTTGGGTCATGAAAGGTGAATTAATTACCAAATTTTGCTGAAATTTCTGAAATTTTGCACAGTGAGTTATGCTTAGATCCTCAACATCCGTACCGAGTAAGGTTCAGATCGGACTATATTTGGATATAGTTGCCATAAAATACCTAAGTATTACCAGATCTTGCTGAAATTCGGCACAGTGATTTATGTCAGACCCCTTGCCAGCGGTATCGAGTTTGGCCTAAATCGGAACATATTTCTACGTAATTGTTATGGGCTTATAGATAGTGTATTTGTCACCGGATTTTTATGAAAAAAGTTTTATATATATATATATATATATATATATATATATATATATATATATATATATATATATATATATATATATATATATATATATATATATATATATATATATATATATATATATATATATATATATATATATATATATATATGTCGGAGGTGGTGGGAACCCAAATTTGGACCCGGTCGAATTTAATGCGTTTTACTTGTTTTATATGGTGTGGAAAGAATCTACAAAAATGTGGCCTCTAAGGGAACAAGAAGAAATAAAGGGGGATAGATTTAGTGGAATCTATATGCAAATCTGAACCGCTGTGGCATTTTTGAATGTCTATAAGAATTATGGGGCCACCGTAGCGCAGAGGTTAGCATGTCCGCCTATGACGCTGATCGCCTGGGTCCGAATTCTGGCGAGACCATGAGAAAAAATTGTCAACGGTGGTTTTTCCCTCCTAATGCTGGCAACATTTGTGAGGTACTATGCCATGTAAAACTTCTCTCTAAAAAGGTGTCGCACTGCGGCACGCCGTTCGGACTCGGCTATAAAAAAGGAGGCCCCTTATCATTGAGCTTAAAACTTGAATCGGACTGCACTCATTGATATGTGAGAAGTTTGCCCCTGTTCCTTAGTGGAATGTTCATGGGCAAAATTTCCAATAAGAATTATGGTGACAATTTCAAGCGGATTGCTTAGTCGATTAAACGTTAACATGATTTCGGATGAAGGCTGTAAAGACATGGCTGTATTGTCGAGAATTGTAAGGCAATTCAGACTACATATACTTCATATGGCCACAGATTGCTGCTGAAAGTTGTCTAGATTAACGTACTCCATCATCCAATGTCAAGAAATAGCATTTTTCCTTGCTTAAAGTCCAAAATTTGGCTTAAATTTTAAAAATTTACTAAAGGTTCAAAAAAAACTCTCCAATTTCGCATGGATATGTGGTGTGAGCATGATGCACATGCTGCCTGTGTATTGTAACAGAAACAACAAAAAACAGGTGTTGGCGACAGCTATGCGCCACTTGTTTCACCAAAATGAATCGAATGATTTGGATGATCATCAGAAGATAGGAAGGGAGTTGCTGCGGCACGGCAAGCTGTGGCAGAGGTTTACTTACAATGCCATGAAAAGAGATGAATGAATTGCTTGCCACAAAGTCTGTTGTGTGCTTTTAGGTGTTTTATGTTTGGGGTGAGTCGGCGATTAAGTGTGTGTGAGGGTATGTGTAAGCAAGTGTTTGTGAAATACGCCGGCTGCTAGAGCCTGGGCACAAGTGCAACTTTAATAAAAACAGTGATTATAGCAAAAGCAACAAACAAACACAACCAAACCAACACACACAATGAAACTAGAGCTATGGGATTTGCTTTTGCTTGTGTGTATATCTCTTGTGTAAAAATCATTGAGAGTGTGTGCTTGCAGCAGCAACATGTTTTTCTGTTCTGTTCGCTTAAAAATAGGATAAAAGGATAAAAACGAGATGTTTTTATTTTACGATGGCAACATAAACACTTGTGCACCACCATAGTCATTGTGCAGTTGAAATGATTGTCGCTGCTTTTCCCATTGCGCTCCTTTCGAGTCACACGCACACACACACTCATACACTAATCCAATGACTAACGCTCTTCTGCAAATGTCCTTGTGCGCTATATTGGCCACAGCTGAGGCTGTTTTACAACATTCAGTTCGTAGATTTGGGTCCTTATTTTCGAAGATTTTTTCAACTGCACTTCAATCTACCGAAAATCGAAAAGAAGCCTTTAAAAAGGTTTGTGATTTTTTTTTTAGCATTTTAGAAGTGTTAAGTTTGGCATGACTGAATCTTATATACCCTCCACCATGGATCGCATGTAACAAGTTGTTTGATTGAATTTTTCAAATATCTGAGAGCAATATCATGAGGCCACCGTAGCGCAGAGGTTAGCATATCCACCTATGACGCTGGGGTTCGAATCCTGGCGAGACCATCAGAAAAAACTGTTCAGCGGTGGTTTCCCCCTCCTAATGCTGACAACATTTGTGAGGTACTATCCCATGTAAAACTTCTTTCCAAAAAGGTGTCGCATTGCGGCACGCCGTTCAAGCTTAAACTTGAATCGGACTGCACTTATTGATATGTGAGAAGTTTGGAAATACACCTAAACCAGTAATCGGCTTACTGCTCGCTCTTAATACTCAAAAGTAAATTCCAAAAAGACAATCAAAGTCAGGAATTCCGTGCTACTTACAAAATCCCCAATTGTTTTCCATAACGAGCCTCTTGCCTCATGCTTAGTATTGTTTTCCACCTAAGCGCCGGTGTGTGTTAGCCTCGAAAGCCAGGCAAGACGTAGGAAATGCAACAACGTCTCAGCATCCTCCCCACATGCTATCACTTGCCGCACCAATTTTTCATAAGTGAGCTTGTTGTCCTATGGTATGATACCTAAAGCTATACTGATCTCCTTCTTACTTCCTTTCAGTATTAGCCTAGTCTTCTCATGATCCGCACCATCCTATAGGATTTTCGTCGTCCTACCTACTGTTTCGCTGTTTCTCAGTGTAACGTGCGCATTCTTCGTCCACGCACTTAACTCGAACTACCGAGGAAGGTTTCGAGTTAATCAAGTTTGTTGTCGGAAGTTCTTTGACCTTCACTGCCAAATCGTCTGGTCTTTCATTCCCCCTAACTCCACTATGACCCGGCAACCAGACAATGCGAAAGTGCCACCCTCAAAAATCTCCTTCTTACTCTCCAAGACTGTTCGTGACCTTACCGTGCAGGTTGTTATCATCCTAATGGTCAGTTTACTGTCTATATAGATGTTCACACTTGACGTCCTAGAGTTAACACCACACCACACAACCTCACGCATTTCGTGATTGCCCGGATCTCCGCCTGCAGGGCCGTATTATGGTCAGGCAGGCGAAAGCAAATCTCGGTTCCTGAGTTCTGTCTATCCAAGACAGTGCATATGGCAGCAGTTCCTCGTACCCGACCTTACGTGTCAACACAGGTATCCGATCGGAAACCTCTTCAACTTCATCCAAGTTTTCTATCGTCTCCTCGATTATACCGAGATGGTATGATCAGCTCCTATGCTCTAACCATTCTTCCAACGCCTTAAAATCACATAACTGTAGTAGCTGCATCATACTTGCAAATTGCAAATTTTGCTACTGCCATCATCCCGTTGTCCATATCTCCCGATTCGGCTGCGATGACTGTTTGATTGACACAGTCGCTGTCTGAATCTGAATTGAAAGCAGCACCTTTACTGAAAGGCTGGGGACGAACTGCACATCCCTCTGGCTTATCTGTCTCTTCCTCATTTGTTAATCTAACGACTGGTTGTGCACTTGAAGCAATACTCGCGATTATAGGTGTCATGGCACCCACACCTATAGTAGGGGCGGACAACATACTATGGTCTGATGCCACCACCGCAGATGTTGGGCCTTTGGAGTCCATTTTGAGCCTACTCCTGAAAGGCTTTACAATGTTTGCGGTAGTATACAGAAAAAATTACTCTTAGAAAAAACTAACTACCAAATTCGTATGTGAAACTTTAAATTCTTAACAAATTTTCGAATTGAATCGAAGACATTTTTTGTTGAAGTACCTAAGTAATTCTCTATAAGAGACTTTACTGACAAAAATATTTTGTTGATTTTCAAAAAATTCTTTAGTTGAGGTAGTTGTAAAAATAGGGGTACTACCATGTAGAGCACAAAACTCCCATGCCATTCATGACTTGAGACACTTATTACTATACACTGGATGCATATGCAAGACTACCACATATGAAATCATGAGTTCATTACTATGCGGCACCAAAATTATTAAAATTAGTTTTAAAGGGTAATAGTAGAGAGTGACAGAGAAAAACCCGAGACCAGCAGAAATACGAACGAGACAAAGCAGCGCGAGCCGAACAAAGAGAACAAAAACACCACCACCCGAAGCAAAGCACATGCGTTGACTGGTTAGATGGTTTTTTGGCTTGCTTATTGATATATTGTTGTTGTTGTTATATGTTGGCTTGCACAGAGTGCCTTTCAACAACAAATTTGTACTTTGGGTCGTTTCAAAATAAATTGTTGCAGGAAAATTAACAACTTTCGTAGTAGTTGTTTTGACCAAAGTTGTTGTCTTTCAAAATTACTTTTATCTGTGTACCTATTCCGAGATACAGATATTTTTTTGAGGAGCCAAATGAAAACATGTCCGATTCGACAGACGGACGGACGGCCGAGACTTATGGAGAATATGTATACTTTATGGGGTCTTAGACGAATATTTCGAAGTGTTACAAACGGTGTTACACTAAAATTGCACTACTTCTTATTTGTGTAGGTCGATTGGGATTGTAAATGGGCCAAGTCAGTCCATGTCTTGATATAGCTCTCATATAAGCCGATCTCCAGATTATAGCTCTTGACATGCTATTATTTGCTTGTTTCCATATACATAGCACGGTAGGTGGTCCAAAAGGCTAGGGACCCAAAATGGGGTCTGTAAACACTCAAAGATCATGTGGCCCAATCGATACTTGAACAGCTTTGACCAAAGGCAACGCGAAGCCGTTAAAAAAAAACTTTCAAAGAAATTCCATTATCAAAAATAAAAAATTTTAAAATTCTCACTTTGACTTATTCCTAGAACAACTGAACACACAAACCGTCCCATTTACTCTCAACGAAGTAGTATTGAACAGCCTTTCTATTTGCGTAAGGGACTGACTAGCGATTGGATGGTTATACACCGATGAGGAAGGCCAAATGTGCATTTGGCTGAGGAAAGATTGCAGGGATCATTGGTTTGCTAATTCTGTTATGGCATAAGTTCGCCAGGAATTGGCTGTAAAGACTTTTGAGAAAGTTACATATTGTTACAGCTGAAATTGGCTGCAGATGTCCCATCGTTGCACATATAGATATCGGATTTTTTCTGCTCATTTATGTGTGTTGTTTTTCCGCAATTTTATAGAACAAAACAAGTAAGAGCGGCCGGGCCGAATCTTATATACCCTCCACCATGGATCGCATTTGTCGAGTTCTATGCGCGGTATCTCTTTTTAGGCAAACAACGAATATTGAATAATAACTCTTATGCTAATGGAGCTATATCAAGTTATAGTCCGATTCGCACCATTAATGAATGCTGAATATTGTAGAAGTCATTGTGTAATATTTCAGTTCATTCGGATAAGAATTGCGCCTTGTAGGGGCTCAAGAAGCAAAATCGGGAGATAGGTTTATATGGAAGCTGTATCAAGCTATTGATCGATTCAGACCATATTGGACACGTATGTTGAAGGTCATGAGAGAAGCCGTTGTACAAAATTTCTACCAAATCGGATGAGAATTGCGCCCTCTAGAGGCCCAAGAAGTCAAGATCTCGGATCGGTTTATATGGCAGCTATATCAGGTTATGAACCGATTTACACCGTACTTTGCATAGTTGTTGGACGTCACTACGAAACACCACATGCGAAATTTCAGCCAAATCGGATAGGAATTGCGTCCTCTGGAGGCTCCAGAAATCAAGACCCCAGATAGGTTTATATGACAGCTATATCAGGTTATGAACCGATTTGAACCATAATTAGCACAGTTGTTGGAAGTATACCAAAACACCACGTGCAAAATTTCATGTGGATTTGTGGATTTTTGATTGGTCGTTAGTAAAGTTTGTCTCCAGCTTTACTCCGATGGATGAGAGGCTAGCCACAATCCGCATAAAAGCCAAATTGTTCAACATAAGTCTAATTTGTGCCCATGCCCCAATGGAAAACAAGGACGAACAGATATTTTTTTGTAGGAAATTAACGATGGCATCGATAGTATCGATGTTTATTATTAAAACTATCGAAAATATCGAATGTTGCGATTATCGATAGTTTGCTAGCTCTAATTTCCACGGCCACATGGTTGTCACCCGATCAAAGCACAATATCAAAGCACAAATTGATCATGTTGTAGTAGATGGAAGGCATTCATCCAGCGATCGATCCGAGGAGCGAAAGAAGATTTGCATCATTGCCTTGTTGCAGCACATGTTCGCACCTGTCCGAGCATGGCGAGATATTATGATTTGACATTGCAAGGAAGCTGGACAATGAAAAGCTGCAAATACAACAGATGGCAACGGCATACTCCACTCGACTGACCCAACTCCTTGATGAAAGCACTTCTTGTCCCGATGATACAACGGCGGAGTGGCAAACCATTGACCCCTCCTTGAAAAATGCCGCAAAATCCGTACTTGGTACCGGGAGCCTCACCCAAGAAACCTATGGTACGATCAAGTGTGTCGAGATGCTACTGAAGCCAAAAATGCGACATACAGAGCAGCTTTGCAATCAGTAGCAACGTGCCATATAAAGGAGAGGTATCGGGAAAAAAGGAGAGAGAAAGAAGAAGGAAATGATAAGAGGTGAGAGCGAGCGAATTGAGATGTACCGGAGTCAGAATGAAATCCGGAAATTCTACCAAAGAATCAAACATCAAACCGATGGCTTTGGTACAGGCACATCCTCCTGCAGAGGCAAAGAAGGAAATCTGGTAAGTGATACAGATAGTGTGCTGAGAATATGCAAAGAATATTTTACCAAGCTGCTAGTGTCCGACGATAGCCGCCGAGAGGATATCGCAGAACCAATCCTTGAGTATGGTATAGAATATTTACCTCCTAGTCGGAATAAGGTCCAAGTAGCTGTGACCCGACTGAAGAACAACAAGGCTGCAGGGGACGACGGGTTTCCCGCTGAATTGTTTAGTACCAGAGGCGACACGCTATTAAGGCGTATGAATCAGCTTGTCTGCACAATCTAGCTAGAAGAACGCATACCCGATGATTGGAACCTCAGCATACTATGTCCCGTACACAAGAAAGGAGACAAGACGGAATGTGCCAAATACAGAGGAATAAATCTCCTCTCCATCGCATACAAGATACTCTCGAGCGTACTGTAAGAAAGATTAAAACCTAAAGTCAATGAGATATTGGGCCCTATCAATGCGGCTTTAGACCTGGCAAATCCTCCCTAGACCAGATAATCACTCTGTGCCAAATCCTGGAAATGGCCCGAGAAGGACAAATCAACACCTACCATCTCTTTGTTGACTACAAAGCCGCTTTCGATTCTCCTTTACGTTCAAAGGTATTTCAAGCCATGTCTGAGTTTGGTATCCCTGCAAAATTAATAAGACTTTGCGGGATGGCACTTGTTGGTACACATTCCTCAGTTAGAATTGGCAAAAAAGAATCTCTCTGGACCATTCAATACCAAACGAAGTTTCAGGCAAGGCGAGAGCCTATCACGTGATTTCTTTAATATCTTGGTGGAGAAGATTATACGAGATGGAGATGTAAATAGATGTGGCACACTTATCACAAGAGAACACATGCTACTCTACTATGCCGATGACATCGACATCATTGGTCTGTCACCGGAAGTAGTTACTGCACCCTTTGAAAGAATTGAAAGAAAGTCAATGAAAACCAATGACACCAGTTTTAAAATAAAGCAAAAAAATAATACTGGCAAATAAATAGATGCTACTTGGGACTAAGTTAGCAGTTTAGAAACAAGGCCACCTTTCGACAGACGAAGATTACGCTATACAAGACACTGATGCTACCCGTGTTTTTATATGGTTCTGAGGCATGGGTACTTGTGAAAGCAGACGAGGCAGTACTTGAAGTGTATGAGAGAAAGATTCTTCGTAAAATATATGGACCAGTTTGCGTTAATGGAGAATATAGGCGTCGTATGAACCACGAGCTGTATGACGACGATAGCATAGTTACATGTATCAAAATACAACGGCTGCGTTGGCTAGGTCATGTTGTCAGAAAGTATAAAGAAGTTCCAGCAAAGAAGTCTTTAAAAAGAAAACACGGTGGTACACACAAACCGGGACGACCAAAAGCCAGATGGAAAGATCATGTGGTGGGATACACCTCGAAACTTGGTGTAGTGGATTATAGAGGGAGCGCAGAAGATCAAGGCGCTTGGAGGCTATTCTGAGTTCGGATAATGGGATAAACGTTGTGTCATAGAAAAAAACAAGTAAAAAGGCGTTAAGTTCGACCGGGCCGAACTTTGGATACCCACCACCTCGGTTATATATGTAAACCACCTTTCATCAAAATTAGATGAAAATTTCATACCCTATGCCCCACATCAGTTATATCAAAATATGTTCCGATTTGGACCAAATACTAATAAGTACAGTAGCTATATCTAAAAATAAACCGATCTGAACCATATACGACACGGATGTCGAAAAGCCTAACATAAGTCACTGTGTCAAATTTCAGTGAAATCGGATTATAAATGCGCTTTTTATGGGGCCAAGACTTTAAATCGAGATATCGGTCTACATGGTAGCTATATCCAAATCTGGACCGATTTGGGCCAAGTTGCATAAAAATGTCGAAGAGCCTAACACAAAGCACTGTCCCAAATTTCGGCGAAATCGGACAATAAATGCCTCTTTAATGGGCCCAAAACCTTAAATCGAGAAATCGGTCTATATGGCAGCTATATTCAAATCTGGACCGATCTGGGCAAAATTGAAGAAGAACATCGAAGAGCCTAACTGAACTCACTATCTCAAATTTCAGCGACATCGGATAATAAATGCGCCTTTTATGGGCCCAAAACCTTAAATCAGGTCCAAATCTGGACCGATCTGGGCCAAATTGAAGAAAAATGTCGAAGGGTCTAACACAACTCCCAAATCCCAAATTTCAGCAAAATCGGATAATAAATGTGGCGTTTATGGGCCTAACACCATAAATCGGAGGATCGGTCTATATGACAGTTATATCCGAATCTGAACCGATCTGGGATGTCGATGGGCCTAACACAATTCACTGTTCAAAATTTCAGCAAAATTGGATAATAATTGTGGCTTTTATGGGCCTAAGACCCTAAATCGGCGGATCGGTCAATATGGCAGCTATATCCAAATATGGACCGATCTGAGCCAAATTGACGAAGGATGTCGAAGGGCCTAAACAGCTCTCTGTTCAAAATTTCAGCAAAATTGGATAATAATTGTGGCTTTTATGGGCCTAAGACCCTAAATCGGCGGATCGGTCTATATGGGGGCTATATAAAGATATTGTCGATATAGCCCATCTTCGAACTTCACCTGCTTATGGACAAAAAAAAGAATCTGTGCAAAATTTCAGCTCAAAATCTCTATTTTTAAAGACTGTAGCGTGATTTCAACAGACAGGCGGACGGACATGGCTAGATCGTCTTAGATTTTTACGGTGATAAAGAATATATGTACTTTATAGGGTCGGAAATGGATATTTCGATGTGTTGCAAACGGAATGACAAAATGAATATACCCCCATCTTTCGATGGTGGGTTATAAAAACATATTCTATTAACATCCAAATGACCACCGTTTTGATAAACAATTTAGACCCCTACCAATACCTTGGTAGCAAATAACGAAAAATTTACTCCTTACCTCTTCCATTATTGGCCAAACATCCCAATTATCCGTAAAGGTATCTGCTGAAGAAGCTGGCAATTGGATGCCGTCGATAGATTTTGTTGGAATTTCCACAACGTGCTCAGGCAGCTTCTGATCTGTTTCATTTGAAATGGATTTCTTCTGGGTTCCGTTTTCAAGACAAGTTGTTGATGAAATCTCCTCTCTATTGGAAATAGATGCATGTGCCATTAAAGTGCCTGGTTGAGAAGCTAACGCAGTTAAGCCTCTCGCTGCAGTTTGAGACTCTGTGGGGTTCAGAACTTCATTGGATTCCTGAAGAAAATGGTTTTGTGGTATAACTTCTTGCCGAACCGGCTCGTGGGAATATGTGGATGAACTCTCTTCGCTTGAAACCGATACCCATGACATGGAGCTATGCAGCCCCTGTGGAACGTTCAGGGGGTTATCTTGTCCATTGCCCTCCATAAGGAAATTGTTTTGTAGCGCTATTGGCCTGATATTTTCCACACTTCTATCGATAAGTTCTCTTTGCCGTACTTGAATTTCCATAAAATTGTTTTCAGGTGCTGGCCATGAACGAAGATTTCTAAAATTTCCAACAAAACTCTCTAATGAACGTATTTCACTATGACTGATTGATGATTCAACGTCCTGTTGGTCTCTGGGGTTGGCAGCCGATGACACTCGTCTTGAAGGGTAGTTACTTGTGGTTGCCGTATAGGATTTTAATTGTTTGGCCAAATTATTTGTAGCTCTATGAGGCTTACGTTTGGCTGATTGTGTAGCTGTCATCTTTTTAGCAGTTTTCATTTTAATTTCAGCTTCATACAATTCCGGATGGAAGTGTTGTTTATGATCTTTTGCATCCCATGTATTTTTGAGCAGCTTGTTGCAAAATTGGCAATGCTTCTCTAGATGAATCATTGCCGCCCCGGCCCCAGAGAACTTTGCGTGACATTTTGGACAATTATACGATGACATTGTGCAATTTGCAATTTGGATACAAAAGGCGCGATAAAATAATGGTTTGGTGTATAATCAACGAACGGTCAACACAGACTAACCAAAGGCAGATCAAAATTGTAGGATGTTTTCCTTGGCAAACTCTAGCGGCAAATTTGTTTTTCGTGCATGTCATAAATTAAAATTAATATGAATCAATACCTGATCCTGAAAACTAATTGGTGACAGGTAGAAGGATTTTTTCTCTACCCTAAAATCTTTTTTTTAATTTTCAGCCGTTTTTCCACAGATACTATCTCACATGAAGAGCGAGCATAATAAAAGTTCAAGGCAGACAAGCGACTATTGTTGGATTTAAATGTATGAAAGAGAATTCCAACAGTTAAAGTCCCATTTGGTAATTAACATATGTGTATTTAATATGACAACTTTTACCTGGCGCCTATTCTAATTGCTATCAGGTGGATTAAGTGTTTTCTTGCATTAGTACAACCCAATATGTGACCGCCCTATACATAACATGACTGGTCGTTTTGCAATAATTGGTTCTGGTGAGACTGAAATGTGGAAATTTTTAGGCATGAGAAATTTGTAGCAAAAACCTTCAATATTTTGCTTTTGGCTAAATTCCATAAATTTCATTTCTATAAACCACGATCAGTGGTTCGGTATGGAAGTCCAACAGACAAAAACATATCAGTTTGATTTTAAACAACCTAATCGTTCTGCAAATAGCCGACTGAAACTATGGACCTTTCTTTGAGTCAAGGTTTCAGGCATAGTGGAAGATATATGAAAACAAGTAAGAGTGTGCTAAGATCGGCCGGGCCGAATCTTATATACCCTCCACCATGAAACGCATTTGTCTAGTTCTTTGCGCAATATCTCTTTTTAGGCAAACAAGGAAAAAAAGGATACGAATTGTTTTACAATTGGAGATATATCAAGTAATAGTATGATTCCGATAGTAGTAGCCATCGGGTAATAATTCAGTCCATTCGGATAAGAATTGAGCCTTTTAAGGGATCAAGAAGCATAATGGGGAGATTTGTTCATATGGGAGCTATATCAGGCTTTAAATTGATTAATCCCATATTGAACGTGTATGTTGAAGGTCATGAGAGAAGCCGTTGTACAAAATTTCTGACAAATCGGATAAGAATTGGGGCCTCTAGAGGCTTAAGAAGTCAAGATCCCAGATCGGTCTTTATGAGAGCTATATCAGGTTATGTACCGATTTGTATACTTGGCACAGTTGTTGGAAATTATCACAAACAAGTTCATGCAAACCAAATTGGACGAGAATTGCACCCCCTACTGGCTCAAGAAGTCAAGATCCAAGATCGGTGTATATGGCAGCCAAATCAGGTTATCGACCGATTTGAACCATATTGAGCACAGTTTGAACCATACTTGGCACAGTTGTTGGAAGTCATAACAAAAAAACTTTATCCAAAATTTCAGCCAAATCGGATAAGAATTGCGCCCTCTATTGGCTCAAGAAGTCAAGATCCAAGATAGGTTTATATCGCAGCTATATAAGGTTATGCGTCGATTTGAACCATACTTGCCACAGTTGTTGGAAGTCATAACGCATAACTGTTTGCAAAATTTCAGCTAAATCGGATGAAAATTGCACCCTCTACTGGCTCAAGAAGTTAAGATCCAAGATCGGAAGTCATAACAAAATACTTCATCCAAAATTTCAGCCAAATCGGATGATTTGAGCCCTCTAGATGCTCAAGAAGTCAAAACCCCAGATCGGTTAATATGGCAGCTATATCAAAACATGGGGCGATTTGGTCCATTTGCAATCTCAACCGACCTACGTTAATAAGATATATTTGTGCAAGCGTCTAGCTTCATCCTTCGAAAGTAAGCGTGCTTTCGACAGACGGTTTGTTTGATTGCTCCGTATAGACTCAAAAAACGGCTGAACCGATTACCTTGAAATTTTCACAGATTGTGTAGGATGGTCTGGAAGGAAACATAGGCTATATAATTTTTTGATATCAGGAGGGAGCGGACCCTCCCCTTTAACCCAAAAGTAAAAATAAAAGGGGACCGATCGGGCCAATATGGGATTCAAATAAAAGGTATTCAAGAGTAGAGTACGAATTTTATAAAAAAAAGTTGGGTCCAAATACCTGAGGGGCCGCCCCATCCCCAAAACCCCTTAAAATAGGTTTATTTGACGATCGTGACAATATGGGATTTAAATTAAAGGTATTCGGGAGTAGATTACGAATATGGTCAGAAAGTTGGAATAGGCTTTATAATTTATTGATAACAAAAGGGAGCGAACCCTCGACTGTTACCACAAAAACACCACCCAAAATCAAAAGTGGACCCATAAGGACACTATTGGTATCAAATGAAAAGTATGCGGGAGTAGATAACGAATCTGGCATACAAATTCATGTGGAAGAATAGGGGGCAACCCCACACCCACAAAACGCCCAAAATGGTCACATTAGCCAATCACGGATATATGGGACTCGATTTGTTTGTGCCGTATAGACTGAAAAACGGCAGAACCTATTTTCTCGAAATGTTCGCATATTGTGTAGGTTGGTCTGGAAGGATACATAGGCCATGTAATTTTTCGGTATCGGAAGGGGGAACGATTCATTTCTTAAAATAAAATGTTAATATCTCTATTAGAACGGCCATATTGTTCAGTCCCGTAATCCCGCGAAAAATTAAAAATTGCACAGTCTTTAAAAAGCGGGAATTTCCGAGATTTTGCATATCTGAAATTCCCTTTGCATAACCCTATAAACAAGCCATCATTTGGATCATGGTGAGTATTGAACAGCAAGTTGAATTTTGAAGCACCGTCCACCAGACCATATAGCATGATAGGTTATATACAGGGAAAAAGTTTCCTTTTTATTATTTAAAGTTCAATTTCAGTGTTTGTCTATGTGTCTCTTAAATGAACGTGCTTCGGTGAACGTTTCTGGGCAGTGTGGACATAAATGATGGGGCATTGTAAAAATTTATTACCCTTATATGTCATATGTGAGAAGTTTGCCCCTGTTGCTTAGTGGAATGTTCATAGGCAAAATTTGCATTTGCATATGTCAAATTCTTACCTATATCTATAAAATATTGGAATCGTAAAGGCTGGTATCCATGAAATGATGTTTAACTAAGGAACCCTTAACACAGACTAACCGCAAAAGACACATATGTATGGATTTTTCTTCTGCAATATTCATGTGACAAATATATTACCTGTGGCTTGTCATATGACTTATAGGATTGCCTTGCTACCTGTGAGCCTTTTTAGCCGAGTTACAACAGGTATATGGATTTATTTTCTTCAGAATGAGAATACCTTTCAACAATGATACATTCCCAATTGTGTCAATGTCATAAGTTTGGCGTTAAATACAAAAAAAAAAAGGTTTTATAACCATAACTATAAGGATTTCCATATATTGAGAATTTTATTGGCTAGGAGGGATTTGAAACATGCATGGGTAATTAAAGATTATTGGAAATTTTCTGTTTTATGCCTATCATATATCGAGTGAGAGTACTATAAGAATATTTATTACTTCTAGAATGAAAGAAACAAGTTTAAAGACCGACAGAATTTTTAATATCTCTCATCATGCACTTGACAAGGACTCGTTAAAACGTAGAAATATAGGTTAGGTTGAAAAGAGGTTGAGTATATTAATCTGGCCCATACCAAACACCTAAGCCAGTAATCGGCTTGTTGTGCGCTCTTAATACTAAAAAGTAACCTCAGAAAAGAAAATCTATTTAAGGAGATCCGTGCTACAATTTCTAATTGTTTTCCTTACCACGCCCCTAAGTTGTTTCATGTCTTGTATTGTATCCCCACCTAAGTGCCGGTGTCTTTAGACCGCGAAAGGCCAGGCAATGTGATAAAAAACAAGTAAAAGCGTGCTAAGTTCGGAGGGTATATAAGCTGTATCTTATATACCCTCCACCATGGATCGCATTTGTCGAGTTCTTTTCCTGGCATCTCTTCTTAGGCAAAAAAAGGATATAAGAAAAGATTTGCTCTGCTATAATAGCGATATCAAGATATGGTCCGGTTCGAACCACAATTTAATTTAATTTAATTATATGTTGGAGACCTGTGTAAAATGTCAGCCAATTCGGATAAGAATTGCGCCCTTTGGGGCTCAAGTAGTAAAATAGAGAGATCAATTTATATGGGAGCTGTATCAGGCAATAGAGGAGGATTCGTCGTACAAAATTTCAGGCAAATCGGATAATAATTGCGACGTCTAGAGAAGTCAAGATCCCAGATCGGTTTATAACAGGTTATGAACCAATTTGAACCTTATTTGGCACAGCTGTTAAATGTCATAATAAAATACGTCAAACTAAATTTCAGCCAAATCGGATTGGAATTGCATTGCATCAAAACATGGACCGGTATGGCCTATCCCATACAATCCCAACCGACCTACACTTATAAGAAGTATTTGAACAAAATTTCAAGCGGCTAAGTTTACTCCTTCGAAAGTTAGCGTGCTTTCGACAGACAGACGGACGGACGGACATGGCTAGATCGACATTAAATGTCACGACGATCAAGAATATATATACTTAATGGGGTCTCAGACGAATATTTCGAGTAGTTACAAACAGAATGAAGATAAAGGGTGATTTTTTTGAGGTTAGGATTTTCATGCATTAGTATTTGACAGATCACGTGGGATTTCAGACATGGTGTCAAAGAGAAAGATGCTCAGTATGCTTTGACATTTCATCATGAATAGACTTACTAACGAGCAACGCTTGCAAATCATTGAATTTTATTACCAAAATCAGTGTTCGGTTCGAAATGTGTTCATTCACCGTAACGTTGCGTCCAACAGCATCTTTGAAAAAATACGGTCCAATGATTCCACCAGCGTACAAACCACACCAAACAGTGCATTTTTCGGGATGCATGGGCAGTTCTTGAACGGCTTCTGGTTGCTCTTCACTCCAAATGCGGCAATTTTGCTTATTTACGTAGCCATTCAACCAGAAATGAGCCTCATCGCTGAACAAAATTTGTCAAAATTTGAACACATTTCGAACCGAACACTGATTTTGGTAATAAAATTCAATGATTTGCAAGCGTTGCTCGTTAGTAAGTCTATTCATGATGAAATGTCAAAGCATACTGAGCATCTTTCTCTTTGACACCATGTCTGAAATCCCACGTGATCTGTCAAATACTAATGCATGAAAATCCTAACCTCAAAAAAATCACCCTTTATTAGTATACTCCCATCGTATGGTGGAGGGTATAAAAATGTTGACTTTATTTTACATTTTGACCTATTCAGCATGGCCGAAGGCCTGTTATCCGACTATATAATACCCTACACCACCGACCCTATATACTACTTTTAATATATGGAACCTATGTTGAAATCTAGTCAGACGTTAATTTTGCATCCCCATTGAAAGATTTCTTACGATATGACCTAAATTGTGGCTACTACAGCCTTATATCGGATGAAATATATACACGGGAGCTATGTATTAATCTGGAACAAGTTTAATGAAATTTAGCATACGTCTAGAACTTTAAATGAAATACTTTACGCTAAGTTATATAAAGATCGAACCAAAATTGTAGCATCCATAACATTAAAAGGCCATATAGAATGAAAGATTTGTACAGGTATTGGTACGTCAAATAGAACATTCGTGTTAAATTTTCCTTGATCACAAGAATTCATGGACAGACAGACGGACATACCTAAATAGAATTAGGAATTGATTGTATTTGAAGTACAGTTTAAGCTCCTTTATAGAGAAGTTTCGATTTGTCTTTAGGTAAGCGATTCGTCAGTCGCTGAAGTTATTCGATATTCGTTCCTCAGCTTACCTTCAGGTTGATCAGTTTTTCCACTATTTTCAGTAAAAACGTTGACAGATTGATGGGCCTATAGTCCTTCGTCGTACTGTGGTCTATTTTGCCCACTTTTGGGATAAGAACCATCCTGTCTTCTCTGCATGCCTTCGGTATGTAAAGCACCAATTAAAGTTCCGCTATGTTTTAGTCCGGTCTGGTCGACTGAAAAGAGCGCGTACCGTCTGCACTATTGTTTCTCGGAGACAATCTACCCGATTAGTTCTTCCGTGCCTTCTTTTATAAGTTCTATTGTTTCTTAGCTTGGTAACGTCTCATCTTCTCATCAACTCCTTTTTATACTTAAGGCTTCTTTGTATGTTTAAAATTGTAAATTTCCTTAACGATAACGTTGGTAGAAAAGAGGGTATTTCATAAACTTTTGTCTTTAAATTACCAAAGATCTGAATGGGTGGTTTTAAATTGAAGTCTATGACTCAAATCCATTAAAAATAACTTATTTTGTTGATATACCTATTGCAATGCAAAGGTGATATTCAATTTCAACGACATTAAATGTTGCATACCGTCTGTGTTCATTTTCATTCCATGCCATATGTGGCCGTGGTGGTTAGGCCACAGAAAAAGCATTACACGCCAGCAGGCATGCGGAAAAGGGGACCAGAAGAGATGGAGGCTGTATTGTCCCCAAATTGATATTGACAAATGTTGCAGTAGGAGTGTCCACAAATTTCATGAAATTGAACATTTGTTTTCATTGCTACTATACTTTGTTGCCTTTTCCTTTATATGATATTTGTATGTGTGTATGTATGAAAGACCCTGTAAGACACATTCTGTGACCACATCACGTATGAAATGGGAATACCAAAATCAAGCAACAAAAAGTGCCAAAAATAAAAAAAACAAAAACGACGAATAAAACAAAACGTTTTTATTCAGCTTCAGAAACACGTGCAGCACAACTGATGTTATTTTAAGTGTTTTTTAATATACGAATGCAACTTCGGTGGAAAATAATGCAAAGTTCCATCCAACAGTAGCTGGCAGGGGTATAGTAACGGAAAGTAAAGGTTAAAGAGTTAGCGATCATATGCTGTAGTTTGTTATATATATTCTTCTTCTTTTCTTCTAAAAGTTTATAACCGAGTTCATCTAATTTCTTGCCATAAACAATCGGGGATAAGTATAGAAACAGTCCTATAGGAAATGGGACAGACCCCAAACCTGTCATGGAATAGGTCCTCTGGTGATTGGGACCAATCCCAGTTAAAAAACCTATCACTTTTATAAGGGTTTGTCGACATGACGAATTGCCACCATTCTAACACCGTAGGGTAGGTCCTTGGACAGTTCGAAAAGGATGAGTATTATCATCCAAAACGCAGGGGATGTCCCCTATGAATGCAGTGCATTGTGTTGGCGAGAGGAAATTAGGAATTGGAGGTGGGGAAAAGGATGTAGTGCTTATTGACATTTGTCTTAAATCTTTGGATGTCAAAGTGGGTGGGAAAAAACATTAGCCATAAGTCGATTCCACATACGAACGGTTCGGGCGAAATAAGAATTCTCTCTATAATGCATTGTGATGTCCGCTGGCCAATGAATTACAAACGGGTGTGAGTTCCTGGAATTTCTAGTATCCCTGACATACATCCTTATATCAGGAATTAGAAGACGAATATCTCACGAACACACAACATGAATTTACCAATAGAACAGCGCCAACAAACCCACAATGCGACGATGATGAAAGGAGGCAATAAAGTTGGATACTCCACTGTCCCCAATTAACGCCATCGCTCTCCTCTGTATACGGTCAGTAGCTCCAGGGATGATTTTGAAGCTTCAGCCCATACATGTGAGTTGTACTCCATTTTCGCTCTTATGAAAGTGGTGTAGATGTTAAGAAGATCAGACGGAGTGAAGTAATTTCTACACCGTTTAAGGAAGCCTAAACGCTTGAATGCTTCTTTCGACACTTTAAATACATGTTTGGCCCAACGAACATCATTTGTATTTTCATGTCCAGAACATCAAGAGCTTCTGATTGCTCAACATCTACACCGTTGATAGACAAAGATGATCGTAATGGGTCAGCTAATCGTTTATGTGACAACAAGCAGCATTGAGTCTTTCGTGCATTAAAATCTACTCGATTCAATCGACCCCACTCAGAAATGGACAGCAAATCCTGGCAGAGTGTATCCTACATAACCCGCCTCTTGTCCTCAATCTCTCGAAGAATCGGCCTATGGTCGAATGAGTACAAATGAGCAGATCGGATTCAATGTCTGACACAACAGATCGTTGATGAAAATAAGAAAAAGAGAAGGAGAAAGAACAGAGCCCTGGGGTACACCTGCGGTCAATTTGTGATTTGTTTTTACAATAATTAAGCGACTTTTTAAAAAATAATTAAGAATCAAAAGTTATGACAATTGAAACTTATATACCATCTACCATTGATCGCAATTGTCAAGTTCATTGAAAGACTTTTTCAAAAATATATGAGTTGCGTCAAGTAAATTGGACCTTACTTATCTCACAAAGCTCACATGGCTGTCACCCGATCAAAACACGAGGAAGCAAATTGATCACGTTGTGATAGATGGAAGGCATTCATCTAGCGTGTTAGATGTACGACCAATCCGTGGAGCGAATATAGATTCGGATCTTTACCTTGTTGCAGGAAAGGGACGCACCCGTTTGAACATGGCGAGGAAAGTAATATCTGACACCATAGAAGCTGGACATTGAAAAGCGGCAAAATACAGCATATGGCAGCGGCATACTCCACTCGACTGACCCAACTGCTTGATGAAAACACTCCTTGTCCCGATGACATAATGGAGCAATGGCAAACTATTGCCCACTCCATGGAAATTCCACAAAATCCTTACTTGGGTACCGGAAGCCTCCTCCAAGAAACCCATGGTACGACGAAGAGTGTCGAGATGCTACTGAAGCCAAGTATGCGGCATATAGAGCAACCCTGCAAACAGTAGCAGATGAAGGAGAGGTATCTTTCGTCTATTCCGCAGAAAGAAAAAAGAAATGGAAAGACGTGAGTGCGAGCGAATTGAGATGTACTGGAGTCAGAATGAAGTCCGGAAATTCTACCAAAGAAGTAAACACCAAACCGATGGCTTTGGTGCAGGCACATCCTCCTGCAGAGACAAAGAAGGAAATCTGGTAACTGACACAGACAGAATGCTGAGGATATGGAAAGAACATTTTACCCAACTGCTAGTGTCCGCTGTTGGCGGCGAGGAGGATACCGCAGAACCAATCCCTGATGATGGTATAGAACGTTTACCTCCTAGTCAGAATGAGGTCCAAGTAGCAGTAACCCGACTAAAGAACAACAACGCAGCAGGAGCTGACGGGTTACCCGCTAAACTATTTAAGACCGGAGGCGACACGCTGATAAGGGTATGCATCAGCTTCTCTGCGCAATCTGGCTAGAAGAACGCAATCTCGATGATTGGAACCTCAGCATACTATGTCCCGTAAGTCTCCTCCCCATCGAAAACAAGATACTCTCGAGCGTACTGTGTGAAAGATTAAAATCTAAAGGAAATGAGATAATTGGGCCCTATCAATGCGACTTTAGACCTGGTAAATCCACCTTGGACCAGATATTCACACTGCGCCAAATCCTGGAAAAGACCCGAGAACGACAAATCAACACCTACCATCACTTTGTTGACTACAAAGCCGATTTTGATTCTCCTTTACGTTCAAATGTCTGAGTTTGGTATCCCTGCAAAACTAAAACTCGGCAGGATGACACTTGCTGATACGCACTCCTAGGATAGGAAGCAATCTTTCCGAACCATTTAATACCAAACGAGCTTTCAGACAAGGAGACAGCCTATCTTGTGGTCTCTCTAATATCTTGCTGGAGAAGATCATATGAGGCACACTACTCATAAGATAACACATGCTACTCGCCTATGCTGACGACATCGACATCATAGGTCGGTCACGCGAAGTAATAACTGCTGCCTTTAAAAGATTCGAAAGAGAGTCGGTGAAAATGTGAGTGGCAGTAAATGGAGATAAGACGAAATGGATCGTTTCAACTCCCAAAAAGCCTTGCACAACCGAGCATATAACGAAAATGGAGAAAGTTGGGAACCACAACTTTGAGATAGTCAGTAACTTTATCTGCTTCGGCACCGCTGTAGCCGAAACGAATGACACCAGTTTTGAGAAGCGAGTACTGGTAAACAGATTCTACTTTGGACTAAGGAAGCAGTGTAGAAACAAGGCCATCTCTCGACAGACGAAGATTATACTATACAAGACACTGATACTACCAGTGCTATTATATGGTTCTGAGGCATGGGTACTTGTGAAAGCAGACGTGACAGTGCTTGGAGTATTTGAGAGAAAGATTCTTCGTAAAGTATATGGACCAGTTACCGTTAATGGAGAATATAGGCGACTTATGAACCACGAGCTGTGTGAGCTGTACGACGACAATAGCTTAGTTACACGCATCAAAATACAACGGCTGTGCTGGCTAGGTCATGTTGTCGGAAGAAGCTTCAGCAAAGAAGTCTTTTTAAGGCAAACCCGGTTTTACACGCAAACCGGGAAGACCAAAAGCCCGATGGAAAGATCAAGTTGTGGGAGACACTTCGAAGCTTGGTGTCAGAGATTATAGAGGGAGCGCAGAAGATCGAGGCGCTTGGGACGCTTTTCTACGTTCGGAACGAACGAATGTTCTGTCGTAGCCAATTAAAGAAGAAGAAGGACCTTACTTATCACGGCTGTCAGAGAAAAACACCACCCCCAAAATGTCAGGCACGTCGAGTAATAATTGCGTCCTCCAGAGGCGCAGAACCATACCTGAAACAATTGTTGGAAGTCATAAACGACATATGGAAAATTTCAGCCAAATTGGATAAAGAATGTGCTCTCTAGATGTTCAAGAAATCTAATCGGGAGATCAGTTTATATGGCGGCTATATCAGGTTATGGACTAATTTAGACCATACTAAGCACAGTTGTTGGAAGTCATACCAAAAATATTTGTGCAAAATTTCAGCCAAATCGGATAAGAATTGGGCTCTCTAGAAGGCAAGACCCAAAATCGGTTTATATGGCAGTTATATCAAAACATGGACCAATTTGGGTCATTTACAATCTCAACTGACCTACACTAATAAAAAGTATTTGTTCAAAATTCAAGCGCCTAGCTTTACTCCTTCGAAAGTTAGCGTGCTTTCGACAGACAGCCGGACGGACATGGCTACATCGACTTAAAATGTCATGACGACCAAGAATATATATACTATATGGGGTCTTAGACTTTTATTTCAATGTGTAACAAACGGAATGACGAAATTAGTATACCCCCATCCTATGGTGGAGGGTATAAAAAGAATTAAAACAATAACTGCATTACTTTTGATATTATTGACCTTTCAAATAATTAAGTTTCTCTGGCGGAACCTGTATAACTTAGCAATAAAAATTCCTCCTAATTTGTTCAAACAATTAGTCAAACACAAGGAATAAAATTTTGATTAGATTGAAACTCAGGTCATAAGTTATGATACCAGCACTGTAGTATGTCTAATGGGCCGATGGCAAAGCTTGAATGAAAAGTAAAAAAGGTAGGTGGCACAAATAATGGTAGCTTTTCAATACTAAAGTATCTTCGAACAACAATGCAATTTCAAAAAATCAAAAAAAAAAAAAATAAAATAAAACATCTGCAACGCGTTGCTTCGGGTGGATACAAACTTTTTGCAATGATAAAATTACACAAAACGCCCACCGATTGCTTTTAAATGGGGAAATGCAAGCGAGGTACCAAATCGAAAGCACACAGATGATAACGGTGGCAATAGCCAATATCCTAATGATGATGATGATGATGACGTTGCCTGCATACCATTCTTTTGGGGCGTAGGTTGCACATGCAACTCGCTTCGATTCGAGCCAGAGATTTGTACAATGCCATAATGGTGGTTAGTAGGCAAATGCGCGCGTAAATTTCTGGACACGTTTCTGCCAGAGGACACTTGTGTCTAGCATGCGACAAAAGCCATCACCCGTTTAATGCTCCTTTTTGTGTGGTGGTGTGATTTTGTGTAAATCACATTTAATGCAAACTGGCAAAACAAACTCCAAATGGTTATGGCCCACCTCTCGCTCCCCACAGCTAGCAATCTGGCATCTCTGTTTGACATTTACCTTTCTGCTTGCTTGGGGCCATAAAAGTGACAAAATTACAAATTACATTGCATAGCAAGCTGCTGCTATTGGCGCTGCCACTCCCGCTGCCAAGGCATTTCATATTCGCCGCATCACAGGCTCCATAGACTGTGCCAGACTGGGTGAAATTCCATAGCCTAGCCTTAATGAGAGAGGAGGCAAGGAAACATTCTCCATGGACCATCATTAGACTTGAAAAACTAAGAAAGCTAAATGTTGCTGCAGAACGATGCTCCCCACTAGACCTGGTGTAACGGCTGTTGTTGATGGCTCTTTGGATACAACAAAGGGGGTCACATATACTACATACACCCATATGTATGTACACGCCAATGTGCTTGGGTTAGGTTGCATTTTGAGCATATGCATGATAATGTGTGTTAGCTTGGGTGTGCGAAAATTTTTGAACAGTTTGCCGCTTTGGGTGCCATACACAGGTGTTACAGTGAATTTTATTGGAGAAGTATTTTGGAATCTCCTATTGGGTAGAACGTTATATGGAAGAGATATTCCGACTTGGTTTAAGAACTTAAAATGCTGTAAGAGGATGAAAACATCTATGGCTGATGCGCTTGTAGTTTTATTGTACGAATCATAAACAAACGATTTAAACAGCATATAAAACAATAATCCTTTGTCCTTAAAAAAGATCGTTTTTTATACCCTCCACCATACGATGGAGGTACACTTATTTCGTCATTCTGTTTGTAACTACTCGAAATATTCGTCTGAGAATTTTATGTCGTCTAGCCATGTCCGTCCGTCTGTCTGTCGAAAGCACGCTAACATTCGAAGGAGTAAGGCTAGCCTCTTGCAATTTTGCAAAAATACTTCATATTAGTGTAGGTCAGTTGGGATAGTAAATGGGCCATATTGGTCCATTTACTATCCCTTGACTTCTTGAGCCTCTAGAGGCGTGTTTTGTTATGATGTCCAACAACTGTGCCAAGTGTGGTTCAAATCGGTCCACAATCTGATATAGCTGCCATATAAACCGATCTTGGGTCTTGACTTCTTGAGCCTCTAGAGGCGTGTTTTGTTATGATGTCCAACAACTGTGCTAAGTGTGGTTCAAATCGGTCCATGTTTTGATATAGCTGCCATATAAAGCGATCTTGGGTCTTGACATCTTGAGCCTCTAGAGCGCGCAGTTCTTATCCGATTGGAATGAAATTTTGCACGACGTGTTTTGCTATGACTTCCAACAATTATTGTTCAAATCGGTCAATAACCTGATATAGCTACCATATAAACCGATCTTGAGTCTTGACTTCTTGAGCCAATAGAGGGCGCAATTCTTATCCGATTTGAACGAAATATTTTGTTATGATATCCAACAACTGTGCCAAGTATGGTTCAAATCGTCCATGTTTTGATATAGCTGCCATATAAACCGATCATGGGTCTTGAATTCTTGAGCCTCTAGAGGGCGCAATTCTTATCCGATTGGAATGAAATTTTGCACGAAGTATTTTGTTGTGATATCTACAACTGTGCCAAATATGGTTCAAATCGGTGCATAACCTGATATAGCTGCCATATAAACCGATCTGGGATTTTGACTTGTTGAGCCTTTAGCGGTCGCAAATATTATCCGATTTGCCTGAAATTTTGTACGACGGATCCTCTCATGACCATCAACATCAACATACGTGTTTATTATGGTCTGAGTCGGTCTATAGTCTGATACAGCTCCCATATAAATCGATCTCTCTATTTTACTTCTTGAGCCCTCAAAGGGCGCAATTTTAAATCGAATTGGCTGACATTTTACACAGGTCTCTAAGATGCAATTAAATTCTGGTCCGAACCGGACCATATCTTGATATCGCTCTTATAACAGAGCATCTTTTCTTTTATCCTTTTTTTTTTGCCTAAGAAGAGATGCCGGGAAAAGAACTCGACAAATGCGGTCCATGGTGGAGGGTATATAAGATTCGGCCCGGCCGAACTTAGCACGCTTTTACTTGTTGAAATATCAACTGGTTTCAAAACAAAACATTGCTTGTTTCTCATTTCTGTATCACATTCCACTGTGCATTTGTAAATACCTATCCCCATGAGCGGTATGTGTGGTAGAGCGTCTCTGACATTGCCAGCAAACATTCACTTTGGCAAACTATTAAAACAGTCTGTGTCTGGCTTTGGCAACATATGTTGGCACGTGTCGTTCTCATACATTCCCAGCAACTCTATTACATATACAGATGAGCTTGAGCACACATGTGTGCGTATTTGTGCGTGTGTGTGTGTTTGTGTCTGTGTGACCACATTTATGCAACATTGCTAAAGGTTTTATTTCATTTACCAACTGCTGTTGCTGTTGGCAAAAGATTTTGCTTCAATTGAATATTTCGGCTATAGGGAGAAGGTGGTGGGTTGGAAAAGCCAGCAACAGCAACATTACCATCACCAACAGTAGAGGCAGCAAAAAAGCATTTGCTCATGTGCAAGACGACAACAGAGGTCTTTTGACCAAACTATTGAGCACTCGTCTGTACTAGGCAGGTTATCGAATGCGGTATGTACTCATATAAGTCGTACTCAAATATTTAATACAGTGAGTAAAAATATATAAGAAGGAACTATATATAAATACTTACGCACCCACGTTTGTTCAAATTTTCTAATTTCAAGGCATTTAATTTGGTACGTACCTGAAAATATAGGAAAACAAACACATATGATAAGTATCAAGGATAGAAACTCAAAACAGTTTGTTAATCTAAATATTAATCTGATGGAATTATCAAACATTTGCTAAGGAAATATCTACAATGTAAAGGGTGGTACTATATTTGCCTCCAGCGAACTTTGTTATCATTGAGAAAAAGCGCTTTAAGTTCGGCTGAACCAAATCTTATAATACCCTCCACCATAGGATGGGGGTATACTACTTTCGTCCTTCTGTCTGTAACACCTCAAAATATGCGTCGTCATATCATTTTTAATCGATCTAGCCATGTCCGTCCGTCTGTCTGTCGTTAGCACACTAATTTTCGAAGGAGTAAAGCTAGCTGCATGAAATTTTGCACAAATACTTTTTATTAGTGTAGGTCAGTTGGGGTTGTAAATGCACCAAATCGGTCCATGTTTTGATATAGCTGCCATATAAACCGATCTTGGGTTTTGATTTCTTGAGTCTCTAGATGGCGCAATTCTCGATCGATTTGACTGAAATTTTGCACATGGTGTTTTGGTATCACTTTCATCAACTGCGCCAAGTATTGTTTAAATCCGTCTATGTGTTGATATAGCTGCCATATAAACCGATCTTGGGTTTTGATTTCTTGAGCCTCTAGAGGGCGCAATTCTCGTTCGATTTGATTGCAATTTTACACGTGGTGTTTTGGTATCACTTCCAATAACTGCGCTAAGTATGGACTGAATCGAGCTATAGCTTGATACAGCTCCATATAAACCTATCTCCCGATTTAGCTTCTTGAGCCCCTACAAGGCGCAATTCTTATCCGAATGAACTGAAATATCGCACAATGACTTCTACAATGTTCAGCATTCATTTATGGTCGGACTTTAACTTGATAAAGCTCAAATAGCATAACAGTTCTTATTTAATATTCTTTGTTAGCCTAAAAAGAGATACCGCACCTAGAACTAGACAAATGCGATCAATGGTGGAGGGTATATAGGATTCGGCCCAGCCGAACTTAGCACGCTTTTACTTGTTTTACTTTTGAAGGAATAACATTCAAAATTTTGAGCATATAAACAATCTTTTTGCTGTCTGAAAGCAACAGAAAATGTTTGCTGTTTTAGCAAAAACTACTGCTGCTGCGTCATTTTCGGCATATTTTTAGTTGTTATACCCACCACCGTAGAATAGGGGGTATATTCATTTTGACATTCCGTTTGCAACACATCAAAATATCAATTTTCGACCCCACAAAGTATATATATTTCGGATCGTCGTAAAATTTACTGATTGTCCGTGTGTCTGTGCGTCTGTCCGTTCGTCTGTTGCAATCCCTCTACAGGCTTCAAAAATTGAGATATTGAGCTGAAATTTGGCACAGCTACATCTTTTTGATGCACGCTGGTTAAGTTCTTGAACGGGCCAAATCGGACCATTTTTGGAAATAGCTGCTATATAGACCGATCTCCCGATAAAGGGTCTATTGCCCATAAATGCTTTACTTTTCATCCGATTTTGCTGAAATTTGAAACAGTGATTAGTTTAAGGCCTCCCGACATTTGGCTCAAATATAGTCCATATCGAACTATATTTATATATAGCTGCCCTATATACCGACCTGCCGATAAAGTTTTGGAGCCCATAAAAGCTTTATTTATTACCCGATTTAAGCCTCTTGATATCTGACCTAAATATGGTTCTGATCGGACTATATTTAGATATAGCTGCCATATAGACCGATCTGCCGATAAGGGGTCTGAAGCCCATAAAAGCTTTAAAGCTTTATTTATTACCCGGTTTTTGCCCGGTAAGTTATCCAATTTTTACCGGATTGTGACGAAATGGGGTTTACATATATACCCGAGGTGGTGGGTATTCAAAGTTCGGCCCGGCCGAACTTAATGCCTTTTTACCTGTTACAGCATTTATTTTTTTTTTTGCAGTTTTTACTAACAAATTTCTCTGTGAGTAGTTTCAGAATTTGAAGAATACTTTGGTATCCATGCTATTATTATGGTCGAGAATGTATATCTTCCTTATTGTCTAAATCCAGTGGTCCTGTTTGACACTCTCACAAATACTTAACAGATAGGTCAATAAGAAGATAAAGGCCGCATATAAACAGATCCCTTGATTGAACAAGCGGGTTCCATAGACACCCCATTCATTTGCCGATGTGCTTTTTCAAAATTATTCACATATAAATTGAACAAAAGCTGATAAAATTTCATCAGAATCCCAGGCCCTGGCCATATGTCAAAATATCCGTACCGAAGCACACCTGTACGATATACCATCCTCTTGTAAAGCATTGCAAAAACATTTACCTAGTGTGGTTTGACCCCCGATTTGCTACATGAAAGTTTTTATGACACAAACCTCAATCATTTTGGTTTCTTGGAAATACTGTGCCCCATATGGGTACATGCAGCATACAATATGTTTGTGAGCGCTTGTATATCTGTGTGCGATGTTGGAATTCAATTAAAAATTGTGAATGACAGCAGGTGCAGTTGATTGCTTATTCTTTGCCTTTATGTCAAGTTGTTGCTGCTGCTGTTCTTACTGCTGTTGATGTTGATATTTTACCAATGTTACTTAAACATATGCCTCCTGTTGTTTCAGTGTGTGTGTGTGTGGTGTTTGTGCGAGTGTGGGAAATGTCAATGTGTATATTGAAGTGCACAGTCTGTTGGTGTTCGCAGCAAATGTTTTATGTTTGGGAAACAAGCAAGTGTGCAACAACAGCAGCTAGCCAGCCAGTCAGCCACAACAATCAGTGGCAGCAATACTCGCATTATATCTTAATTATAAATCCCCAATGGATTTCTGTGTACAGCTACCCACCCACCTATGACAAACTTCGCCGTTTCACTTGCTGCACGCCCACCTATCGTACAAGTCCTTTATCTGTGTGGCTTATTTCGCTTTCACTCATTCCACTTCAACACTTTGACCGCACTTTCGCCTGCTGCTGCCCGCTGACACGTTTACCACCAAAGTTCATGTCGGCTTTCAATAATTGCCCCCTGTTACATTCGTTCATTCTGATTTATTTCCTTGTTAAAATAGTAATTAAAACAATTAAATTTTACGTTCCTCCCACTCCTACTCCGTCCTCGACATGGACAATACTCCTACCTTATTTTCTCATTGCCATAATGGGCTCAACAGCCGGGGGCTCGATATAATTATTTTCCATAGAAAATCATAATTTTTAATGAAACTCATTTTCGTATTAGGTGCCTAGTCCCATATTATTATCGAACACTCAAACCAAGATTATTATGATTTGGAAAAATGTTAATAGAAATCAATGTTGTGATTTGAAAAATTATAAACGCAAATAATTTCAAATTGCCCAAGTCTTTCAATACTTGGATATATGAAAAGAGTTGTAGACCATTGTAGAGAATGACAAGTTCTTCAAGTTGACCCTGACCTCTAGTAAAGGGTGTCTCTTGATCGTCATGTCATTTTCAGTCGAACTAGCCATGTCCGTCCGTCTTTCCGACCGTCCGTCCGTCTTTCCGACCGTCCGTCCGTCTGTCCGTCCGTCCATCTGTCCGTCTATCCGTCCGTCCGTCTGTCTGTCGAAAGCACGAAAACTTTCGATGAAGTAAAGCTAGCAGCTTGAAATTTTGCATAAAAACTACATATTAGGGTAAGTCGGTTGGGATTGTAAATGGGCTATATCGGTCCATGTTTTGATATAGCTGCCATATAAACCGATCTGGGATCTTGACTTCTTGAGCTGCTAGAGGGCACAATTCTTATCCGATTTTGCTGAAATTTTGTATGAGGTGTTTTATTATGACTTCTAACAACTGTATTGAGTATGGTTAAAAGCAGTCCATAACCTGATATAGCTGCCATATAAACCGATCTGAGGTCTCGACTTCTTGAGCCAGTAGAAGACGCAATCATTATCCGATTTGGCTGAAATTTTGCATGAGGTGTTTTGTTATAACTTTCAACAACTGTGCTAAGAATAGTTCAAATCGGTAAATAACCTTATATAGCTGCCATATTAACCGATCTGTGGTTTTGACTTGTTGAGCCTCTACAGGGAGCAATTACTATCAGATTTGGCCGAAATTTTGCATGAGCTATTTTGTTATGTCTTTCAACAACTGCGCTAAGAATAGTTGAAATCGGTTCATAACCTGATATAGCTGCCATATAAACCGATCTGGGGTTTTGACTTCTTGAGCCAATGGAGGGCGCAATTATTATCCGATTTAGCTGAAATTTTGTACAACGGCTTCTCTTAAGACCTTTAACATACGTGTCGAAAATGGCATGAATCGGTTTATAGTCTAATGCAGCTCACCTACAAAACGATCTCCCTATTTTACTTCATCAGCCCCTAAAGTGCGCAATTCTTACTAGATTTGGCTGAAATTTTATACAATGACTTTTACTATGGTCTCCAATATTCAGTTCAATTATGGTCCGAAATGAATCATAACTTGATATTGTTCCAATAACATAGCAATTCTTTTCTTTTATCCTTTGTTTGCCTAAAAAGAGATACGGTGGCAAGAGCTCGACAAATGCGATCCATGGTGGAGATCCGGCCCGGCCGAACTTAGTACGCTTTTACTTGTTAAAACTATATCTTTTCGGAGGCTTTGAGACATAGGGAGGGCTAACAAAAAATTGGCAATCTTATGAATAAACCGTGTTCGTAGCCGCTAATTGCACAACACAACTGATGCACAAACAAGCTATCATTTTTTCTCTGAGTATTGAACTGATGACGAATTTTTTAAGCACCGTCCAACAGATCACAAGATCATATAGCAATAAAGTTCTGGAAATTGCGGTATGCACCCAGTGGATGGCAAGCGGTTTAAAACCATAACTTGGTATACCTCCAATAGCATAACAGTTCTTATTTATTCTTTTTTGCCTTTAAAAATCATGTAACGTCACATTTTATTGCACATAAATATTAAATGTTTTTATTCTGTATTACTTTCTCAACAAAATCCAGTTAAGTACATTACCTTTCTTTGAACACTCTTATAGTTCCCGATGTCCGGAAAATGGGCAGTGATCCCGCTACTACAGCCTGGAAAGTACCCTAGTTTGGTGGATTCGTACAGACCGATCTCCCTTCTCCCACCAGTAGTAAAGACGTTTGAGGCATTACTCCTCCAGAGCCTCGTAGAAGAATTTCCATTCGTCTAGCATCAACATGGATTTCGTAGATTGCATAGCACAACATCACCGCACACATTTGCCGTGGTTTTAATAAGCGCAGCCCATGTGATAGGACGGTCCTCGTGGCGGTCCTTTTGCGTCTATTGTTATGGCACATAATTCTGCCTGCAATGTTGTGTGTGTTGTAGTATCGCCCCAATCCAGTCCCTGTCGCCTGAACCCCTCCTCAGTCTGCTCACAGTATCCATAGTGTCCAGAAGGGAAACTTGGCCGTATTCTGTCTCCCCATGCGGCTCAGGGCGGTGACTGTCGACCCATTTTAATGGGTCGTTGTTAAATGCCCTCTCAATGTTCGAGAAGGCCGCCATCGCGTACTCGTTCAGTTGGAAAGACGTCTCAACTTATTGCATCGCCGCGTGGAGGGCCGTCTTATCCATAGTGTCCAGAAGGGAAACTTGGCGGTATTCTGTTTCCCCATCCGGCTCAGAGCGGTGACTGTCGACCCATTTTAATGGGTCGTTGTTAACTGCCCTCTCAATATTCGCCATCGCGTACTCGTTCAGTTGGAAAGACGTCTCAACTTTTCGCATCGCTGCGTGGAGGGCCGTCTTATGCCGCCTGCCCTGAAGTTCTTCGATGTCAGACCCCTTCTCACCTTCAAGTCTTCTTTGTTAAAAAATCATTTTGTTTGAGATGTCAAATGCTACGTTTTGTAATGTGCATAATTGCCTCGTTACATTTAAGATACATTTGTTCTATATTTACGAGAGCATTACCAGGCCTTAAGGCTTTACAAAGTTTTGTGAATCAGGCCGTCAATATTTAATTTCTTTAAAATAATCCAGAACTTAACTTTGTATCCCAACGAGCGCGGTTTAAATAAATCGTTACTTTGTTTATGCATATGGCATATGACTGGGCTAGAAGTTACAGGGCCACCCACGCTGTCCGCAGAATTTTAATTCATTATGACTATGGATTTTTGCAGCATTAGCAAAAATCCATGATCAACGAAATTGTCGCAAATGGATTTTGTATATACAAAATCCATTTACCCCAACCAGCCACAGAGAAACAGAGATCAATGCAAATATCATTTGACCACCCATAGCGAGCCATAATGAAAACATATACTATGAAGAATTCATCAGCTAATTGTAAACATTTATTTATTAAGCTAGCGTTAAGGAAAATTTGAAATAAAGATTCAGATAGACTTGAAACTTACACAAGAGAAGTTTGTATCTAAAACTGGCGCAGTCGGTAGGATCCTACAAGGTATCCACGACTCAACACCATCCAGGAAAAGGATGAAAACATAAATCCTCGAAAAGGATTTACTTTCGGAATCCAGGAAAAGGTTTTGTCCGGGCAACAGGAAAAACCATACGACGGATAAAGGAAGAAAAAGGATGAAAACATAAATCCTCGAAAAGGATTTACTTTCGGAATCCAGGAAAAGGTTTTGTCCGGGCAGCAGGAAAAACCATACGACGGATAAAGGAAGAAAGAGGGAGAAACATACCAGCTCTAATTTATGGTAACTAATAAGAAAATAATATTGAATATTAAGAAATTGTGAAAAAAAAAATTGTGAAAAATTTACGCTAAAAAAAAATTGTTTCTGATAACTCTAATTTATGGTAACTAATAAGAAAATAATAGTGAATATTAAGAAATTGTGAAAAAAAAAAATTGTGAAAATTTTACGCTAAAAAAAAATTGTTTCTGATAAAAAAAAATCAGCAAAGAAAAAAGTTTTAATTTAGACAAAAAAAATTTAAATAATAGTAAAATGGCACTTAACGCAGTCACGGTTGACCCTATAAAGTATTTATCAAAATTACCGGTTTATAACGGTAGTTTTAGCGAACTCTACACCTTTATTGACTTAGTTGACAGAATTACGCAAATTTTAGAAACCTATGATGACTTGTCGAAGGGAATATTTTTAGACATAATTAAGTCAAAACTAAGTGGACCGGCTAAGGACATTTCCGAAATAAACAATCACCTTACAAGATGGACAGAGCTAAAAGAAACCCTTATTAACAACTTTGGCGATAGATTAACAGATGAACAGTTATATGATAAATTAAGATCAGTTAAATTTAAAACTAATGCAAAGAATTTTTATGACGAGATAATAACTTATCTCAGAAGACTTAACATGAAAACTCGATCATTACATCAAAACGAAGCGGGCTACAATGCTCTCATTGCAGCTAATAAAAGGGTAGCATTGGACGTATTTAAAAACAAATTAATTGAACCAATGCGTTCCATTATAATTTGTAGAAATCCAAATAATATCGAGAATGCGATGAAAATACTTTACGATACGAATTATGCTTTCTATAATCCTAATCCAATTCCAAATAAAAACGAAACAAATTCTACTCATGACAATAGAAATAAAAGCGTGAATCAAAATACGAACTTTAATAAAAATCAAAACTATAAATATCAAAATCAAAGACACAGACAAAATCAACATCAGAATCAAAATTATACCAGATATCAGGATCAATATCAAAATTATATTCCGAGACAGAATGATAGTAATAATCGAAACAACCCGTTTCAAAATAACACCGTTAGCAGTGATTCAACTAATCAGCCAATAAATGATAGTGATAGACCAACACCAATGGATATTGGAAATTTTTGTCAGACAGCTCCAATGAACTCACCTACATAGTAATTAACAAGTGCAAATTTTTGATTGATACAGGAGCCACAAACTCCTTAGTGAATCCAAATGTTTTTCATCAAAGTAAAATAGTACAATTAAAAGGACCAAAGGAAATGTTAGCTTTAAAAAATTCACATATAGTTACACATAAAGCCGTGGTGAAGGCTTTCAGGGAATTTAATTTGCCAAATCAAATGTTTGAATTTTATGTTTACAATTTTAATAATAATTTTGAAGGATTAATAGGCAACGACATTTTATTGAAAAATAAAGCGATTATAAATTACGAAGGGATGTATTTACTTCTAAATGGTTCAAAACTGCCATTACTTTCTGAGAAAATAACGACGAAAGTAAAGATAACTATTCCACCGGGAGAGCAAGATTGTAAAATATGTCTTCCTTTAGAAAATGGAGACGTATTAATTAATAATATTATGCAGGGTAATGGAATAATTCTCAATGAAGGTCTTTATAAATGTGAAAATGGAGAAGTGTGTGTAAAGATTAATAATAAATCAAATAAACCTATTGTTTTAGATACAGGAGTGATTTTGACGTATGAAGAAATTTCGGAAATTCATAATATTAATGATATTAGTGGAAAAATCAATAGCGAAATTATAGATGTTGATTCAGTTCTAAAGAAAATTAGAACCGAACACCTTAATTCTAAGGAGAGATTAGAATTGGAGAAACTAATTAGGGATTTTAAGGTTTTACTTTCTGATAATGGAAAATTGACTTTTACCCACGAAATTAAGCATACTATAGATACCACTGATGAAATACCAATAAGAAGTAAAATTTATCGGTACCCTTATATATACAAAGATGAAATCCAAAAACAGATTTTGGAAATGTTAAGTAATGGAATTATTGCACCGAGCAGTAGTCCATACAACAGTCCTGTTTGGGTTGTACCAAAGAAATCAGATGCATCGGGCATGAAGAAATTTAGATTAGTCATTGACTATCGAAAATTAAATGATAAAACCATTGAGGATAATTATCCGATTCCAAATATAACAGATATATTAGACAAGTTAGGAAAATCGAATTATTTTTCTATTCTTGACCTCAAAAGCGGTTTTCACCAAATCGAAGTCCATGAAAAGGACAGACAAAAAACTGCATTTTCAGTAGATAACGGCCATTATGAATTTAATAGAATGCCATTCGGGTTGAAAAATGCACCGAGCACTTTTCAACGATTGGTAGATAATATTTTAAGGGAAAATGTTTCGAAAAGGGAGTGTATGGTTTATATGGATGATATTATTGTATTTTCCAATGGACTAGAAGAACATGTAAAAAATTTGAAATCAGTGCTTAACAAATTAAGAAATGCAAGGCTCAAAATTCAATTAGATAAATGTGAATTTTTCAGGAAAGAAGTCGAATTTTTGGGTCATACAGTAAATGAAGAAGGCGTGTCCCCGAACCAAGCTAAAATTGAAGTTATAAGAAAATTACAAATTCCTAGAACTGAAAAGGAAATAAAAAGATTCTTGGGAATGACGGGCTATTATAGAAGATTCATAAAAAATTATGCACACATTACTAAACCCATGACTAAATACTTGAAAAAGGACTCGATTTTAGATATAAAAGATATAAATTACATCGATGCATTTAACATTTTGAAGGAAAAGTTGGTTCATGCTCCAATATTAGTTTATCCCGACTTCAGTTTACCTTTTGAAATTACTACGGATGCGAGCAATGTTGCTATTGGAGGAGTTCTATCGCAGAACGATAAACCGATTGCATACGTATCTCGAACTTTGAATGAACACGAAATAAACTATTCCACCATTGAGAAAGAATGTCTTGGAATTGTATGGTGTTTAAAACAATTTAGGCCATATGTCTATGGCAGGAAAATTAAACTTTTTACTGACCACAAACCACTAATATGGTTAAATAACTTAAAAGAGCCAAATTCGAAATTAATGCGGTGGAGACTTCAAATAGGAGAGTATGATTATGAAATAAACTATAAAGAAGGACACCTAAATAAGGTGGCAGACTGTCTTAGTAGAATTGAAATTAATAATACCATATCATCAAATCAAAATTTTAACAATAATGAAAATCTAAATTCAATTAAGGAATTGCAAAAACCAATAAATATTTATGACAATCAAGTTATATTTCAAAAAATAATATCAGGCGCTGTATCAATTAGAAACTCAGTCATACATAACCACAAAAGAAAAGTAATAAAGGCAAAGGAATTTGACGATGATTTCCTGAAAACAATTATAGAAAATCATTTTGATCACGAAAAAACAAACGCACTATTTGTAGATGATGACATATTTAATAAATTAAAATCAATCTTATTTAAAGATTATAGTAATCTAAAAATTGTCAGATGTCTCAAGAAATTAATTGATATCCTCGACGAGGAGTATTTAGAAGAGATAATCTCTAATGAACATTTGAAAAATAACCATAGAGGATGCAATGAAAACTACAAAGAAATTAAAGATAAATATTATTACCCATATTTGTATAAGAAAGTATCGGAATTTATAAACAATTGTGAAGTTTGTATGCTGTCAAAATACGAAAGGAATCCAGATCTAGTTCCTTATAAAATATCTGAAACCCCTAGAAGACCACATGAAATTATCCATATGGATGTATTTTATTCCATAAATAAAAGTATATTTGTTACCATGATAGACAAATTTAGTAAAGTAGCACTTATAACTCGTGTTACCAATAGATCAGACCCCGAATTTAGGAAATGCATCTTAAGATATTTAAGCTCTTATGGAAATATTGAAAAAATTGTAACAGATAACGAACTCGGAATGAAATCACATGGAATGATGGAGTTCTTAAAAGAAAAGAATATTGAAATTAACTTTACATCAAGTTTAAATCATAATAGCAATAGCGATATTGAAAGGCTACATAATACTATCAATGAACATTTAAGAATTCTCAAGCAAAGCAAAATTGACATTTCTATAGAAGAACAGATGATTCAAATAAATGGTTTCTACAACCATACTATACATAGTACAACAAATATAAAACCAATTGATTTTATTCAAGGGAAGATTAATGAATCTCAATACCCGGATATATATGATAGGATGCTAAAGAAAAAGGAACAAGTAATTAATAAACTGAATGAATCAAGGATAGGAGAAAAAATTCTAGAAGACGGCATCAATTATATCAAAGAGACTAGAGGAGGCAAAAATTATCAGAAATTCAGGAAAATAGAAGGAAGGAAAATTGACGACTCTCATTTAAAAGACCAAAATTCAAAACAAATTTATTATAAAACACATGTTAAAAAGAAAAAGAAATTCCAAAACGCACAGAACGTAAGATTCCCAGTGCAACAAACCACTAGAAGGGGTAATGCTGTTAAACGAAATAATTAGTAGCAACAATACAGGAGCATAAAATCGAATTTTAAAGATTACTGCATTAATTTTATACATATATATATATATATATATATCTAAATAACAAATAATTATTATAATTGTCTAAATTGGTCTTCCTTGATCTTATATTCTATTAGATCACAATGACAACTTTGTTGGTACTAATAATTTTGATATATGGAATTCATGCGGAGAATATCGAAATAATCGATTTGGACAACAACAATGGTTATTTACCAATCAAAGTGGATGAAGTGCGGCTTATTGAGTATAATATGAAAGTATTACACATAATTAATATAACAGAACTAGAAGTTGCTAGAAACCAAATAGAAGTTAATATTAAGATGTTAAATGAAACGCTACCAAGTGACACAAAAAATGACTATATACATAGGACGTTGCTTAGGAATTTTAGGGAACTGGATACAAAACTTAAAGCTTTAACACCAAAAATAAGAAATAAAAGAGGATTAATTGACTTATTAGGGAAAATATTAAAAGTTATTGCAGGAACCATGGACAGTGAGGATGAAAAAGCAATCTATAATGCATTACATAATTTAGATACAGAAAATACCGAACTTATTAATGAAAATAACAAACAAATTAAAATAAACAAGGAATTACAGGAACAGATAGAAATTCTAAACAAAAATATTTTGAATATTGAAAGATATATTTCCAGCCAAATAAAAAGTCTTGTATTAAATACTCAGATTAGGGAACATTATTACTATTTGAAAGTATGTTTTCAAATACACAATGACATTAATTCTTTACTTCATTTTATCGACACAATAGAGGACGTTATTTTGACCAGCCGATTAGGTATCCTCACAAGAAATATTTTGACAGACCAAGAAACAAAACTGATAGAATCTGACGAAGAATTTAAAAATATTGATTTAGTGTCATTACTATATAAGCATAATATTATTATATTTACTCTATTAATTCCTAAATACGGAAAAGAAAAATATGAAAAATATCGTCTTTTTGAAATTTTGGATGATAAAAATGAAACAATTAGTTTTAAGCACAAAGAAATATTGTTAAAAGACGGTATTGTTTACGAATTTAATGAGAAATCGGAAAAAGCAAGCAATCTTGTAAAATTAAATGATGAATGTATTATCGATATTTTTACAAAATCCATAATAAAAAATTGCATTAGAATTAAGAAAAAAGCAGAAGAAACAATAAAAATTATAACGCCAGGCTCTATTGTAATACAGAAATTTCATAAAACCAAAATGAAAACTACTTGTGGTCATAATATTTTTGTAGAAGGAACAAAATGGATTAAATACAAAAATTGTACTTTATACCTTAAAAATCAATCTTTTACAAATGTCGAAAACACTATTAAACACCATTATTTAAACCCTGAGTTTATTAAAGCTATACCATTTACAAATACAACCAAAGAAGAACTTACTATGGAAATATTGGACACAAAAAATGTCCAAAATAGAAACAAAATTGAAAAACATCAAAAAGTGTCAAATTACCATTATACATGTCTGTATTTGTTAATATCAATTATAATTATACTTATTTCATATCAAAGTGTAAAAAGATTTAAGTTAAATCTATCATCGACTCCGAGGACGGAGCCCGAAACAAGCGTTGGGGGAGTTACAGGGCCACCCACGCTGTCCGCAGAATTTTAATTCATTATGACTATGGATTTTTGCAGCATTAGCAAAAATCCATGATCAACGAAATTGTCGCAAATGGATTTTGTATATACAAAATCCATTTACCCCAACCAGCCACAGAGAAACAGAGATCAATGCAAATATCATTTGACCACCCATAGCGAGCCATAATGAAAACATATACTATGAAGAATTCATCAGCTAATTGTAAACATTTATTTATTAAGCTAGCGTTAAGGAAAATTTGAAATAAAGATTCAGATAGACTTGAAACTTACACAAGAGAAGTTTGTATCTAAAACTGCTAGACCCAGAGGTCTCAATGTTAACCTAGAGATGACTGAAATATGCCTGGTCACGTGAAAGACGAAGTTGGGCGAATTTAACGCACCATGCTTCCTCAATAAGACGATTTCGATATCTGACAAGGTCAAATACTTATGGGTGATCTTGGACAGGAAACTGAATTGGAAGTGTCACATTCAGGAGCGTGCTGAGAAGGCTCACAGATGTTGGGCACTATGTAGACGGGCCGTAGGCTCGAAATGGGGCCGAAATACTTACTTACGCCTCAGTAGTTTGGTGGACTGCTATGGAGAAGAAGTGCAACATAAGGACTAAACAACAGGTTCAGAGAACATGTTGTCTTGGGTGCCGGACCCTAACGGAGTAAGGGGAAATGAAAGGGCATACGATTTGGCAGTGAAGGCCAGAGGTCTGCCGTCAATAAACTTGGTTAACCCGAAGCCTTTCGGGTCGACGTAGTCCGAGTTAAGGGAGTGGGCGACGAATGCGCATGCAACATTGTGGTACAGCGAAACGGTCGGTAGGACGGCGAAAATCCTATGGGGAGATCCAGATCGTGAGAAGACGAGGCTATTACCGAAAGGAAGCAAGAAGCAGGTCAGTATAGCTATTGGTATCATAACGGGACACATAGGACTACGAGCTCACTTATGTAAAATCGGTGCAACAAGTGATAGCATGTGTAGGGCATGAGGGGAAGATGATGAGACGTTGGAGCATTTCCTTTGTAATTGCCCGGCTTTAGCGTCCAACAGATTCCGGTACTGAGGTGGAGACACAATATCAGACATGAACCAACTTAGGGGAGCGCCATTGAAAACAATTAAGGATTTTATAAGTACAATAGCACGGAATTCCTAACTTAAAATGTTCTTTTTAGAGGTTACTTTATAGTTTTTAGAGCGCCCAACAAACCGATTATTGGCTTAGGTGTATGTCCAAAGTAGCATTGGGCGAATTAATATCTGCACCCTCTTTTCAACCTAACCTAACCTAACCAAATCGTTATTGAAATTTAAATCATCGTATCATCATAGATCTCAGCAGCTTTCAAACTTATTTTATAGCCAATTCCTCCTAAAATATTAAATAATACATTTCGGTGACGAAAATTTAAGTGTTACATTTAACACCCAACTCTAGAAATATTTTATGCATTTTTTTCTTTCAAAATATTTTTCTAATTTCTCCAATTACATGTTTTGGATACAATTAAATATGCATTAACAAATGAATAAATAAATAAAATTATTAATTAAAATGTTTAAAGCTGTTGTGTTGTGACCTGTGGCCATTGTGGAAATTGAACAATTGTTTAATTTCCCATCGACTGAGGTTCGTTCCATGGAATGTTTGACGTAGAAAAAAAAATTCATTCACAAAAATTCCACTATGTTCATTAGAACTAACTTTGAGGACTTTCATATTTATGTGAGAAATTAATGTGTTCATTGGCAGCTGGTCCCTCATTGAAATGCCGTTTTCTGTTGTTCTTGTATTTTTTGTCTTCTGGCCCCATCCTGTTAATTGATGGTTTCTGGTTGGTTTTGAATGAAAACTCTAAGAGTAAGGGATCATAGTGAAGTGTCAAAATAGCCCTGCCTGACCTTAAATTGTATAGTCCTAATATTACATATATATATGAAATTTGAGATATGAAGTGTAGCATGTACAGAGATGGCCTGTTGGAAACTCTGACGTATATCATATACATTGCGTATGTGTCATATATTACGTATATGACAAACATTACATTACAAATAATAAGAAAATCGTACAACTATTTTAAACTTTCGTGAATTTATGATTACAGCTACCCTGATGCATAGGTTAGGAAATGCGTCAATAGCACAAAACGTGCGAGTTCGAATCCTGGCGAGAACATCAAATGAATTTGCAGCTGTTGTTAGCTCGGTCAAACTGCTCCGCAAGAAGGAGCGATGGCTTTAAAAATATTAAAAAAAAACTATTTATCATAAAATTTTGAAATATTTATTAGGCGATATAGCAACCACAATACTTTTGATTTTAACTTTGTATATAACCTGCAGTATTTAAGATCGGTTCTAAACTGGCGACTTCACCGGTTTTCGGTGACTAGTGACTGGTCCCCTGACTATGCATATGACCGGTTACTTTTGAATAGGCATGTCATACCTAGGGACCAATAATTTTGAACCGGTCATTTCAACTGTTAATTTCACTGGTTTAAAATATCGGTATTTCGCGGTTTGAAAAAACGGTCACTTCCCCGATATAAAAAACTACTTCAATGGTTTGAAAAAACCTGTCATTTAACCATCCTATTGAGAAGGTTATTCAAATGTTTCAAACTGCAGCCGAAGCAAATAAAAAAACAAATAAGAGCGTGCTAAGTTCGGCCGGGCCGAATCTTATATACCCTCCACCGTGGATCGCATTTGTCGAGTTCTATGCGCGGTTTCTCTTTTTAGGCAAACAAAGAATATTGAATAAAAACTGTTATGCTATTGGAGCTATATCAAGTTATAGTCCGATTCGGACCATAAATGAATGCTGAACATTGTAGAAGTCATTGTGCAATATTTCAGTTCATTCGGATAAGATGAGAGCCTTGCAGGGGCTCAAGAAGCAAAATCGGGAGATAGGTTTATATGGGAGCTGTATCAAGCTATTAATCGATTCAGACCACATTAAATACGTATGTTGAGGGTCATGAGAGAAGCCGTTGTACTAAAGTTCAGCCAAATCGGATTAGAATTTCGCCCTCTAAAGGCTCAAGATCCCGGATCGGTTTATATGGCAGCTATACCAGATTATGAACCGATTTGAATCATACTTAGCATAGTTGTTGGAAGTGATACCAAAACACTACGTGCAAACATTCAGTTCAATCGCACTAGAATTACGCCCTCTAGAGGCTCAAGGAGTCAAGACCCAAGATTGGTTTATATGGCAGCTATATCAAAACATGGATCGATTTGAACCATACTTAGCGCAGTTGTTGGAAGTGATACCAAAACACCACTTGCAAAATTTCAGTAAAATCGGACGAGAATTGCGCCCTCTAGATGCTCAATAAGTCAAGACCCAAGATCGGTTTATATGGCAGCTATATCAACACATAGACCAATTTAAACCATACTTGGCGCAGTTGTTAGAAGTGATACCAAAACACCACATGCAAAATTTCAGTCAAATCGAAAGAGAGCATACTTAGCGCAGTTGTTGAAAGTGATACCAAAACACTACGTGCGAAATTTCAGTCAAATCGAACGAGAATTGCGCCCTAGAGGCTCAAGAAATCAAGACCCAAGATCGGTTTATATGGCGGCTATATCAAAACATATACCGATTTGAACCATAATAAGCGCAGTTGTTGGAAGTGATACCAGAACACCACATGCAAAATTTCAGTTAAATCGGACGAGAATAGTGCACTCTAGAGGCTCAAGAAGTCAAGACCGAAGATCGTTTATATGGCAGCCGATTTAGGGTCTTAGGCCAAAAAAAGCCACATCTATTATCAGATTTTGTTGAAATTTGGGACAGTGCAAAATTGCAAAATTTGGGATAGTGAGTTGTGTTTAGCCACTTTGGCCCAGATCGGTCCAGATTTGGATATAGCTGCCATATAGACCGATCCTCCGATTTAAAGTCTTGAGCCCTTAAATTTTGTTAGGCTTTTCGACAACCTGTCGTATATGGTTCAGATCGGTTTATTTGTAGATATAGCTACTAAAAAGACCAATATTTTGGGTATCCAAAGTTCGGCCCGGCCGAACTTAACGCCTTTTTACTTGTTTTATTTTGGTAGGTTTTGTTTGAGCAGGAAAAGACTCGCCCAGAGCAACGTGGTTTTTGTACAACAGCAGCAAAAACAATGATTGCGTACTTATAAAAAAAAAACAAACTCTCCTGGCTTTTAAACCGTTGTTTTCACCAGTTTATTTAAAAAAATAAAAATACACCAAAGCAGCCACACAGTGCACTAAAATGAGTGATGATATTACCGGTAACTTGTGTTAACAGGGGTGAATTTAACCCAAACATTCTGCAGGTTGACTTCTCTTCCCTATCTAAGTACGTTTGTCCGTATATCGAAATCATGATAGCGTTCCAACCAATGATACTCTCGGCTTGTAATTGATCACTGAAACTCCCTTTGGGTCGTTGTTGATTGATTTGAATGGTCGAACTCCTAAAGGCTTCAATATTTAAAAACAAAATGTGGGCAATTCCAAGTACTAAAAGATACAAAAGGTCGTCATATTCTTGAACTAACTCTATTTCTATTTATAAAAGCAAATATCCAGCATCAAATTACGATTCCTTGCAAACAGACTGCTCACTAAACCATTGAACAGCAGACATTAGCATTAACTTAATCTACTGCTCCATTACAAGACAGAAGTCAATACACTTTTGAATTGCTCGAAACCAAATGTTGAAGAATATTATGAAGCAATTGAATAATTTAAATAAAACAAAACTAAATAAAACAATCAAAACCGAACTTCATTGAAATCCAGAGAAAAGAGAAAAAGCAGAAAACTTCAAAACTGTGGAAAAGAACCAACAGACGGACAAAATAACTAAAGGACGGACAGCTACAACAGTACTGCTACAGTGCAATGAACAACATGTGCCAAATTGTCCAGACGCTCATACTACTCAAGACAAATGCCCAGCAATGGCCCAAGAGTTTCGGGCAAATGGACAACATTTGTTACGATGAGAATGTGTTGGACTACAAGTTCGTGTACTTGAATTCAAATGGACTTTGAAACAATTGTTCGCTTCTTGCAATTCATACAGAACAGCAGACAGAAAAAAACACATAAAAAATACAAAATTTACAAAAATGCATAAATTGGAGATTCAAGTACAAAGCAAGCCGGAAAGTGTGTGTATGTGTGAGAGATGAAAGTTATTTTAGCATAATGGATTTATGTGAAGCAGATAAAATTCTATGAAGCTACTAACGAGTGATTACCGTGGAGCACCATTATAAATCAGTCAATTAATTGATCTTTCGTGTTAAATATTGAGCCCTAACCGTCAAAAGTATGCGAGTGAGAGTATGGTGATATTCTTGTCTATAGACTGGCAGGGTATATCTCTACTCTGATTGATGTCAGACATACCTGTGGTATGGAGGGACACAAAGGTCATTTTCCTTCTGAAAGCAGGTAAACTGTACCACAGGAAGGCGAAAGATTGGCACTGAGATGTGAAACGCCAGCAGGCCTGGAGGCGATACTGGATATGTAGCCCATTGATGCCTATATTCGGAACTGCGCCGCTAAGGTCGCGCTTAGGCTCAGTAAGCTCGGCATACTAAAGGAGGATGGGTGCGGCCACAGTTCGATTCTGGGTGTTATGGATGCGGAGGGTAGACTGAGGATGATCTCCGAGTACCTGACACCAGTACTGACAGAAATGAGGGTATTCGCGATTCATTTTCCTGGAAAGGATGAATGGAGGGCGAATGCCGTACTTGAGGAAGATGGGACATCGCTCTACACCGATGACTCCAAGACGGAGTCAGGGACTGGATTGGGGGTCTACTCGGACCCACTCAAAATCGGCATGTCTCTGAGACTGCCGGACGAGTGTGCGGTCTCTCAGGCAGAGGTCTGCGCCATTGCAATGGCCGCAAGGGAAATCTGGTAAGGGATTTGCGAATGCAATTTTTTCCAATGAACATTCCACTAAGGAACAGGGGCTAACTTCTCATATATCAATGAGTGCAGTCCGTTTCAAGTTTAAGCTCAATTAAATGGGGCCTCCTTTTTATAGCCGAGTCCGAACGGCGTGCCGCAGTGCGACACCTCTTTGGAGAGAGGTTTTACATGGCATAGTACGCCACAAATGTTGCCAGCATAAGGAGGGGAAAACCACTGCTGAAATTTTTTTCTGGTGGTCTCGCCAGGATTCGAACCCAGGCGTTCAGCGTCATAGACGGACCTGTTAACCTCTTAGCTACGGTAGCCGGTATTTAAGGCCTTGGGGTCGAGATGCGTAGTGGATTGTTTGGCGTCCCTCCCTGGATAGATTCCGGGCCCACGATGTGACGCTGACATGGGCTCCTGGGCATGAAGGGATTCCAGAATATGAGGGGTCGGGCGAGTGCGCCAGGGAGGTTTCGTCTGCTCCGGGCGGACCAGGCGCTCTGGCCTGTCATCGACAGGAGGAGGACGAGGGAGTTGTCAGCTTTCGATAAGAGTACCTTAACAGGGGTCATACGTAGGCTCTCCTTTCTGGGAAGCCGTTTCTTCTGTGATCTGGGTGAACTTGCGAAAGTACCTCTGGAAGCTCTTCTGAGATTTGTTGAAGAAACAAGATGATTCCGACGGAGGATGCCATAAGCTACGGCGTACGTACATCTGTGCTTGCATTGGGATGGGCGTTTCTTCCCGCCCGCTCGGGTTCACCATTACTCCTGTTTCTCTTTTATTCGTGCCTAACCTCTAGTCCGAGCTGTCACATCTTCTTTCTCTTCCCTTTCTTTCCAGGGTACCACAATGGACCAGACTGGCCTCCGAGAGAACTCAACTGTGTCGGGCATCCCACTCAACCTAATCTAACCTCAGCGCCACGGGGGCCCTCAGGAATATACATAGGTATTAACAATATATTATTATCTCTGGAAGAAAACTGTTTTAAAAGTGGTCGCGTGTGCTGATGACATAGGTATTGCGGTTAGGATAAAGCTTCCCAGCACTCTTAAAGATATACTTCAGGAAGCTCTGTTTGTGACAGCGAAGTGGGCCTCCGAAAGTTTCACCAGGGAAACAACTATATCACAGTGGCACCTGTCTCCTTGAGAGAAGAGAATGTTTGATTACTGAAGGCGAAAAACACCATGGTGTTTTGCTGGACAGGAAATTGAATTTCAAATCAAACATTTTGGAAAGTGCAAGAAAGGCAACTGTTGCATCATGCAACTGCAAGACAGCCATTGGCATAATTTGGGGGCTTAAACCGCATGTCATGCACTAAGCCACTGGCCTGGTGGACGCCGCTTCAAAAGTCCAACTACTGTTCAATAGTCAACCGGATCCAAAAGATGGCTTGTTTGTGCATCACAGCCGAAACGAGGACGACACCATCTGATGCATTGAATTAAATGGTACACCTAATGCCTTTGGACATTGCGGCTAGACAAATTGCTGCGACCACTGCTGTAGGGATCCAGGCAGCGTGGATTTCACATTGCCTGAGCCGCTTTATGATAAAAAAAAATACTGTACCAAAGCCAACCTGGTGGGCTTTCGACTGTCGCAGATCTCTCAACGAGATGCCTGAACAGTACATAATTCACAAGTTCTGAGTGCTGGGGCACAGAGATATCCCAGGGAATTTAAGAGCACATACTAGGGGAACTGGAATTTGTGGGTATGCCTCTAGCGACACGTAAGCTAAGTTTTCTGGATCAGGCTCGAAAGGCAACGAATGACAGATGGTCACAAAGGGGAGTTTGTGAATTCTCCAAAATTATGTGGCCTAATCTAGAGTTGAAGGGGTCTACCGCTAAGCTGTCACTGGCTAGAACATACTTCTCAGTCTTTGTGTCCGTTATGACAGGCCACTGTCTAATCGAAAAACATGCTGACGGACTGAAGGTTGCCAGTAATGACTTTTTCAGAAGCTGTGAGGACGTCGATAAAGAAGAGACGGTAAAACGTTTTCTGTAAGTGTTTCCCGCACCGGCAGTCAGAAGTAATTCAACTTTAGGTTCTCTTTGAGAGCTTGTCTGATTTAGCGGATGTGAACATTCGCAAGTTGTTGGTCTTTCTAAAGCGAGCTGGATGGTTCAACAGTGGGAACTAGAAGGCATCTTCCTTCTTCTGTTCCTGCGTTATCACAATGGACGAAAACGTCTAAGTGAGTCTGATGGCAGACTGCCGCATAAATCTATACTAAGTTTAGGTCCAATTTTGCACCACTGCCGTTAACGGTCACTGTAACTGTAGTCCTTCAAGAAATAGGGTCCAATGATATCACCAGTCCATAAAACACTCCAAACTGCAAACTGCAAACTGCAAGATAATTTAGAGTCCATAGAACATAGGGTCCATGAACATTCCGTTAAGGAACAAGTGCGAACTTTTCACATATCAGTGAGTGCTGTCTGGTTCTAGATTAAGCTCAATGAAGAGCGACCTCCTTTTTATAGCCGATTCTGAACGGCGTGCCGCCCAGCGACACTTCATTGGGGAGAAGTTTTTACATGGCACAGTAACTTACAGATGTCGCCATCATTAGGAGGGGATAACCACCACAACAATTTTTTTTCTGATTTTCTCGCCAGGATTCGAATCCGCCTGGGTTCTGTACCATAGGCGGACATTTGAACCTCTGCGCTACAGTGGCCCCATATCAGCTGATTCCCTGATTGATTTCTTGAGGTCCTAGATACCTCAATTCTCATCCGATTTGGCAGAAATTTGGAACAATGAAATGGATTCTGATTTCCAATATCAGTGCTGAGTACGATACAAATCGGTCTATAAACTGATATAGCCGTCATAAAAACCGATCCTCAGACTTAATTTCTAGCGTGCCTAGAAGCCTAGTTTTCATCTAATTTGGCTGCAATTTTGCCACAAAGATTTCTGTTCTGACTTTTAACATCTATGTTGAGTATGATCAGAATCGGTCTATATACTGATATAAGGGATTGCCCACCGTAGGTGAGTTCACTCGAGAGCCAGTTTGGCCCATTGTAAAAGAAAAGGAAGATGTGAGACCTCGCACCATATCTAAAGGTTATACATGAACAAGTAAAATCTTATATACCCTCCACCATGGATCGCATTTGTCGAATTCTTTTCCCGGTATATCCTTTTAGGAAAACAAAGGATAAAAGAATTGCTATGCTATTGTAGCAAGATCAAGTTATGGTCCGATTCAAACCAGAACTGAATTGAATGTTGGAGACCACAGTAGAAGTCATTGTGTAAAATTGCAGCCAATTCGGATAAGAATTGCGCCCTTTAAGGACTCAAGAAGTAAAATCTGTATCGGTTTATAGGGGAGCTGTATCAGGCAATAGACCGATTCAGACCATATTTGACACAATGTTGAAAGTCATGGGAGCAGTCATTGCACCAAAATTTCATCCAAATCGGACAATTAATGCGCCCTCTAGTGACTCAATAAGTCAATATCTCAGATCGGTTTATATGACAGCTATATCATCGATCGATTTATATGACAGCTATATCAAGTTATAGACCGATTTTAACCGTATGAACAGTTTTTGAAAATCATAGAAAAGTCCCTCGTGTAAAATTTTAGCCAAATAGGATAAGTATTGTGCCCTCTAGCGGATCAAGAAGTCAAGATCCATGATCGGTTTATATGACAGCTATATCAAAACATGGACCGATATGGCCCATTTACAATCCCAACCGACCTATACTAATAAGAAGTATTTGTGCAAAATTTCAAGCGGCTAAGTTTACTCCTTTGAAAGTTTGCGTGCTTTCGACAGACAGACGGACGGATGGACTTGGCTAGATCGACTAAAAATTTCATGTCGATCTAGAATAAATATACTTTATGTGGTCTTAGACGAATATTCCGAGGTGTTACAAACAGATTGACGAAATTAGTATTCCCCATCCTATGGTAAAGGGTATAAAAAGACAAAGGAGGAATAGAGAACCAGAGCGGGTGTGAAACGTAAATCCCCAAGCTAGCATGGAATTGCCTTCGCCAGAGCTTATGGCATCTCCCGTCGGAACAATCCCGTCTCTTCAAAACATCTCAGGAGACCTTCCAGAGGTACCTTCGCAAGATCACCCAGATCGCAGAAGAACCGGCACCCTAGAAATGAGAGCCTGCTTTCCTGCAGACCCGGACATGCGCATAGCAAGTGCTCGATAGTGTCCTCCTCATCCTGATTAAGGCAACTCCTGCAGAAGTTATTGTGCGGTATTAATATACGCGCCCCATGCAGACTATGGCACAGTGTCCAGTTATGACCTCTGTTAAAATACTCATCGAATGCCAGTAACTCCTTCGTACTCCTCCAATTGATGACAGGGGACATTAGCAACAATCCGCCGAGTGCCGTCGTGCCATCGATGCCGCTCTAGCCATATCTACTACTCTGTTCAGTGTGACGGGTGAATGGTTTGCCCGGCGCAGACGAACCGCTCCTGACCAATACATCCCCCCCCCCCCCCCCCCTTCATTCCCTGGAATCCCCTTATGTCCGGGAATCCATGTCAGCGATGACAGGTCACCCTAGCAGTCCGGCAACCATACGCGGAGTCCCATCTTGCCACCGACTCCGCTTTGGCCATATCTTCTACTCTGTTCAGTGTGACCGTTGACTGGTGGCTGGTTCGCCCGGCTTAAAGGAGCCACTCCTGGCGCATTCATCCGCCGCTCATTCCCCGGAATCCCCTAGGTCCGGGAACCCATGTCAGCGTCACATCGTGGACTCGGAGCCTATCTAGGGACTCCAATCCTGAGATTTGACGACGGTAAATCCCTTGACAGAATTTCTCTGACAGCTAATGTAATGGCGCAGACCTCTACCTGAAAGACCGTACACTCGTCCGGCAGTCTCAAAGACGTGCCGATATTGAAAGCGTGGGAGTCCCTGACTCTATCTTGGAGCTTGCTGAAGACCGAGGTTTAATTTCAGATTAGAAACAAAGACTTCTAACATGACTTCCATACTGGCACATTAGAATGTTAAAATGTCAGAATATCCATATCCAAAATTTGGGTTTTACGACATTTATTTGGGCTTTTTTACTTTCTCAAAAATCGTTTTTAGGCCTTGTGTCTTCTTTTGGGCGATATGACATTTGTCGTTTTGGCCCAATAATTATCCGAATCGGCGAACATTTTGCGAGTAGTGTTTTGTAATGATTTTCAAAATCTGTAGCAAGTTTGGTCCAGATCCCATTAACCATTGGATATGCCAACGAATCTTGACAAATGCTATCCATGGAGGAGTTTCAGCTGTGCCAAACTTTTAACGTTTGAATACTTGAATTTCTGAAGTTTTCTTATCTTATGATAGACTTTAACGCATAAATTGAAAAAAAAGGTCTAAATGCTGCTTGCAGCATCACTGTAAGGCCAAATGGAATATTGAAAATCTCAAATGTTCCCAAATATATGGATGTCTTTAACCTTGCGAGCATTGCTCCAAGAGGGATTTTATTAAGCCTTTATTTGGTACTCGTATTGTTGGCCGACTGCATAAAAATATTTTGCATGTCCACAGGCAATGCAAGAATTTTCACTAGAATCCCATGACTTTTATATGCACACAGAGCGAGGTTGGTGGGCGGGTGGAGGTGGCCTTTGGCAATGATGATGTCGTTGCTGTTGGTATGGCTGAAGTTTCTATTTTCAATCGAGGCACCATATGGTTCTAATAGCTTTAGCCTTTGCAAATAACGAAATAAAGTATAAAACAAACTTTTCGCCCGAATGGCTTTTATTTTTAATGGCAAATCGATGTTATTCGTTCGAGCATTTCAGGATTTAGAATTCGATAGATAAAAAATGTTTGTGCACAATTTTAATTCCAAATATGCGACAAATTTCAATGAAAAATTTGAATTTTTTGGGAATGTTTGCTAAAATTTAAATGAAGAACTAAACCGGATCGAAATGCCTATGTGAGAGGAACCAACGCAGGGTCAAAAGATGTTCCTAATGCAACGGCAACCGTGGACAGTACACCTCGATCCTTTATGAGATCTGAGATATGTGTGAGAACCGATAGTCCAGATGTGACTTTAATCGCAACACCAATGCTCGTTATTGGTGGGGAGACAGTTAGGGCAATATGCGAAAGCACGCCCTTACTAAGAATTGAAAGACCTTTGAATCAATATTTAATGCAGCGGGTTCTTCGACATATCGTAAGTACAACTCTGAGAGCACTAGAATATCGAACATAGGCTTTGGTAAATACAATCGATATCGAATCCCCAAAGACAAGTAGAACAAGAATGTCGAATGTAGAACAGGAATGTCGACTATGATGTGTTTTGGAGAGTACAATTTGTAATCTGGACGATGCCACACACAGTTTAGGCAGACCGAATGAAACTTGTTTACGTCAAAAAAAAAAAACAAGTAAAAGCGTGCTAAGTTCGGCCGGGCCGAATCTTATATACCCTCCACCATGGATCGCATTTGTCGAGTTCTTTTCCCGGCATCTCTTCTTAGGCAAAAAAGGATATAAGAAAAGATTTGCTCTGCTATTAAAACGATATCAAGATATGGTCCGGTTCGGACCACAATTAAATTATATGTTGGAGACCTATGTAAAATTTCAGCCAATTCGTATAAGAATTGCGCCCATTGGGGCTCACGAAGTAAAATAGAGAGAACGATTTATATGGGATCTGTATCGGGCTATAGACCGATTCAGACCATAATAAACACGTTTGTTGATGGTCATGAGAGGATCCATCGTACAAAATTTCAGGCATATCGGATAATAATTGCGACCTCTAGGGGTCAAGAAGTCAAGATCCCAGATCGGTTTATATGGCAGCTATATCAGGTTATGAACCGATTTGAACCTTATTTGACACAGTTGTTGAAAGTAAAAATAAAATACGTCATGCAAAATTTCAGCCAAATCGGTCAGTCAAATCCCCAGATCTGTTTATATGACAGCTATATCAGGTTATGGACCGATTTCAACCATTCTTGGCGCAGTGGTTGGATATCATAACAAAACACGTCGTGCGAAATTCCATTCCATTCGGATAAGAATTGCGCCCTCTAGAGGCTCAAGAAGTCAAGACCCAAGATCGGTTTATATGGCAGCTATATCAGGTTATGGACCGATTTAAACCATACTTGGCACAATTGTTAGGTATCATAACAAAACACGTCGTGCCAAATTCCATTCCATTCGGATAAGAATTGCGCCCTCTAGAGGCTCAAGAAATCAAGACCCAAGATCGGTTTATATGGCAGCTATATCAGGTTATGGGCCGATTTGAACCATACTTGGCACAGTTGTTGGATATAATAACAAAACACGTCGTGCAAAAGTTCATTTCAATCGGATAAGAATTGCGCACTCTAGAGGCTCAAGAAGTCAACACCCAAGATCGGTTTATATGGCATCTATATCAGGTTATGGACCGATTTGAACCATACTTGGCACAGTTGTTGGATATCATAACAAAACATGTCGTGCAAAATTTCATTCCAATCGGATAAGAATTGCGCACTCTAGAGGCTCAAGAAGTCAAGACCCAAGATCGGTTTATATGGCAGCTATATCAAAACATGGACCGATATGGCCCATTTACAATACCAACCGACCTACACTAATAAGAAGTACTTGTGCAAAATTTCAAGCGGCTAGCTTTACTCCTTCGGAAGTTAGCGTGCTTTCGACAGACAGACGGACGGACGGACATGGCTAGATCGACATAAAGTGTCACGACGATCAAGAATATATATACTTTATGGGGTCTCAGACGAATATTTCGAGTAGTTACAAACAGAATGACGAAATTAGTATACCCCCATCTTATGGTGGGGGGTATAAAAACGTAAATAGTTTCCGAACTGGGGTTATAAAATCCCCACTTTTCGTTTATAAATACAATTGTGTAATTCCGCCATTTAGTTGTAAGAAAGTATCTGATTAATTTCTTGCTTCTCCTTTTACTTAGCTGCCGCACAAAAACAGCCATATTGGAATTGCAATTTCCGCAAAAACCTTCTGTTCCCTTGTACCTCTTCGATAGTCCACACCAAACTGGTAAGATCCAATCCAAAAGAAAATAAAAAATCCAAGAATTGGTTCCTATACTCAATTCTAATTCATCTGTGTTTTATTTTCTTGGTTTTCGTTTTGATACCTTTGAGTTACAAACTAATTGAATTGTGAATTCTATTGGTTTGTTTCGGCTCAAGAGAGGTTCGTTTCATGCAGATATTTTGTGCTCCAGCTTACTCCAGCCCTGAACGAGACTAGAGGCGTTAATAAAACCCACAGCATTGAATATTTGAGCCATGCTGAAGTAAATTCAAAACATACTAAAGCCAAAAGGACCAACCTTTTGGATCAGACTTTACCAGTGATGTTACGGAAGAATGAAAATATAAAAAGTACTAAAGTAGCAATTCAGCGATTCAGTCATTCATCGGACACTTGCGAATGAAATTAAGAATACAGACGATTCCTGCTCGAAGGACCATGTTTAATTTAGGACCATATTGATGCAAATTAAAATAAAACATCTAAAGATTTATTATACCCACCACCGTAGGATACGGGGTATATTCACTTAGTCATTCCGTTTGCAACACATCGATATATCAATTTCCGACCCTACAAAGTATATATATTTCGGATCGTCGTGAAATTCTAAAACGATTTAACGATACACGGACATCGCTAAATCGTCTGTCCGTCTGTCTGTTGTAATCACTCTACAGCCTTCAAAAATTGAGATATTGAGATGAAATTTGGCACAGATACGTCTTTTTGATGTTAAGATTTTAAAAGGGCCAAATCGGACCATATTTGGATATAGCTGCTATATAGACTGATTTTCCAATAGAGGGTCTAATGCCCATAGATGCTTTATTTTTCATCCGATATGGTTCAGATCGGACTATATTTAGATATAGCTGCCATATAGTCCGATCTTCCGATTAAGGGTCTGAAGCCCATAAAAGCTTTATTTTTTAACCGATTCCGCTGAAATTGGAAACATTGAGTAGCCTTACGCCTCCTAATATAGGACTCAGATATGGTTCAGATCGGACTATAATTAGATATAGCTGCCATATAGACCGATCTGCCGGTAAAGGATCTGAAGCCCATAAAAGCTTTATTTATTACCCGATTTCGATGAAATTTGAAAGACAGGGGTTATCTTTAGCCTGCTGATATCTGACCTAAATATGGATCAAATCGGACTATATTTAGGTATAGCCGCCATATTGACCGATCTGCCGATAAAGGGTCTAAAGCCCATAAAAGCTTTATTTTGTAACGGATTACGCTGAAATTTGGAACGTTGAGTAGTTTTACGCCTCCTCACATAGGACCCAAATGTGCTTCAGATCAGACTATATTTAGATATAGCTGCCATACAGACCGATATCCCGATAAAGGGTCTGAAGCGAATAAAAGCTTTATTTTTTATCCGATTTCGTTGAAATTTAAAACAGTTAGTAGTTTTAGGCCGCCCGCTATCCAACCCAAATATGGTAATGATCGGACTGTATTTAGATATAGCTGTCATATAGACGGATATCCCGATAAAGGGTCTGAAGCTTATAAAACTTTATTTATTACCCGATTTTGTTAAAACAACAGTGACTTATATTTATTAGCCCACCCAATATCCGTGTCGAATTTATGTGCATAAGTTACCCAATTTTTCACCGGATTGTGCCAAAAGGGGGTTTTCATATATACCTGAGGTGGTGGGTATCCAAAGTTCGGCCCGGCCGAAATTAATACCTTTTTACTTGATTTTTATAACTTACACCACTACTGTGGTACTGGGTATTATAATTTAGTGAATTAGTTTGTAACACCCAAAAGGAAGAGACATAGACCCATTGACAAGAATACCGATCGACTCAGAATAACTTTTTGATTCGATTTAGCTATGTCCGTCTGTCTGTCCGCCTGTTCATGTTAATTTGTGTACAAACTACAAATCACAATTTTTAACCGATCGTCTTCAAATTTGGTTATGTTTTTCGACCTAGAGACGAAGCCTATTGAAATTGGAAAAAATCGGTTTAGATTTGGATATAGCTCCCATATATATTTTCGTCCGATTTGCAGTAATAATGCAATAAAATGGTCATTTGTTAGCCGTTTTTTTTGAAATTTGGCAAGAAGGATTTTCTTATGACTTCCGACATTATAGATAAATTTCATAGAAATCGGTTCAGATTTGGATATAGCTCCCATATATTTGTTCGTCTGATTTGCAGTAATAATGCAATAAAATGGTCATTTGTTACTCTCTCGAACTTATTAATCTCTCGAAGGAGGAGGATTTTCTAATGACTCTCGACATTAGTGGTGATTTTCATGGATATCGGTTCAGATTTAGATATAGCTTTCATATATATCGCTCGATTTTCTTTCACTCCTAGAGTCACAGCAAGCGCATTTATTGACCCATCTTGACAAAAATTTTGCAAAACGCTTTCCTTGGCGACTACCACAGTATCTGAGAAGTTTGCTGAAATCGGTTCAGATTTTGGTATAGCTCCCATATATATGTTCGTCCGATTTTGAGAAATATTGCAAGAAAGTGCTCATTTTTAACCGATTCTCTCGAAATTGCAATCGCATTGTTTGACTAAGCTTGCTAAAATTTTGCACAACGCTTTCCTCGACGACTTTCACATTATCTGAGAAGTTTGCTCGAAATAGGTTCAGAATTAGATATAGCTCCCATATATATGGTCGTCAGATTTTGTGTAATTTGCAATAATATTATCATTTGTCACCCGTAGTTATTACAGATTGCACATATTTGCTCGCCGAGGTCGATAAAAATTAGTTCAGAATTGGATATAGCTCCCTTATTGTACTTATAAAGTAGGTGTAGGGTATTATACAGTCGACACTGCTCGACTTTTGCCCTTCCTTACTGGTTTTAATTTATAAGAAGGACTACGGACGGACATCATAATAGTTGGACTATGAGTTTACAACTAACTGGTAAAGCTACATAGTGAATTTGTAATTGTATAGATGGCGGTTTGTGTTTTAAGAGTAGAAGATTAATGGATACCACCAACACCAACGATGGTATGGCGCGTCTCGACCTCATGGTAAAGGAAGCCATCATCAGATACCGTTTTGTATGCACCATCATCAGATATCGTTTTCTTGGTGATTGGGTAATAAATGCAATCTTCACCTTGATCCAAAAAAAAAAAAAAAACGGCAGACGAACACTCGGTACAGAAACGATACTTGGACAGACGGACATGGTTTAACTGAATCAGAAAGAACTATGACCTAAAATCGTAATCTGGATTTCTTAGAAAGTACAACATTTAACTTTAGAAGTCGTATCGGCATGGTTTATCAATAATCGATATCCAAAATATTTGCTTGTTGGCTTCAAAAGGGAAGAAAATGAAGTGTATGTCTCTCGAAAAAATACTGTTTGTTGTTTGGGACTCTCTAATCTTATATATAAAAATCGATTTGTGTTTGTTTGTAGATTTGTTTGTTTGTGTGTTCCTTAGAAACGGCTGAACCGATTTTCTTGACATTTTCACAGATGGTACATATTGACCCCGTGGTGAAAATAGGGTACTACATTTTTTGATATCTGAAGAGGGGGCGGACCCTCCCCCTTACCCTAATTTTCAGAAACACCAGATCTCGGAGATGGGTGGTACGATTTAAGCGAAATTTTGTGTGCTCTCATATAGTACCCTAAAAATACAAATTTGGTATCCACATTTCAAATGGGGTACCTAGGGGGGCTGCCCCACCCTAAAACCTACCAAACATATATTTACACAAATCACTACAATATGGGACTCAAATGAAAGGTATTTAGGATAAGAAAACATATCTCATCTCCAATTGTCGGACCAAGAGCTAGGGGGACCACCCCAAGCCCCAAAACACCTCTAAATCGGACATATTTACCGACCATGGCAATATGGGACTCAAATGAAAGGTATTTGCGAGTAGAATACGAATCTGATATCCAAATGTGAGACCACGTTTCTGGGGGTCCACCCCTTCCCCAAAACACGCCCCAAACTGGACTTATTTACTGACAATGGGAATATGGGGCTTAAATAAAAGGTATTTGAATGTACCGTTTGGGGGACCGCCTCTCCCCAAAAACATCCCCAAAGGGGGAAAATTTACGACCATAGCAATATTGGGCTCAAATGAAAGGTCTTTGGAAATCAATATTCGGGAAAAGTGTCCATGCAGCCACACCATCCCCACAACACCACATAGTAAGTATTTGCTGACCATTGCAATATGAGGCTGAAATAAGATGGTTTTTAGAGTGGAACACGAATCCGATATATATTTTCATGGCCAATTCACTGAGTGGTCGTCCATCCCCCAAAAAACCCCCAAGCCGCTCATGTTTTCCGACTATGGAAATATGGGGCTCAAATTAAAGGAATTTGGGAGTAGACCACTTATCTGATCTAGGGGATGTCCCACCACCATAAACACCCTTAAATAGGACGTATTTGCAAGCCAAGGAAATTTGGGTCTTAAAAAGAGTGGAACTAAATATTTATAGTTTTTAGGGCCAATACCCCAAACCGGACATATTTGCTTACTTTTGCAATAAGGAGTTTAAATGAGATTAGAAAACGGATTTGATATCCAATGGCAATATGGGTTTCAAATAAATGATATATAGATATATGAGAATAGAGCACGCTGCTGATATATTTTCCAGGCTTAGTGTTTGGGGGACCACCCCAATCCCCAAAACACCCCTAAATCGGGCATATTTACCGACCATGTCGATGTGGAGCTTAAATGAAAGGTATTGGGAGGTAGAGCAAGAATTGATACCCATTTTCGGGACCAATTTTCTGGGGGTCTACCCCTTTCCCAAAATACCCCATAAACAGCATTTTTTTACTGACCATCGCAAAATGGGACTCAAATAAAGGTATTTGGGAGCAGAATACGAATTTGATATCTAAATGTAAGACCATGTATTTAAGGCAACACACCTTTCCCAAAACACCGCCCAAAGGGTAAAAGACTGTCGACCATGCCAACATGTGGCTCATATGAAAGGTATTTGAGATTAGAAAACGAATTTGATAACCTATTTTGGGATCTCGTGTTTTGGGGACGCCTCACCGTGTAAACTCCCCTAAACCACTGGTAATATGGGGTATGGTATTTAAAAGAAGAGCACGATGCTGATATTTTTTCAGGGCCAAGTGTCTGGGGGACCACCTCACCCCCGAAAACACTCCTAAATTAGAGAAAACATGAGAATATCGGGGTGAAATAAAGTATTTTAAGAATGAAGTACCTTACATCCAAACTTAAATTCGTAGACCAATAAATATCATATGGGATTCAGATAAAGGCATTTATATTGTTAAACTGTTAGTCAAGCGATATATTGTTTTCGTAGCATGATATTTCACTAAAAGATCTTTAATTGTCGAAAATAAATAAAAAAATATAAAGTAAAAGAAGGCGCAGCGGAGCGGGCCCGGATCAGCTAGATACATATAAGATAAGGCTACTTCGAACTTAATGTCTATAAACAAACTGCACTAAACTTACCAAATAATTGATTTATTTGACCATTAGTAAAGGAATAGTGTGTACGGATACAAACTTACCTAGAAATAAAAACGATTCTTTTATTAATGAAAAAATCCAATTTCAATTTTTAATTACAATTTCTTAAATTTAAAAAATGTTTTTAAAAACAAATCCTCCAACTATGTTCTCTCCCAAATCATTTTTGTGCTTTACTTTGATTTACCACAACTGTTAACCTAGATTTATGTTTGTGTGGCATTAAAAAATATGTCGACATTTTCCCCATGGTAAATAACAAAAGAATAGCCAACCAACCAGACCAGACCGGGCCAGTCTCAACCCAGTCCAATGACGAACGTCTGTGCTGAGAAGCAACAGCAACAGCTACGGCATATGGCAACATTTGTCTCACAAATAAAAATAATCAAAAATATTAAAAACATTCAAACTCAGGACTGCTGGAACAATTTGTTATGAACGCTTAATTTTTTGCAGATTAAAATAAAAAAAAAATTGGACTAATAGGTCATCATTTGGACATAGGCACAAAAACGAGTAAGGAATTATTGAATGACAAGTAAGGAATTATTAAATGAACCAAACGCAAAATTTTTAAAGAGATATATTTTTAAACTACATTTACTACCACATCCGTATAGCTGCTATATAAACTGATCTCTCGATAGAACTATTTAAGCTTCTAGTTGTGATTTTTGAGCCAAATACTAAAAATATTTTCGTATTGAACAAGTAAAAGCATGCTATGTTCGGCCGATCCGAATCTTATATTCCTTCTACCATGGATCGCATTTGTCAAGTTCTTTGCCCGTCATCTCTTTATTGCGATGCAGCACAAATTTCTATGCTAGCTAGCCACAATCCTCATAAACGCCACATTCTTCAACATCAGCCTTATTTGCGCCCATGCCCCGACGGAAGACAAGGACGAACAGACCAAGCTTATTTTTTGCGGGCGCCTAGAAAAAGAATATGACCGCTCTCCTAATCATGACAAGGAAAATATACTTGACCCAACTATATAGTAACATGGTACTTATCAGCACCAGATTTTAACATCAAAGGATTCACACGGCCATATGGCTGTCACCCGATTGAAACACGAGAAACCAAATAGATCATGTTGTGATAGATGGAAGGCATTCAATCAGCATGTTAGATGTACGACCGATCCGAGGGGCGAACATCGATTCGGATCGTTACCTTGTTGCAGCAAACGTTCACACTCGTCTTAGTGTGCCGAGAAACGTGCGATCTGATACTGCTTAGAAGCTGGAAATCCCTTTATTGCGATGGCGCATATATGCTAGCTAGCCACAGTCCCCATAAACGCCAAATTCTTCAACATCAGCCTTATTTGTGCCCATGCCCCGACGTAAGACAAGGACGAACAGACCAAGCATATGTTCTACAAGCGCCTAGAAAGAGAATATGACCGCTGTCCTATCCATGACAAGGAAAATATCCCTGACTTAACAGTCGGAAAATTAAGTCTACGCGGGTAGAACTTCCGCTAACGGTATGAGGCTAATGACTTCGTCGCGCCAAAGAACATGGTACTTATCAGCATCAGATTCCAACATCAATGGATTCACACGATCATATGCCTGTCATCCGATCAAAACACGAGAAACCAAATAGATCATGTTGTGATAGATGGAAGGCATTCAACGAGCACTCGGCTGATCCGAATGCTTCAAGAAACCACTCCCTGTGGCGATACGATAACAGAGCAATGGCAAAACATTGCCCACTCCATGGAAAGAGTCGCAATACCTGTACTTGGGTACTATTGTAAAAGCCTCCCCCAAGAAACCCATGGTACGACCAGGAGTGCCAAAAAGATACTGAAGCCAAGAATGCGGCATACAGGGCAACATTACAGTCAGTAGCAGCGCGCCAGGCGAAGGAGAGGTATCGAAAGAAAAGGTGGGAGAAGAATCATTTCATCCGCAAGAAGAAGTAGGAAATAGAAACACATGAGTGTGAGCGAATCGAGATGAAAGAAGTCCGAGAGACAGAAAGAAGTCCGAAATTTCTGCTAAAGAATTAAACATCAAACCGATGACTTTGGTAACTGATACAGATAGGGTGCTGAGGATATTTCCCAGCTGCTGGTTTCCGATGACGTTGGCCATGAATACACCGCACTACTAATCCATGTTGATGGTATAGAATGTAAACCAACAAGTCCGAAAGAGGTCCACGTAGCAGTAACCCGGCTGAAAACAGGCAGCAGGAACCGATGGGTTGCCGGCTGAAATGTTTAAGACTGATACCAAACGAGGTTTTTCACAAGAAGCAGCCCATCGTGTGATCTCTTTAATATCCTGCTGGAGAAGGTTATACAAGATGCAGGTATAAATAAGTATTGGCGCACGACTGACAAAAGAAGTTATGCAACTCGTCTATGCCAACAAATAATTCGAGGGAGCTAAATCTAATGAATAAGGGGCGTACTGAAGCAATTTGAACTTTAATTCATAGATCTTTGCCATTGCAATGGTGGGTTTGTTAACTGGTGCTAATTTTTACTCTCATTTGAATGATCCAATAACAAAAACTAAACACCGTGGCGGCTTGAATCTCAAAACATATGTTTTAGAAGGTTGCCACATTTCACGAAAGTGGTTATTTTTCACATGTCATGTCGGCGACTTTTGGGTTCGTCTCTATATTTCAGAGAGCCAGTCTTTCGGCAACAGCTTAATTCAAAATTAACAGAGTCCAAGCATTATTCATACATTCTGGTACTCTTTATACCCTTCACCATAGGATGGGGGTATACTAATTTCGTCATTCTGTTTGTAACTCCTCGATATATTCGACTAAGACCCCATAAAGTATATATATTCTTGATCGTCGTGACATTTTAAGTCGATTTAGCCATGTTCGTCCGTTTGTCTGTCGAAAGCACGCAAACTTTCGAAATAGTAAAGCTAGCCGCTTGAAATTTTGCAAAAATACTTCCTCTTGGTGTAGGTCGGTTGGGATTGTAAATGGGCTATATTGGTCCATGTTTTGATATAGCTGCCATATAAACCGATCTCGGGTCTTGACTTCTTGAGCCACTAGAGGGCGCAGTTCTTATCCGATTTGGCTGAAATTTTGCATGAGGTGTTTTACTATGAATTCCAACAACTGTGCTGAGTATGGTTGAAATCAGTTCATAACCTGATATAGCTGCCATATAAACCGATTTTGGGTTTTGACTTCTTAACCCACTAGAGGGCGCAGTTCTTATCCGATTTGGCTGAAATTTTGCATGAGGTGTTTTACTATGGTCCACAACCTGATATAGCTGCCATTTAAAACGATCTGTGATCTTGACTTCTTGAGCCCCTATAAGGCATAATTATTATCCGATTTGGCCGAAATTTAGTACAACGGCTTCTCCCATGACCTTTAACATATGTGTCAAATATGGTCCACGTCGGTCAATAGCCTGATAAAGCTCCCATATAAACCAATCTCTCTATATTACCACTTGAGCCCCTAAAGGGCACACTTCTTACTTGAATTGGCTGAAATTTTACACAATGACTTTTACTCTATGATCTCCAACATTCAGTTCAGACCGCACCATAACTTGACATAGCTCCAATGTTATAGCGATTCTTTTCTTTTATCCTTTGTTTTCTAAATATGAGATATGGGGAAAAGAACTCGACAAATGCGATCTATGGTGGAGGGTATATAAGATTCGGCCCGGCCGAACTTCACCGCCTCCGTACTTATTTTCCTCCTATTTTTGCATGCGTCGCCCGCTGATTCTGTCCATTATCCCGGTGTCCTAAATCTCATATCTTGCTGCTGCCACTACTTACGTTAGAACATTGTTTAAACCAAAAACTAAATACCAAACTCACTACCTTTGAGGCGATGTTATTTGGGAGGTTCATCTGCAACTGTCAGCTGACATTTAACGTGAACATTTTCTTTCAGTTTTTCCCTTAGTTTGTTGTTTCAGGGAAAAAATCACGCAAAAATATATCAACGCACAAACAAAAGCCAGCCGCAGCAACAGCCACCGTAAGAAAGTGAGGTGGAAATAAATTCATAGAATACCGAAAAAAACCGTCATCTGAAAACCAAAAACAAAGAAGAATAACTGCGAAAATATGATGGTTCCGTAGCTAAACTGGGACGAGGGGGTTACCTTTAATGTTCTGGTTTTGACGCTTGCATGATGAGCTGAACGAGCTTTGAATGGGGCGGAATTTTTTCGGACTGGGGTAGTCAAACAATGCACGGAGGCATGTGCCATAGAGTATTACAAACGGAAAATGTGTCAAAAACATTTGTAGTTTCCCAGAACCACCGAAAAAAAACACATCCAGTAAAATGGAAAAAAATGGTTAAGGAAAAGCAAACGACAAAAAGAAAGATTTATTGAAAATTAATCGAATTCAATAGAAATACATTTCTGGAGAATTAAATAAAGGCTAAAGAGAGAAATTATTAAGAAAACCAAGAAGTACTCAATGCCATGTAATGAGGATGTTATGTGAGAAGAAAATGTCAATATAGCATATCTTTCGAGATTATTATTAGGAATTATCAAATTGCACAAAATATTCTCTGTAGGCGTTTCAGAACTTAAATCAAAGGGGTGATTAGTGGGAGCTATATCTGGTAGTGAGTTGACTTGGATTGTTCTTAACGAGAATGACGAACGTGATTATGGAGCCAAGCGTCCGCATTTAATCCAAATCCGAAAATAATAAATAAGCTTCCAGAAACCCATGAAGTATAGTCGGAAGATCGTAGGATCTGTTTTCATGGGAGCTATAGGTTTAAGACCGATTCAACCCATTGCAGGTGTATTTTATTTCTGTTACCTGAATCTTAAAAATCGGATTCTCTTTTCGATAGTGCCCCATGCTATATAGATTGATCAAAGTTAAAGGACAGAGTGGGCCTGGGGGTCTACATTGAGAACCCGGGTATTGAGATCTGTTTTCAATTGCCTGACCATAATACGGTCCCACAGGCAGTGAAAGCGCGTGAGGTGGTGTGGTGTTCACGAGAGGACGTCTAGTGTGAAAATCTTTACTGCAATTTGCAAATTTTGCCCATGAACATTCCACTAAGGAAGAGGGCAAACTTCTCACATATCAATGAGTGCAGTCCGATCCAAGTTTAACCTCAATGATAAGGGGCCCCTTTTTATAGCCGAATCCTCACAAATGTTTTGAGCATTTTGAGGGGAGAACCACCGCTGAAAATTTGTTTCGATGGTCTCGCCAGGATTCGAACCCAGGCATTCAGCGTCATAGGACATTCTAACCTCTGCGCTACGGTGGCCTCTAGAAAATCTTTACTAAACTGGCCATAAGGGTCATAACAACCACTACGGTAAGGTCACGAACAGTCTTTTGGGTGCCGGGTCTAAGCGGAGTAAGGGGGAATGAAAAAGTAGACGCTTTGGCAGTGAAGGCCAGAGGACTGCCTTCAATGACATGGTTAACCCAAAACCATTCGGGTCGACGAAATCCGAGTTAAGGGCGTGGTCGACGAGCAATGGAATGATCGACACTGTGGAACAGCGAAACGGTAGGTAGTACGGCGAAAATTCTATGGGGAGGTCCGGATCGTGAGAAGACCATGTTACTACGGAAAGGAAGTAAGAAGGAAACCAGTATAGCTTTAGGTACTATAATGGGACACATAAGACTACGAGCTCACTTATGCAAAATCGAGGGCAAGTGATAGAATGTGTAGGGCACGTGGGGAAGGTCATAAGACGTTGGAGCATTTCCTATGTCATTGCCTGGCTTACGCGGCTAACAAACGTCGGTAGTTAGGTGGGAACACAATACCAGACATAAACCAACAAAGGGGCGTGGTATGAAATACCATTTGGGATTTTTAAATAGCATGGAATTCCTGCCTAATATTATCTTTATCGAGGTTACTTTTTAGTATTTAGAGCACACAACAAGCCGATTGCTGGTTTAGGTGTATGCTGCATGGGGCGGATTAATATCCGCACTCTCTTTTCAACATTACCTAACTTAACCTACTCTACTTCCATATACTTTAAATTTAAGGCCCATATCATGTTTCGGGGGTTTGGGATGGGACGAATTTCTTGGCACTTGGCCTCAAATTTCGAAGTCCCATATTATACCGGTTGGTCCATATGCCCGCTCGGGGGTCCCACGTAAATACTTTAGCCTAAATTTAAGAAGTTGCAAAATTCAAATTTGCCCATGAACATTCCATTAAGGAACTGGGGAAAACTGTTCACAAATCAATGAGTGCAGTCCAATTAAATGTTTAGCTCAATGATAAGGGACTTCCTATTTATAGCAGAGTACGAACGGCGTGCCGTTCCTTTTTCCTCTATGGGAAGAAGTTTTTACAAGGCAAAGCACATCACAAATGTCACCAGCATTAGGAGGGGATAACCAACGCTGAAAATTTTTCGGATTCGAACCCAGGCGTCATAAGCGGACCTGCTAACCTCTGCGCTACGCCAACTTAAGAAGTTAAATTAGGTTATATCAAGTTATGTACCAATTCAGACCATGCTTAGCAGGGATATCGGAGGTCGAACTAGAAAGAATTGCGTCCTTTAGAGGCTCAAAAAGTAAATATAATCGAGAGATCGGTCTATATGGGAGCTATATCAGGTTGTGAACCGATTTTGACTTTACTTGGCATAGTTGTTAGAAGCCATCATTATGCAAAATTTCAGCCAAATCGAAGAAAAACTGCACCCGCTTGAAGCTTTATGTGGGAGCTATATGGGGTAAAAGTCAGATTCAGACCAGGTAAGGTTAGGTTTAAGTGGCATTCTGACTCACTTAGACTTTTTTCCGATTGTGATATCCCAGATCGCTTTGAAAAGCCCAACAAATTGTGAATGTCCAAATCCGATAAATCAGACAGGTTCTCAAAGAAATGGGAACCTAAAGTGGAACTCCTTCTGACAGCCAGGGCGGGACAAACACGGAACGTGTTCTATAGTCTCTTCTTCCTCGATGTCCCCACTGCTATAGCAAAAGTTGTTAATGGCAACTTTCATTCTGTCGGTATATTTTCCGATCAGACAGCGACCTGTCATGACTGAGACGTCCGTTTTAGCCAGCGACAGTAAGGCGGTAGAACTCTTCATGTCTAGACCAGGCCATATAACTTTGGAATGCCCACAACGCCCAATTTGTGACTATCTATAATCCGTTGCCCTTCAGGCCTGATCCAGAAAAATTAGCTTTCATGTCGCAAGAGGAAATCCTGATTCCAAAGGCTCACGGTATCGTAAATCGGTCTTTCCATCTCAGATTTATCTCGGATATATGGTAAAATATGGGCACCATTCGTGTTTAATTAGGGATATATTAAATGGTCCTGAAAATCTTAGGCCTGACAACTTAAACCTAATTTGAGATTTTCTTTTATACCCTCCACCATAAGATGGGGGTATACTAATTTCGTTATTCTGTTAGTAACTCATGGAAATATTCGTCTCAGACCCCATAAAGTATATATATTCTTGTTCGTTTTGACATTTTAAGTCGATCTAGCCATGTCCGACGGTCTGTCTGTCGAAAGCACGCTAACTTTCGAAAGGGGTAAAGCTAGCCGCTTGATATAGCTGCCATATAAACCAATCTTGGATCTTGACTTCTTGAACCACTAGAAGGCACAATTTTTATCCGATTTGGCTGAATGAGGTGGTTTATTATGACTTTCAACAACTGTGTTGGAGTGAGTATGGTTGAAATCGGTGCATAACCTGATATAGCTGTCATATAAACCTATCTGGGGTCTTGATTTCTGGAGCGTCTAGAAGGCGAAATTCATATCTGATTTGGCTGAAATTTTGTATGACTTGTTTCGTTATGATTTTCAACAACTGTGCTAAGTATGGTCTAAATCGGTCCATAACCTGATATAGTCGGATCTTCATGAGGCACTAGAGGGCGCAATTCCTATCCGATTTGGGCGAAATTTCGCATGACGTATTTTGTTATGACTTCTAATAACTGTGTAAGATATGGTTCAAATCGGTACATAATCTGATATAACTGCGGTTAAAATCGACCTGGGATCTTGACTTCTTGAACCTACAGAGGGCTTAATTATTATCCGATTTGGCTGAAATTTTGTACAACGGCTTCTACCACGACCTTCAACATACGTGTCAAATATGGTCTGAGTCGGTCCATAGCCTGATATAGCTCCCATATAAACCAATCTCTCTATATTACTTCTTGAGACCCTAAAGGGCACAATTCTTACTTAAATTGGCTAAAATCTTACACAATGACTTTTACTATGGTCTCCAACATTCAATTCAGTTATGGTCCGAATACCATTAACCATAACTTTATATAGCTCCAATATTATAGCAATTCTTTTCTCTTATCCTTTGTTACCTAAAAAGAGATATCGGTAAAAGAACTCGACAAATGCGATCTATGGTGGAGGGTATATAAGAATTGGCCGAACTTAGCACGCTTTTACCTGTTTTTTTTCAGACTTTATATCATCGCCGTATCTAGGAAATTCCCACCGTGCAGACCATGACACTAAAATTGCTCCAGAGTGTTATAAGCTCCCAAAGTAATCATGCTGAATATCACATCACCATGAATCTTAATTATAATTCTCATCATCCTGCTCAGAAACCGTTACAATTCTTGCCTTCTAAATTTATTTTTGGAATTGGTAGCACAACAAAATGCCAAGCACACCTGACACGCAGCAGCAAAACAACTACCATCATCACGACCACTACCAGCAACACAATTCAAAATTATCAATTCAAGCGTTCTAAGGACTTGGAGCTAATGGTAATTTATATGAATGATTATCGAAAGACAGCTGCTCGCCTCACATAATCATCCATCAATTGGCGTCATCAGCAACGATTGTAGCCCTGCCCACCCGCTCACTCAGCGCTGTTCAATCAACTGTCAATTGTGCAAAAACCAATTAGGAATTGCAATTTTCCACATGTTAGAACTCCTTGCAATGCATTCACATTCATAGCTCTGGCTCTCATGTAACCACCAAGGAACGCATTTTAATAACAAAAATACCAAAGGTCTGGGGAAAATACCATAAACGGACACGATTTTGTAGTTTAGTTGTCTAATTACCATTAAAATAGCAATTTTCCTTGCACCAAAAACGAAAGAAAAAATAGAAAAGGACGAAAGAAGTGGGGGCCTTTAAAACCATCGCTTAACGAGAAAACTAGTCGCTTGTCTGCAGCACTCAATGTCGTTAACATCTGTGTTCCAGTTAAGTTTTACGCACGCATTCTTTGAAACTCTTTCTAGCTAAAGGGTGTTGATTTTGAGTTTACAAAAGTTAAAAATGCAGTTCGAAATTTTATATAACCTAGAGGTAAATAAAGCCAATACTGGAAAATGCATTGCATTTACAGTGCTACTGAAAAACAAATTCAACCAAGTATTGAGTTCGGCCGGACCGGATACCCACCACCTTGAATACACATGCAAATTGCAAATTTTGTCCATGAGCATTCCACTAAGGAACAGAGGCAAACTTCTCACATATCAATGAGTGCAGTCCGATGTAAGTTAAAGCTCAATAATAAAGGACCTTCTTTTTCTAGCCGAGTCCGAACGGCGTGCCGCAATGTGACACCTCTTTGGAGAGAAGTTTTACAAGGCATAGTACCTCAGAAATGTTGCCAGCATTATGAGGGGAAAACTACCGCTGAAAATTGTTTCTCATGGATTCGCCGGGATTCGAACCCAGGCTTACAGCGTCATAGGCGGACATGCTATCCTCTGCGCTACGGAGGCCTTCAACCTTGAATACACATACTTTATCTAAACTTCTTTGAAATCCGTTGAAAAACCAACCATTCGTGAACCCACGAAGTTTATTCAAAGTATTCGTCTATTCGGTAGCTATATCCAAATGTCCAGCAACAAATATCAGAATCATGTCCAGCAACGATGTAAAGAAGGCTAAAACAACGGACTGTTCCCAATTTAAGCGAATTTGGGTTCTATATGGACTTTTTATTGTTCCAAGACCTTAAATCGGGAGATTCGTCTTAAGGGGAGCTATATCCAACTTCGGTTCCATTTGCAAAATATTGAGGAAGAATACGTCGGAATCCAATACAACTCACTTTGCAAAGTTTCACCAACATCGGATAATAAATATGCCATTAATGAATGGTAAAACCAAATATAGTCCGACCAGAACCATACTCGGCTTGGTTATCGAGGTGCCCAACATAACACACTATGCCTTATTTTAACAAATTCGAGCAACAAATGACTGTTTTATGAAGCCAAGGTCTTAAATCGGGAGATCGGCATATATACGGAGCTATATCCATATATCTGGGAAGTTGTGAGGCCTAACAAAACTCACTGTGCTTAATTCCAGTCAAATTGGGTGATAGATGTGAGCTTTTGATGACAAAGACATTTAAACGGGAGATCGGTGTGTATGGCAACTATAGGCAAATATGGTACGATCTAAACAATATCGGAATAAGTTGAAAATCAACTGGACAAAATTCGGAAGGCTACTCAGAAGAAGACTTGGGCAAAATAATTTAGATTGTCCAAGCAAAGAAGACAATGACGAAAATGTCAACAGGATTACGACTGCACTGGTGGGGTCCTTCGGAGATAGATGTACTCTTCGGGCAAGGAAATCAGCCCAAGAAAAACCCTGGATTACCGGGGAGATTCGCAATATTGGGAAAGAGGTCCGCAGACTTTTTAACAAAGCACGTCGTAAAAAAGCGGAACTTTATTGGGATGTTTATTACACACGGCTCAAGGAATACAATAAGATTACCAGAGCGGCAAAACGTGCCTCCTGGAAGCTTTTCTGCGACCAGGTCGATAGCGTTAATGACGCCGCCAAGATAAAAAAGTTTCTCTCAAAAACCCATGTCCAAACTGAATCTTTAGTAGACGACGTGGGAGTGAGAGCAGAGACTACGGAGGACATGTTGAGGCTTTTGATGAAAATCCATTTTTCACAGGATTCGAAGGGAATTACGGAGATACCGGAATATTGGAATAATGACGTTGATCAAAGGTTTATAATAACGGAATTTATGGTGAAGGAATCTTGGAGAAGCTTCAAACCATTTAAGTCACCCGAGCCGGATGAAATATTTCCGGCGTTACTACAGAAGGAGGCAGACCATCTGGCGCCGCGTCTGGCGCCGCGTCTGGCCAAAATTTTCACAGCGTGACTAGGACCTGCATTTACTCCGAAAGCCTGGCAGGAGGCAAGGGTGGTGTTTATACCCAAGTCCAGCAAGGCATGTTATGTGACACCAAAGGCCTACAGGCCTATAAGCCTTACGTCCTTTCTACTCAAAACCATGGAACGTATTGTGGACACCATGATAAAGAGAATGACATCCAGCGAACTGCTCAAATACGAACAGCATGCCTATGTCAAGGGAAGGTCGGTGGAGACTGCCCTGCACGAGGTTGTGCATAAAATAGAAGAATTCTTAGATGGCAAAACGTGCACACTGACGGTTCGCATTGACATCGAGGGGGCTTTTCACAATGTGCGGATCGACACTCTGACCCAATCCTTGGACCAGTACCGGGGAACCCGGTCCTTAGAGACTGGATAAGCCATATGCTAAGGAACAGGTGGATAAATTGTGTGCCCATGGCATAAATATAAGGGGGAAAGTGGCACAGGGCATGCCACAGGGGGGCATTTTATCGCCACTTCTATGGGTTAACACCATAAATTACCTATTACGGATGCCGACTGAGGAGGGATTTGATCCCGTCTGCTATGCAATACTTCTAAGGGGTAAGGATCCGAACGAGCTATGCAGAAGGGTCACGCATATGGCATATGACTGGGCTAGACCCAGAGGTCTCAATATGCCTGTTCACGAGGAAGAAGAAGGTGGGCCAATTTAACGCACCACGTTTCATCAATAAGACGATTTCGATATCTGACAAGGTCAAATACTTAGGTGTGATCTTGGACAGTAAACTGATTGGAAGTGTCACATTCAGAAGCGTACTGAGAAGGCTCACAGATGTTGGACACTATGTAGGCTCGTCTAGGCTCAAAATGGGGCCTGAATCCTAGGATAGTCCACCTGTTCTACAGGAGCGTGATTAGACCATACTTACTTACGACTCAGAAGATTGGTGGACTGCTATGGAGAAAAAGTGCAACATAAGAACCATACAACTGGTTCAGAGAACATGTTGTCTTGGCATAGGCCGAGCGATGAGGACCACGCCCACTAGGGCACTGGAGACTATTATATATATTGACATACAGATTAAGTGTGAGGCAGCCACTGCAGCCATGAGACTTAAGGCAATGGGAGGATGGGAGCAGCTCATACCATCGCGGTATAATCGAGGCGACGATAGGAAACTTGGAAGGAAGGGAAGAAATTTCCGATCGGATACCTGAGATGAACCTTGAAGTCGAGGGCGAGGCTCTGCTGCCAACGGCACAGTCTTGGATTGACGGAACCCTAGCATTACCATCTGGAAGATCATGTTACATGGATGGATCAAAGCTAGAGAACAGAGTGGGCCTGGGGGTTTACATTGAGAAGCAATGGACTGAGATCTGTTTAAGACTGCCTGACCATAATACGGTCCTGCAGGCGGAAGTGGTGTAGTGCTTAAGCGAGGACGTCGAGTCTGAACATCTTTACCGACAGTAAAATTGCCATAAGGGCAATAACAACGTGAACGGTAAGGTCACGAACAGTCTTGCAGCGTTAGAAGGAGATTACTGAAAGGAAGCGTCTAACAGATACCGGCACTTGGGTGGAGACACAATACCAGACATGAACCAACTTAGAGGAGTGGTATTGAAAACAATTAAGAATTTTGTAAGTAGCACGGAATTCCTACCTTAAAATTTCTTTTTAGAGGTTACTTTATAGTTTTTATAGAGCACAACAAGCCGATTACGGACTTAGGTGTATGTCCATAGTGTCATTGGGCGGATTAATGTCTGCACCCATTTTCAACCTAACCTAACCTAAACCATATCGGATATCGAGAGACAAAACAAAACTCTCTGTGCAAAAATTCAGAGAAATTGGGCAATAATTGTGCCTTTTATGGGTTAAAGAGTTTCAATCGGAATATTGGTATATATGTCAGCTACGATTATAAATCAGCCTTCTAATGAAGCTATTTGAATGAATTCTACTTTATAATATCTTCAGACCAAAGCTGTTTTGGGCAAACGACTCGTTTTCCTTTAACAATGCATTGAAAACGGCTCGTTTTGTCTTTACAAATTATAAGGGCAAAACGACTCGTTTGCCACAAATACGAGTCATTCAAAGCATGTGAGCCCATATAAATGCCTAATTAAAGTTCCATCACTCTTAAAACCCACATCGTATGATAATTCCAGGAAGCTTCCTCGTTCATGCCCCTGCCAACCCCCTACACTAAAACTTGGTTCACATGTTCATGTGAAAACAATAACTTGGAACAAATGGGTGGATGTGGGTGAATGGTGGACTTAGTAAGAGTGAGGTCACTTCGCTAAAAGAGAGACGGAGAGAAATGTATAGGTGTTCAGATTCCTCCATCTCCATAAAGGCACATCATTCATGGAACCCATCAATATTTCCCACAAATGGCAATTTTCTTCAAAATATTCGCAGGAACAAAGAATAAAGGATGAAAAATAGTAGGACTCAAGCGGCAACAAAAATAAATACAAAAAGAACAACTAAACCATTGAGTTTAGTTTTACTATCAATGCAACAACAAGCATACAACCACCATTACTGCCAGTGAGCAGTATGTTACATGAACAGAATGTTGGCAGGGACAACTTTAGTTGTGGCTGGCTCCGCTTGGCTGCCTCTGCATTGAGTGCGAGCGCGTGTCGATAACGTTGGCTGCAAAACAAACTTGTCTAATGTTGCTCATCGGAGTACCTTCTAAAAGGATTTTCATTTTTTCTCATTTCTCTCCTTCCCGCCCTACTCGACAGACAGATAGACAGCTCAAGTGTAACATGTGCAATACAGTGTTCACCTGTGTCCCAACGAATGTCGCATCATTAGTAGTTGGCAACATTAATCGCTTTATAAGAGCATTTGGGAGCTATAAAATGTAGAATGGGAAATAGGAAATCGGTAACATTGCTAGAGGTAGAGAGCAGTGGCATTCATATTGAAATAGTATGCACATGATGTTAGAATAGATATAAGGGTTGCCATCATCAAAAAAAAAATTGTGCGGTTAAGATGTTTACGGAATGTTCGCATGAAACGATATTAAGTATCTGTGCAAAATTTCAAGCGGCTAGCTTTACGCGTTCGACCTCTATCGTAATTACAACAGACGGACGGACGGACGGACATGGCTAGATCGACTCAGAACGGCGAGACCATCAAGAATATATACTTTATCGGGACTTAGACGTGTATTTCGAACAGAATGTCTAGATTAGGACGCCCCTATCCTATGGTGGTGGGTATAAAAAGCTAGTTACGATCAATAATACTACGTTAATGGCTAACGTTTGGTATATTGAAGCGAAACATTATACGGATACAATTAAAGGAAAATTTAGAAATAAAAGTATAGGGTGATTTTTTTGAGGTTAGGATTTTCATGCATTAGTATTTGACACATCACGTGGGATTTCAGACATGGTGTCAAAGAGAAAGATGCTCAGTATGCTTTGACATTTCATCATGAATAGACTTACTAACGAGCAACGCTTGCAAATCATTGAATTTTATTACCAAAATCAGTGCTCGGTTCGAAATGTGTTCAAATTTTGACAAATTTTGTTCAGCGATGAGGCTCATTTCTAGTTGAATGGCTACGTAAATAAGCAAAATTGCCGCATTTGGAGTGAAGAGCAACCAGAAGCCGTTCAAGAACTGCCCATGCATCCCGAAAAATGCACTGTTTGGTGTGGTTTGTAAGCTGGTGGAATCATTGGACCGTATTTTTTCAAAGATGCTGTTGGACGCAACGTTACGGTAAATGAACACATTTCGAACCGAACACTGATTTTGGTAATAAAATTCAATGATTTGCAAGCGTTGCTCGTTAGTAAGTCTATTCATGATGAAATGTCAAAGCATACTGAGCATCTTTCTCTTTGACACCATGTCTGAAATCCCACGTGATCTGTCAAATATTAATGCATGAAAATCCTAACCTCAAAAAAATCACCCTTTACTTCGGTTGTCGAAAAAATTTCCCAAACATTTTATTTTTTTGCGTGCAGGCAGGTTATGTTCGAAGATGGGCTTCATCTGCATTTGTTAACTGAGAGAGCTGTTAACACAGTAAACTGTGTTAGGCTTTCAACATCCCTGTTCAATATGGCCTAGAACGGTGTATACTAGGATATAGCTGTCATATGGTCTTGGGTCTATGAAAGTCGCATTAATTCACCGATTTCACCGAAATTTGGCAGAATGAGTTGAGTTAGGCCGATTTTCTTGGGCCCATAAGAGGCGCATTTATAAACTGATTTCGCCGAAATTGGGCACAGTGAGCGACATCTGTATCCTATATGGTCCCGAATGTCAATATTTGGATATACCCGATTTAAGATCTAGGGGCCATTAAAAGATAATTTATCATGCGATTCCGCTAAATTTTCCTAAAATGAGCTGTACTAGACCCCTATACATTCTGATTATGTTATGAATCGGACAATATTTGGATATAGCTACCATATGGATCAATTTCCTGTTTTATGGTCTAGTCGCTCCATTTGTTGCCCGATTTGGTTAAACGTAGTCTTCTGTTATGATTTTCAACATCTGTGATAAATATGGTCTTAATCGGTGTATAATCTGATACAACTCCTATGTATACCATCCTTTCGACTTGAGATCTTGGGCCACTGGAAGCCGTATGTATGTATGGTCCGAATCGGTCCAAACCCTGATGTAGCTCCCAATTATTCTACTTGAGCCTCTAGAGAGCGCAATTCTAATATGATTTCAATCGGCCCATAATCTCAAATAGCTCCAATATAAACCGATCTCCCGATTTTACTTCTTGAGCCTCTATAGGGCGTCATTCTTATCGGATTTGGCCGAAATTTCGGTCCAAATCCTGATATAGCTCTCAATTATACTTCTAGAGCCTCTTGAGAGTACAATTCTTATATGATTTCAATGGACCCATAACCTGATCTGAATAGGCCCATAACATGAAATAGCTCCCATATAAACCGATCTCCCAATTTTACTTCTTGAACATCTTTAGGCCGTCATTCTTAATGTATTTGGCTGAAATTCTGACATCCAAAACAAGTATGGCCTATATCGGTTCATAACCTGATATAGCATAACAATTCTTATACATTATGCTTTGTGTGCCTATAAGGAGATATTGGGCGAAGAACTTGACAAATGTGCTTCATAACCTAACGAAACCTTTTATGGCTTTTAGGCTTGTAAGGCTCTATCTTTTGCTCGTTTTTATACCCTCCACCAAAGGATGGGGGTATACTAATTTCGTCATTCTGTTTGTCGACATTTTTTGTCGATCTAGCCATGTCCGTCCGTCTGTCCGTTCGTCCGTCTGTCTGTCGAAAGCACGCTAACTTTCGAAGGAGTAAAGCTAGCTGCTTGAAATTTTGCACAAATACTTTTTATTAGTGTAGGTCGGTTAGGATTGTGAATGGGCCACATCGGTCCATGTTTTGATATAACTGCCATATAAAACGATCTGGGGTCTTGATTTATTGAGCCTCTAGAGGCCAATTAATATTCGATTGGAATGAAATTTTACGTGTTTCGCTATGACATCCAATAACTGTGCTAAGTTAGGTTCAAATCGGTCAATAACCTGATATAGCTGCCATACAAACCGATCTTGAATCTTGACTTCTTGAGCCAATAGAGGACGCAATTCTTATCCGATTTGAATTAAGTTTAGCACGAAGTATTTTGTTATGGTATCCAACAATTGTGCCAAGTATGGTTCAAATCGGTCTATGTGTTGATATAGCTGTCATATAAACCGATTTGGGGACTTGACTTCTTAAGCTTCTAGAGGGCGCAATTCCTATCCGATTTGGCTGAAATTTTGCATGACGTATTTTATTATGACTTTCAACAACTGTGCCTAATAAGGTTCAAATCGGTTTATAACCTGATATAGCTGCCATATAAACTGATCTGGGATCTTGACTTCTTGAGCCTCTAGAGGTCGCAATTATTATCCGATTTGCCTGAAATTTTGTACGACGGATCTTCTCATGACCATCAACATACGTGTTTATTATGGTCTGAATCAGTCTATAGTCTCATACAGCTCCCATATCAATCGATCTCTCTATTTTACTTCTTGAGACCCCAAATGGCGCAATTCCAATTGGCTGACATTTTACACAGGTCTCCAACATATAATTTAATAGTGGTCCGAACCAGTCCATATCTTGATATCGCTCTAATAGCAGAGCAAATCTTTTCTTATATCCTTTTTTTGCCTAAGAAGAGATACCGGGAAAAGAACTCGACAAATGCGATCCATGGTGGAGTGTATATAAGATTCGGCCCGGTCGAACTTAGCACACTTCAACTTGTTCAATATATTTTGATCATGGTATATTTTCAAATTGTTTCGTTGAATTTGAGATTTCATTCGCCAAACCATTTTAGGTGTTGTTTGCAGTTTTTTGGACCATCATCATGACGTTTGGCAATGCTTTCAGTATCATCATAACGATTCACAGTGCGATACACAAACATTTTGTTCACCTTGAGGTGTTTGTGTTCGCCAACAAAAAGATGTGTGTGACTTCCCATTCAAATATAATGCAAGCGTACTATTACGCTAGACTTCCATCGCGAACAACTTTTTTTCTAAATAAAGAAAGCTACTAAGGCTTTGAAAGACAGACAGGTTATTGTTACAAAATAATTATTCCTCCCTATGCTGTTGTGGTTTGTATAAAATAAAATTTTTGCTATATTTTGTGATAGTGATAGCCAGTTGGTCAGAATATTTGTCTATAGCCATACTGTAATTTTGAGCAACTTTGATAGATTACCTTGCATAGCATATCCATAGATGATATATCACCATGTGCGAACTATACACCATTTCCATGAACAATAATATGTAAACTAAATTACATAAAATGGCCATAGACAATATTTCAATGGAAACAACTACCCACATTATAATTAAAAAATAAATTTTAAACGAATTGGTAACTGGCATCTGAGTCCTACAATTTTGCAATTCATGAATGCTAGGTGGCTGATAACAATGTTTGTTCAAATTCAGCTTAAGCTCAAGCACTCATTCATCGCATTCGCATAGGCTAATCGCTTGATTGATTGGCATGGATGATGGATGGCTTATGAATGTTCATATTTTGCCCTCTCGGCAGCGAGAGAGGAACAATATTGGGGGGAGGGGAAGTAAAAATTCTTCACCAATCCACCATAAACAATTCTAATTATTCCACAAATCCTTTTTATTTTTGTGACCCCAATTGGTAGTGGGAAAAGTGAGCAACTGTTGTTTTTGTTGCCTTGTGTGCGCTTTGTCGTTTTTGGTTAGCTCAGTGGGCTTAATTGTCCTTTCTCAATGCCTTGCTGGGCGATTTTCTTCCCCTGGGCCATGTGTGGTGGCTGGGGTAAGCTCTTAACGAAAACTGTCAAATACAGTTGTTTTGGCCCTGCTTGTGCGTTGAGATTTTCCCAAAGATTAAATGTTATTATTCCATACCACGAAAGCAATCCAATGCGACGAAGTCGAGCGCCGTTATCCCACCACCATTGACGGTGCTGGAGTGCGTCGCGTTGTTGTGCGTCGGCTCCTGAATTATCAATTACGGGGCGGTTTATTTGTCTGCATTTCGTTTAACTCATTTGCAGGAGACAGCTGTCAATAACCACCGTTGGGCCGCAATCACCACCGCCATATCAGAAATTATAATTTCCAATAATTGCGACAAATTGATTAGGAATTGTCATACGAGGTACTCTGGCAGCGTTTAAATGAAATTTCATTTTATTGACACTAATTTCAGTGATTTCGATTTAAATAGCCAAAGGTGTCAGCATGGCGGTAAAAATCATAGAAAATGAGGTCATGACCAAATCGAACCGGGCATTAAGACCAAACAGGTGTTCAGATATTAACGAGGCCACATGGGAAAGTAGATAATAGTTGCATTCACTTCCTATAGTTTTGTCACACGAGGAAGCTTTAATTGGAAATATGGCTTGTACTCGCAGTAGAAACATACCTGTAGCCTCAGCGAGGTACGAATATAAGCAATCCCTAAAAATTAAGATCGAGTTTGACCATACTCTGCAAGAATGTGGAAAGATCTGATAGAACTCAACATGGTAAGCAGAAAGCATTTTAGCAGAATCACATAAGAGTTTTATCATTAAAAGGCTTACCAAGTAAAAGCGTGTTAAATTCGACCGGGCCGAATCCTATATATCCTCCACCATGGATCGCATTTGTCGAGTTCTTTTCCCGTCATCTCTTCTTAGGCAAAAAAAGGATAAAAAAAAAGATTTGCTCTGCTATTAGAGCGATATCAAGATATGGTGCAGTTCGTACCACAATTAAATTATATGTTGGAGACCTGTGTAATATGTCAGCCAATTCGAATAAGAATTGCGCCCTTTGGGGACTCAAGAAGAAAAATAGAGCGATCGATTTATATAGGAACTGTATGAGGCTATAAAAAGATTCAGACCATAATAAACACGTATGTTGATGGTCATGAGAGGATCCGTCGTACAAAATTTCAGGCGAATAACGATCTCTAGAGGCTCAAGAAGTCAAGATCCCAGATCGGCTTATATGACAGCTATATCAGGTTATGAACCGATTTGAGCCTTATTTAGCACAGTTGTTGAAAGTCATAATAAAATACGTTATGCAAAATTTCAGCCAAATCGGATAGGAATTGCGCCCTCTAGAAGCTCAAGAAACAAGTCCCCAGATCGGTTTATATGACAGCTATATCAGGTTATGGACCGATTCGAACCAACTTTGCACAGTTATTGGATGTATAGCGATACACGTCGTTCAAAATTTCATTCCAATCGGATACGAACTGCGCCCACTAGATGCTCAAGAAGTTAAAACCAAAGATCGGTTCATATGGCAGCTATATCAGGTTATGAACCGATTTGAACCATACTTGGCGCAGTTAGTGGATATCATAACAAAATACTTCGTGCAAAATTTCACTCCAATCGGATAAGAATTACGCCCTCTATTGGGTTAAGAAATCAAAATTCAAGATCGGTTTATATGGGAGCTATATCTGATTATTGGCCGATTTGAACCTTATTTAGTACAATTATTGGATGTCGTAGCGAAACACGTCGTTCAAAATTTCATTCTAATCGGAAAAGAATTACGCCCTCTAGTGGCTCAAGAAGTCAAGATCGGTTTATACGGCAGCTATGGGTTATTGACCGATGTGAACCATACTTGGCACAGTTATTGGCTATCATAACAAAACATTTTATGCGAAATTTCAGCCAAATCGGATAATAATTGCGTCTTCTAGTGGCTCAACAAGCCAAGTTCCCAGATCGGTTTATATGACAGATATATCAGGTTATGGACCGACTTAAACAATACTTGGCACAGTTGTTGGATATTATAAAAAAAACACGTCATGCAAAATTTCATTCCAATCGGATTAAAATTGCGCCCTCTAGAGGGTCATGAAGTCAAGATCCCAGATCGGTTTATATGGCAGCTAAATCCAAACATGGACCTATATGGCCCATCTACAATCCCAACCGACATACACTAATAAGAAGTATTTGTGCAAAATTTCGGCTAGCTTGACTCCTTCGAAAGTTAGCGTGCTTTCGACAGACAGGCGGACGGCTAGATCGACATAAAATGTCACAACGAGCAAGAATATATATATTTAATGGGGTCTCAGACGAATATTTCGAGTAGTTACAAACAGAATCACGAAATAAGTATGCCCCCATCCTATGGTGAAGGGTATAAAAGAACTTACTGAATAATGGAACAAAAACTCGGTTTATATGGGCACTATATTGTAGCTTAAACCCATTTTCACCATGCTTTATAAAGATGTTAGAAGTTATAACAGAACTATTGTAAATATACGGATTTGTTAAAGGAATTGGGGCCTCTAGAGGACTAAGAAGTCAAATTGAAAGATTGGTCTATATCCGCCGATTTGGACAATGCTTTGCATGGATGGTTATTCCACTAGCCGAAGTCAGAATATGTTTCCAAATGTACAACAGAGGACCGGCTGATATCTTTCTCCAGTTTGGTTTTCCTTCTCTGACTCATCTTCAAATGACTTTTTGACTGGAACTTCTTAAGTTATTCCGGCAACATGAGGAACGAAGCGGACGTCGAGCTGGCCAGGAATAGATGGCTGTTTAGAGCAGATCGTGCAAGGGAGGGGTGTAGCCTGGTAGGTTATCGTATTCGAGTCCCCCTATTCCTTTTTTTTAATGTTAGCACGTATACGTACTTATTAAGAGGTCTGTTCGCGAGCTTTTCCATTAAAAATTTGTAGGAGAGTAAGAATAGTCTTTACTCTCTTTTGCTATTTATTTAAATTATAAAGCTGTTTTCATAAAATAGATTTTCGATGCTGCAAATGTTTGCTGGGAAGAAACTTTCAGTAGAAATTTGCAAGCTGTCAATTGCCAAACTCTCAAAATGTTACTTGCTCTCACGCACTCTCCCGCTCTCTTCTGTTGGCAAATATAGTGCCAACAATTTGTGCAAATTTGCACAAATTTTTGAGTACACGAACACACTAATGTTTTATAGTTTTCATATGAGTCCCCCCAAAATAAAAGCCTACCTACGTCCTGCTCTTACGGAATCAGTGAGTGCTTAGCTGTGCTCGCTTCTAGGTAGGGTGGAAGTCTTTTACGACCACGGCGTAAATGAGGCGTGGACTGCTGTTCTGGGTTGCAAAGTAGCAAATACCTTGTGGCCGCGTATTCCTCGGAACAACACTTTTCTTATTATTTGGCTGAAGAAGCATGACATCGGCCTGGTGACTGAATTCCCACCAGTCGCATTGATAGAGCCCAGGTCTCTCGTTGACTATAGCTGACTCAGTGGTGGGCATAATAACAAATGCACACACTATTTCCCAGCTATCCAGACATGAACAAACTTAGGGGCGTGGCATGGGAAACAATTAAGAATTTTGTAAATAGCTCGGAATTCCTAACTTAGATTTCCTTTTCGAGGTTACGTTTTAGTTTTTAGAGCGCACAACAAGCCGATTACTGGCCTAGGTGTATGTCTATAGTGGCGTGGGCAGATTAATATCTGCACCCTCTTTTCAACCTAACCTAACCTATTTCCAAGCTTATGTTTTTATGCAAATATAGAATAATGTGCAATATTATGTGTGTATCTTAATCTCTCACACATTGCGCTCGCAAGTCCAGAGAAAAAATGTTTATCCTAATTTTAAAAATTTGAACCAACGATTAGCAAACTGTATTTACCGATAATCAATTTTCCGACTTTTTAAGGGAACATTCCCTTTGGTGAAAAATATTTTCCTTCGTATAAAGTTTTTTTTTTTATTTTAAATGGTAGGTTAGTAAATCTTTAACTTATTAAAGACAAAATTCTAAAACGAAGGTCAAAATATCGTTAAAAGTTAGGAAATTGACCTTGGGGCAAGACAACAGTGAACCATAGCTAAAGAGAGCATCTTAAAATGTTTCATTTTTTTAGGATAGGTTTAAATAAAGAAAAAGGCATTAAGTTCGCCCGGGCCGAACTTTGGCTACCCACCACCTCGGGTATATATGTTAACCAACTTTCGTCAAAATCCGGTGAAAAATGCTATTTCCTTATGCCCCATAGCAGCTATATCGAAATATGTTCCAATTTTGACCAGATACTTATAAGTACAAGTCATTGTTCAATTGTGTACAACAAAATATTGGTCTTTTAAGTAGCTATATCTAAAAATAAACCGATCTGAACCACGGTTGTCGAAAAGCCTAAGATAAGTCACTGTGTCAAATTTCAGTGAAATCGGATTATAAAACTTTAAATCGATATATCGGTCTATATGACAGCTATATCCAAATCTGACCCGATTTGGGCAAAGTTGCAGAAAATGTGGAAGAGCCTAACAAAACCCACTGTCCCAAATTTCGGAGACATCGGACAATAAATGCACTTTTAATTGGCCCAAAACTTTAAATCGAGAGATCGGTCTATATGGCAGCTATATGCAAATCTTAATAGATCTTGGCCAAATTGCAGATATATATCGAAAGGCCTAACACAAATCACTGTTCCAAATTTCAGCGAAATCGGATAATAAATATGGCTTTTATGGGCATAAGACCCCTAATCGGCGGATCGGTCTATATGGCAGATATATCCAAATCTGGAACGATCTAGGCCAAATTGAAGAAGCATATCGAAGGGCCTAACACAACTCACTGTTCCAAATTTCAGCAAAATCGGATAATAAGCGTGGCTTTTATGGGCCTAAGACCCTAAATCGCCGGATCGGTGTATATGGAGGCTATATCAAGATATTGCTCAAAGATCAAGGTCGACCAAAAACCAAAAACAGTCGATGTACTAGAAAACATTGATGCCATACGTGAACCTATATTGCAAGATCGTCATGTAGCAAACTGTGACATAGAGGCATCCTTGGGCATTTCTTCCACCAGCATACATTACATATTGCATGAACATCTTGCCATAAAAAGGTTTGTTTTCATTGGATTCCGCAAAATTTGACCATCGCTCAAAAAAGGCTCGTGTGGGTTAGTTGGCAAAAATGTTGAAAAAATACGATAGCGGTGCTTCAAACTACGTTGCACAGACGGCGATAAAGAAAGATAAATTTCCAACAAATCGGACAAAAATTGCAGCTAATAACGACTCAAGAAGTCAAATCCGTTGATCGGTTTATATAAGAGCTATATAAGGTTGTAGACCGATTCGGACCCTACTAAGCACAATTGTTGGAAGTCATAACAGTCATGGCTCCCATATAAACGGGAACATCGGATTGTATGGGACCTATATCAGGTTAAAGACCGATTTGGACCGTACTTGGCACAAATATTGAAAGTCATAACATTACATGCAAAATTTCAGCCAAATCGGACAAAAATTGGGGCTTGTAAGGGCTCAAGAAGTCAAATCGGAAGATCGATTTATATGGCACCTATAACAGGTTATAGACTGATTTGCACGGCTCTTGGTATAGTTGTTGAAGTCACAACGGAACATCACATGCAAAATTTCAGCCAAATCGGACAAAAATTGGCCCGTTTATAATTCCACCGACCTACATTAATAAGAAGTATTTGCCCAAAATTTCAAGCGGCTAGCTTTACTCCTTCGAAACTTGTCGTACTTTCGACAGCCGGACTGACGTGAATGGCTAGATCGATTCAAAATGTCATGACGATCAAAAACATATACACATTATGGGTTCGCAGTCGAATATTTCAAGGTGTTACAAATGGAATGACTAGATTAGTATACCCCTAACCTAGGTGGTAGGTATAAAAATGCGTTGTCAATGATGTTAGTCGCCAGAAGATGCTGTGAAAGCGTACAATAACCATGGTTTGGAGGTATATCAATCGGAGTAGAAAAGTGCTAAGATAATTGGTTTAAGCGCATGCAAAAGAGAATAGATCATATAAGAGAATATTTTGAAAATATTTCATTGCATTTCATTATTAGGCCAGAAATTTATTTAGCAGCTCTCGTATACTGTATTGTCTTTTTTCTTGTGTACCGGGTATGGTATACTTCTAGCCAGATCGCACAGATCAGCTTATGCATACGCCTCACCAACATATCGCCTTCAGTTCCGCTGCCAATCCGTGGGTTACTGTTGCCTCATGGTTCTTCAGACAGGTTTCTGCTAAAAATACTTTATTCTTACTCAACGGTATACATTATAAACCATCATTGGGGATTTATTCTGTAGACGCCACTTCCGATACCAGCAGCTGGGCATTTTTTTCTGTTCATATCCAAGACACGATTCTTGTTTGAACCGTTGAGTGGAGCGGAAGTTTTGTTATATCGCTCCGCAAGAAATTTCTGCAACTCGTAAAAGGTAGTTTTTCTTCGAAAAAAAAAAAAAAATTTGTGTATATAAGATAGTGTTTTCAACTAGCGGTTGATGATCTGTCGGTCTGTTTTCAGTAGAGCGGCAGATCTGGAGCGAATGATCCTAAAATTTTCACCGTTAAGGGGCTCGAAGATTCGCTTTACAGGCTACCCCAAAAGCTACACGTCTAGATTCGAAAACGGCACAGCAGTTAGTCTGCTGTCACCTGAGGAGCATCTCATCCCCAAAATCACTAACAATAGAAATATGGGTGTAAGAACCTTTGCTAATTATAGTAGTTGTCGAATACGAAGAAAAACAGGATAGTCAATGAACTATCCCTGATAATAGAAGTTACATTGACTTCTATACGGATGATTCCAAGCTAGACAACCTGGTTCGCTTTAGGGTGTACTCTGAAGAAGTATACCCGACTCCTGTAGTGTGTAGGGTGTACTCTGAGGAGGTTACCCGACCCCTTTAGTGTTTATCAATCGGAGATCGCTGCAATTAAAGAAGAGGGGAAATGGTTAAAATATAATGTCTTAACTTCGATTGGCATAAATATCTTCGCAGGCAGCCATTAAATCTGTGGGGAATAAATTTCTGAATTTAAAAACCATGCTTGACTGTCACGGATCTCTCAACGATATGGCTGAAGAGTTTAAAATTCACCTGTTCTGGGTTTCGGCCATAGAGATATCCAAGGAAATGTAGGGCAGACGAGTTTCTGACACTAACAACTACCTCTCATATTCCATGGCAACTGGAATTTATGGGTATGCCTCTAGGGACATGTAAGATAAGACTTCAGAATCAGGCTCGAATGTCACTTAGTGGAGGTTGTGAACTACATGTGTGCACGTGAGTCGTGAGTTGTTGTGCGACGCGCGAGTCACGTCATTCTTAAGTGAGATCCAAATCTAATCGTTCGTAAGCGTGCGTGATTGAAATCATGCTCACGACACTAATCACGACTCACGAGAAAATCACGACTCACAAGACACTCACGAAAAAACAAAAAAAAAAATAGCGAAAAACAAAGTTTTTTGTATGCTCTCAAATCACTAGGTACAATATTTTAACGTACGAATTTGTCAACAGATGCTAGGAAAGGAAAAGAGCAAATAAGTGTTTATGCAGGGCTGATACATTTTAAACATATTTTAATATACTTTTTTACGTTCCAATGCTGTATGATTTGAGATGCACGGAAAAAAAAATTATTATTCGCTTCACGGAAGAATATTTGTTTAACCGTGACTCGTGATTGTCTCTTCAGTCGAGTGTCTCGTGTGTCAAAGACTTTTATCTTTGGAACCCACTATGTATGGTACCAAAATAATGCACATTTGAACTTTGTTGAAAAGCAGATGTGTACTTTACGTACAAAATTTCTGGCAATTCAGCCAAAAATCGAAACTTTTTGGGGCGTGGAAGACTAATCGGGAGATCGGTATATATAGGAGCTATATTAGGTGATAGACCGATTTGCACCGCACTTGGCGAGTTCTTTGGATGTTATAACAGAACACTACTTGCGAAATTTCAGCCAAATCGGATAAGAATTGTGGCTTCCAGGGGTTCAAGATGCCAAGCCGGGTGGTCAGTTTATATGGAAGCTATATCTAAATCTATATCTAGTGAAAGCCACCGTAGCGCAGAGGTTAGCATGTCCGCCTATGACGCTGAATGCCTGGATTCGAATACTGCCCAGAACATCTTAAGACTGATTTGGTGAGTACTTTCCATAGATTTTGGAAGTCATTACAAAATATTACATGCAAAAATTCAGACAAATCGGACAAAAAATGAGGCTTCCATGGACTCAAGATGTCAAATCGGGAGATCGGTTTTGATAGGAGCAATATCAGATTATAGACCGATTTAGACCATACCCATCACGAATGTTGGAGGTCATGCCGGAACAGTCTGTGAACAATTTTAGCCAAATCCGATAAAAACTGCGGCTTCTAGGGACTCAAGATGTCAAATCGGAAGATTGGTTTAGATGTGACCAATATCAAGTTATATACCGATTTAGCCCGTACTTAGCAGCCATAGCGTAATACTACATTCAAAATGTCATCCCAATTGGATAACAATTTCGGCATCTGGGGGCTCAAGAAGTCAAGTCGAAGGACGGATATGGCCCATTTGAAATCCCATAAAATCTACATCAATAAGAAATGCCTGCACGAAATGAAGAGGCGATGGCTTATGTATTCGACCGTTATCGTGGTTCTGACAGATGGACAGTCTTGGCTAATTCAACTCAGAATGTCGAGATGATCAAGAATATATATACTTTATGAGATATCAGGTCAATATTTCGAGGTGTTACAAACGGTATGACTAGATTAGTATACCACTCATATTAATTTATTGCGGTGGGTATACAAATAAATCACTGATTTCGCATCAAAACGATTACTTGTGCTTTGCATCATAACTTGGTAATATTTGAAAAATTCCAAAAAAAAAGAGTTGCAGCTCTAATTTTAAAAACAAAGAACCAAAACAACCCACATAAAAAATACGAAAACGCCAAAATGTTGCATCTGTTTTTATTCAGTTCAATTTATTCCTCCACCACTAGCAAACAAAACAGCAAAATCAACATGAGCCACTCATGAAGTCAATGACTATTCCAAATGTCAAATAACACTGTTGCAGACTTCACAGGCATACCATCAACCATCCAACCAAACCAACAACTGGGAACACTCAACAATCCCGAGGCAGTTTTGAAATTTATTTTGAAAACATACCAGCGAAATTGCATGGTTTACACATTAGGCCCAAAACATACAAACCCACCACCACATATCAGGGTGAAGACAACACCAGAGTCTGTGTAATATATTCTTCACATTGGCATAGGAAAATAGAGCACACATCAAGACAAATAACACACACAAAAATTATTTTTGATTGTTTACAGATGTAGATGGTTCGTACCATGGATAGATAGATGGATGGATGGATGCGAGATTGAATGAATGGTGGGTTGTTAAGCAAGGCTGTACTAATTGTTGAACATTTAGCATCAAATGTGGAATAATTTAAGTGTAATATTGCTGAGCCTTTTGGCTCTTCAAATTTAAGTTAACCAACAGATTTCATTAAACAGAGTAAGCCAGGTATTCTCTGCCAAGATAGCAGAAGATAAGGTAAACATTCGCATATGGTAACGATGACGACACTCTGGATCGCTCATTCTGTTTCTGTTTGTTACATATGTACATCTCAACGTGTTATGTCAATGCAGAAAAAATTAAAAACTATATGTCTATCAATATGCACGCTTAAGTTCATATTACTCAGAGCTTCAAAATTTCTCGGAGCCCAGGAACTAAAATACGAGCCTTGGTCGTCTAGGTGTTATATGACGAAAGGCCCATTTCCAACCATATTCGGAAGGCCTATTTAAGAGGATCAAGAGTTAAATAGGGGTTGAGTACGGCCGGGCCGAACTTTAGATACCCACCACCTAGGGTATATATGTAAACCAGCTTTCGTCATAATCCAGTGAAAAATGCATAATTTATGCCCCAATAACAGCTATACGAAATATGGTCCGAAGTGGTCTAATATAGGTCAATGTTTTGTAGAACAAATATTGGTCTTTTTGGCAGCCATATCCAAATATAGACCGATCTGAACCATACACTATACGGATGTCGAAAAGCCTAACCTACGTCACTGTGTCAAATTTCAGCGAAATCGGATTTTAAATCTGGCTTTCATGGCACCAAAACTTTCAAACAAGAGATCGGTCTATATCGCAGCTATATCCAACTGTGAACCGATCTGCGCCAAATTGCACAAAGATGTCGAAGAGCCTTGCAGAACTAACTGTTAGAAATTTCGGCTAAATCGGACAACAAATGCGCCTTTAATGGGGCCAAGACCTTAAATTAGATCGGTATATATGGCAGCTATATCCAAATCAGGACCGATTTGGGCAAAGTTGAAGAAAAATGTCGAAGAGCTGAACACAACTAACTGTCCCTAAGTTCGGCAAATTCAGACAATAAATGCGCCTTTTATGGGCCCAAAACATTATATCGAGAGATCGGTCTATATGGCAGCTATATTCAACTCTGAACCGATCTACGCCAAATTGCACAAAGATGTCGAAGAGCCTTGCAGAACTAACTGTTCGAAATTTCGGCTAAATCGGACAACAAATGCGCCTTTAATAGGGCCAAGACCTTAAATTAAGAGATCGGTCTATATGGCAGCTATATCCAAATCAGGACCGATTCGGGCAAAGTTGAAGAAAAATGTCGAAGAGCTGAACACAACTAACTGTCCCTAAGTTCGGCAAATTCGGACAATAAATGCGCTCAATATCCCAAATTTCAGCAAAATCGGATAATAAATGATGAAGAATTTGAAGAAAAATGTTGAAGCGTCTAACACAACTCACTGTCCCAAATTTCGGCAAAATCGGACAATAAAAGCGCCATTTATGAGCCCAAGATCTTAAATCGAGAGATCGTCTATATGGCGGCTATATCCAAATTCGGACCGATTTGAGGCAAATTGAAGAATGATGTTGAATGGCCTAACACAACTCACTGCCTCAATTTTCGGCGAAATCGAGCAATAAATGCACCTTTTATGGGCCCACAAACCTTAAATCGAGAGATCGGTCTATATGGCAGCTACATCCAAATCTGGACCGATCTGAGCCAAACTGCAGAAAGATATCGAGGGGCCTAACACTACTCAATATCCCAAATGTCAGCAAAATCGAAAAATAAATATGGCTTTTAGCTATATGCAAATCTGGACCGATTTGGGCCAAATAGAAGAGGGATGACGGAGGACCTAACGCAACTCACTGTCCCAAATTTCAGCAAAATCGGATAACAAATGTGGATTTTATGGGCCTTAGACCATAAATCGGGGGATCAGCCTATATGGGGGCTATATCAAGATATAGTCCAATACAGCCCATCTTCGAACTTAACCAGCTTATGGACAAAAACATAATCTGTGTAAAGTTTCAGCCCAATATCTCTATTTTTAAAGACTGTAGCGTGATTTCAACAGACAGGGACAGATATGGCTAGCTCGTCATAGATTTTATAGGGTCAGAAATGGATATTTCGATGTGTTGCAAACGGAATGACCCCATCCTTCGGTGGTGGGTATAATGATATGTGATAAGATATAGATGTTGTTGTAAGCACATTTTCATATGAAAGTGGCGATCTTCGTCAAGCTCCTGTAGGTGATCGAGCTCGTTTCGGTCCAAAGGACCGATCGCCGCTGGAACAGGTTGGCCATTTTTTATTTAAAAGCGCCAATAATTCGCCTTTTCATATCGAGCATCATAGGCACTCAGTATTTTTGCAAGAGCAGGTGCCAGCCGACCTCTTACTGAGACTCTCCACTCGATACCGCTGATTGTCCGCGACTACAAATACAGCTACTCCGCATGGAGCATTCCACTATCCGCAACCTATGGACGAGCCCGGTAGCTCGCAACCAAGCTTCACGTTACAACAATGAACACCACACAGATCGGAACTGAATGTTCCAGCTGTGGTGCTGTGTGGTGCTCACAGCTTTCCGTGCCTGGTGTAAGCTAAAAGAATGAAATTACTTATTTACTTAATTGGCTATGACGGCACATTTGTCCCATGGTCCTTTTAGCCGAACTCAGAATGAACTTTCATACGTCTTGATCTTCTGCGTTACACCACCAATTTCTGACATCTAGCTTCGAGATGTCTTTATCCTCTTGATCTTTCCATCTGAGTTTTGGACAATGTTTACCTTCAAAACAACATGACCCATCTATTGCAATTTTAAACGTTAACTACGTTATCCATCATTGCAGACTGGCCCTGGAATGGGAAAATAGACAAGCTGAATAGAAACACTGAAGGGTACCTATCTCTCGATTGGACTTCTTGAAACCCTAAAAGCATCAATCCAGAGATAGGTTTATATGGAAGCTATGTCAGGTTATGAATCGATTCAGTCCGTACATGGCTTAAGTATTGGAGGTAATTAGCGTGAACTATTTTAGCCAAATCGGATCAAAATTGCATCATTTAGGGGCCCAAGAAATATAATCGGAAGATCAGTTTATATGGGAACTATATCAGGTTATGTACCGATTTGAACTATATTTGATGTGGCTGGAAGAAGAGGAAGAAGTATGTAAAATTTTAGCCAAGTCAAATAATAATTGCGCCCGTTAGTTGCCCAAGAAATCAATTTGGAGGAGGTCAATTCAACACCCAGCGATAAAAGTGGGCGTGGCATAGATAATACTGACTTCATATTTTGAAGTCACTTAGCGTGTGCAAAATTTTAAAGTCCTAGCTGTTTCCTGTGATTTGTTGCCTCTAAAACCCCGCATTGGGCCCATAGTGCACATGTGGAATTGAAAACTGTGTCCGACAGACAGGCTCCCAAGCTCAAGGAGATAAACTTTGCTCTTATCAGCATGTCATATATACGGGTTAGCTGATACGAAGTGTTACCTAGTTCTCACTGATATTACTATCAAACTATTTATTTGCATAAGTGAGCTCGTAGTCATATGTGTCCATTAATGATACCGAATGCCAGACCGACCTCTTCCTTGCTTTCTTGAAGTAATAGCCTCGTATTCTCATGATCCGGATCTCCCTATAGGATTGTTACACAGTGTTGCGTGCGCGTTCGCACTCAACTTCAAGTGTGATCAGGTATCCCATGGGCATGAAAAAATTTTGGTCGTTTACCATGGACGTAGGGTGTCAATAAATATTTCTTTGTGTTAAAGACGGAGCGACGAGCTAGTATAGCTCCTTTCTTATGGTGTAGAGAAAAGAAATATTAGTTTTTATACCCTCCACCATAGGATGGGGGTATACTAATCGGAAATCGGTCTATAATCTGATAAAGCCGTCATATAAACTGATCTGGGGTCTTGTTTTCTTGAGCCTCTAGATGGCGCAATTTCCATTCGATTTGGCTGAAATTTGGCATGACATTTGGCATTCCAACAACTGTACTTAGTATTATTTTGATCTTGTTTGGGACGGTTATCGAAAGGTCAAATATAACTTGGGGTAGAGATTCGCATAAGTAGGAACTTGGCCTACAAAACACTGCTCGTCCTACTTTATACTTTTCTTTTCAACCTTACCTAGACACTTCTGTAGACATATGCAGTCTGGTTTGTACTTCAATTAAAATGGCCTGACAGTATGCATTTTTTGAATTTAAACATTTGATAGGGTATTTGATTTATAATTAATCTTTCATTTCATGGTCATATGCCTAAAAGGCTACAACTTTTGAGTCAACCAAAACTTTTCCAACCACTCTCGTTTGCTGGCATTTATACTCAACGTCAAACATGCTGTGCTCCTGAATATGGCAGTTGTCTGAAACACAAACTTCTCTACAATCTTCACACAAAGCGAGCGACAATACAAAGGACATCAAACACACACATTGGTTCAGGCAAAAAGGAATACAGGCGGCATTCCATTCAATACCATTCATAGCCGGGGCGACAAAATGAATTCGATGTACGAACGAACGAATGCATATGGCAGGGAAGGTGAATGTGAATGTGTGTAATTTATGGTTTTTTTCGGGCTCTGTAAGTGAGATGGGTTTGAGAGCCTAAATTAGAAGTAGAGCGAGATTGCTATAAAGAGAATACCAGACATGCTTGTGTGTGCATGTGAATAGTTGTGGCAAAGCATGGCTTTGGCAGCGGCTGATCAATGTTTACATATTTTACATCGCGACTATGTACGGATGGGCATTATTGTTCTTATTGTTGTAGTCATCTGTTTTTAATATGTTTTGTTGTCAAAAGCAGCCGTTTTGCTTTGTTTGCCCTGCCTTGAATTTGGCGATTTTAGTCCACTTTTGTCATTGGCTCATAATTTATCAGCCATCGATATCCTCTTTTTTAAACGTTCTTGGAAGAGTTGAATGCATTTTAAGAACAAAACCAACAAACACACAACAGCTGAAAGTTTAAAAAAAATGTCAACACCTTTTCTTCCGTGTGCCTTTAGTTAATTTGTTTCACATAAATTCCTTTAAACGCCTACCGGCATTGTGATATTACCGCCGCATATATTGTGGGTAACAGCATCCTATTGAGCAGTAAAGAGATGATTTCATTTTTATGGTAATTTTTCTGTCAGCAAGCAAATTAAATGTAAACAAATGAGGGGTATGTCCCATTTATATTAAAAATTGCCAAAAAATATTTTCGACCCAAAAATTTGTATGATATCAAATACCAATTTCGATTCACCTTTATAGCATTTGATGAAGATTTTGTGTCCCCTCAGCATGAGCTGGAGATAACCAGGTAGCTAACACGAAGTGTTACCAATTGCATTGGGGGCTATTGGGATGTCTCCTTCAATCTATTCCACCTCGAGTGAGGTGGTAATTTTGTTTAGTGTGTACACTAGACTGTCCCACGCTATAAACGAATCATAAAACATAAATTTTTTATGCACCCATAGCAGCTTTATCCAAATATGATTCGATTTGAACCAAATTCGTCGCGGACTTTGAGTGGTCTAATAAATACAAGTCACTGTTCAATTTTGGTTCAATATTGATCTTTAGGCAGCCATATCCAAATATAGGCCGATCTGACCTAACATAAGTCACTTTGTCAAATTTCAGCGAAATCGGATAATAAATGCGCTTTTAAAGGGGCCAAGACCTTTAATCGAGAGATCGGTCTATATGGCAGATATATCCAAATGTGGGCCGAACCGAGCCAAATGGAAGAAATGTTTCAAGTTTCAGCAGAATCGGGTAATAAATGTGGCTTTTATGGTCCTAAGACCTTACATCGGCAGATCGGTCTATATGAGGTCTATATCAAGATATACTCCGATACAGTCCATCTTCGAACTTAATCTGCCTATGAACAAAAAAAAATCTGTGCAAATTTTTAGCTTAATATCTCTATTTTTAAAGACTGTAGCGTGATTTCAACAGACAGACGGACGGACATGACTAGATTGTCTTTTTATCACGATCAAGATTTTAGATTTTTATCACGATCAAGAATGTAATTACTTTTAAGGGTCGGATTAAGATGTACAGAAGTCAGAATGAAGCCCGGAAATTCTACCAAAGAATTAAATATCAGACCGATGGCTTTGGTGCAGGCACATTCTCCTGCAGAGGCAAAGAATGAAATCTGGTAACTGAAACGGATAGCTGAGGATATGGAAAAAACATTTTACCCAACTGCTAGTGTCCTAAGTCAAATACTTAGGGATGATCTTGGACAGGAAACTGAATTGGAAGTGTCACATTCAGGAGCGTACTGAGAAGGCTCGAAATGGGGTCTGAATCCAAGGCTAGTCCACTGGCTCCACAGAAGCGTGATTAGACCAATTCTTACTTACGCCTCAGTAGTTTGGTGTATTGCTATGAAGAAAAGGTGCAATGGAGAAATAGGGACCACACAACAGGTTCAGAGAACACGCTGTCTTGGCATAGGCGGAGCGATGAGGACCACGCCCACTAGGGCACTGGAGACTATTCTAGATATCCGAACCATAGACCTATAGATTATGTGTGAGGCAGCCACTGTAGCTATGAGACTTAAGGCGATGAGAGAATGGATTGAGGATGGGAGCAGGTCATACCATCGCGGTATAATAGAGGCGACGATAAGAAACCTGGAAGGAAAGGAAGAGATTTCCGATCGCATACCTAAGATGAACCTTGAAGTCGAGTGCGAGGCACTGCTGCCATCAGCACAGTCTTGAATAGACGGAACCCTAGTATTGCCATCAGGAAGATCATGTTACACGGATGGATCCAAGTTAGAGGATAGAGTGGGCCTGGGGGTCTACATTGACAATCCAGGGACTGAGATCTGTTTTAGACTGACTGATTCTGCAGGCGGAGATCCGAGCGGTCACGGAATGCGTGAAGAAGTGTGGTGTTAACGCGAGGACATCGAGTGTAAAAGTCTTTACCGACAGTAAAATTGCCATAGGGGCATCGTTTGGGTGCTGGCCCATAACGGAGTAAGGGGAAATGAAAGGGCAAACGATTTGGTGGTAAAGGCAAGAGGACTGCCGTCAACAAACTTGGTTAACCCGAAGCCTTTCGTGTCGACGCAGTGCGAGTTAAGGGAGAGGGCGACGAATGCGCATACAACATTGTGGAACAGCGAACGGCCAGTGGGACGGCAAAAATCCTATGGGGGATCCAAATCGTGAGAGGACGATGCTATTACTGAGAGGAAGTGAGAAGGAGGTCAGTATAGCTATTGGTATCATAACGGGACGCATAAGACTACGAGCCCACTTATGTAAAATCGGTGCGGCAAATGATAGCATGTGTAGGGCATGCGGTGAATATGATGAGACGTTGGAGCATTTCCTTTGTCATTGCCCGGCTTTCGCATTTAACAGATACCGGCACTTTGGTGGAGACACAATACCAGACATGAACCAACTTAGGGGAATGGTACTGAAAACAATTAAGGATTTTGTAAGTAGCACGGAATTCCTAACTTTTATATATTTTTTTGAGGTTATTTTATAGTTTTTTGGAGCGCACAACAAGCCGATTACTGGCTTAGGTATATGTCCATAGTTTAATAGATTAATATTTGCACCCTTTTTTAAACTTAACCTAACCTTATCTAGTGTCCGACGTTGGCGGCGAAGAGGATACCGCATAAGCAAACCCTGATGATGGTATAGAATATTTACCTCCTAGTCAGCATTAGGTCCAAGTAGCAGTGATTGAAAAACAACAAAGCTGCAGGAGCCAACGGGTTACCTCCTGAGCTATTTAAGAACGGAAGCGATACGCTGATAAGGTGTTGCATCACCTTTTTTGCGCAACCTGGCTAGAATAAAGGATACCCGATGATTGAAACCTTAGCGCACTATGTTCCGTATACAAAGAAGGAGAAAAGACGGAATGTGCCAAGTACATAGGAATAAGTCTCCTCCCCATCGCATACAAGATACTCTCGGGCGTACTGTGTGAAGGATTGAAACCTAAAGTTAATGAGATAATTTGGCCCTATCAATGCGGCTTTAGACCTGGTAAATCCACCATAGACCAGATCTTCATACTCCGCCTAATCTTGAAAAAAAAAACCCAGAAGGACAAATCACCTACTACCATCTCTTTGTTGACTACAAAGCCGCTTTTGACAGCCCTATACGTTCAAAAGTATTTCAAGCCATGTCTGAGTTTGGTATCCTTGCAAAAATAAGTCTCTGCAGGATTACTCTTACACACACACACGTCCCTCAATAAGAATAGGAAAGAATCTCGCTGAACCATTACCAAATGAGGTTTCACACAAGGAGACAGCTTATCGCGTGATCTCTTTAATATCCTGCTGGAGAAGATTATATGAGATGCACACTACTCATAAAAGAACACATGCTACTCGCCTATGCCGACGACATCGATATCATAGATCGGTCACCGGAAGTAGTAACTGCACCCTTTGAAAGAATCGAAAGAGAGTCAGTGAAAATGGAAATAGGTCTGGCAGTAAATGGAAAAAGACGAAATGGATGGTTTGAACTCCCAGAACGCTTTGTATAACCGAGAATTTATAGGAAAAGGAAAAAGATGGGTGAAAATTCTTTGAGATAGTCAGTAACTTTATCAACGGCACTGCCGTGACCGAAACGAATGATACCAGTTTTGAGATAAAGCGAAGAATAATACTGGCAAACAGATTCTACTTTGGATTAAGTCAGCAGGTTTAGAAACAAGGCCACTTCTCGACAGACGAAGACTTCACTTTACAAGACACTGATACCACCCGTGTTGTTATATCGTTCTGAGGCATGGGTACTTGCGAAAGCAGACGAGGTAGTGCTTGGAGTCTTTGAGAGAAAGATTCTTCGTAAAATAGATGAACTAGTTTGTGTTAATGTTGTTGCTATATGGTTCTGAGGCATGGGTACTTGTGAAAGCAGACGAGGCAGTGCTTGGAGTGTTCGAGAGAGAGAGACATCCTTCGTAAAATATATGGACCAGTTTGCGTCAAAGGAAAATATAGCCGATGTATGAACGACGAGCTTTATTACGACGATAGCATAGATACACATATCAAAATACAACGGCTGCGTTGGCTAGGTCATGTTGTCAGAATGGATGAAGAAGCTCCAGCAAAGAAGTCTTTTGAAGGCAAACACGGTGGTACACGAAAACCAGGAAGACCAAAAGCCCGATCGAAAGATCAAGTGGTGGGAGACACCTCGAAACTTGGTGTCAGAGATTTTAGAATGAGCGCAGAAGATCGAGGCGCTTGGAACGCTATTCTATTTTCGGCTAGTGTTCGGCTATTATACATTCGGCTATACATTTCGATGTGTTGCAAATGGAATGACAAAAGTAATATACCCCCAGTCTTTGGTGGTGGGTATAAAAATCTAAGTCAGGAATCCGGTGTTACTTGCAAAGTCTCTGGTTTCCATACCACGCATACCACCATATGTTTCATGTCAGGTATTGTATCCCCACCTAACTAACTAAATCGTATAAGATATGACATCAGCTCGTTTACCTATATGAAATATTGGGCACAGAAGATTCCAAGATTTCATGTCTGTTTTAAAACTGAAATTCTATTTCAGACTAGATGCCTTTTATAAGCTAAGTCAATCTTTATTTCCACTGCATATTTGAATGTTATTTTATAAACAACATTAGAATTGTTTAATTCTTGTGTAAAACTCAAAGGAAGCGGTATTGCTTTTTGAAATTTTAAGCATTTGCCCATCACAAACAGATGATAATATGATTGTTCCCTTAATTCGTCTTTGACCATGTGGTTTCGAATGTTCTGCGGCTCCAAAAAGGTCTGCAATTGATGGTGATGTTATCAAGTGGATGTGTGTGTGTGTGTAAATGTGCAAGAATGTGAACGTGTCATGAGTGTTACTGCCAAAAACGCGACTGGCGTCTGTTCATAATTGCGCTGTATTATGGCCAAAACCATTGAAAAAGATGAAATAAATTCAACAACAACAACAGTGGCAGCGTCAACAAAAACACAACAAATGGTCGCAGTGAAAAAACACATGTTTCGCTTCTGCTTTCGATGTTAACATTCACATTTAAAAGCAGCAAAAACGGCGAAAATACGCCAGTTGTAAATTTTTATTTCTTCTACATAGCTTCAAAGGAGGTTATGATGAGGCTTTTAATTTGAACATATATTTCTAATAGGAAAGGTAAAATGGTAGGGCTTAATGTTGTTTAGCACTTTTGACATTTGAATAGATTGTGTGGAAGAAATATAACTCAATGATACAAATATATGGCCGATGCATCTGTAACACTAGTATAGGTTAGGTTAGGTTGAGAGGATATTAATTCATGCCACAATGGACATACACCTAAGCCAGTAATCGGCTTGTTGTGCGCTCTAAATACTAAAAAGTAACATCGATCGAGAATATCAAAATTCAAGAATTCTCTGCTACTAACAGAATCCGTAATTACACTCCGCACCACGAACTTAAGCCGGTTCTCTGTTAGCCACGAAAATCGGGCAATGACATAGGAAATGCTCCAACGTCTCATCATATTCTTCACATACCCTACACATTCTATCATTTGGAAAACCTATTGTGAGCTCATAGTCCTATGTATCCCGTTATGATGCCAAAAGCTACACTAACCACCTTCATACTTTCTTTCAGTAATAGCCTCGTATTCTCACGACCCGGATCCCCCCCATAGGATTTTCGTCATTCTACAGACCATTTCGCTCTTTCCCAGTGTTACATTCGTCGCCCACGGCCTTATCACGGACCAAGTTAATGACGGCTGTCAGCTGGTTTTCACTGCAAAATCATCAGCTCTTTCATTTCCCCTTACTTCGCTATGGCTCGGCACCCAAACGATGCGGATCGTTTCATCCTTAGATAAGGTGTTAACCTCCATCTTACACTCCAAGAATGTTCGTGACCTTAACGTCGTGAATGTTATTGCCCTGATGGCCAGTTAACTGTCCGTAAAGACATTCACACTCAACGTCCCAGCGTTAACACCACACCACCTCATGCATTCAGTGATCGCCCGGATCTCCGCTTGCTGGACCGTATTATGGTCAGACAGTCTAAAACAGATCTCAGTCCCTAGCTTAAATCTATCTGTGTGGCCTGAACTTTTATCTGGTAATACCGGAGTTCCATCAATCCAAGACGGTGCCACTGACAGCAGTGCCTCGCACTTGACCTCATGTTTTCTCCAAGGTATCCGATAGGAAACCTCTTCCATTCCTTCCAGGTTTCATGTCGTCAATTCAGAAAGCTTTGTGACAAATTTCAACCACACGGGAAATTAAAAAATGATGCTTTTAGGAGCTCAAGAAGTCAAAACTGGCCATCGGTATATATGGGGGCTATATCATAATCTAAACTGATATGGTCCATTTGAAATACCCAAATACCTAACTCTGCAAGAAGTATCGGTGCAAAATTTCAAGCAGATATCTTAATTCGTTCGTACGCTATCGTGGTTTCGACAGACGGACGGACGAAAATGGATAAATCTACTATGAATGTCAAGACGATCAAGAACATATATACTTTATAGGATCTCAAATCAATATTTCGAGATGTTACAAGCGGAATGACTAGATTGGCATAATCCACCCCCTATGTTGGTGGGTATGAAAACAACTTATTATACAAATGGTAAAAGATTTTTTAAGTAACACGGAAGGATTTTCGACTTCAATTTTTATACCCACCACCGAAGGATGAGGGTAGACTAATTTTGTCATTCTGTTTGTAATACCTCGAAATATGCGTCTAAGACCCCATAAAGTATATGTATTCTTGATCGTCAAGACTTTTTAAGTCGATCTAGCCATGTCCGCCCGTCCATCCATCTGGCTGTCGAAAGCACGCTAACTTTCGGAGTAAAGCTAAGAGCTTGAAATTTTGCACAAATACTTTTTATTAGTGTTGGTCGGTTGGGATTGTAAATGGGCCAAATCGGTAGATGTTTTGATATAGCTGCCATATAAACTGATCTTGGGTCTTGACTTCTTGAGCCTCTAGAGGGAACAATACTCTGCCGTTTTGACTGAAACGTGGTGTTTTGGCATCGCTTCCAATAACGGTGCTAAGTATTGTTAAAATCGGTTCATAACCTGGTATAGCTGCCATATAAACTGATCTTGGGTCTTGAATTCTTTAGCTTTTAGAAGGCCCAATTCTTATCCGATTTGACTGAAATTTTGCACCTGGTGTTTTGGTACCACTTTCAACAACTGTGCTAAGTATCTTTCAAATCGGTTCATAACCTGGTATAGCTGCCATAGAGAGCCGCTATTGATGTGACTTCCAACAACTGTGCTAAGTATGGCGCGAATCCGTACATAACCGTGGCTGTGGCTGCCATATAAACCGATCTGGTATCTTGACTTCTTGAGCCTCTAGGTGGCGCAATTCTCATCCCATTGGACAGAATTTTTGTACATTTACTTCTTCCATGACCTTCGACATACCTGTCCGATATGGTTTGAATCGATCTATGGCTTGATACAGCTCCATATAAACCGATCTCTCGATTTTACTTCATGAGCCCCTACAAGGCGCAATTCGTATTCGAATTGACTGAAATATTACGCAATGACTTTTACAATGTTCAGCATTCAATTCATTTATGATCCGAATCGGACTATAACTTGATATAGCTCCAATAGCATAACAGTTTTTATTCATTGTTTGCCTAAAAAGAGATACCGCCCAAAAAACTTGACAAGTGCGATCCATGGTGGAGGGTATAAAAGATTCGTCCCGGCCGAACTTAGCACGCTCTTATTTGTTATAACCTTCACCATAGGAGGGGGGAATACTAATTTCGTCATTCTGTTTGTAACTCCTCGAAATATTCGTCTCAGACCCCATAAAGTATATATATTCTTGATCGTCATGACATTTTAAGTCGAGTCTAGCCATATACGTCCGTCTGTCTGTCGAAAGCACGCTAACTTTCGAAGGAGTAAAGCTAGCTGCTTGAATTGTAATGGGCATTCAAATCGGTTCATAGTCTGGTATAGCTGTCGTAAAAACCGATCTTGGATCTTGACTTCTTCAGCCAATAGAGCGCTGAATTCTCATCCGATTAGGCTGAAATTTTGCATGATGGGTTTTGTTATGCCTTGCAATAACTGTGGCGCAAATCGGTACATAATCTAATATAGCTGCCATATAAACCGATCTAGGATCTTGATTTCTTGAGCCTCTAGGTGGCGCAATTCTCTTCCGATTTGGCAGAAATTTTGTACAATGGCTTCTCTCATGACCTTCAATATACGTGCCTAATATGGTCTGAAACGATCAATAGCTTGATACAGCTCCCATATAAACCTATCTTCCGATTTTGCTTCTTGAGCCCATACAAGGCGCAATTCTTATACGAATGAACTGAAATATCGCACAATGACTTCTACAATGTTCAGCATTCATTTATGGTCATTTATGGTATAACTTGTTTAAGATTACTCTTTTGGCGTTTAGAGCGCTTTCTGGGTGATTAATATCCGTACCCTCAATCCAGCCTAACCTAACTAACCACTCATAAAGTATGTTATCATTGTATTATTGAACAATTGCACTAAACGCCTAACAGTATTTGTCCTCTTAATAACTTCCGCTCGCTTCCGCAAATCATTTTTTCAAGCAACCCTCATTCCAATTTAAAATGACATCTTATTGCTGCTTTCCGCTGTAGGTCTTCCTTTTGTAACCTTAGTGTCTAGTGTTTCAACCACCACAATATTTGTTCAATGATGTATCCTTATTTATCCTCGACGAAGCAAATTCTTTAGCCTTTTCTCAGCTGTGTGCCTTTTTCATTTTTCTCAAAATATTTGTTATTTGAACATTTATGCTATGATATTTTTCATCATCAGCTGGTCTCGTTGGACACCTGCATAAATAGCGTTTAACAGTTTGTTTTCAGCTATGCAGACCTTAAAAAAAAGAACAAAAAAGAAATGCGAAACAGAAAAGACATTTTAAAACCCGTGGCTGGCGAACACGTTTTACATAGGAAAAATTATTTGTCTTATAGTGCTATACACTTCAACATGGGATTGGGATATATGTATAATGTACTATACTCGTATATATTAAAGTGGGTACATTTTTAAAGACAAAACGGTAGCCAAAACTAAATTCCACAACAAAATCCAAAAGTTTTTCAAAGAACCATGGGTTTAAATTTAACTACCAGTTTTTAATTCACCGGAGGCCACCGTAGCGCAGAGGTTAGCATGTCCGCAAATGACGGGTTCGAATTCTGGCGAGACCAACAGAAAAAATGTTCAGTGGTGGTTTTCCCCTCCTAATGCTGGCAACATTGGTGAGGTACTATTCCATGTAAAATGAGGTGTCGCACTGCGGCACGCCGTTCGGACTTGGCTATAAAAGGGAGGCCCCTTATCATTGAGATTAAACTTGAATCGGACTGCACTCATTGATATGTGAGAAGTTTGCCCCTGTTCCTTAGTGGAATGTTCATGGGCAAAATTTGTATTTTTACCAATTTAACTTAGTTTTCTTATCGCCTTAAAACACTTCAATCATGAACAAGTAAAAATGTATTAAGTTCGATCATATTTGTATAATATCCGGTGAAAATGCACCGTTTACGAATCCGTAGCAGCTTTATCAAAATATAGTCTGATCTTTGCCAAACCCAGAACGTCGGCGAGCACTGTTCAAAAATTCAATGAAATAGGGTAATACGAGGGTAGCCTTTTATATTTCGGGATTAGCGATCAAAACAAGTAGGAGCGTGCTAAGTTCGGCCAGGGCAAATTTTATATACCCTGCACCATGGATCGCATTTGTCGAATTCTTTGCGCGCTATCTCTTTTTAGGCAAACAAATAATAATGGATAAGAATTGTTATGCTATTGGAGATATATCAAGTTGTAGTCCGATTCCTACAATAAGTGAATTGAATGTTGAAGACCACAGTAGAAGTCATTGGATTATATTGTAGTCCATTCGGTTAAGCATTGCGTCTTGTAGGAACTCAAGAAGAATAATCGGTAGATCGGTTTATGTGGGAGCTGTATAAGGCTATAGATCAATTAATAGCAACTTGGACACGTGTGTTAAAGGTCCTGGGAGAAGCCGTTGTACAAAATTTCAGCAAAATCAGATAAGAATTGCATCCTTTAGAGGCTTAAGAATTCAAGATCCATGATCGGCATATATGGCAGCTATATCAGGTTATGGACTGATTTAAACCTTACTCAGCACAGTAGTATGAAGTCATAACAAAACACTTCATGCTAAAATTCAGCCAAATCGGATGAGAATTGCGCCCTCTAATGTCTCCAGAAGTCAAGACCCAAGATCGGTTTATATGACAGCTATATCAAAACATGGACCGATTTGGCCCACTACACTAACAAGAAGTATTCGTGCAAAATTTCAAGCGCCTTGCTTTAATCCTTCCAAAGTTAGCGTGATTTTGTCAAATGGACGGACGGACATGGATAGATCGACTTAAAATGTCATGGCGATCAAGAATATATATACTTAATGGGGTCTTAGACGCATAGTTCGTGTTGCTACAAGCGGAATGACAAAATTCGTATACCTCCCATACTATGGTGGAAGTCGTTACAAAACACTTCTTGCAAATTTCAGCCAAATCGGATAGAAATTGCGCCCTCTAGAGGCTCAAGAAGTCAAGATCCCAGATCGGTTTATATGGCAGCTATATCAGGTTATGAAGCAATTAAAACCATATTTGGCATAACTGTTGGAAGTTCTAACAAAACACCTCAATCAAAATTTCAGCCAAATCGAAAAGGAATTGCGCCATCTAGATGCTCAAGAAGTCAAGACCCCACATCGGTTAATATGACAGCTATATCAGGTTATGAACTGATTTGAGCCTAACTTGGCACAGTTATTGGAAATCAGAACAAAACACCTCATGCAAAATTTCAGCCAAAACGGGTGAGAATTGCGCCCTTTAGAGGCTCAAGAATCAAGACCCCAGATCGGTTAATAGGACAGCTAAATCAGGTTATGGACCGATTTGAACCACACTTAGCACAGATATTGGAAATCATAACAAAACATCTCATGCAAAACTTCACCCAAAACGGGTGAGAATTGCGCCCTCTCACTCAAAACTCAAAAAGTCAAGATCCAAGATCAGTTTATATGACAGCTATATCAAAACATGGACCGATATGGCCGATTTACAATCCAAACCGACCGACACTAATAAGAAGTATTGGTGCCAAAGTTCGAGTGGCTAGCTGTACTCCTTCGAAAATTGGCGTGTTTTCGACTGGGAGACGGACGGACGGACAAGGATAGATCGACTTAAAATGTCATGACGATCATGGGGTCTCAGAGGAATATTTCGAGGAGTTACAAACGGAATGACGAAAATAGTATACCCCCATCCTATGGTGGAGGGTATAAAAACAAATATTAATCATCGAAAATCGCTTTATTGTTTTGCAAAATATTCCCCCTTAGGATCTGTACACTTTTCCACGCGGCTTAACCAATTGTCTAAGCACTTTTTGCCACTCTGATTGAGATATCTCCAAAACATGCTTTCTAAACGCATCAATCGCTTCCTCAGGGAATAAAAAAAGAAATTCGGTGCCAAGTCAGGACTATACGGCAGATGACTGATCAAATCGATATTTTGAATGCTCAAAAATGCCGTTGTTTCGTAGATTTGGAGCATTTTTTGTCGACCAATCGATACTTGCCTCTTTTTGAGGTTTGTTGACAAACTGTGTGGGATCCAAAGCGAACACATTTTTAACTGTCAAATATTCATTCAATATTGAATGTACAATATGATGGTCCCACTTGTGCCTAAGGTTGTCTCAATCTCACGATAGGCCACATGACGATCATGCAATATCAGTTGGCAGCATCAATGGTTTTTGGAACAACAACTGATTTTGGACGACCTTCAAGAAATTCATAAAGTGCATATGTACCCCTTTATCCGGCAAAGTCTTTGTAAAATCCAAATCATGGATAATATTTAAAGTGGAACCACAAATAAGTTCCAAAATACAATGCAAAGGTCTCGGTCAAAATTGCAAAAAAAAATTTAACGTCGAATATCCCCGAACCAAAACGAATTAGTTAAGACCTCAAGCGGACTTTACTGTGGAGATATCTCTTCCGGTTCTCATTCGGGATAGTTTTTACTAGTTTTTTCGGTTCTATTCCATTTTGTAAAATCCCAAAATGATCGCGTTTACTTAAACAAGTGCACATAATAAAATTTGAACCTACCAACGGCCATCCAAAGTTATTTTCCATCCTAAATGGTGGTATGGGTAGCTGCGCCCGCGATGGCCCTTCTCCTATCGTTTTCATCGAGCCTAGTGTTAAAGTAAATGCGACTTGTTATCGGTAAAACATTTTGGAAGCTGCTTTGGGGTCGTGACACGCAATTATTTCGGTCGTAGACCATAAACGTACCAACACACGTACATTTAAGCCAAAAATTACGAAAATAGCATTGTGCTTGGCATAGTGGCTGTCCAATTTGCCAGATACCGATCGATGGATTCCTCTTTTATGGACCTAAGAACTTAAATCAGGAGAGCGGTATATGTAGACGACAGCTATATCCAAATATAGTTCTATCTGAACAATATTGAACACTGATATCGAAGAGCCTAACACAGTCCACTGTGTAGTCTTTTTATTGTCCCAAGAACTTAAATCGGGAGATCGGTATATATAGCAGCTATCGCCAAAAATATCCCGATCCAAACTATACCCGGTACGAAGGGCCTTACAGAACTCGTAGTGCTAAATTTTAGCGAAATCGGTTAATAAGTTCACTTTATATGGCCCTAAAATCTTAAATCAGAAGATCGGTGTATATATAGTAGCTACATCCAAATCTAGGCCGATCTGGGCCGTATTGAAACGGACTGTCGAGGAGCCTAACACAACTCGCTACACCAAATTTCAGTGAAGTCGGACAAAAAATACTCCTGTTATGGGCCCAAGACCTTAAATTGAGAGATCGGTCTATATGGCAGATATATCGAAATATAGACCGATCTTAACCATACTCGGTACGAATGTCGAGGGGCTAACAGAACTCATTCTGCTAAGTTTCAGCGAAATCTATTAATAAACTCACCTTTTATGGCGCTAAAATTTTAAATCGGGAGATCGATTATATGGAAACTACATCCAAATCTGGACCGATCTGGGCCCTATTGAATAAGCATATGGAGGGGCGTAACACAACTCGCTATACCAAATTTCTGCGAAATCGGTTAATAAGTGCTGTTATTATAGGCCCAAGTTCTCAATCGAGAGAGAGATCTGGGCAGCTATACCCAAATCGGGACCTATCTGGCCCACATTAAACAAGGACGTCTAGGGCCCAACAAAACTTACTGTCCCAACTTTCAGCGAAATCCGACAATAAATGCGCTTTTTATGGACCCAATACCTTAAATCGAGAGATCAAAACATACAAATGTGCTCCGATTTTGATGAAATTTGAAACAAATGCAGTATACATTTTATATTTTCATATTTTGATATGACGACACCTTCTATTGCCACAGGGTTGAAATACAGGGTGTCAAAATTGACCATTTTTGCTATCGTTTACTTTGCAAGACTTATGCACTTTGCCGTAAAAGAGCAAATTGCATGATATTTTCTCGTAACGAAAGAACTGATCGAGTTGAACAAAATTAAGTCAAAAAAATTATATGTCTTATTGTTTTATATGGGAGATATTAGCTACCATAAATATGTTGCCCTATTGTGAACTAAAATGGCTTTATGGCACACATCTGTCAACCAATCTTCATGAAATTTGGCACAGACTATTTTCATAAGACTCTTAATATAGTTGATGAATTTGATAGAAATCGGTTCAGGTTTAAATATATCTCCTATATATAAGCACGCCCGAATTTCACCTTTATTCGGTTATTCTTCGGTGGTGGGTATAAAAATGATGGTATAGGCAGAAGTGATCGCCGATGCACTGTGGTCTGACTTATATGGAAAGAGACTATTATATGGTTAGGTTAGGTTAGGTTGAAAAGAGGGTGCAAATATTAGTCAGCGCAATGCCACCATGGACATACACCTAAGCCAGTAATCGGCTTGTTGTGCGCTCAAAAAACTATAAAGTAACAAATAAACGTTCTCTTTTTTACGACATGATCTGTTTTTACGACGTGCTCTATCCCAATATTGCGAATCTCCCCGGTCATCCAGGTTTTTCTTGGATTGATTTCCTTTCCCGAAGTGGACAACTATCTTCGAAGGACCCCACCAATGCAGTCGTAATCCTGTTAACATTTTCGTCAATGTCTTCTATAATTGGACAATGTAAATTATCTTGCCCAAGTCTTCTTCTGAGTAGCCTTCCGAATTCCAGTTGGTTTTCAACTTATTCTGGAAGCTTATCGGATTCGGCGCTGGTCGTGCTCTTCTTAACCTCATGTAGCGATTGCCAGAGAAAGAGTGTTCCATGGAGACCCTCCAATCTTGAACCTCATCGATTAGATTTTCCAAATATATCGTCACATCTTATACCTCCTCCCTAATCCTATTAACAAAGGTTGCGGTGTTACCAATATTAAGTATTATTAGCCCGTTAGTGTTCAAGAACACTACCATGGCTTGGCCTCGCTTATAAGTGTTGGTACTACCCCACGAAATGTGGTGAGAGTTCGCATCGCACCCTATTAGTACCTCGTTTCCTATCTGTTTTTCTTTCCTCACCAGCCGTTGCAGCTCCGACGTGGGTGGCGGTGTCGGAGAGTCAAAAGGCAGATAAAGTGATGCCAGGTATGCTCCACCGTCTCCCTGTCTCACCACTGTTGCATCCAACGTTGACATCTCTGGGGAAAATAAATAATTAACATTTTTATGGCAAATAACGCAGGTCCTCGGCCGAGTACCAGTGTTAGCATAGAATTATTGGTAGTTGATATGGCTCAGTCCAGAAACTTTGTTCCGGGTCGTCCATGACTCCTGAATTAAGGCAATATGAATCTTGCCCTTGCTGATTTTTCCCAATAAGAGCATGTGTAGCAGCCTCGCTCCGATGGAGGTTTACCTGGATTACCTCAATGATTGGTCCTCCAGTAAACGGCATCTTGGGAATAGGTGAAGCTCTCATCGTCTGCTCCCTGCTCTTTAGACTGCATTGTCACTGCACTGCCTGATGTCATCGTTTTAGGTTCTTTGCCTAGTCTAGTCTTTATGACTCTTTATGAAGTCGGTAATGGTTCCATTGTTGGATCCCTGTTCGTTAAGCTGTATTGGGTTTGCCTGTACTGCCTGATGTATTAATACTAGGATCTTTGCCTATCTTAGCCTTCCAAATCTTAAGTAAATGGGCTTCTTGGGAGTAGGTGATGATACCATCATCGGCTGCCTGTTCGTTTGATGCATTGAGTCTCCTGTCGCTGCGCTGCCTATTGTTTCAATATTAGGATCTTTACCTATCCCAGTATTCCAAATTTTTAAGTCGGTGATGGGTCAGTCGTCGGGTTCCTGTTTGTTAGGCTGTGTTGGGTCTCTCGCCACTGCTCTGCCTGATATTTTAGTATTGGGATCTTTGCTTCTCCTAGTCTTTCCGTTGTCGGCCCCCTGTTTGTTGGGCGGTGTTGAGTCACCTGCCACCGCACGGCCTGATGTCTCAGAATAAAAATTTCTGCCTATCCTAGTCTTCCCAATCTTGAAAAAGACAGCTTTGCTCCCGTAGTGCGCCATGCCTTTAGTCTTAGCCAAACTTGTCACGGAGACTTGATCAATGCCAACCACAAAGAAAGTTCCTTCCTCCTTCTACTCCCTGTGGAAGACCTCCCACTTTCCTGCGACCAAACCTTCGTTTTGCTTGCCAATGAATCCCAACATGCGTTCCGTCGCAAATTTACTGTCCCATCCCTTGATGAAGACCGTAGCCTTTGTGAGCTGGGGGATATCCATCTTTCTCACCTGGTCGAGCTTTGCGCCCTCTCAGGGAGCGTGAATACCTCTGACGAGCTGTTTGACGGTATCAATACATTCCGCCGACGCAAAACGCAGCGTAAAGATGTCCCGTCTACACTCGCAGCTCATCATTTTTATAGGTAGACCCTCTATAGAATTCCACACATGTTCAAAAATCCGATCGTTAACCAGATCTTCCAATTGGGGCCGATAATCTGGTGGTATCCTACTGGATGCACAGTTGATATTGATGACTGCATAAGTCAGCTCATCTCTGTTGTGCTTCCTTGCAACTCTGGCGTAAGAGGGCGACTCCTTACCATTCTCAGCGGCCATCTTCTCCTCCTATTGGAAGTCACAGTCCTCCATGAAGACTCAGGGGCCGTGCGCGCCTCCTATTGGAAGTCACAGTCCTCCATGAACACTCAGGGGCCGTGCGCGCTTCCTTCGTTTGTGTTCCAACTTTGTCTACCTCCACAGGACACTGTCTGGAGTCTCCATTGCGGGATGGCTGGCTTGGTTTTCCCAGAGTACTCGAAATTGGGGAGCTCTTTTTCTTCTTCAGTATCTTAGTAGTGCTCTTCGGGAGATCTGATTTTTTTTCCAGCTTCCGCTGAAGTGCTTGCAATGTCAGTTCTACCCCTTCCACTTTCGCCCGATTACGCTGCCGGTACATACTCCTCTGTCTCCTTCGTCGTGCACCGGATCGCTTTCTCGGTCTGCTTGTGAGCTTAGCAAAGCCATCGCTCATTTCTGCTGTCATCCCGATGCCCTCATCTCTCGATTCGGCTGTGATGACTGTTTCATTAACACAGTCGCAGTCTGAACCCGAGTCAGAAACACCACCTTTACTTAAAGGCTGGGGACGAACTGTGCATCCCTCTTGTTTATCCGTCTCTTCTTTATTAATTAGTCTGACGACTAGTTGTGCGCTTGAAGCATTACTCTCGACAACAGGTGACAAGGCACCCACAACTATAGGAGGGGAGGACGACACGCTACAGTCCGACGCTACCACCGCAGATGTTGAGTCTTTGGAGTCCATTTCTAGCCTACTCCAAAAGGCTTTAAAATTATTTTTCTTAATAGGTAGTACCTATTCCGACATACGAATATATATTTATTTTTTCTTTGAGGAGCGAAATAAAAAACACGTCCGCTTCACTCAACGGCTACAATACAATACTTGATACGTTTAACTATGCCTCATTTTCTTATGCTGAGTCCGAACGTCTTGGTGCTTAGCAACACCACATCGTAGAAAAGTTATACATGGCTGGATACCTCATAAAGTGCCGGAGGAAAAAATGTTTCTGATGTTTTCGCCGGAATTTGAACCCAAGAGTTAGGCGTCTTAGACAGATACACTAACCTCAGCGCCTCACTAGCACCAAAAACTTTATAACTCTTATAAAATATGGATCTCCAATCAAAAAATGTGCTTGTTTTTTCAAAGTAATGTTCATCTTATATTTTAAGTCGTCATTTTTTTTTTTTTTTTTGTACAGTGTAGTGTCATCCCTTTTTTTATTAGTTCCTCATTTCGCAAGTGTTCGCCTGATGTTTGTTTGCCCAAGTGTTGCGAGTGTTCAATTCAAGCCATTCCAGACACTATTGCTATTTGGACTTTCAATATTTGCTCCCCCGAAATATACAAAATGTTTCACTTACAAATTGATGAAATTCCAAGGAGTCTCATAGACATGTGTTCCCCAGTTGTTGTTTAATTAGTTGACACACATTATGTGCCAAATATTCGACAGGCAGAAATGTTTGCTTCATTGAGAAGTTTGCACATATGTTCCTTAATTCAATGGATCAACTGCAACTGCTATAGATTCGCAAATATGTGATGAGTTTGGTGATAAATTTGTATTTTCCCAAAATGAGCACATTTGCTTTATTTTCGCCTGTGTAGGCTTTATTTATATTTTTATATTTTATGTCAAGATTGCCAAGCAGTATGCATTGTTTAAGGTTATTGATCTGTTAGAAACCTTGGGAATTGTATAATGAAGTGGTCGCATGGAAATGCATGAAATAAGTTTGAAGTTGGCTATTTCACATGAAGAACTACATTTAAAAAAAAAAGGAAGATTATTTACAACAATTTTCAGAAAAAATATTCTTTTTGATAACAACTCATCAAAACCTAAAGCAGAAAGCACAAAGCCAAGGTCAAGAGATATTTTGAAAAAATCCCGATAAGAGCAGAACAAAGGTGCTGCTTAAATGTTCTTAACCCATTTTAGACCACTACCGCTTTTAAAATCACTTTGAAAATTTACATTTAAGAAAGTCTTAGTTTCCTGATTAACAGAAACTAAACTCCATGTTTTTATGTGATATAAGAGTTTTCCAATAGGGTCTTAAAAGTTTTGAATTTAATTTGTGAACGCACTCTTACAAATATCATCGAACGGGAGCTGGTTTAAGCTATAGATCGATTCAGACCATATTGCACACGTATGTTGAAGGCAATGGGAGAAGCCGTTGTACAAAATCTGTGCCAAATCGGATGAGTATTGCGCTCTCTAGAACCTCAAGAACTCAAGATCCCAGATCGATTCATATGGCAGCTATATCGGGGTATGGAGCGATTTGGACCATACTTCCCACAATTGTTAGAATTGATATCAAAATACTATGTGCAAAACTTCAGTCAAATCGGATGAGAATTGCGCCCTCTAGAGGCTCAAGAAGTCAACACCCAAGAACGATTTATATGACAGCTATACAAGGTTATGGACCGATTTGGACCATACTTCCCACAATTGTTAGAATTGATATCAAAATACTATGTGCAAAACTTCAGTCAAATCGGATAAGAATTCCGCCTTCTAAAAGCTCAAGAAGTCAACACCCAAGAACGGTTTATATGACAGCTATACAAGGTTATGGACCGATTTGAACCATACTTCGCACAGTTGTTGAAATTTCAGTTAAATCGGACGAGAATTGCTCCATCTATAGGCTCAAGAAGTCAAGACCCAAGATCTGTTTATATGGCAGCTATATCAAAATATGGACCGAATTGGCCCATTTACAATCTCAACCGACCTTCACCAATAAGAACTCCTTCAAAAGTTAGTGTGCTTTCGACAGATAGATGGACGGACGGACGGACAGACGGACGGACATGGCTAGTTCAACTTAAAATGACATGACGATCAAGAATATATATACTTTATGGGGTCTTAGAGGCATATTTCGAGGTGTTACAAACAGAATGGTGGAGGGTATAAAAATGGTTCAGTAGATTGGCCGCTTCGTTCATGCTATTTGACGCCTCTAGGCTATTTTCTTTGGAACTACATCAAGTCATTGGTCTATGTAAACAAGGCGATGACGTTGGATGAGCTCAGGATGAATGGGAAATTGCGAACGTTTCGGCTGAAATGTGTGGCAGTGTCATCAAAAAATGGGTCCAAGGTATTGACAGATGCCAACGTGCTCGCTTCGGGCACATGACAAGTCGAGTTCCATTCATAAATATTTTGGTTATATTTCAAGACGACAACAATTTTCTTGTAACATCCCAAACGATTGCCTTTTATTTAAAACAAGTAAAAGCGTGCTGAGTTCGGCCAGACCGAATATTACATTTGCGCACTCTAGAGGCTCAAGAGGTCAAGACCCAAGATCGGTTTATATGGCAGCTATATCAAAACATGGACCGATATGGCCCATTTACAATACCAAACGACCTACACTAATAAGAAGTATTTGTGCAAAATTTCAAGCGGCTAGCTATACTCCTTCGGAAGTTAGCGTGCTTTCGACAGACAGACGGACGGACGGACGGACAGACGGACGGACATGGCTAGATCGACATAAAATGTCGCGACAATCAAGAATATATATACTTTTTGGGGTCGCAGACGAATATTTCGAGTAGTTACAAACAGAATGACGATATTAGTATACCCCCCATCTTAAGGTGGATGGTATAAAAAAATTGCCAAGTCCTTATCGACAAACCCGATAGTTCCTAAAGCTAAACCATCCAGAACGCTTTAAAAAGCCCAACTATATGTGAATGATCACATCCGCTAAAACAGACTCAAAGAAATGAGAACAGAAGATGTACTACTTTTTCTTCTTCCTAGATGTCCTCACAACTTTTGCAAAATTCGTTACTTACATCCTTTATTCTGTTAGCATGTTTTCCGATTAGCAGTGAACTGTCATGACGGACAGAATGACTTAGACGTCTGTTCCAGCCAGCGACAACAAAGCGGTAGACCTCTTCAAGTCTAGATTAAGCCACATCATTTTGCCCTTCTTGTCCTGATCCTGAAGACTTAGCTAACATGTCATTGGAGTCATACTAACAGATTCCAGTTTCCTTTGAAAGTAGCTCCTAGTCTCCCAATCTCAACTGCTCTACAAGTCTAGATTAAGCCACATCTTTTGGAATGTTCACAACCCCCACTTTGTGACCATCTATCATTCGTTGCTCTTCTTGCCCTGATCCTGAAGACTTAGATTACATGTCGTTGGAGGCATACCCAGATTCCCTTGAAGGTAGCTCCTAGTCTCGCAAGCTCAACTGCTCTTCAATTTCTGTGGCCCGGCACTCAGCACTGGTGAATTTTTAATTATTCAGCCATCTCCTTGAGAAATCTGCCGCAGTCGAGAGCGGTTTTTGAATTCAGAAATACATTCTCCAGGGTTTTAATGGCTGCCTGGCTGTCTGAGAAGATATTTATGCCAATCGTCGTTATGACATTATCTCTTATGATATACACTACAGTAGTCGGAGAAGTTTCTCGATAAGATCAGTTCAAGTTCTTCAGAGTACACCCCAAAGTCAACCTGGTCATTTAATTTGGAACCCTCCGTATGAAAGTCTATTTGATTTCTGTTACGAGGGATATTGCATTTCTAATCGGTTCAATCACGAATAATGGTGCAGTACTATATATCAATATGCGACTCAGGCAATACGTAATCCAAACTGCCTGTAACATCTGTCAATGTATCAAGGATAACACAATGTCCGTCAGATGATGTCTCCTCGCGCGGCTGTGATGCATCCGGGTAAGTATTAAACAGAAGTTTGCCTTTTTTAATTTTTATTAAATCGGATTACATTACTATTGCTGCCGGGAGCAAGTTTCCAGCGTTCCTAGAGATATTCTTCAGGAAGCTCTGCGTGCGACGGCGAAGTGAGCTACCGATTATATACACTAATAGAAATTTGTATGTAAAAACAGCAAAAATAGTTGCTGAAACAGTAGAAAGTTAGCTGAAAATGGGACAGCAGTAATTTGCTGCTAAAACAGCAAACATTTTCTGCTGTTTTCAAATTTTAAAAGGTTAAAAAAAGCTCAAAATGTGATATATATTTGAACTTTTTTTATTCCATCTTATTTTTTTATTTTACTAGCATATAATTACAATTTGTTAAAATTTTCTAGAATTTGGTAATTTTTGATTTGATTTATTCAAAAGTTTAAAAGTTTTAATTAAAAATTAGCAGACAGTGTTTGCTGATATCAGCAGACTAATTTTCCTGGGTGTATTAAACACCTTCCAACATAGTACGGTGAAAAATGCATAGTTTATGAACCCATTCAAATATTCCATAAACATATTCGGGGAGGATATTTAAGGGTCTAATAAAACTTATTGTACCAAATTTCAAGTAAATATAATTTAAAAAAAAAAGTAAAAAGGCCTAACTTTGGATACCCACCACCTCGGGTAAATATGTAAACCACCTTTCGTGCAAATCCGGTGAAAAATGCGTAGCATAAGGTATAAGGCATAAGGCATCTATATCGAAATAAGTTGCGATTTGGACCAAGTACTAATAAGTACAAGTTATTGTTAATTTGTGTATAACAAAATATTGAACTTTTTCATAGCTATATCTAAAAATAAACCGATCTGAACCATATACGACACGGATGTGGAAAGGCATAACATAAGTCACTGTGTCAAATTTCAGTGAATTCTGATTATAAATGCGCCTTTTATGTGAATCGAATAAAATTTGGAGCGGTTCAACAAAGTTTTTTCTACTTTACCTCTGTTAACGCACGATGAGCTTCAGTGAGACCTCATAAAAATGTTTAAGTGCCGTACTAAAATTTTGATAGATATGAGCCAAAAATATTTTATACCACATTTCGCTTTTTCGAATGTAAAAATGGTCCTTTATTTAGTTACATCAAGCTATAGGATCCATATAAATATCCTGATAAATGGTCTTGAGCATTTAAAACCCGTATTTTTACCCCATTCTCTGAAACTTGTAGCAGTGAGTTGTATTAGGCCTCTGGTTCGTGCTGAATATGATCCATATCGGACTATATTTAGAAATTACTGCGTATAGACCGATCTCCGGATTTATGGTCATGACCACATTAAAGATGTATTTATTATACGATTTCGATAGTGCTGCTGTGTAGACCAATCTGGCGAATGGGTCGATGAAATATTAGTTTTTCAAGCAATTTCAATGAAAACTGGATAAGTGATATATAATTGGTGTTGAGTATGCAAAGCTCTGCCCGGACGATTTTATTGTTCGACAAACATATTTAACCAATTTTTTTTTTTATAGATTTTCCCCGTTCATGGGAAAACACTTAAAATGTAGAAGAGGCAAAACTATGAAATTTTAATAAATTTTTTTCAGTATATTGAAAATTGTACATGATCTTCCCTTATGCGAAAAAATTATTCAAATTCTTTAAAAAGTTAAATCCCTCAGAATGTTGGTGAGTTGAAAAGGGGTGTTGTACCCTGTATTAGAGATACGAGCTACTTGCAAAAGCTGTGGCGTTATAACTACTTCATTTTGAAGCCATACATAATGAAAACAATTGGAAAGACATTGGCCATTGACCAAAATTAAAAAAAAAAAAATTAACTCTAATGTTTGGTACGTAACTGCTAAGACGTAAGGTATTTCAAATGTATTCATGTGATTAATTCATTCTAACGACACTCTTGAAGAAAAGTGAAGTGAAAACAACATATAAATTATTGTATATAAATAAATTTAATTTATATTGAAACAAGTACAAAGGCGTTAAGTTTGGCCGGGCATAACTTTGGATACCCACCACCTCGGGTATATATGCAAACCACCTTTCGTCAAAATCCGGTGAAAAATTCATACCTTATGCCCCATAGCAGCTATATCGAAATATGTTCCGATTTGGGCCAAATACTAATAAGTAGAAGTCATTGTTTAATTGTGTATAACTAAATATTGAACTTTTTAGTAGCTATATCATAAAATAAACCGATCTGAACCATATAAGACACGGATGTCGAAAAGCCTTACAAAATCTGATTATAAATGCGCCTTTTATGGGGCCAAGACTATAAATCGAGATATCGGTCTATATGGCAGCTATATCCCAATCTGGACTGATTTGGGCCAAGTTGCAGAAAAACTTCGAAGAACCTAACACAACTCACTGTCCAAAGTTTCTGCGACATCGGACAATAAATGCGTCTTTTATGGGCTCAAAACCTTAAATCAAAAGTGACAGTGAGCTGTGTAAAGCCCTTTGACATCCTTCTTCTATTTGGCACAGATCGGTCCAGATTTGGATATAACTGTCATATAAACCGATCCGGCGATTCAGGGACAGTGAGTTGTGTTACGCCCTTGGACATCCTTCTTCAATTTGGCCCAGATCGGTCCAGATTTGGATATAGCTGCCATATAGACCGATCTCTCGATTAAAATGCGCATTTATTTTCCGATGTCGCCGAAATTTGAGACAGTAAGTTAAAGTAAGCCCCTCGACATATTTCTGCAAGTTGGCCTAGATCGATCAAAATTTGCATATAGCTGCCATATAGACCGTTCTCTCGATTTAAGGTTTTGGGGTCTTAAAAGGCGCATTTATTGTCCGCTTTCACCGAAATTTGGGACAATGAGTTGTGTAAGGCTCTTCGACATTTTTCTGCAACTTGGCCCAAATCGGTCCAGATTTGGATATAGCTGCCATATAGACCGATATCTCGATTTAAAGTCTTGGCCCCATAAAAGGCGTATTTATAATCAGATTTTGTAAGGCTTTTCGACATCCGTGTCTTATATGGTTCAGATCGGTTTATTTTTAGATATAGCTACTAAAAAGGTCAATATTTAGTTATACACAATTAAACAATGACTTCTACTTCTTAGTATTTGGCCCAAATCGGAACATATTTCGATATAGCTGCTATGGGACATAAGGTTTAAATTTTTTATCGGATTTTGACGAAAGGTGGCTTGCATATATACCCGAGGTGGTGGGTATCCAAAGTTGTGCCCGGCCAAACTTAACGCCTTTGTACTTGTTTCAATATAAATTAAATTTATTTATATACAATAATTTATATGTTGTTTTAACTTCACTTTTCTTCAAGAGTGTCGTTAGAATGAATTAATCACATGAATACATTTGAGATACCTTACGTCTTAGCAGTTAATGTACACATATGTGGTACCAAACATTAGAGGTAATTTTTTTTTTTTTTTTAATTTTGGTCAATGGCCAATGTCTTTCCAATTGTTTTCATTGTGTATGGCTTCAAAATGAAGTAGTTATAACTTCACAACTTTTGACACTTGTAGAGGAGGACATAGACTTTCAATTAATATATGCAAGTAGCTCGTATCTCTAATACAGGGTACAACACCCCTTTTCAATTCACCAACATTCTGAGGGATTTAACTTTTAAAACAATTTGAGTAATTTTTCGCATTAAGGAAGATCATGTACAATTTTCAAATTACTGAAAAAAGTTTATTAAAATTTCATAGTTTTGCCTCTTCTACATTTTAAGTGGTTTCCCAAGAACGGGAAAATCATTAAAAAAAATTTAACGAAAATTGGTTAAATGCGTTTGTCGAACAATAAAATCGACATACTCAACACCAATTATATATCACTTTTCCAGTTTTCATTGAAATTGCTTGAAAAAACTAATATTTCATCGACCCATTCGCCAGATTGGTCTACACAGCAGCATTATCGAAATCGTATAATAAATACATCTTTTATGTGGTCATGACCATAAATCCGGAGATCGGTCTATACGCAGTAATTTCTAAATATAGTCCGATATGGATCATATTCAGCACGAACCAGGGGCCTAATACAACTCACTGCTACAAGTTTCAGAGAAATTGGGTAAAAACACGGGTTTTAAATGCTCAAGACCATTTATCAGGATATTTATATGGATCCTATAGCTTGATGTAACTAAATAAAGGATCATTTTTACATTCGAAAAAGCGAAATGTGGTATAAAATATTTTGGCTCATATCTACCAAAATTTTAGTACGGCACTTAAACATTTATATGAGGTCTCACTGAACCTCATCGTGCGTTAACAGAGGTAAAGTAGAAAAAACTTTGTTGAACCGCTCCAAATTTTATTCGACTCACAAAAATTAATTTATGGAATACATGAAGTTTTGACGTTCTTCTTCAAAGGCTTGGATGCTATAGACAAATAAAATAGGAAAGGGTCGCTAGGGACCTTATCGTGTACAGAAGAGTGAAAGCCGTGTGCACGCAAACATTTTGGTAGTAAGCCATGGACGTACCAACAAGTTTCGGCACTGTAACATATAGCACGTGCAAACCAAAAATGGCTAAGAAATAATTTTCCGCACTTCATTTCGCCCACACAGTGTCTGTCCGTTTCGCCAGATGCCAATCGGATGGACTTTTTTTCTAGGTCCATTGATTGGGTATTTGTCGAAATAACTGAAGATTATATTCGTGCAGCTTGAAACTTGTTTTTTGACCGACTCAGTTGGGAAAAAGTGGTCATATTGAGTAAAATTGAATGAATCCTGAAAGTAGTTAGTTTAACTACTTCCAAACATTTTTGTGATTTGAATCAATAAATAATTTTCACACAAAGAAAAATGTCGTTGAATTGGTAACTGTTCGTGACAACTAAACTGCAGAAAACGCTACAATTTTTTTTAATTTTGAGCAAAATGGATTCAGTAAGTTCAATTTTGAACATTTTTCAATGCTTAAAACAAAGTAGACCTTTTATATAACTTTGTAATTAGTTAATAAGTTTTGTGTTTAGTTCGCTCACTTTTGTAGTTTAAAAATTCAGAAAATGATGTTAAACTAATTTAATATGAACAAATTTTCAACCTGTATGAAAATTTAACTCAAAAACAAACTGTAGTTAATTAATTCCGTCTAAGATAGAAATTGCATTTGTTATGTAAATGAATTTTTCTATCAGTTATTTTTTCATAAGGGCATTTTTTTTACTTACCATGGCTATGTGTTGACAATTCAATCCGAATATTTAATTTTCAAACGATTGTATCCAAATAGGTTGTCGTCTTTTGTTTTTGAAATTTAATGCAACTTTTGGTTTCCTTAGTTCCATTTAATTTTATTCCGGAATTACAATGCAATCTCTGTGTAGGTTCTCTTTCCGTTAACATTCATATAACAAAAGCAACAAATTCTTTTGTTTTCAAGAAACTAAATTAGTAGGCAATGAGTGAATTTAATTCGAAATCACTGTGGATAACTGTTACACCGCCAATGTTGTCGCAGGAAGGGTGGTGTTGGTGGTGGGTGTCAACACAAAAACAAGACAACAAAATGTAAACAAAACACAACAAAATGTAGTCGCGAGATAACACACGAACCAGTGAGTAGTGTATTATGGGGGACACCACATGTATGAGCTATCTACACACTCACTCATACGTACGTACATACGTGCACACACTTGCTTGCAAACCGGAAAATGCGAAGCGAAGATACACAAACACTAGCCTCTGGCCCAAAGAGGCAGAGAGACACTCAGTCACATACACACAAAAGGGATGGACCGTTATTAGCACGTGCTAAATATTTGTATTACAACCTTGAGCAGCAGCAGCGGTGGCAGGCAGTGTTTCAAGATTGCTAAAAATTACGCAAAACTTGTAGATAAAAATATTTCACAAATTTGGTTAAGATATTATTTTTTAGACGATACACTTGGAGTTGAACTCTTTAAAGTGTTAATTTTTTTTTACAACGAAATTTTTAGTTTTGTTTTAATTTTTAAAATTTCTTGTACACTCCAACTCTAATAAGAATTTTTTGTTTCCATGTTTTTTTTTTTCAATAGTTAATTTTTGTTGATTTTCCAGTTGGCTGGCTTTTCTTGTTGGATGCTCTTTTCTATTTCAGATCCGTCGCACATAACCGGTCGTGTCGACGTTTGCAACGCGACTAAATGCGCCCATTGGAATTTCGAACGCAATGTGTGTGCAAAATCTTGTTTATAGCCGATCCACACTTGCCGAATGAATACATTCACTCACACACGCACACACACACAACTCACTGAATGCTGCAGAGCAGCCAAAAGCCTGGCAATACAAGTGTTCGTAAAACCGACCTACCCTCATTTGAATCGGTCGCAGTTGGGCAACAGCAGTCGCCAGCTTAGCACGTTTATTGTTTACACAGTTGTTTGCCTCAATCACTCTTGTCGATTAAGTCCTCCCTTCCTTTCCGCCTTCTGTCGTTGCCACACCAACAGCAATATAAACAACAATGGGGTTTCCCTCACTGCCTCTCTGAGACTCGGTATCTGTTTTTATCGAATAGTGCTGCACACATTTTCTCACAAAACTAATAAACGGCGAAAAACACTTGCTCTGTCGCCCCTTTTGTTACGATACGAAAGATACGAGTTAATTGAACTGTTTTGGTTCTCTCTTCGCTATGTGGTAAAATGGTAAATAGAATGGAAATACGACAAAACACGAACAACAATTGGGAACCGGCAGATGTTGGCCAAATGCTTATCCGTACAAACGTGCTGTCTTTACAACGTCCAGTGTTGTTGTGTGAATGTTTGAGCCAAAAGGAATTCCAAACATTGCCAGACGCTGCTTCGAAAGTGTTGACTACGCTAATTTCGGAAAATCGTCAAAATGAGATATGAGGGGAAGAAAGTTGCAACAACATGAATAGCTTTAACCAGCATATCGATGGCTTTATATAAAAGAGATCTAACTCGATTTTTGTTACTTCAGAGAAGATCATTATAAATTCATTGTTTGCAATTGTATTCACGTGAAATTTTGAGAGAAAGTGCATCTGACTTTCTTTCAGAATAAAGTAAAAAAACGGCTTTTTGGAAAAAATGGAGTTAAGCACTTTTTATATTAGCCCATCGATATATTAAAATTCATTTTTAACCAGTAAGGAAAAGCGAAAGTCGAGCGGAGCCTTTTGTCAAGTTCTTTGAATGACTTTTTCAATATAAATATGAGCTACATCCGGTTATTGACCGATATGGACCTTACTTGTCATGGCTGTTAAAAGTCATAAAAAATATCACCAAAAAAATATACAAACTTTTAGGCAAATCGAGTAAGCATTGCGCCCTCCAGTGACGCATATCAGGTTATCAACCGATTTAGACCAAACTTGGCACAGTTGTTGGAAGTCAAAACGACAAATGCAAACTTTCAACCAAATTTGATAAGAATTGCGCCCTCTAATCGGGAGATCGGTTTATATGGCAGCAATATTAGGTTATGAACCTGTTTGGACCATACATGGCACAGTTATCGGAAGTCATTCCTCAACAATATGTGCAAAATTTTGGCCAAATCGGATAAGAATTTCGTTTTCTAGAAGCTCAAGAAGTCTAATCGGGAGATCGGTTTATATGGCAGCTATATCAGGTTATAAACCGATTTATACCATACTTGACATAGTTGTTGGAAGAGGAAACAGAATACTTCATACAAAATTTCTTTTAAGTCGGATAATAATTGCACACTCTGAGGATCATGAAATCCAGATCTCAAATCGGCTTATATGGCATCTGTATCAGGTTATTAATACATCGGGTGGGAATTGCGCACTGTAAAAGCTCAAGAAGATAGGTTTATATGATAGCTATATCAGATTATTAACCTATTTGAACCATATATGGCATTGTTGTTTAAAATCATAACAAAACACTTCGGACAAAATTTCAGCCAAATTAGATAAGAATTGCGCCCCCTAGAGGCTCAAGAAGTCTAGATACGAGATCGGTTTATATGGCAGCTAAACCAAAATATGAACAGATTTGGCCCACCAACAATCCCAACCGACCTGCTCCAATAAGAAGTATTTGTGCAAGCGCCTAGCTTTACTTCTTCGAAAGTTAGCGATCTTTCTACTGACAACCGACGAACGGATGGATATAGATAAATCGAATTAGAACGTCAAGACGATCAAGAAAATATATACTTTTTAGATCTCAGGTCAATTTTTCGATAAGATACAAACGGAATGACGAAATTATTGGTTGCCCAAAAAGTAATTGCGGATTTTTCATATAGTCGGCGTTGACAAATTTTTTCACAGCTTGTGATTCTGTAATTGCATTCTTTCTTCTGTCAGTTATCAGCTATTACTTTTACCTTGCTTTAGAAAAAAAGTGTATAAAAGTATATTTGATTAAAGTTCATTCTAAGTTTTATTAAAAATGCATTTACTTTCTTTTAAAAAATCCGCTATTACTTTTTGGGAAACCCAATAGTATACCCCCATCTTGTGGTGGAGGGTATAATAAAAAAAAGTAAAATAATATATGAACTATAATCCGTTTCCCTATCGACACCTTGATTAGGCAAAACCCTATTCTCATACGCCTTCCAGCCACAAAGTTTATGAGGCTTCATAGTGATCAGGCCGATAATCCTCTTGTAATGGTTAATGCTCGGTCAAGCAAAGCTATATCATAATCCAATGAACCTTTCGGCCTGCCCCTAGAGTTTATGAGGTTCAATACACTTTAGAGGTGTGATAACATCGTCTGCATAACAGGCTGTTTAAAGTACTTAAAGTACCCGCAAGACACCGCACCGCAGGGGGAAAAAATTCCCCCTTCGGTCAGCGTGCAATAGCGTTCAGTTTACCTTTACGCAATGAGTCCTGCTCTAATTCATCATTTTATTAATATGTGTACTATACAGAACAGGAGACCCGGTCCTCCTTAAGTCTTTTCAAAGTTAAAGGCATAAACCATTTTTTATCCAAATGTGATTTTGATTTAGCAGAGACTTTCTGATAGGTAATAAAAGTTGTAATACCTAAATGACGGACAAACAGTAAAGAAAGGATATGCAGACAGGGTACAGCTAAACGGAATCTGTCAAACAGTTGGATGCACCATATCCACAGTAACGGGGCATAGTTAAATTCATGTTCTAGCCATAAATGCCATATAAACGTTTAGGAATTTCGTTCTAAGATCTTAATTGCTCCACTCCCAGCTTTGGATGTCGTGTCGAAACTGGTTATCGCCATAATATTTCGCATTGTGCTAATTAGTATCGAAAGGAAAAAACAGAGTCTAAGCGTTAAAAAAAGCTTTTGGTTTATTGGGACACTCTAATGTACTCAGCCAATGTATACATCGAAGGATGATCACAAAATCGCAAAAGAAATTTTTCTTTTAAGGGCGTAGCGAAGCGGACGGGTATGGAAGCAAGTAAGTCATATTTACAGTGGACAATATTGTTAATCTGTTTATTTGCTTTTTATCCGATTTAGCAGAAATGAAGCATGAAGTATTTGTCAAGTGTGGTCTGAATCAATTCATAACCTGATATAGCTTCTATATAAACCGATCTACCAACTAAAATGTTGAGTTTGTATGTCCGTTATGTGAAAACACGCTAAAATGGCCATGCCCAAACATTTAGTTTTCTTCCTCTCTCTCTCTCTCTCTCTCTTCTGCTCAACCACCCTCACTCATGATAAACTGTAATTATGCAGTTTTTGGTAGCCGAAGAGTCAGCAACAGAATAACGCAAGCGCAGTTGTTCGCTTTGGGCACAAGTGCTGTTTGTGAAAACAGCTGTTTCTGTCATTTTCGCTTCCTCTTCCGCCTGTCACCACCGCAAGAAGGCTACAATAGCTGTGCGACGCTATAATTACCAATTATCCAACACAAGTTGTTTGTATGCTGCTCCCAACCAACAAAACAAGAACAAGAAGTAAGTAACAACACAGCGTCAACAATGCCGTCATCATCTTCATCACCATCGCCATCACCAACACGGACAACAGCAGTCGCAGTGGCATGGATGGATGGATAAGTTCCAAATCGACTGGAATCGTTGCTAAAGGTAGATAAACGTGTTTCATGTTCTTTGCTCCTGCTACTTGCCATACACGTGCATGTTTTTTTCTTATTGCTACTATGTCTAGAATTGTTTGTATGTCTGTCGCAAATAGTTGTCGTTGGTCGGTATGAAAGAGACAAGAGCGAACGAACCTGTATGCCACTGGGTGCTCATGTGTGTGTGTATAAGTGTGCGGGTGTGTTTTATCACATCATGAGCATTTGTTGGTTCTTATTTAGGCACCATTCTTCAAATGGTGTTGTTGTGGTAGTATTAGATAGGACATGTTATTATTGCTGATGTTGCAGTTGGTAGCAATTGTTGGTTTGTTAGCCCCCTCTCTCCCACACTGCTGATTTAAGCTTCATAATTATCTGAAGCATCATCGTTGTCAAACAACCGGCAGCAGTTGTTTTGAGCAAACATTTTGGTTACTTATGGATTGATGGAATCCAGACAATTATTTTTATTATAGTCTTCAAGTAAATGGAAAGGAGTCTCCACAAATGATGGATTTTGGGTATAGGAAAACCCCAAAAAAGACTTCGAATATGTTGAGGGAAAATTTAAGTTCAGTGATGAAGGATTTGCTCTATAGACAGAACATCGTGCAACCTTTTCTGATAGACTGGACCCTAATAATAATATGTGGATGTTGTCTCGGTCGATCAAATATTCACACTACGCCATATCCATGTGCGGAAAATCCACCAAAGACTGTCGCATAAATCGTTACTAAATGATCATCTAATTGTTGTCAGAATACAAATTCAGATTTCGAGGTTATGTAAAATACACGCCATAGACTTTTTTGCATTAGAAATAGTTAAAGGCTTTGTAGATCGGTAGGACGGATGGCATATTTAAAACATTTCCTTGCACCGAAGTTGTTTTTAATTTGTTAAATATACCAAAATCTAATTTTGTTTAAGAACAATCATTTTATTGAAGTAAAATCGAACTATATTTTGCTTGGCCGAATCTTATGTAACTTCCAACAAGAATGGCATTTGTTATGTTATTTGTACTAAAACATTTTTAAGATTAAATTAAAAGTAAATTCAAGTTCCTCGGATGCTCTCAGTAAGTCAAATCTAGGCGTTTGGTTTCATGGGTTGGACGTCATAACATAAGCTTTTGTGCACAAGTTTAGCTAAATTGAATAAGATATGCACTTTCTAGGAGCTGAAGAATTCAAATAGGGAAAGTCGGATCGGATTTGGCTCGTTTGCAATTCCAACTGATCGACTTGAATAAGACGAGTTTGAGAAAAATTTGAAGCTGCTATTCTCGATAAAAAATATGTGTAATTTCAATAGGCATACACAGACTTAAAATGTCATGGCGATTGAGAATTCATTCCGAAATTCGAGTAACACCATCCCATGCTGATCTTTAAAGCCAGTAAGGAAAGGCAAAAGTCGGGTTGTGCCGACTTTATAATACCCTACCCTATAAGTAGTCGAAGTCGAGTGCGAGGCACTGTGCCATCGGCACAGTCTTGGATTGGCGGAACCCTAGTATTGCCATCTGGAAGATCATGTTACAGGGATGGATCAAAGCTAGAGAATAGAGTGGGCCTGGGGGTCTGCATTGAAAACCCAGGGACGGAGATCTGTTTTAGACTGCCTGACCATAATGCGGTCTGCAGGCGGAGAGCAAGCATCCGTGATCGCCCGGATCACGGATAGCTTGAGGTGGTGTGATGTTATCGCGAAAACGTCGAGTATGAACATCTTTACGGACAGTAAACCGGCCATAAAGGCAAAAACAACCTGGACGGTAAGGTCACGAACAGTCTTGGAGTGCAAGAAGGAGATTAACGCCTTCCCTAGGGATGGCACAATCCACATCGATTGAGTGCCGGGCCACAGCGGATTAAGGGGGAGTGAAGGCCAGAGGAGTGTGGTCAATAAACTTGATTAACCTGTAGAGTTTCGGGTCGACGTAGTCCGAGTTAAAGGCGTGGGCTATGGAATAAGGAAACGGTCAGTAAGACAGCGAAAATCCTATGGGGAAATCTGGATGGCGAGAAGACTAGGCTATTTCGGAAAGGAAGTAAGAAGAAGCTCAGTATAGCTTGCGGTATCATAACAGGACACATAGGAGTGTGATATCATGTGTAGGGCATGTCGGGAAGATTATAAGACGTTGGTGCATTTCCTATGCCTTTGGCCGGCTTTCGCGCCCAACATACACCGGTACTTAGGTGGGGACACAATGCCAAACATGAACCATATTAGAGGAGTGTTGTGGAAAACAATTAAGGATTTTGTAAGTAGCATGGAATTCCTAACTTAGATTTTCTTTTTTCATATTAAGAGCACACAACAAGCCGATTACTGGCTTATGTGAATGTCCATAGTGGCATTGGGCGTATTAATATCCGCACCCTCTTTTCAACCTAACCTAATCTAATAGATTTGCAGAACTATGCTTCGAGGTGATTGACAAGGCGATACAATGGCTATATTAGAATACTCACCTTCCTATGGTGGGGGTATAAAAATAGATCGACGGTCCCATAGGTTAAAAGGCATTTGAAGTATGTTATCTGTTCGCTGCTTTTACTTATCGGTTTCAACAGAGATGAGTCTCTCAGAGTTTTTCAGTACGAAATGAGTTTTCAGACTGTCTTTAAAACGCAGATTTTAATAGAAATTGAAAATATTCCATATAAAACACATGTTTTCGCCTATACCTTTAATATTGACATCATGGAGAATAGGCCAATAGCTGTTGCTTTCAAGAGCAAGTGTGCTAGCAAGGGGACCACAGTGGCGCATAGGTAGCATGTACGGTAATGACCCTGAACACCTGCGTTCGAATCCTGGTAAGAACATCAGAAAAATGTTTGATGGATGTTATCCCGCCCTGATGCTGGTGACATTTGGGAGGTACTTCTTTATTTCCAAGCGTCTCGATATTCTGCGCTTCTTCGCCAATCTCTGACACACAGTTTCGAGATGTCGTCTTCCACTTGGTCACTCCATCGGAGTTTTGGTCTTCCTTATTTGCGTCTTCTTTAATGGTCGCCTTAAAATGATTTTTGCAGCTCGTGTTTCTATCCTTTATTCTCCATTAACGCAGTCTAGACCATATAAACGAGATTCGGATAAGTGAAATTCGTTTTCGTCGTACTAACTATGTATGAAAAAATAGTAGTAAAAACAAGTAAAAACGTGCTAAGTTCGGCCGGGCCGAATCTTATATAGCCTCCACCACGGATCGCATTTGTCGAGCTCTTGGCACGGTAACTCTTTTTAGGGAAACAAAGGATAAAAGAAAACAATTGCAATGTTATTGGAACAATATATCAAGTTATGGTTCATTTCGAACCATAATTGAACTGAATATTGGAGATCATAGTAGAAGCCATTGTGTAAAATTTTTGCCATCTAATAAGAATTGCACACTTAAGGGGCTGAAGAAGTAAAATAAAGAGATCGGATTATTGTGGAGCTGTATTAGGCTATAAACCGATTCATGCCATATTTGACACGTATGCTAAAGTTCATGAGAGAAGCCGTTGTACAAAATTTCAGCTAAATCGGATAATACTTGCGCCCTTTAGAGGCTCAAGAAGTCAAAATCCCAGATCGGTTTATATGGCAGCTATATCAGGTTATGCACCGATTTGAACCATTCTTAGTACAGTTGTTGGAAGTCATAACAAAACACGTCATGCAATATTTTAGCCAAATTGGATAGAAATTGCTACCTCTAGAGGCTAAAGAAGTCAAGACCCCAGCTGGCAGCTATTTCAGGTTATGGACCGATTTGATCTATTCTTAGCACAGTTGTTGAAAGTCATAACAAAACACGTCGTGCAAAATTTTAGCTAAATCTGATAGGAATTGCGCACGCTCGGATAGATGCTCAAGAAGTCAAGACTCCAGATAGGTTTATATGACAGCTATATCAGGTTATATACCGATTTCAAACCATTCTCAGCACAGTTGTTGCAAGTCATAATAAAATACCTCACGCAAAATTTCAGCCAAATCGGAGAAGGGTTGTGCCCTCTAGCGGCTCAAGAAGCAAGTTCTCAGATTGGTTTATATGGCAGCTATATCAAAACATGGACCGATATAGCCCATTTAAATTTCCAATCGACCTACACTTATAAGAAAGTAAGCTTGCTTTCGACAGACAGACGGACGGACGGACGGACAGACGGACGGACGGACAGACGCACGGACAGATGGACGGACAGACGGACGGACATGGCTAGTTCGGCTTAAAATGTCATAACGATCAAGAATATATATACTTTATGGGGTCTTAGACGATTATTTCGGGGAGTTACAAACAGAATGACGAAATTAGTATACCCCATTATGGTGGAGGGTATATAAAAATGCTCAAAAGAACTCTTTAAAAGTCAGAGATAAAATTTACAAATTTTATTGGTTACCCAACTTTCTTCAAATCGTAGATAGTTTCCCATAGAAATGTCTTTTTCACTTATGAGACATAAGTTTCAAATTAAAACGAAATTTGGGGTGTAAAATTTTTTCAGTGAAGCGGTATTTTCATTTAAACGATATTTCACTTAAGCGATTTCAAATCCATTGAACATCACAAAACCAGTAATGAAAGTCAAAAGTCGGGCGGTGCCGACTTTATAATACCTTACACCTACTCTTTAGGTTCAAAGTGGGTGCTATATCTAATTCTGAACCAGCTTTGATGGACCTCGGCGGATGTTTTCAAATGGGTTTTTAAAATTTCGAGCAAATGTGTTCAAACTTTCGAGCAAATGTGTTCAAACTGTAATAAATACTGTGGACAAATGACAACATTATTGCAAATATGACGAACATAGCAAACTTCTTAGATATTGTGGTAGTTGTCGGGAAAAGCGCTGTACAAAATTTTGGCAAGATTGGTCAACAAATGCGCTTGCAGTGATCATAGAAGTGAAAATCGGGTGATATATATATGACAGCTATATCTATTGGGTTGCCTAAAAAGTAATTACGGATTTTTTAAAAGAAAGTAAATGCATTTTTAATAAAACTTAGAATGAAATTTAATCAAATATATAATTGCCATTTTGTTCGATAACCTTTTGCCATCTTCCTGGCAAATTTAGTATTCCACGCTCATAGAACTTCTGGCCTTTATCTGCAAAACAACTGAACCAAGTGCGATTTTATAGCCTCATCATTGCCGAAAGTTTTACCATTTAAGGAGTTCTGCAAAGATCGAAATAAATGGTAGTCTGATGGTGCAAGGTCAGGGCTATATGGGGGATGCATCAAAAGTTCCCAGCCAAGCTCACTCAGTTTTTGGCGAGTGACCAAAGATGTGTGCAGTCTAGCGTTGTCCTGGCGGAATATGACACCTTTACGATTGACCAATTCTGGTCGCTTTTCCTTGATGGCTGTATTCAATTTGCCAGTAAACATCCGAATTAATCGTTTGGTTCCTTGGAAGCAGCTCAAAATATACCACACCCTTCCAATCCCACCAAACAGACAGCATAACCTTCTTTTGGTGGATATCAGCCTTTGAAGTGGTTTGGACGAACATATAAATGGGAGCTAAATCTAAATCTGAACCGATGTCGAGCAAACTTTATAAATATTGTGGAAGTCTTCGAGGAAAGCATTGTACAAAGTTTTGGGAAGATTGGTCAATAAATGCGTTTTCAGTGGCTTTAGAAATGAAAATCGGGCGATATGGACATATATACAGGGTGGCTGATGAAAGCCGCTACCAAAAAAAAATGTAATAACTTTTTTTCTATTTAATAATAATAATTTAATAATTAATTTAATTAATTAATTAATTAATTTAATTAATAATAATTTAATAATTAATTTAATAATTTAATTTAACATGAATAAAAGAAAAATGTATTCCATACACCGAAAAAAAAATGTAGCAATATTCATCATTGTAGCAATATTCATCAGCCACCCTGTATAACAGCTATATCTAAATATGAACCGATTTCTATGAATTTCACCATTAATATTGATTTATTGCATTATTACAGCAAATCGAATGAACACATATATGGAAGCTATAACTAAATCTGAACCGACTTTTTCCAATTTCAATAGGCTTCGTCTCTAGGTCGAAAAACATGCCTGAACCATATTTTAAGATGATCGGATGAAAACTGTGACCTATTGTATGTACACAAATTAACTTGGACAGACAGACAGACGGACAGACAGACAGACCTACGGACATAGCTAAATCGTATCAGAAAGTGAATCTGAGTCAATTGGTATACTTATCAATGGATCTTTTTCTCTTCCTTTTGGGTGTAACAAACACATGCATTAAGTTATAATACCCTGTACCAAACTATTGGTGTAGGATATAAAAATGCATGGTTCTCTCATTAAGTATCATCTAAGAGGTATTTTTCACTAAAGTGCATTTCAGTTATACGGTTCTACGGTATTTGTGAGCTACTATGACATGTAAACGACATAGCAGCCATATTGAAACTTTTCGACAAAGGGGTCTCGATTATAGTAGCATTGGACTTAAAACCTTGAAACGGACAGCACTTATGGACATGTAAGAAATAACCCCCTTTTTCTTAATCTAATGGTCTTTGACAAATTTGCACAAATATTGCGTATACTGAAGGATGATCGGATTTTGAAATCACTTAATTGAAATTAATGTATGGATATCAATCCATCTATGGAAAAATTCATCGCATATAAAATGTCGCCATTTCCAATAATTCCTCAACTCAAATCACCTTCACTTTGCTAGAAAAGCCTACAGGCTGACCCTCTTCAGAATTTCAATAAAATGTCATTAAATAAATTCTAATTGGGTGGTTTCCATTTACCAAATGCCCTGTTCTCACCATCACCCCAAATGTATTTCACATCGTTTATTTAAATTATTACCAAAATCCGTTTGCTCCCAAAGATAGAAAGTTGGGGGTGTGGGAAAATCTGCGCTAATCCCTTGGGGGATATTCACAAATCATAGTAAACATTTGGCAACGCAATGCCAGATAACCAATCGAAGTTTTTGCCCAGATGGAGATGGGCCATGCTGCCTGGTTGCTCTAACTTAGGGGGGGTAATGGCTGGGCCTGAATGTTGGTAACATTGTCGTTGGCATGATTTGTGTGTCAAACCCACACTTCCTGAAAATGGCCCATCCTGAATATACTCAAATAGATAGGGAAGCAAAAAAATAATGTTACCACTGCAACTGTTTATTCTTGCTGTTGAACTGCTGATGTTCAGATTTAAATTCGCATGTGGATTTCGATTCACATCCCCCATTTTCAAATGCCACATAAAACTGTGTCAACGCAAACCATTTGCCACATGATGCCTATACAGGCTGCTGCTGTTTCCAATATCAACAGAAGAACAGACGGACGGATAAGCAATTGAACAAATTCCAAAGCATAATAATGTTTGTTTGGCCAGGGTTGTCATACGATATTTATAAAAAAAAATATCTCAAACATTTTGCGAACATATTTAATTTTTCAGCTTCAGACTTTTGAACAATGGATTCCAATTTTAGACCCTTTGAGGCGTTAAGTCTTTTTCTACTGGATATATTCAGCATTTCTATGCATTTTCATAGGTCAGCTTAAGTTGCAGTCTGCATTCGGACTCACTTAGACAGAACAAGGAAGATGCCTTCTAATTCCAACTGTTGTACCATCCAAATCGCTTTGAAAAGCCCAACAACTTTCGAATATTCACATCTGCTAAATCAGACAAGTTCTAGAGGAAATGAGAGCCTAAAGTATAACTCCTTCTGACTGCCAGTGCGGGACACACACACAGCAGATGCTCTATAGTCTCTTCTTCTTCGACGTCCACACAGCTTCGGCAAAAGTAGCTACTGGCAACCTTCAGTATGTCAGCATTTTTTTTTCGATCAGACAATAACTTGTCATGACTGGCACTATGACTAAAACGTCTGTTATAGCCAGCAAAGCAAAGCGGTAGACCTCTTTAAGTCCAGATTAGGCCACCATCTATCATTCGTTGCCCTTCGGGCCTGATCCTGAAGACTTTGATTACATGTCGCCAGAGGCATACCCACAGATTCCACTTCCCATAGAATGAGTAAGTTAGTTGCTAGTCTCGCCAGCTCGTCCGCTTAACCATACCCTGAGATGTTCTGTGGCCCGGCACCAATAACAGGTGAATTTTGAACTTTACAGCCGTCTCATTGAGAGATCTGCGACAGTCAAGGGTGGTCTTTGAATTCAGAGATACGTTCTCCAGGGACTTAATGGCTGACTGGCTGTCTGAGAAGATATTTATGTCAATCGTCGATATGACATTATATCTTAGTCATTCAACCACTTCCTTAATTGCAAGGATCTCCGCTTGATACACACAGTGGTCGGTTAACCTTTTCGATATGACCAGTTCTAGATCTTTAGAGTACACCCCAAATTCCACCTGGTCGTCTAGTTTGGAACCATCCGTATAGAAATCTATGTAACTGCTGTTACCAGGGATATCGTAGTTCCAATCGGTTCTATCAGGAATAGTGGTACAGTACCTTTTATCAAAAAAGCGGCTCAGGTAGGGCGTAATCCACACTGCCTGAAACATCGGTCATCGTATCAATGGCTCTAGCAGGTATATAGGGCATTTGCCCATTCCAAAATGCTTGATGTGAAGTTCAATTTCCTGTCCTCAAAATCACCCAGGTATTTTGCGCTCTCAGTAAATGGAACATTCTCTCTCCCCAAGGAGATACATCCCACTGTGGGTAACATATATTTACCCTGAAAAGAACAACGTCTTAGACGGATTTTTGCCTAGACCACTATAAGTAGCCCACTTCGTCGTAGGTCGTAGTGCTTTCCTGAAGTATATCTGTAAGAGTGCTTGGAAACGTACCCTTATACGTAACCGCCACGTCATCAGTCAACGCGACCACTTTCACACATTTTTCTTCCAGAGTAGAGGAGATACAGTACAATTCTTTGAAGAGTCCCTCTGCTAATCCATATTTGTAAATCTTCAGATCCCAAGCCTGCCGTAATATATCTTTTAGTTAGTAAGTGATTAAAAAATGTTCTTACGTTAGTATTGATGCTTTTAAACTTCAGCTCCCTCACAATTGATGATGCTATTGAAAGCTGCGAGAGAGCCTTCGATGTCGCCGACTAGGTCGTGAAGGACGGTTCCAGTAGACGTTCTCTTACTATATGTATGCTGCTGCCGAGACAGGCGATTTCCAGGGATCTTTGCCCTAAGTTATATTTCTATCAACCTCTCTAGAGTCTTCAGTATAAGGATGACGAACGATTTCTCTGTTTTCGGAATGCACATGACCTTTGCGTTGCTCAATCCCACAGGTACGAGATGCCGATATAAGCTGAGTTTATCTCCATGTGCCAAGGACCCAGTTTGAAGCACATACCTTGTAATTCAAACGGTGATACATCATCAGGGCCTGAGGACTTAAACGAGTCGAAATCTTTTATGGCCCAAAGCATTTAAGGCTCAGACATAATTTCTCCAAAAACCTCCGACGAATGGATATCAGTGACAAGCTCTTCTGGTGCCACGTTGTCCGTTGTAGAGGATTTGAGCCCTTTTTAGTTGGCCCTTGTAATTTCTTAGCTCAGCCTTATAGACTTTCTTCGACCAGCCAGTTCTGGGGTCCAACTTTTCGGTCGCTGTTTGCGCCTTGGTTTGGCACTAGGATGTGCGGACATAAGCGAATCATTCAGGGCCTTTTTGATCCTTTGACCACTATGTCTATGTTCTCCGCAGTTTCCACTTCACTCTCAGGACTAGAGAGGATAGTCGAGCAGAATGTGTGCTGAAATTTATACCAACCCGTCTTTCTTCTGTTTAACCGAGGGACAACTTCTGCAGATTTTCTCCAAAGCTGAAAATAACATAAGGGTGATCACAGAAGCTGTGGTCCGCTTCTCTGATACAAAGTCAATATCTTGTATCTCCTGCCTGTTCCTGGTAATATAGGTCGCATTATTTCCTTTATTACAAATCACCAGATTGCAACTTGTAATATATTTGATAAACAGTTCACCCTTTTCTTTGATATCAGAACTTCCCCATATCGGGTGATGTGCATTAGCATCACTTCCTACAATGAAGCTCTTTTTCTCTGCAGAAGCGGCTTCAACCGGCAACTTAAAGCTTGAAGGCGGTATATCTGAATAGAGAAGCCAGCCAGAAATGAGATTTATTAATTTCAAAGCTGAATCTTCAGTGGTGAGCAAAGGAAGTATTTAGAACAATCCTTACTCTATTCTCTAATACAAAATTTGTGTCTCCCATTTACGTAACATTGAGTAGTCTTAATCCAGGAATACTTAGTCCACGACGTTTTTGAGCGAAACTTTTTCATCTTGGCTGTGTCATTGACGCTATCGAAGTTTTTTGCGAACAGGTCGATAACGTAAATTACGCCACCAAGATGAAAAAGTTTCTCTCAATAACCCGTGTCCAAACTGCAACGTTAGTACACGACATGGGAGTGAGAGCCGAGACAACGAAGGATCACGTCATTGACGCTATCGAAGTTTTTTGCGAACAGGTCGATAACGTAAATTACGCCACCAAGATGAAAAAGTTTCTCTCAATAACCCGTGTCCAAACTGCAACGTTAGTACACGACATGGGAGTGAGAGCCGAGACAACGAAGGACATCACGCTTTTGATGAAAACCCACTTTCCACAGAATACAATGAGACTCACGGAGACACCGGAATCTTGGAGAAGTTATTTTGATCGAAGGCATATCATTACAGAATTAATGGTGAAGAAATCCTTGAGGAGCTTAAAACCACTTAAGTCACCCTGAAGTGTCAAATTCAGGAGCGTACCGACAGGGCTCCTAGATGTTGGGCACTAGCTAGACGGGCCGTAGGATCGAAATGGAGCCTCACTTCGAGGATAGTCCACTGGCTCTACAGGAGCGTCATTACACCGATACTTACGCCTCAGTAGTTCGGTGGACTGCGATGGAGAAAAAGTGAATCACAGGGATAATACAACAGTTTCAGAGAACATGTTGTCTTGGCATAGGACCACGCGTACTAGGGTACTGGAGACTATTCTAGATATCCGCCTATAGACATACACATTAAGTGTGGGCAGCCATTGCGGCTATAAGACTTAAGGCGATGGGAGAATGGATTGAGGATAGTGTCGTGTTATACCAACGCGGGATAATGGAGGCAACGATAGGAAACCCAGTAGGAAAGAAAGAGGATTCCGATCGGATACCTGAGACGACACTTGAGTTCGAGTGCGAGGCAATGCTGCCAGCGGCACAGTCTTAGATTAACGGATCCTAAGTATTGCCATCTGGAAGACCATGTAACACGCATGGATCAAAGCTAGAGGACAGAGTGGGACTGGGGGTCAATATTGAGAACCCAGGGACTGCGATCTGTTTTAGACTGCTTGACCATAATGCTGTTCTGGAGGCGGAGATCCGGGCGATCACGGAATGCTTGAGGTGGTGTGGTGTTAACGCGAGGACGTCGAGTATGAATATCTTTACGGACAGTTAACAAGCCATAAAGGCAATAACAACCATGGCGGTAAGGTCACGAACAGTCTTGGAGTAAAAGAAGGAGATCAATGCCTTATCTGAGGATGGCACGATCCGCGTTATTTGATTGCCGGGCCATAGAGGAGTAAGGGAGAACGAAAAAGTAGAAGAATGCCAGAGGACTGCCATCAATAATTTGATTGACCCGAAGCCTTTCGGGTCGATGCGCATTCTTGGGCGACGAATACGCATGTAACCCTCTGGAACAGCAAAACGGTCGGTAGGGCGGCGAAAATTGGGAGATCCAAATTATGAGAAGACGAGGATATTACTGAAAGGAAGTAAGAAAGAGGTCAGTATAGCTTTCGGTATCTTAGCGGGACACATAGGCTTACGAGCTTACTTATGTAAAATCGGCGCGGAAAGCGATAGCATGTATTGGGCATGCGGGTAAGAAGATGAGACGTTGGAGCATATTTTATGTCATTTCCCGGCTTTCGCGGCTAAAAGATGCCGGCATTTAAGGGGAGAAACTGTACCGGACATGAACCAGCTTAGGGGCGTCGCATGGGGAATAATTAATGATTTTGTTTCTAAGATTTAGATGATTTAGATTTACTTTTTCGAGTTTACTTTTATAGTATTTAGAGTACATTATGTCCATTTTGGCATGGGGTGGATTAATATCTGCCCCTTTTTTTAACCCAACCTAGTCCACGAACCATTCCTCCACACACGTATGGATCCTGGAGTACAACAACGTCAAATTCTCCTGCCATCAGAAGGACCTTTAATCGGTAGAATCCGGACCATAGTCAGGTTTCAGAATTTTCACCACTGTTGCGTTAGCCTCGTCCTTTGAATCCACCAGGAGTTCATCCTCACAAGATTCATTCGATCTTGTCATGTTGAGTTTCCTTACACATACAGGGGCAATTGAGAAAGCAGTGGAATCAATCTTCCTCAGGATAATGGACACTTGCGGTGTGGACGATTATATCTTAGATGCTTCAGTAGTTATTGCGGTCAAAGTAACTTTTGAGTTCTGTTTTTCCGCGCTGGCGCACACTTTGAGGCCAATCCAACCGGATGACTCACCCATACAGGGCTTGTCGGACCCCTCTTCGACACCTTCCGCTTCAGATTTAAACGTGGCAGGGGGATTTTCGGATTCCTGCAATCAGCCAGACTTTAGAGATGTGGTCGTTGGTTTCTCAGACAAGTGTTCATCAACAAGTGCTGACCCGTCTCCTGATTCCCCAACCTCACCTCTTCTATATACGTTCAGCTGTTACTTGTTGTATTTGTAGACTACATCTCGGAGATTTTGAGGTCTGCGACCAGTTTTTGATGAAATTTAACAGCGACTTTCAGATGGGTAACATACCATTTCATTCCCAGTGTGGTGCAAATCCTTATAAGTGTAAATCGGGCGATCTATATAAATGGAAGCTAGATCTAAATCTGAACCGATATTTACCAAAATTCATAGCGTTTGTCTTTGGGCTAAAATAGTAATATGTGAAAAATATCGTAACAAATGCGATCACCACCTTAATTACAAATAAACGACAGGCGGACAATCGGTAAAGAGAGGATATGCGGACAGGCGGATCTGGCTAAGCCAAATCAGTAGAAATTTCTGAATTGAAATATAAATTGTAATACTCCCACAGTAGAGGTCAAGGAAATGTTTGTGTTTTTGCAATAAATTCCATATAAATGAACACTTCGTTTACCAGTTTCATGGTAAGAACTAAAACTCAACTGGATTCCTTAGAAAGCACTGCAACCAACTATGGAAGCTGTGGCGGTACGGGTTATCGTTAACCGACCGCCATATTATTTCGTATATGCCCCTTTGTGATCAAAAAGAAATTTGACAAAAAATTTTTTCCTTTATAACATGGGGCGGTCTAATGTACTCGTACATACTTAGCAAAACCGCAATTAGTAAGATAATCTATAATAACAAATTTTATCCTTTTGCATTTCCTATTTTAGTCCATATTTCATTATCCTAATGAAATTGGTGTTCATCACATTTTCGATAGGAAGGAGACACCCTCATTTTCTACAACACCCATACGCACTTCATTTAAAGCCATCTCATCATAGGGAGCTTGGAACGTGCAGATGGCCAAACAAACACAACACAAATCTGTTTGATTCACATATCATTTTAATACGACGAATTTTCCTTAGCATGCGCCAGCAATTTCTATTTTGTTATCTATCCAACGACAAACATTTAAATTGAATATTTGTAGCCCACATTGCCCGGGTAACATCCGGTGTCAGCATCCAGCAGCCAGCAAACGTTTACAGCAGCCGTCGACAAAGGACAATTGGAGCAAAAAAGCACTCACACATAGCAAAGTGTAATGTTAACACATTGCTCCTTGCAACTACCAGACTTGGGAGGGTACATATGTCGCGTTTTCTTTGCTGACAAATAAAACTAAATAAAAATAATATTTATATGCTAGGAATTATCAAAAAAATGAATTTCGTTACTAAAAAGGTTTTTAAAGCTCAATGCACAATGATAATTGTAACAAAAACTTAAATGGTTCAAAGAATTATTCACAATTAACATTGTACATTATTGCTGGATCACACTTCGTCTTTTCTGTAATCTGAAACTCTTGCTAACCCCTAAAAAGTATGCTCTATTTCTAGAATGCAATATGGTGTTCTCATTTGCCACGAAAACATACCCATTACACACTGAGAACAAACACCAGAGCCATCAACATCTTCACATTCCCCAATCGGATACAAACACACATTCTCTCATTCATTCATCTAATTGTTTGGCTCCCATCGTTTCTGAGTGCGTCAGTATTTGCTGAAAATGTTTGTATGTACATATGTCTGAGTTGGCTGAAGATTGTGCAATTCAGCAGCTTTAACATAAAATCCTTAACGAAGAAGGTATGACCGTATTAAGCGAAAGAGATTTGAAGAAAATGAAGTTCAAAAATAATTTTAGAAATGTAGAATAGAAAAGTAAAATCCAAGACAATTGTCCGCTTCAAGAAAGGAAATCAGCACAAAAACCAGTAAGGAAGAGTAAAAGTCGGGCGGTGCCGACTGTATAATACCCCACACCTACCCTATAAGTACAATGTGAGAGCTATATCCAATTCTGAACCAATTTTGATGGACCTCGGCGATCAAATATGTTCAAACTGTAATAACTACGGTTGACAAATGAGAACCTTTTTTGCAAATTACCCAAAAGCTGACGCACATATTTATGGGAGCTATATCATATTCTGGAGGAGGAAAGCGTGGTGCAAAATTTTGGCAAGATTGGTGAAATAATGCGCTTGCAGCGGCTCTTGGGGAGAAAATCTGGCGATATACATATATGACAGCTATATCTAAATTTAAGCCGATTTTGTATGATATTCACCAGTAATAGCGAGAGTCATAAGAAAATCCTTTCTGCCGAATTTCGAGAGAATCGGTTAACAAAACGCCATTTTATTGCAATATTACTGAAAATCGGACGATCATAAAGGGTGATTTTTTTGAGGTTAGGATTTTCATGCATTAGTATTTGACAGATCACGTGGGATTTCAGACATGTAACGTTGCGTCCAACAGCATCTTTGAAAAAATACGGTCCAATGATTCCACCAGCGTACAAACCACACCAAACAGTGCATTTTTCGGGATGCATGGGCAGTTCTTGAACGGCTTCTGGTTGCTCTTCACTCCAAATGCGGCAATTTTGCTTATTTACGTAGCCATTCAACCAGAAATGAGCCTCATCGCTGAACGGTGAATGAACACATTTCGAACCGAACATTGATTTTGGTAATAAAATTCAATGATTTGCAAGCGTTGCTCGTTAGTAAGTCTATTCATGATGAAATGTCAAAGCATACTGAGCATCTTTCTCTTTGACACCATGTCTGAAATCCCACGTGATCTGTCAAATACTAATGCATGAAAATCCTAACCTCAAAAAAATCACCCTTTATATATGGGTGCTATATCTAAATTTGAACCGATTTCGAGCAAACTTCTCAGATACTGTCACAGTCGTCGAAGAAAGCGTTGTACGAAGTTTTGGGAAGATTGGTCATTAAATGCGCTTTCAATGGCCCTGGGAATGAAAATCGGGCGATATATATATGAGAGCTATACTTAAATTTGGACCGATTTCCATAAAACTCGCCCGTAATACCGAGAGTCAGAAAATCCTTCCTGCCGAATTTCGAGAGAATCGGTTAACAAAAGGTCATTTTATTGCACTATTACTATTATTATCGGTCCATAACCTGATATAGCTGTCATATAAACCGATCTTGGGTCTTGACTTCTTGAGCCTCTAGAGAGCGCAATTCTAATCCGATTGGAATGAAATTTCGCACGACGTGTTTTGTCATGATATCCATCAACTATGCCAAGTATGGTTCAAATCGGTCCATAACCTGATATAGCTGTCATATAAACCGATCTTGGGTCTTGACTTCTTGAGCTTCTAGAGGGCGCAATTCTTATCCGATTTGCCTGAAATTTTGTACGACGGATTCTCTCATGACCATCAACATACGTATTTATTATGGTCTGAATCGGTCTATAGCCCGATACAGTTCCCATATAAACCGATCTCTCTATTTTACTTCCTGAGCCCCCAAAGGGCGCAATTCTTATTCGAATTGGCTGACATTTTACACAGGTCTCCAACATATAATTTAATTGTGGTCCAAACCGGACCATATCTTGATATCGCTCTAATATCAGAGCAAATCTTTTCTTATATCCTGTTTTGCCTAAGAAGAGATGCCGGGAAAATAACTCGACAAATGCGATCCATGGTGGAGGGTATATAAGATTCGGCCCGGCCGAACATAGCACGCTTTTACCTGTTCTTCATAAAATCGCCACTAATCAAGCGCAGAGGAACTAGTCAACCGTCATGCCGACTAATGGTATCGCGTTCTTCATGCCCAAAGCCTTCTTCTTAAAAATTGATAAGGTCAGAATTGGCAAATGACCTACTTAAACGACATCATCTGGCTCCGCAACCGTCGCGAACCCACTATGTACAAGCTCTGAGGAAGCCGCTTTTGTGAACGGAATAGTGGTTGATACGAAGTGACGTAAAAGGGCGAGAAGGGGAGCCTTTCGTCGCATACGTTGTCTCCGAGCCAATGAACAATCATCACTGTGCATTTAGCATTCTTCTGAAGTGGATGCTGTGGGATTCGGTGCTTAGTCATCGCTATACTCAGTACAGTTATAACTGTTCATTGTTTTATACCCTCCACCATAGTATCGGGGTATACTAATTTCGTCACTCTGTTTGTAAATCCTCGAAATATTCGTCTACGACTCCATAAAGTATATATATTTTTGATCCTCATGACATTTTAAGTTGATCTAGCCATGTCCGTCAGTCTGTCCGTCTGCCTGTCGAAAGCACGCTAACTTTCGAAGGAGTAAAGCTAGCCACTTGATATTTTGCACAAATACTTCTTATTAGTGTAGGTCGGTTGGGATTATAAATGGGCCATATCGGTCTATGTTTTGATATAGCTGCCATACAAACCGATCTGAGATCTTGACTTCTTGAGCCACTAGAGGGCACAATTCTTATCCGATGTAGCTGAAATTTTGCATGAGGTGTTTTATTATGGCTTCCAACAACTGTGCTGAGTATGGTTGAAACGTGTTTCGATATGATTTTCAACAACTGTGCTAAGTATGCTTTAAGTCGGTTCATAACCCCTTATAGCTGTCATATAAACCTATCTGGGGTCTTGACTTCTTGAGCGTGTAGAGAGCCCAATCTTTTTCCGATTTGGCTGAAATTTTGCATGAGGTGTTTTGTTATGACTTCTAACAACTGTGTCAAATATGGTTCAAATCGATCTATAACCTGGTATAGCTGCCATTTTCTATTTTCAACTATTTTCTTTTATCCTTTGTTTGCCTAAAAGGAGATATCGGGCAAAGAACTCGACAAATGCGATCTATGGTGGAGGGTATATAAGATTCGGCCAGGCCTAACTTAGCACGCTTTTACTTGTTAATTCTGTATTTTTATTTCAATTAAAGCCATTTCAATTAAAGTCAAAAAAACAAATAAAAATCATCGAAATTTAGCGTGAACATATTTATTGATGTCATCGGTCAAGCACAAATATCTCTACTAATTCTGAAGAATCTGGGTGCACTGAAAGTCAAGTACCTGACCAAGAACCTCAACCTGTCTCTGTACACTCATATAGTTGCCGACGCCTGTAGAATGTGTAAAGTAAACATACTTCTCCAGACAGGAAAGACGAGTAGGGGGGAAATAGAAAAACTACTGCTCCCGCGTTTTATTGGAGAATTTCCATCAGCATGAGTTTTGTTACTTTCAAAGCGCGACTACTGTCCTGTATGCAATCACACATATTACATTGCACATTGCATATAGTAATCGAGGTCTCAACCAGGTAAAGCAGAGGAATTGGAGTGTCTTAAGAAAAAACTTAAAGTTTCGCAAACCATCCTATGTTTGGCAATCGGTTAGCACCTGCCGACCCAACCCGTAGAGGGAAATAGGAATTTCCTCAAGATGGAGTGATATCTCAGATAATGTGTAATACAACAGTCATGTTTTCTTTCCCATTTTCTGCAACCAAAAACTCTTGTTTTAGCCAACATGTTCGCTATTTCGAATAACAAATTTCGTTGAGTGTAGTTTCGTTGGAATTTTCAAAATGGTTTACCTCACCTCGTAACCATAGCGACATTAACCCAAAATGGAATAGCTGAACTGAGTTGAAGCAATTGCTGTGATTTTCATATTTCGAAATGTGCCCTCTCTGCCATTCTATGAGTCCACGTACACACACACACAATCAAACAACACCACACACAAATCTCCATTTTCCCTGCATGCGAATGCTCATCGCCATCTGACACACAATTCTCAAATACAGCAACATTTGGAGGAGTCATTTGGCGTTTGGTTATAATCGGGCGTCTGTTTTATTTGCCACATCAGCAGTTAGACTGAAAATGGCAGCTCCAGCAAATGTTACCATCCACAAATCGCTGTGCTTGGGCAGCACAAAACGCGCCGCCAGCGTAAGCCCGGGTTTGCCTTGCCAGACCACGCCAGCAACAGCAGGATTTTAACAGTTGTGCGGACAATTTACTTTTGCCGACAACACAAGTAAACGTAAGCGAATGTTCTTTGCACCCACCCACCCTTCATTCCATCGACACTATACAGCGGCATGGCCGGTCTCTAGCGTTGGCGATGGTGATGGTGATGGCATTGTCACCGCCAGTGCCGTCATCATCCTGCTCTTGCAATTCCTGTGCAATAGTCCTGGGTGTTGGTGCTTTGAGACATTTTAGTCGAGAGCATTGGCGTATTCCGTGTTACCAAAAGCTGTCACTGGCACACATCACACCCAATTTGGGTGCCAAGATGCTGGTCGACAGAGTTTTGCTGTTTGTTGCTGGGCTTCCTGCTGCTGCTGTGTTTGCGTGTGTGTGTGTGTGTACGAGAGTTTTTGAGGTCCTTTGATGCTTGTTCCCCAAGTGCTTTTGGTGTGCGTAAATCTCACCTAATGGTGTTTTTCATCATTTGCCGCCTGATGCCGTTTCCAATACCCAATGATGATGTTGTAGGTGTTGCTTCTGCTGTTGTTGTTGAGCCAGCTTAAATTTTATTTTCTATTTTTTGTCGTTTCGTTTTTTAACGACCTTCTTTGAATTCTAGTTGCGATACACAGTGGTGTAAAGGCGCCTTATTGTCAAAAGTATGGGCGAACACGATTTAAAATTAAAAGCGTCCCAGGAGCAAGTGCAGAGCAATCAGAAAATTGCGAATCTCTTTAATAGCTTCATAATGCGGTAGAGCTTAAACCACCCCCGTCGAGTGGTGGATGATATTCCACAATAAGAAATACTCGTAATGTTTGTTTCGTATTTCGAACTTAATATGCAATGCAGTTGTGTGCATATGAACACTTTAAGTTACACGGTGGTCAAAACCCTATAAAAATTGAAACAAATTTACATTATTTTTATTATGCCTCGCAATACTTTGGAAAGTCTTAGAGGTTGACAAAGATTAACAAATCTTCTAGAGTTCTCTTCAATGCCTTCTAAAATGGACCGCTAAAAGTTTTCCCAAAGTTCGAAAACCTAGAATAATGTAACTTATTTCACAATTTTAACAACTGATTTTGGTCTCACTGAAGGCATAAATAGCCACACCACCACTGTGGTACAGGGCATTAGTTTGAAACAACCCGAAGAAAGAGAGCTAGACCTATTGATCGACTCAGAATCACTTTCTGATTAGATTTAGCTATGTCTGTCTGTCGATCCACCTGTCTGCCCATCTTAATTTGTGTAAAAAGTACAGGTCTCAACTTTCATCCGATCATCTCTATCTGATAGACTGGTTCCATGGCTTAGGGAGATATACTTTGCTTGCATCAGAATGTCATATATATCTGTGGGGTGGAGGGACACAAAGGTCATTTTCATTCCGAAAGCAGGAAAACCCTACCACATGAAGACGAAAGATTTTCATCCTATTAGTCTGTCATCCTTTATGCTGAAGACTCTTAAGAGGTGGATAGAAACATATCTTAGGGCAAAGATTTCTGGAGATCGCCCGTCGCGGCAGCAGCATGCATATAGTAAAGGCAAATCCACTGAAACAGCCCTTCACGACCTAGTCGGCTACATAGATGGTTCTCTCGCTGTCAAGGAATATGCATTGGTAGTAAAGTTTATTAATAACCTACTTACTAAAAGATGCACTACGGCTGGCTTGGGATCTGTGGATCTAAAAAGATGGGTCAGCAGAGGAAAACCTCAAGGAGGTGTATTGTCTCCTCTACTTTGGAATATAGCCATTAACAATATATTATTGTCTCTGGAAGAAAAAGGCGTAAAAGTGCTTAGGTTAGTGGGTGCGGTTAGGGGAAAGTTTCCCAGCACTCTAAGAGATGTACATCAGGAAACTATACGTGCAAAAGCAAAATGGGCTACCGAAAGTGGTCTGGGTATAAATCCATGCAAGACGGAATTAGTTCTTTTCAGCAGGGATACAAGTTGCCTACAGTGGAACCTGTCTTCTTGGGTGGGGAGAATGTTCCATTTACAGAAAGCACCAAATACCTGGGTGTTTTGCTGGACAGGAAACTAAACTTCAAATCCAACACCGGTCTCTTTGGGTGGAGAGAATGTTCCATTTACAGAAAGCGCAAAATACCTGGGACTTTTGCAGGACAGGAAACTGAACTTCAAATCCAACATTTTGGAAAGGGCAACAAAGGCCACTCTCGCCCCATACACCTGCAAGAGAGCCATTGGCAAAAGTTGGGGATTTAGACCGCGCGTCATGCATTGGGTATATACCGTAGTTGTCAGACCTATTATGCTATATGGTGTTGTGGTCTGGTGGACGGCGCTTCAACTATTGCTCAGTAATTAATCGGATCCAAAGGATGGGTTGTTTGTGCATCACAGCCGCACTGAGGACGACACCACCTGGTGCCCTGAACTTAATGCTACATCTAATGCCTCTGGACATTGTGGCTACCCAAATTGCAGCGACCACTGCCGTGAGGTTAAGGGAGCTTTCTCATTGGTCATGTGGCGGCCACCGACACTATGTTATCCTTGATACAATATCCGATGTTCCAGGCAGTGTGGATTACACCCTACCTGAGCCGCTTTTTGATAAAAATTACTGTACCACTTTTCCCTGATAGAACCGATTGGAACTACGACATCCCTGGTAACAGAAGTTACATAGACTTCTAAACGGAAGGTTCCAAACTAAACGACCGGATGGCCTTTGGGGTGTAATCTAAAGATCTAGAACGAGTCATATTGAAGAGGTTACCCGACCACTACAATGTGTAGCAAGCAGAAATCTTTTCAATTAAGGAAGTGGTGGATGGTTCGGATATAATGCCATTACGACGATTGGAATAAATATCTTCTCAGACAGCCAGGCAGCCATTAAATTAGTGGAGAACATATTTCTGATCACAAAAACCGCCGTCGACTGTCGCAGATCTCTCAACGAAATGGCTGAACAGTTCAAAATTCACCTGTTCTGGGTGCCGGGCCACAGAGAAATCTGAGGGAATTCTAAAGCAGACGAGCTTGCGAGACTAGGAACAACCTTTCACACTCCAGGGACACTGTCATTTGTGGGTATGCCTCTAGCGACATGTAAGCTAAGTTTTCAGGATCAGGCCCGAAGGACAACGAATAATAGATGGTCACAAAGAGGGGGCTATGAGCATTCTAAAACTATGTAGGCTCATCTTGACTTTAAGACGTCTACTGCTTTGCTGTCATTGGCTAGAACAGACGTCTCTGTCATTGTGTCCGTCATGACAGGTCACTGTCTAATCGGAAAACATGCTGACAGGCTGAAGGTTGCCAACAACGACTTTGCTGTAGGGACATCGAGGAAGAAGAGACTATAGAACATCTAGCAGACAGAAGGAGTTCCACTTTAGGTTCTCATTTCTTTGAGAACCTGTCTGATTTAGCGGATGTGAACATTCGCAAGTTACTGGGCTTTTTAAAGTGATCTGGATGGTTCAACGGTAGGAACTACAAGGCATCTTCCTTCTTCTGTTCCTGTGATATTACAATGGACGAAAACGTCTAAGTGAGTTTGATGGCAGAGTGCCATTTAAGCCTAACCTGACCTATCTTCAAATTTGGCACAGGATTTTTTTAGCCATGAGACCAAGCCTATTGAAAAAAATCAGTTCAGATTTGAATATAGCTCTGATTTTGAGTAGTATGGCTATATAATGGTCATTTGGTAACCGATTCTCTCGAAATTTGGGAAAAGAGACATCTTATAACTCTTTAAATAACTGGTAAATTTTATAGAAATCGGTTCTGATTTCGGGCGATATATAGCCCGATTTTCACTTCTAATGCCACTGCAAGTGTATTCACTGACCAATCTTCCCAAACTTCTGCATAAGACTTTCTTCTACGACTAACACGATATCTAAAGAGTTTGTTCGGAATCGGTTCAGATTTAGATGCTATATGTTCGTCCGAATTGGACTTATTTTGGATTTACGTGGTAATTTATTAACCTAAATTTGGCAGGAAGGATTTTCGTATGACTATCGACTTTACTGTCGGCGACATGCAGTAGTCGTGTTTAACTCCGGTTGACTCGCACACCACAACAAGTCTGAAGGAGCTGTATTCGACGGATTCAATAAGTTGAAGCTGATAGTCTATAGAAGCGGTGGGGTTGGGGTATCAGAAGAGGTCACAGCAGTTGTTGTTGAACACTTGTCTGAGGAACTATCGATCACATCCCTAAAGTCTGGCGGATTGCAGTTGACTGAGAATGGGACCCAACAAGTCCTGTGTGGGTGGGCCATCCGGTGGTCACCAGCGGGGAAGGAAAAAACTCAAATGTACTTCGTTAGCAACAGCCAGTGAAGCATCTAAGACATAATTGTACACACTGTAAGTGTTCAGTGTAGGAATTGGGGTTCCATTGTGTCTTAACTGCCCCTGGATACGTAAGGAAACTTATCAGGACAAGATCGAACGAATCTTATGTGAATGGACACCTGGCGGACTCAAACGACAATTCTAACACAGTGGTGGAAAATCCGAATCCTGACTATGGTCCGAAGCAGGTGGCCCAATGAGAATGCAGAATAATCTTCCAAATTGTTAGGCCGCTTTGGCCGCACTAAAGATCCTTCTGAAGGCAGTAGGATTTGGCGTGATTCTTATCCAAGATCCATGGATGTGTGGAGAAATGCTTACTGTATTTAAAATTCCTGAGTTTAAACTATTCAAGGGTACGGGGAATGGGATACACAGAGCCTGTATTGCAAAGAATAGCCAAAGTATAGTCTAAATGTTTTTCTTCTTTCATCGCTAAGCACTGAAGATACAGTAGTAGCCAAACTTGAAATAAATAAGTCTCATTACTAATTGGCTTTCCTATATATGGCATACGATTCAGAGAAGCCGCCTTCAAGCTTTAAGTTGGTTGTTGAAGCCGCTCCTGCAGGGAAAAAGAACCTCATTGTGGGAGTTGATGTTAATGCACATCAACAGATATGAGGAAGTTCGAATATCAACGAAAGGGTTGAGCTGCTTATCGAATATATTATAAGTTCCAAACTGGCGATTTTTTTATAAAGGGTTTAAACCCATCTTTATTATCAGGAACCGGAAGGGGTTAGCGGGCAAACAGCGACCGCCAAGGGTTGCAGAAAGCTATTTGAAACGATTGGGACATCTATAAGGCTGATCTACAAGCTCAGGGCCGGTTGAATTACAAGCTCTGTTCGACAGACTGGCTCCTTGGCTTAGGGAGATAAACTCCGCTGGTATCAGCATTGAAGATGTGCGCGAGAGTGACTTTCGGCTCACGACATTTTTATGTCGACTCACGTTCACGCACAAAATTTTACTCACGTTCGACCACGCACGACTTCAGAAACACTCACTGGGCAATCACGACTCACGAGGCAATCACGACCCACGAGGTACTCACGAAAACCTCACGATTAACTGTTAAACAAATATTTTGCCATTAGGCGAATAGCAATTTTTTCATGTGTACGAAAATTTGCACGTACGAAAATTAACGTATAAAATTTATCAGCCCTGGATAAGTAAATAAATTGTACGATTTCAGAGCACTCACACTCCCTCACATTCGCTCACACACGAATTTTAATTCAATCACGGTCACGCACGATCACGTAATTGGATTTGGATCTCACCTACGAATCAAATGACTCACGCGTGACACGACAAGTTACGACTCACGTGCACACATCTAATCATCATGCCATAAATATTTGTTTTTTTTAACTTTCCCATAGCTCTTAAAAAATCACCCTTTATTGCAGTACACTGCCCCTCTTTTACTAATTGTTTCAGAAAAGACTTAAATATGCCTGTTCACGAGGAAGACGAAGGTGGGTCAATTTAGCGCACCACGTTTCCTCAATTAGACGATTTCGATATCTGACAAGGTCAAATACTTAGGTGTGATCTTGGACAAGAAATTGAATTAGAAGTGTCACATTCAGGAGTGTAGTGAGGAGGCTCACAGATGTTGGGCACTGTGTAGACAGGCCGTAGGCTCGAAATGGGGCCTAAATCCTAGGATAGTCCACTGGCTCTACAGGAGCGTGATTAGACTAATACTTACTTACACCTCAGTAGTTTGGTGGACTGCTATGGAGAAAAAGTGCAACATAAGGACCATACAACAGGTTCAGAGAACATGTTGTCTTGGCATGCCCACTAGGGCACTGGAGACTATTCTAGATATCCGACCTATTGACATACAGATTAAGTGTGAGTCAGCCACTGCGGCTATGAGACTTAAGGCGATAGGAGAATGGATTGAGCATGGGAGCAGCTTATACCATCGCGGTATAATCGAGGCGATGATAGAAAACCTGGAAGGAAGGGAAGAGGTTTCCGATCGGATACCTGAGATGAACCTTGAAGTCGAGTGCGAAGCACTGCGGCCACAGGCAAAGTCTTGGATTGACAGAACCCTAGTATTGCCATCTAGAAGATCATGTTACACGGATGGATCAAAGCTAAAGTATGGAGTTAACCTGGAGTGGGCGATGAATACACTTGCAACATTGTGGAACAGCGAAACGGTAGGTAGGACGGCGAAAACCCTATGGGGGATCCAGATCGTGAGAAGACGATGCTTACTGAAAGGAAGTACGAAAGAGGTAAGTATAGCTATCATAACGGGACACATAGGACTCCGAGCTCACTTATGCGAAATCGGTGCGGCAAGTGATAGCATGTGTAGGGCATGCGGGGAAGATGATGAGACGTTGGAGGGTTTTCTTAGTCATTGCCCGGCTTTCGCGTCTAACAGATACCAGTACTTAGGTGGAGACACAATACCAGACATGAACCAACTAAGCGGAGTGGTATTGAAAACAATTAAGGATTTTGTAAGTAGCATGGAATTCCTAACTTAAAATTTTCTTTTTTAGAGGTTACTTTATAGTTTTTGGAGCGCACAACAAGCCGATTACTGACTAAGGTGTATGTCCATAGTGGCATGGGGCGGATTAATATCTTGCACCATCTTTTCAACCTAACCTAACCCTAACCTACTACTTGTTTAGTTATACAGTTTTTCTGCTATTATTAGAAACAATCATTGTTTTATTATTCAAATTTAAAATTTATTTATAAGATACCATAACAGATGCCTATTAAGCTGAGAAATAAATAAAATGTGGTATTTAGTTTAAAGTTAGCAACAAGCACTGCAACGGCTCAGCACTTATTTTTAATCAAAGTACATTGGGCCCTGTGTACTGTGAATGACAATTGTATGGCAACAGTTCAATTCGTTTAACACAACTTTCATTTAAAAATATTTCATTTGAAGTGTCTACTCCATTTATGCTGGAGACGACACTTCCTTCCTTCCTCAATTAGTGTTTGCCGTTCGCTATGCGATGTGCGTTGTGCGTTGTTTGCGCAGGGTGAAGTGTGGGTGTGAAGTGCTTGTGCAAGCATGTGTGTGTCTGTGAGTTTCCAGGAAATTTTCCATAATAATGTTTGGTTTTCTTCTCAGTTTTCCGTTTGTTTTGATTTGTTTTTGTTCTTGCATCTGCCTTTGCTGAAACTGATTTCTGTGGCCTTTCCCCCTCGTTTGAGCAACAGCACCATTTGCTGGCATCTACCATTATTTTTGGAGGATTTTATTTTATTTTTGTGGAAACTTTAAGAAAGTTGCCATTACAACTTTAATTGCAGTGCGAGGAGTGTGTGATTTCTTTAAATTTCATCTGGGGTGTAAACAACAGGACTCCAATCCAAGAATAATGTGTCAATTCGCTGAGTAATGAGGAGAGTTAATTTTCTTGTCAAGCAAAACAACCAAGTATTTGGCTCCATCGGAGGCCACCTTAGCGCAGAGGTTAGCATGTCCGCCTATGACGCTAAACGCCTGGGCTCGAATCCTGGCGAGACCATCAGAAAATATGTTCAAAGGTGGTTTTCCCCTCCTAATGCTGGCAACATTTGTGAGGTACTATGCCATGTAAAACTTCTCTCCAAAGAGGTGTCGCACTGGGGCACGTCGTTCGGACTCGGCCATAAAAAGGAGGCCTCTTGAGCTTAAAACTTGAATCGGACTGCACTCATTGATATGTGAGAAGTTCGTCCTGTTCCTTAGTGGAATGTTCATGGGCAAAATTTGCATTTGTATTTGGCCCCATCAAGGGCTTAGAGGCTTCCGGTATCCAAGTATGGGTTTCGCGGCATTTTCCATTTCGTGGGGAATAGGTTGCCACTACGCTATTATATCATCGGAACAAGGAGTGCTTTCATCAAGCAGTTGGGTAAGTCGAGTAGGGTATGCCGTTGCCATCTGTTGTGTTTGCAGCTTTTCAATGACTAGATTCCGTGCAGTGTCAATTTTGTTCCCCATGTTTTGATCGGGTGACAGCCATGTGGCTATGTTAATATTTTTATGTTGAAATCCGGTGCTGGAATCATGTTTTTGGCGCGGCGAAATCTATTAGCCTCAACTCATTATCGGACGATCTCGTGGAGGCTAAACTTTCCGACTGTTGGACCAAAGATGTCTTCTTTCCCTTTCTTCGCATTAAAATCTCTCAGAGCGGTTTAAAAGCATGCTTCGGGACAGATGTCGTATTCTCTCTCTAGGCGCTATCTTTGGTCAGGCACAAATAAGGCTGATGTTAAAAAATTTGGCTTTTATGCGGATTGTGTCTAGCCCCTCATCCACCAGAGTAAATATTGAGACAAGGTGTTACAGTCTCCGTCGAATCACAAATCCACAGCCAAATTCATGCCTAGTGTTATGGCAGCTATAGCATAGTGCATCGCCGTTTGGTGTTGTTGTGATGCCATTCCCAGTCCATCGCACTTCCTGTAGGGCGTTAATATCTGCCTTGTACCTCTCCAATACCACCGCCAGCGCGTATACTCCACCTTCTCTATAGAAGGTTCGGACATTCCAGGTGCAGATCAGCAAAACATGGTGTTTTTTCTTTTTTGTCGATCGTTAATGTTGGGGGGGTCCTTTTTTACTAATCCTTTGTTTCTCATAGTGATTCTTATAGTTTTCTGGGGGCGGGTTACTCGCCCAGGTCCCCTGACTTCCAAACATAAAATCATGAAAACCTGTGCAGCTCAGTTTCCACCGACCTTCCCTTGACATGTTCATGCTGTTTGTATTTGAGCAGTTCGCTAGATCTACTCTGTATGGTATCCATAATACGTACCATGGTTTTTGTTGAAAGGAAGTGAGGCTATACCTTCCTGCCGGGCTTGGGTATAACTACCACCTTTACTTCCTGCCAGGCATTCGGTGTATATGCAAGTTCTAGGCGCACTGTGAAAAAAACTTCCAGATGGACGCCGCCTCTTTCTGTAGTAACGCTGGAAATATTTTATCAAGTCCGGGTGACATAATTGGTTGAAATCACATCCCAACAAACTGCCACTTTTTTACGGTGTGCTTTGTTAAAAAGTCTGTGGTTCTCCTTCTCAGTGTTGCGAATCTCATCTGCCATCCAGGGTTATTCTTTGGCTGATTTATTCAAAGAAGGCAACTATCCTCGAAAGACCCCACTATTGCAGTCGCACTCCAGTTGACATTGACATCATCAAAGACTACTATGCTTGGATCTAGCCCAAGTCTTCCTCTAAGTAGTGTTCCGAACTTTGTCCAGTTGGTTTTCACCTTATTCCGAAAGCTTATCTGATCGGCACTGATCGTTCTATTCTCAACTAATGTAGCAATGTTCCGAAAAGAACTTTTCCATGGGAACCCTCCAATCCTGAACCTCAACCATTCGATTTTCTATTCAGTTTATGATGTTACTACTTCCAATTCATGCTAAATCTTTACAGCATCGCTGTATAACTTGACATAAATCCCATCTCCCGATTTGAGATATTAAGCCCCTGGAAGCCGCAATGTTTATCCGATTGTTCTGCACATATTGTTCTGTTAAGATTATCAACATGTGTAGTTAGTATGGCCCAAATTGATCTATAACCTGATATATCTGATCTTCTGATATATCTCCAATCACCCGATTAGTGTGCAAGAAGCTGGCATTTTTGGCTTATTTTGTAGAAACTTTGTACGTAAATTACAGGTATTACCCTTAACTTAACTTATTTGTGTGAATCTTTGATGGTGGGCCCCCAAGTTATAGACCAATTTGGACCGTATTTGGTACAGTTGTTGGTGGTAACGGGAAATCGGTATATGGGAGCTATATCTAAATCTAAACCGATATGGCCCATTTCCAATCCCCAACGACTTACATCAATATAAGGAATCTGTGCAAAATTTCAAGTGGCTGGCTCTACGCGTTCGACCGCTATCGTGATTTCGACAAACGGACGAACGGACGGACATGGCTAGATGGACTTAGAACGTCAAAACGATCAAGATTATATTTACTAAATGGGGTCTTGGTTGAATATTTCGAGGTGTTACAAACGGAACGACTAGTTTAGTATACCCCCATCCTATGGTGGTGGGTATTAAAAAAAGCTTAAATACTAAAGCTCTCATCTAATGATTTCTAAAAGAATTAAACATTAAATCCGTTTCCTTAATGTTTTTGGTCGCAGGAAACATGAAATGATTTATAACCCTCGTGACCATTCTGGGGCCACAACAATTCTTCAAACAACTGCCAGCAGATGGAATTATTTTGTACATTCACATGCAACCATTATTGGACAAAGTTTGTGTTTCATAGAGCTGATAAATGGACAGTTGATAGCGTCGGTAGTGACCATCACCATGGCAATGTATGCTCGAATGCTACCACATCATGTCCATTTCAAGGAAGAAACTGCAGTTGAAAGTAGAAATCCTGTTAAATTTGGTATTGTGCATTTAACAACATTTGATAATGGCCAAATACATACGAAATACGTTGATGTCGTTGATGTCGTCGATGTGTACATTTGTAAATGTACATGAGTGGAGATCCTAATTAACAGGGTGCCTCAAAAGTAAGTTGAGCAAGTAAAAGGGGGTTATGCTCAAGCGAACCGAATCTTCTGTGGGTGTAAGAAGTGATAACCAAAACAAAATTTCAGCCGAATCGGATAATAACTGTGCCCTCTAGTGGCCCTAGAAGTTAAATCTATAGATGGTTGATTGGTTAACATGGTTGTGGAAAGTCACAACAAACCACCACGGGCAAACCAAAATTTTAGCCAAATTGGACGACAATTGCGCCCTCTAGAGGCTCAAGAATTGTAACCGAGAGATTGGTTTATTTGAGGTACGTAGCCAGTGGACTACACCCATCCCCCAAAATATTTTTTTCAAAGACAAAATTTCAAGATAGAATCTCAATAAAAAGTTTGGATCTGGTCCAGGCCTTCGAATTTGTTTTTCTAAAGACAACATTTTAAAGATTTTTTAATTTTTTTTAAACGAAAAAATCAAAATTTTTTAATAACAAAATTTCCTAATTTTAATAAAATATACATAATTACAAATTACAAATTTTTAAAAATTTTCTTATTTTTTTGAAAGTAAATTTTTTCTAAAGTTACAACTTTTATATCCAATTGTCCCAGCACAAAATTTTGCTCAGGCCGGGGTTCCACTAAATTACTTTTTCTAACGACAACATTTTAATGAATTTTTATACCCACCACCGAAGGATGGGTTTTTTTTTTGTCATTCCGTTTGCAACACATCGAAATATCCATTTCTGACCCTATAAAGTATACATATTCTTAATGAGCGTAAAAATCTAAGACGATCTAGACATGTCCGTCCGTCTGTCTGTTGAAATCACGCTACTGTCTTTAAAAATAGCGATATTGAGCTGAAACTTTGCACAGATTCATTTTTTGTCCATAATCAGGTTAAGTTCGAAGATGGACTATATCGGACTATATCTTGATATAACCCCCATATAGACCGATCCGCCGATTTAGGGTCTTAGGCCCATAAAAGCCACATTTATTATCCGATTTTGCTGAAATTTGGGACGGTGAATTACGTTAGGCCCCTCGACATCTTTCGTCAATTTGGCTCAGATCGATGCAGATTTGGATATAGCTGCCATATAGAACGATCCTCCGATTTAGGGTCTTAGACCCATAAAAGCCACATTTATTATCCGATTTTGCTGAAATTTGGAACAGTGTTACGTTAAGCCCTTTGACATACTTCTGCATTGTGGCACAGATCGGTCCAGATTTGGATATAGCTGCCATTTAGACCGATCTTTCGGTTTAGGGTTTGCGGCCATAAAAAGCGCATTTATTGCCCGATATCGCCGCAATTTGGGTGAGTTGTATTAGGCTCTTCGACATCCTTCTTCAATTTCACTCAGATCGGTCCAGATTTGGATATAGCTGCCATATAGACCGATCTCTCGATTTAAAGTTTTGGGCCCATAAAAGGCGCATTTATTTTCCGATGTTGAAGAAATCTGGGACAGAGAGTTAAGTTAAGCCCCTCCACATATTTCTGCAATTTGGTCTAGATCGATAAAGATTTGCATATTGCTGTCAAATAGACCGATATCTCGATTTAAAGTCTTGGTCCCATAAAAGGCGCATTTATAATCCGATTGCACTCAAATTTGACACAGTGACTAATGTTAGGCTTTTCGACATCCTTGTCGTATATGGTTCAGATCGGTTTATTTTTGGATATAGCTACTAAAAAGAGCAATATTTTATTATACACAATTGAACAATGACTTGTACTTATTAGTATTTGGTCCAAATCGGAACATTTTGGATATAACTGCTTTGGGACATAAGTTATGCAATTTTGACCGGATTTTGATGAAAGGTGGTTAACATATATACCCGAGGTAGTGGGTATCCAAAGCTCGGACCGGCTGAACTTAAAGCCTTTGTACTTGTTTTGTTATTGATCTACTAATGAGTACATGACTGGCATGGCCTTTTGTACATAAATTTAAGGAAAAAAATTTTGGAAAATATACATTCTGTGATGATAATAAACATAGTACCATATAATGAGGTATCCTAATCTAGTCATTCCGTTTGTAACGGATCGAAATATTCGTCTACGACCCCATAAAGAATATATATTCTTGATCTTCACGACGCTCTGATTCGAATAAGCCATGTCCGTCCGTCTGTCGAAGTCATCTTGAAATTTTGCAGAGATACTTAATATTGATGTAGATCATTGGGAATTGCAAGTGGGCCATATTGGTTCAGATTAATATCTAAAGCTCCCATATAAGCCGATTTTACAATTTGACTTCTAGAGCCCTTATAAACCGCAATTTTTGTCCAACAACTGTGCCAAGTACTGTCGGTCTATGACCTGATATAGCTCCCATGTAAACCAATCTCTCGATCTGACTTCTTCAGCCCTTACAGGCCGCAAGTTTTGTCCGATTTGGCTGAAATTTTGCAAGCGATGATCTGTTATGACTTCCAACAACTGTACCAAGTACAGACCAATTCAGTCTATAACCTGATATAGCTACCATGTAAACCGGTCTCTCGATCATCATTGTTCGGTTCCTAGAAGCTTTAACTTTTGCTGGTTTGACAAATATTTGGTATGTAGAACAAAATTATGCCCTTCAACTAAATTTATTTTGCATAAATTTTTAGTAGAAACCATAGTGGTGAGTTCCCAAAATTCGGCCCGGCCGTTTCTATCTTCTAAATTTTTTTTATAATTAAACAGCAGTCATTTTCAGCAAACAACAGACTTTTCAACAGCAAGTCTGCTGCTCTGAAATTGGAGCACTACTGCTGTTATAGCAGAACTACTGCGGGTATACTATTTTAATCATTTCAGAATTTTTCGAATTCGAATCACAGTTTGTTTTGTACCTACCACCGTAGGATGCCCGACTGTCAATATCATGCTCACTTTTGGAGGGCTCCTATATAAAGTGTTCCTTCAATTTGACTTCTTCAGCCACAGGAAACCTGAACATTCGTGGTCAGTTTGGTTGAATTTGGTATAGAACCTGATTTTCTCCAATATAAATCGATCTCTTAATTTTACTCCTTGGTCGCGCAATTGTTATCCGTTTTGGCTGAAATTTCACACGTTGTATTCTGCTGCGTCTTTCAGTCATCATGCTAGATACGGTTCCAATCGATCTATAACCTGATATAGCTGTCATAAATTGATCTTTCGATTTTTCATATACGGCACCAAGAAGCTTTAATTTTTGACTTGATTGAGCCGAAGTTTAGTACGTGAAGTACTCAAATGCCTTTCAACTAATTTCATTTGTGCAAATTTTCAGCAGAATCCATTGTTGTCAGTTTAGAGATTCGTCCCGGCTGAACTTTTTTTTACTTGTAATTCATTCAAATGATTGAAAGCTACGTTGGTTAGCACCCTGTATTCATTGCGAGAGTTATCCTATATTGTTGTAATTCATAAGCTTGAGTAATTAAACAAAATTTTAATTTTAACATCAACGATGGAAGATAAACAATCAGCATTCATGCTAAGTGTACTTGAATTTCCTATGTGTTAGTAGGAAACATACAAGCGTAGGAGTATATTGTATGGAATTTGGGTGAAAAGGTGGCCTACCAAGGCCTTATTTCGCAAACATAATATATGTGCCATTCAGTTTTACAAACAATCAATTGAATCCAGGGTGAATTGTCTGGAGTCTACCACGGTGGGATTCAATTAGGATCGGAACAAGCTAGTTCACCTATAGAGCTTATCGAGGATCGCCACTGCCACATGCAAATGTGTCTACAACAACTATAGTAGGTAGATGGTTTAGAGCGCAAAACGCCTGGATTGTTATATTAGTGACAAAATTAACCTTCGATCTCCTCAACGTTTACAGGTCTATTATCCCGAGTAAAAAAAGTTGATATGGTAAAAAGAAAAGTTGATCTCAAAAATGGTTATATATAATTGGATCTAATTGTATTAAATTAGATCTCATTGGATACAATCTGATAAAATTCGATCTCGAGTTTGTCCCAATATAAATAGATCCAGCTATATATAACAATATCTAATTGGATCTTAAATTTGAAAAAAAAAAAACTTACTGTTGTTTTTATACCCTACACCATAGGATGGGGGTTAACTAATTTCGTCATTCTGTTTGTAACACCTCGAAATATGCATCTGAGACGCCATAATGTATTGATCGCCATAACATTTTAAGTCGATCTAGCCATGTCCGTCCGTCCGTATGTCTGTCGAAATCACGCTAACTTTCGAAGGAGTAAGGCTAGCCGCTTGAAATTTCGCACAAATACTTTTTATTAGTTTAAGTCGGTTGGGATTGTAAATGGGCAAAATCGATCCATATTTTGATAAAACTGCCATATAAACCGATCTTGAGTCTTGACTTCTTGAGACTCTAGAGGGCGCAATTCTCATCCGATTTGACTGAAATTTTGCACGAAGTGTTTTGGTATCACTTTCAACAACTGCGTTAAGTATGGTTCAAAACGGTCTATGTTTTGATATAGCTGCCATATAAAGCGATCTAGGGTCTTGACTTCTTGAGCCTCTAGAGGGCTCAATTCTCGTCCGATTTGACTGAAATTTTACAAGTAGTGTTTTGGTATTACTTCCAACACTTGTGTCAAGTATGATTCAAATTGCTTCATAATCTGTTATAGCTGTCATATAAACGTATCTTGGATCTTGATTTCTTGAGCCAATAGAGCGCGCATTTCTCATCCGACTTGGTTGAAATTTTGCATGAGGTGTTTTGTAATGACTTTCAATAACTGTGTTAAGTATGGCGCAAATCGGTACATAACCTGATACAGCTGCCAAATAAACCGATCTGGAATATTGACTTCTTGAGCCTCTAGAGGGCGCAATTCACATCCAATTTGGCAGAAATTTTGTACAACGGCTTCCCACATGACCTTCAACATTCGTGTCTAATATGGTCTGAATCGAGCCATAGCTTGATACAGCTCCCATATAAACCTATCTCCCGATTTTGCATCTTGAGCCTACAAGGCGTAATTCTTATTCGATTGAACTGAAATATTGCACAATGACTTCTACAACATTCTTGTTTTGTTTATTTAACATTAATATTCACATCCGCAAAATCAGACAGGTTCTTAAAGAAATGAGAACCTAAAGTGGATCTCCTTATGACTGCTAGTGCGGGACACACACACAGAAGGTGTTCTATAGTCTCTTCTTGTTCGATGTTCTTACAGCTTCTGCAAAAGTCGTTGCTGGAAACCTTCAGTCTGTCAGCATGTTTTCGATTAGACAGTGCCCTGTCATAACGGACACGATGACTGAGACGTCTATTCTAGCCAATGACAGCAAAGCAGTAGACTTCAATCAATTCTAGATGAGGCCACATAGTTTTGAAACTCTCACAGCCCTCTCTTTGTGACCATCTATCATTCGGGCCTGGTCCTGAAAACTTTGCGTACATGTCCCTAGAGGCATACCCACAGATTCCATTATCCCTGGAATGTGTAAAGTAGTTCCAAGTCTTGCAAGCTCGTCCGCTTTACAATTCCCTGGACACCCAGAACAAGTGAATTTTGAACTGGTCAGCCATCTCGTTGAGATATCTGCGACGGTTCTGTCAGGAAAGGTGGTACAGTAATTTTTATCAAAAAGTGGCTCAGGTAGGGTGTAATCCACACTGCCTGGAACATCGGATATTGTATCAAGGATAACACCGTGTCCGTATTCGCCACATGACCAAAGAGAAAGCTCCCTTAACCTCACGGCTGTGGTCGTAGCAATTTGGGTAGCCACAATGTCCAGAGGCATTAGATGTATCATTAAGTTCAGTTCAGGTATTGTGTCTCCACCTAAGTGCCGGTATCTGTTAGACGCAAAAGCCGGGTAATGACAAAGAAAATGCTATAAACGTTTCATCATCTTCCCTGCATGCCCTACACATACTATCACTTGTCGCACAAATTTTACATTATTGAGCTCGTAGTCCTATGTGTCCCATTATGATACCAATAGCTTTACTGACCTCCTTTTTTCTTCCTTTCAGTAATAGCCTCGTCTTTTCACGATCTGGATCCCCCCATAGGATTTTCGCCGTCCTAACGACCGTTTCGCTGTTCCACAATGTTACATGCGCATTCACCGCCCAATCCCTTAACTCGGACTACGTCGACACGAAAGGCTTCGGGTTAACCAAGTTTATTGGCGGTCCTCTGCCCTTCACCGCCAAATCGTCTGCCCTTTCATTTCCCCTTACTATGGCCGATGCCATCCTAAGAGAAGGCGTTAATCTCCTTCTTACACTGCAAGACTGTTCTAATCTTACCGTCCTAGTTGTTATTGCCCTTATGGCAATTTTACTGTACGTAAAGATGTTCACACTTGACGTACTCGCGTTAGCACCACACCACTTCATGCATTCCGTGATCGCCCGGATCTCCGTCTGCAGGACCGTATTATGGTCAGACAGTCTAAATCAGATCTCAGTCCCTGTATTTTCAATGTAAACCCCCAGGCCCACTCTGTCCTCTAGCTTTAATCCATCCGTGTAACATCATCTTCCAGATGGCAGCAGTGCGTTGCACTTGACTTCAAGGTTAATCTCAGGTATCCGATCCGAAACCTCTCCACTTCCTTCCAGGTTTCCTATCGTCGCCTCGGTTATACCGCGATGGTCTGTGTGGAGTTAGTTCAAGCGCTTTTCTTGCGGTTATTTAGCTTTTAGTTTTTTCCAATATCGACCTGGAATATATTTTGAATCCGTCTAACAGCAAAATCGTAAAAAAGTAAATCGAAGCTATTACTTTGACGTTTTTTTTTTTCATACCACTTCGACCTCAATTTTTGGAAATGTCTTTCCTTTGTTGATAAAATCTTAGTTATCCGAAAACCCTTACTAAAATGTTATACAACTATCATTTCAAAGGGATTCCTGATATCGAATAAACCCAAATTGAAGGGAAATGAAAAAGAACGACAACAAAATCGCTACTTGACGCTCCAAAGGCCCCCTAATGTGCCTTTATTCCCGTTTTCCATTCTTGGGCGTATGACATCTCGTTTGTCGACAAGTGTAGTGATGAGTAAATTTTGTACTATCCATTAACGATGTCCATAAACGCTATAGAGGAGCTGTCACCAACAAATGACAGATGTTGTTGTCGATACATAAAATGTTAAACATTGTACACAGTGGTATTAATACTTACCCGACAAAGGGATGTTTTTGAAATTTTGTAATTACCTAAATGATACTTATGTATGAATAATTCAATAGATATGAGCTTAGAATTTAATGTTTTTATAACCACAACAACGGAATGGGAGGTATACTGATCTAGTCATTCCATTTGTAACACCCCCAATATAAATCTGCGTCCCATAAAATCGGTATAATCTCGGAAATCATGACATTCTAAGTGGAGGTAGGTAGCATTATGCTTCCGTCCCTTCGCTCTTCTGCCGACCTTCTGTCACCAGCATCACTTCTAATGCTGGTGACATTTAGTTAAATGATATAGTAGCTTCATAAAAACTTTTCCCAAAAGAAGTGTCGCCAAGCGGCATGCAGCTCCGACTGGGTTAAAAAAGTCCCTAATTATGGAGCTTTAACTTGAACCGGGCAGCACACATTAATATGTGAGAAGTATGCCCCCTGTTCCTTAAGGGAATGCTCAATTACTAATGCCCAATTACTATGGCTAGGTAAAATCTTCTTAACTTAATTGACCTCCCTGTTTAATTTCTCTTTTGAGCCCAGCTTAATGATCGAAATGTTTTGCATTTACTTGTTAGTGAACTATAGTTAAATTTGCCTCTATCTTGTTCCAACTCTCTTCCAATTATCTCTTCTATCAATGCGGCTTTAGTCCTGATAAATCCACCATAGACCAGATTTGACACTGCACCAACTTCTGGAAAAGACCCGAAAAGGACAAATCAACAACTACCATCTCTTTGTTGACTACAAAGCCGCTTTTGATATCCTTATACGTTCAAAGGGTTTTCAAGCCATGTCTGAGTTTGGTATCCCTGCAAAGTTTATAAGACTCTGCTGGATGGCACTTGCTTATACACGTTCTTTAGTAAGAATAGGAAAGGATCTCTCCGAACAATTCAATACCAATCGAGGTTTCAGACAAGGAGACAGCTTCTCTTGTGATCTCTTTAATATCCTGCTAGAGAAGACCACGCGAAATGGAGATGCAGATAGATGTTGTACACTACTCACAAGAGAACACATGCTACTCGCCTATGCCGACATCATAGGTCTGTCACCGGAAGAAGTATTGCAGCCTTTGAAAAAATCGAAAGAGATTCGGTGAAAATGGGTTTGGCAGTAAATGGGAACAAAACAAAATGGATGGTATCAAATCCCAAAACGCTTTGTATTTACAACCGAGCAGATAAAGAAGAAGGCGAAAGTTGGTAACCACATCTTTGAGATAGTCAATAACTTTATCTAACTCGGCACCACCGTAAACGAAATGAATGACACCAGTTTCAAACAATTGCTACTTTGGATTGAGTCGATCTACTACTTCGACTGCTAGTTTGGCAGTCGAAGATCCCATTATACAAGACAATGACACTACCCGTGTTGTTATATGGTTCCGAGGCATGGGTACTTGAGGCAATGTTTGGAGTGGTTGAGAGAAAGATTCTTCGTAAAAATTATGGACCAATTTGCATTGATGGAGAATATCGGCGTCGTTTGAACCACGAACCATACGAGCTGTATAACGACGTTGCAAATTGCAAATTTTGCCCATGAACATTACAGTAAGGAACAGGGGCAAACTTCTCACATATCAATGAGTGCAGTCCAGTTCAAGCTTTAAGCTCAATGATAAGGAGCCTCCCTTTTATAGCCGAGTCCGAACGGCGTGCCGCAGCGCTACACCTCTTTGGAGAGAAGTTTTACATGGCGTTGTACCTCACAAATGTTGCCAGCATTAGGAGGGGAAAACCACCGTTGAATTTTTTTTCTGATGGTCTCGGCAGGATTCCAACCCAGGCGTTCAGCGTCATAGACGGACATGCTAACCTCTGCGCTACGGTGACCTCCATATAACGACGTAAGCATAGTTAAACGTATCAAAATACAACGGTTGAGCTGGCCAGGTAATGTTGTCAGAATGTATGAAGAAGCTCCAGCGAAGAAGCCTTTTGAAGGCGATCACAATGGTACACACAAACCGGGACGGCCAAAAGCCCAATGGAAAGATCAAGTGGTGAGAGACATCCGAAACTTGATGTCAGAGGTTTTAGAAGGAGCGCAGAAGATCGAGGTACTTGGAACGATATTCTACTCGGCTAAAGGGACAAATTTGTGTCACAGTCAATTAAAGTAAAGTACAGTTTATCCTTGTCCGGCTGTCCGTGTATCGTTTGTCCGTCTGTCGTTCTTTTCTCATCAAGGTGAAAATCGTATTTGTCACCAAATGAAGACGAAATTGTCTTTTCTTATACCCCCACCATAGGATGGGGGCATACCAATTTCATTATTCCGTTTGCAAGACCTCGTAAAGTTCATGTGAGACCCCATCAACTATATATATTCTAAGTCGTCATGGCATGTTTGTCCGTCAGTTTGGGCGTTTGTCTGTCGAAAGCACGCTAACTTTCGAAGGAGTAAAACTAGGCACTTGCAATTTTGCACAAATACTTCTTATTAGTGTAGGTCGGTTGAGATTGTTAAAGGACCAAATCGGTTCATGTTTTGATATAGATGCCGTATAAGCCGATCTTCCGATTTTACTTTTTGAGTTTCAAGAGTGCGCAGTTCATATCCGATTTGGATATGAATTTGCGCGTGATGTTTTGGTATGCCTTCCAAGAATTGTGCCAAGTATGTTTCAAATAGGTTATAATTTTATTTTCTGAGTCTATTTTCTTGGAGGTGGCGTTTTTCTATAAATTCTAACACCCATGGCAAGTACGGTCCATATTAGTGATTAACTTCTCAAATATATTTGAAAAGTCATTTAAAGAAGTTAACAAATGCTGGCCATTGTGGTGGGTATATAAGATTCGGCGTCGTCACTACAAGTTTTAACCGATTTGCACGAAGGTTGGTATGGATTGTTTTAAAACCTACCTGAAAGCTGAAAATAAAAGCTCTGCTAAATTTCGTCCAAATTGAATCAGGATAAGGTATAGAAGCCGAAGATAAATTATAAGTGTAAATCCGGCGAATTGTATATACGGGAGCTATACCTAAACCTGATTAGATTTTTCCAAAATTCATGCCGCTTGTCTTTGGGCTAAAATAGGGTTTACTAGTAAGAGCGTGCTAAGTTCGGCCGGGCCGAATCTTATATACCCTCCACCATGGATCGTATTTGTCGAGTTCTTTGCGCAGTATCTCTTTTTAGGCAACCAAAAGGATATTGAATAAGAACTGTTATACTATTGGGGCTATATCAAGTTATAGTCCAATTCGGATCATAAATGAATTGAATGCTGAACATTGTTGAGGTGATTGTGTAATATTTCAGTCCATTCCGATAAGAATTGCGCCTTGTAGGGGCTCAAAAAACAAAATCCGTAGATCGGTTTATATGGGAGCTGTATCAAGCTATAGATCAATTCAGGCCAGGAACTCCTGTGGCTCAAGAAGTCATGATCCAAGATCGGTTTATATGGCAGCTATATCAGGTTATAAACCGATTTCCGCCATACTTAGCACAATTGTTGGAAGTCATAACATAACACCTTTCAGCTTAATCGGATGAGAATTGCGCCCTTCAGCAGCTCAAGAAGTCCTGATCCAAGATTGGTTTATATGGCAGCTGTATCAAAACATTGGCCAATTTATAATCCCAACCTATCTACTCTTATAAAAAGTGTTCGAAAGTTAGCGTGCTTTCGACAGACAGACGGACGGGCATGGCTAGATCGACTTAAAATGTCATTAAGATCAAAAATATATAAAAATTTAAGAGGTCATAGACACATATTTCGAGGTGTTACAAACAGAATGATGAAATTAGTATACCCCTATCCTATGGTGGAGGGTATAAAAAAGGAAATTTCATGAAACAAATTGTGTGAAAAACGCGATCTCCATCTTGATCATAAAAAAGCGGCAGACAGAAATGATACGCGATCACAGAAGTAGTTCTAAGTAAACCGTACTTAGCCGCCGACATGCTACAGGGTAAGTTGATGTTTGACCCATAAATACCATAAAATATGTATATGTCCAAAAACTGCACTCGGCTTTCCCAGATCTCTCAACGAGAGGGCTCAACAGTTTAAAATTCACCAGCCCAGGTTGCCGGGCTACAGAGATATCGTGGGAAATAGTAAAACAGATGAGCATGCGAGACTAGGAAAGGAGTAAAGTAGAAACACAATCCAAAGGAATTGGAATCTGTGGGAATGCCTCCGCCCCATGCCACTATGGATGCTCTAAATACTTAACAGTAAAGTTGTATGCATTTCATACACTCATAGAAATTTGTTAATAATAACAGCAAAAATGTTTGCTGTACCAGCAGAAAGTCTTTCTGTTGTTTTCAAATTTTTAAGAGTTATAAAAACCTGAAATATGTCCTAAATATTTCAAAACATTTTATATTTCATCCTATCTTTCAATTTTAGCAGCATCTGACGGAAAAAATTTTCCAATTTTCTACAATTTGCTAATTTTTGATCGGGTTTAAACAACAGCAGACAAAATAACTACTTCAATTATAATTATTCTTTCAAACAAAAAATTAACTCCTAAAATGGGCAATTTTTTTTGTTAATATACCGCAAATGCCTCAATTATTGTTTAGAAGTTAAAAAATTTTAAATGCATGTATTCAAAAGTTTTAAATGTTGAATTTAATAACAGCAGACAGTGTTTGCTGATACAGCAGACTATTTTTTTCTATGTATTCTCTCGTAATTTCTACGAGATAAATACAACCTAGCAAGGTATTACCTTTGAAGCCCTCACACCATAAAAATTTCTGATGACAAAGGCAATGCTCCAAAGTCTCATCCTTTCAGTAACAGCCTCGTCTTTTCACAATCTGGATCTCCACATAAGGTTTTCGTCGCCTTACTGACTGTTTCGCTGTTCCACAGTGTTAAATACAAGTTCGTAGACCACGCTCTTAACTAGGACTGCGTCGACCCGAATGGCTTCGGGTAAACTATTTATGGCAGTTCCCTGGGCTTCAGTGCCTAATTGTCTGCATTCTCATTCCCAGTTACTCCGCTATGGCCGGACACCCAAACAATGTAGATCGTGCCATCCTCAGAGAAGGTGTTAATCTTATTCTTACACTCCAAGACTTTTCGTGACCTTACCGTTCTGGTATTTATTGCCATTCTGTCCATTTTATTGTCCGTAAAGATGTTCAGACTCGACGTCCTCGCGTTAACATCATACCACCTCACACGTTCCGTGATCGCCCGGATCTCCGCCTGCAGGACCGTTTTATGGTCAAGCCGTTTAAACAGATCTCAGTCCCTGGATTCTCAATGTAGACCCCCAGACCACTCTGTCCCCTAGATTTGATCCTTCTGTGTAGCAAAATCTTCCAGATGGCAATACTAGGGTTCCGTCAATCCAAGACTGTGCCGCTAGCAGCATTGCCTCGCACTCGACCACAAGTGTCGTTCAGGTATCCAATCGGAAACCTCATCCATTCCTTCCAGATTTCCTATCGTTGCCTCGATTATAAGTCGATGCTGTGGCCTGCACTTATTCTCTATCCTTACTCCCATCGCCTTAAGTCTAATAGCCACAGTAGCTGCCTCACACTTAATCTGTATGACCATGGGTCGGATATATGTCTGGGCGAGTAACTAATCACTCCGCCTACGCCAAGAAAACATATTCTCTGAACCTTTTGTATTTTCCTTTCCTTAACTCTCTTTCTCCATCTCAGTCAACCAAATTACTAAGGCGTAAATAAGACTTGGTCTAACCACCCCTCAGTAGAGCCACTGGACTATTCTCGGATTCAGGCCCCATTTCGAGCCTACATCTCGTCTACATAGTGCCCAACATCTGAGAGACTTCTCGGCTCCTGAAAGAGACACTTCCGATTCCGTTTCCTGTCCAAAATCATTCCTAAGTATTTTACCTTGTCGGATATCGAACTCGTTTTAATGATGGAACGTAGTGCGTCAAATTGGCCCACCTTCATCTTCCTCGTGAACAGGCAGATGTCTGTCTTTTTTGGGTCAACATTACGACTTCTAGGTCAAGCCCTGTCATATGCCATCTCCACGACCCTTTCGGCTCTTCTGCACAGCTGATCCGGAACATTGCCCCTAAGAAGTATTATAACATCGTCTGCGTAGCAGTAGGGTTGAATCCCCTTCTGAGCCAGGCATTTTATCGTCACCCATCAGAGTGACGATAAAATGCCCACCTGCGGAGTGCCCTGTTCTACTTTCTCTCTTGTCTTTATATTATGGGACCCACAATTGATCCATTCATACCTAAGCATATTCTTCTTCTTCCATTCTTCCATTTTATGCACAACCTCTCCACCGACCTTGCCTTGACATAGGCAAGCTTTTGGTATGTGAGCCTTTCGCTGGATGTGCTACTCTTTATCAAGGTATCCACAATACCTTTCATGGTTTTGGGTAGAATGGATGTAAGGCTTATAAGTCTGCTGGCCTTTGGTGTCGCATAACATGCCTTGACGGGCTTGGATATAAATACCACCCTTGCACCCTGCCAGGCTTCTGGAGTACTCGTATATGCAAGTCCTAGTCACGTTGTGAAAATAACAGCCAGATGGGGAGCCAGATAGAGCGCCTCCTTCTAAAGTAACGCCGGATATATTCCATGAGGCGATATCTTTAAACCCACATTTATATTATAGCGTAGTACATATATGATGTATGTCTTGTCTTACTTGTTCTAGACCAAAACTGCCATAATTAATGAATCCATATTTCGAATCTGATTAAAGTTGGCTCCTTCAAGCTTTGGTCAATTCACGGACATCGCCCTTACGATATGCCTCTTCTTCGTCGAAATCGTTGATTTCTTTAATCTCATATCATTCTGTGCCTCAAACCACAGTGCCCTTAGTTTGATACGCACACATAGCGGCAGCAACTAGCGATGGTCATGTACAATGTGCAATGTTTGCTATGCTGCGCTCGTGGATGCAATTGTTCTATGGTGTTGTTATTGTTGTCCACATCCACAGTGTACTGATGATGTTGGTGTTGTTGCAGATTGCTCAATATTATTAACAACAATTCATTCGATAATGAGCAGCATGTCGATAAGGACGACGTGTTTCTTGTGTTGCTGTTGGTGATGGCGATGTTGCTGCTGTTGCCAGTGATGGCATTGTAGCTATTGTTCCTGTTGTTGACTGTGCTATGACCAGTGCGTTGCTGCTTCGAATAGTAAACGAAGCATTGCGAACATGATGAGAGCAATCTGCTGTTTTATGTCATGCTGTTCTCCGCTGCTGCCAATAAAGAACATCACGGTAATGACAAACAACTGCTATGCCAAATAATCAGCGCCAGCCACTGGGACAGTCAACTGTTCGGTGTCAGAGTGAAGAATCCCAAATGAAAATTAAAACCCACAATGTTTGGCTTTTAAAAAGCATCTCACTGGAATTGACAGTTCAGAGAGGAAACTTTTACGAATTTATAACGAAAGCTATTAAACAAAAATTTCAAATTCTATGTTTTCCTTATTAGGATAGGTAAATACAAATTTTTCCTGATGTTTTATTTGACTTTCGAGATCAAAAAGGATTGCCAGAGGACAAATGATAACACACACTCATTATTTTGTGAGTAGGTTCAACGTAGATTACGACTTATCGGCCGTATTAGATGTGGAGGAGACGAAGGTCGTGCATTAATGAAAATGAGACTATAAGTGATATCTCTCACGTTCAAGGCGTAAAAATGTTTCTCACATTTTGTCAAGCCATTTTAGGCTCGATAATGTAAGGCTTATTAGGCTCACATTAGTCTGAATTGGGGTCATACAGAAAATTATTGTAGACTGATACACAGTGTTTCCAAATCGAAAAAAAACTTGGAAATAATTCTAGAACTTTTAAGCGGATTAAAATAAACACACCAAACTTAACATGGTCAATGTTGATGTTTTTTCTAACAAGTATGCAAAATTTGGGGACCGTACCAAAATAGGTGGCACCCATTGGCAAAAATCAAGTAAGAAAGGGGTAAAGTCGGGCGAAGCCGACCTTTTGATACCCTGCATCACATTGGATATGCGGGCTAAGTCGTCGAATTTAAAATTTGCTCAATTTTGATATGTATACGCTGAGCAAATCTATGAGAAGATTGAATGATAAATGGCTTAGCAAAGGCCTTGAAAGTTAAAATCGGGAGATGCATACATATGGGAACTGAACAAATTTCTATGAAATTCATCACCCATCAGAAGAGTTATAAGAGAAACCTTCGTGCCAAATTTTGTGAAGATCGGTTAACAACTTACTAAATTATTGAGTATTATTCAAAATCGGACGAAAATATATATGGGAGCTATATCTTAATCTGAAGCGATTTCTATTAAATTCATAGGGAATCACTTGCGCCAATTTTTGTGTGAATCGGTTAAGAAATTACAATAGCGGACGAACATATATATGGGAGCTATATCTAAATCTGAATTTTAGTCCAATTATATATTTTAGTCCAAATATCTAAGTCTGAGCAGATTTCAATGAAATTCACCATTATTATCGAGACTCTCAAGAGAACCTCTCGTGCAAAATTTCGAGAGAACCGGTTTACACATGAGGATGTAATTGCAATTTTAGTCCAAATCGGACGAACATATATATGGAAGAGCTACATCCAAATCTAACAGTTTTTAGTGTTACATACATAACAGTACACTGCCTTAAACATATAAAAAAATGACCTATCAAAGTGATGAAATTTATATATATAATAAGGCAAAAGGGGTAAATTATGAAAGCTCTATTAGCGAGACGACCAAGGAACCTTTCCATAACATTCTTTAATGCGATTTCGATGGCTAGTAAAAGCTTTAAATGAATATTAAAATATTCCATGAATCGATCGTGTGGATCACATTAAATTTTGAATTTCTCAATATCGATTTAGAGTTTTAGTACCATTAAACCGCAAGGCCCCTGACAAACTATACACCAAAATGTCGGCTGAGATCTGCAGATTGCAACTAAAAACATTTCAGCTGCAGAAACTTGCAGACGAATAATTGGCGCTATTTATATTAAATCAACCTTGATTAGAATTTGTAATTTTCCAATATTCATTTAGAGTTTTTGCACTATACATCAAAATATCCATAAGGATATGAACAAGTAAAAAGGCGTTAAGTTCGGCCGGGCCAATCTTTGGATACCCACTACCTCGGGTACAAATGTAAACCACCTTTTGTTAAAATCCGATGAAAAATGCATTCCTTATGCCCCATAACAGCTATATCGAAATATGTTCCGATTTGGACCAAATACCAATAAGTACAAGTCATTGTTCAATTTTGTAAAATAAAATTTTCTTTTTTTTAGTAGCTATATCTAAAAATAAATTAATCCCAACCATATACGACACATATGTCGAAAAGCCTAACATAAGTCACTGTGTCAAATTTCAGCAAAATTGGATAATAAATGTGGCTTTTATGGGCTCAAGACCCTAAATCGAGAGATCGATCTATATGGCAGCTATATCCAAATCTGAACCGATGTAGTTCAAATTGAAGAAGGATATCGAAGGGCCTAACACAACTCACTGTCCTAAATTTCAGCAGAACCGGATAATAAATGTGGCTTTTATGGATCCAAGACCCTAAATCGGCGGATCGGTCTATATGGGGGCTATACCAAGATACAGTCCGATATAGCCCATCTTCGAACTTAACCTTCTTATTGACAAAAAAAAGAGTCTGTGCAAAGTTTCAGTATAATATCTCTAATTTTAAAGACTGTAGCGTGATTTCAATAGACAGACGGGACGGACATGGCCAGATCGTCTTAAATTTTTACGCTGAATAAGAATATCTATACTTTATAGGGTAGAAAATGGATATTTCGATGTGTTGCAAACGGAATGACAAAATAAATATACCCCCATCCTTCGGTGGTGGGTATAAGAAGAGATATAGATAGAGATATCTTAATAATTATATTTGAGTTTTGCTGATAAAAGTGTCTTGAAAACCAGATGACCTTTTTTTCAAAAATCCCTAAAATACCCATGTCGGATAAAAATGATTTCAAAATCAGTATTTTAAGTAAATTTTCTATGGAGGCTTCAAATATTGCTTGGTGCAAAAAGTTGTTTTGCATGTGTTTTGAGGACATAGAACTGGATATGGGCTTTGCATTTTGACAAATCGAGGGGATTTTCCATTTTTTTTTATTGAATATTGCTTATTTTGAAATGCATATTGTACCCGTTTAAGTTGACACATTTGGTCTTATTAACAAAAGAAGAAAAACAAGTAAGAGTGTGCTAAGTTCGGCCGGGCCGAATCTTATATACCCTCCACCATGGATCGCATTTGTCGAGTTCTATACGCGGTATCTCTTTTTAGGCAAACAAAGAATATTGAATAAGAAATGGAGCTACAATATATCAAGTTATAGTCCGATTCGTATCATTAATGAATGTCGAACATTGTTGAAGTCATTGTGCAATATTTCAGTTCATTCGTTCATCAAGAAGCAAAATCGGGAGATAGGTTTATATGGGAGCTGTATCAAGCTATTGATCGAATCAGACCATATTAGACACGTATGTTGAAAGTCATGAGAGAAGCCGTTGTACAAAATGTCTGCCAAAACGGATGAGAATTGCGCCCTCTAGAGGCTCAAGAAGTCAAGATCCCAGATCGGTTTATATGGCAGCTATATCAGGTTATGTACCGATTTGCGTCATACTCAGCACAGTTATTGGAAATCATAACAAAACACCTCATGCTAAATTTCAGTCAAATTAGACGAGAATTGCGCCCTCTAGAGGCTCAAGAAGTCAAGGTACCAGATCGGTTTATATGGAAGCTATACCAGATTATGAATCGATTTGAATCATTCTTAGCACAGTTGTTGGAAGTGATACCGAAACACTACGTGCAAAATTTCAATCAAATCGGATTAGAATTAAGCCCTCTAGAGGCTCAAGAAGTCAAGACCCAAGATTGGTTTATATGGCAGCTATATCAAAACATGGACCGATTTGGCCCAACCGACCTACACAAATAAAAAGTATTTGTCCAAAATTTAAAGCGCCTAGCTTTACTCCTTCGAAAGTTAGTGTGCTTTCGGCAGACAGACGGACGGACATGGCTAATCGACTTAAAATGTCATGACCATCAATTATATATATACTATATGGGGTCTCAGACGCATTTTTCGAGGTGTTACAAACAGAATGACCCCCATCCTATGGTGGAGGTATAAATATTCAAACAAATTTTTTCAATGAAGACAAATCGATAAAAATACTTGTTTTGACCAGAAAATGCAAAAAAGTACACTTTTTCACAATTTTTGTGTTTTTAAACTGTATCATTTTTATGTGATGTTTGCGCATACTGCATCAAAGTCATTGAAAATTTTGTCACCAATCCAAATCATGCATCAAAATGAAAATCCAACCACAAATGCAAAACAAAAAGCAAAATACGAAGCCAATCCTGGCCAAAAAGCTGACTTTTTTGTAGGGATTTTTGAGCACTTTCCAAAACAAGAATTTTGAAAATCGGCCCACAAATGAAGATTTGGCAGATCGAACAATTTTTCGAAATGCCGATGTAACCAACTTTAGGAGTCTGCCGATAACACCTCAGCTTTGACCATTTAAAGTTTCAAAGTGTTATATCTGTTCGTTCTTAAATTGCATATTTTTTATTAGATTTTTTTCGGTTCTATCCCACTGTGCGGCGCTGAATGCTCTGGCGTCAGGCCAGGTGACTTCGATACTGCAAAACTGATCGTGGAAGCAAGCGAAAGGATACCATGTTTTGCAGGCCCCGTGTCATTAAGGGTTGTCGGAAATGAGGTGACTGATTCACTGTTTGGTGACTGGTGACGCGGAGGGTATCATGTCTACCTGTGGTGGTGTACGCCTGGGTTAGAATAATGGCGAGATCCTCTCCTAATGCGGGGGACACTTGAGAGGTAAACATTTCTCCTCAAAGAAGTGTGGCACTGCGATTCGCCGTTCGGACTCGGCTGTAAAAATGAGTTCTCTTAGCATTGAACTAAAACTTGAACCGGACAGCACTCATCGATACGTGATAAGTGGAGCCTCCAAACACTTCATGGTATGACTTTTTCTACGATGAACCCGCTAATGGGGCCCGGGCTGATGTTGTGGGTTTTAGGGTGACCGTTGCCCTATGACCGAGTGTTTCACCAACAGCTTGACACTTTTAGTGGGTCTGAGGTGGCGGAAACTCACTGATGAGGGCTGATCATTCCCCCTAAGCAGAGAACACCCCCTCCCTCACCCTGAGTAAACGCCTTGGGAGGATAGACAATTTCTAAAAGGACCGCGCAAACAGTCCGGGAGCTCTTGGTTGCAGGTTGACCTAGACCTTCACGAAATAGGACGTTTCTTATTTCAGAAACGATGAAACATGACTTCGGACTGTTGATAGAAGTCCTGATCGGGAGGCGCATTTCTGCAGGCTTTGTAGTGATAAGGTGGAGTAACATACATTTTGTGTAATTGTTCTGCAATTGAGAGGAGAAGGCAAAAGATTATGTACCTGAACTTCCTCCAGAAACACAGCTTCCTAGTTATTCCGAATTACCTTAGACGACTAAGTGGATAACTGGAAGCATCTCTCACTAATGAGATTTTTATACCCACCACCGAAGGATGGGGGTATATTCATTTTGTCATTCCGTTTGCAACACATCGAAATATCCATTTCCAACCCTATAAAGTATATATATTCTTGATCACCGTAAAAATCTAAGACCATCTAGCCATGTCCGTCCGTCTGTCTGTAGAAATCACGCTACAGTCTTTAAAAATAGAGATAATGAGCTGAAACTCGGTACAGATTATTTTTTTGTCCATAAGCAGGTTAAGTTCGAAGATGGGCTATATCGGACTATATCTCGATATAGCCACCATATAGACCGATCCGCCGATTAAGGATCTTAGAACCATAAATGCCACATTTATTATGCGCTTTTGCAGAAATTTGGGAGAGTGAGTTGTGTTACGTCCTTCGACATCCTTCTTCAATTTGGCCCAGATCGGATATAGCTGCTGATTTGGATATAGCTGCCATATAGACCCGTCCGCCGATATAGGGTCTTGCGCCCATAAAAGGCGCATTAATTGACAGATTTTGCTAACATTTGGGACAGTGAGTTGCGTGAGGCCCTTCGACATCCTCCTTCAATTTAACTCAGATCGTTCCAGATTTGGATATAGCTGCCATATAGACCTATCTCTTAAATATAAGGCTTTGGGTCCATAAAAGGCTATCTGCCATATAGACCTATCTCTCGATTTAAGGTTTTGAGCACATAAAAGGCGCATTTATTGTCTGATGTCGCCGAAATTTGGGGCTGTGAATTAAGTTAAGTCCCTCGACATGTTTTTGCAATTTGACCTAGATCGATCAAAATTTGCATATAGCTGCCATATAGACCGATCTCTCGATTTAAGGTTTTGGGCCCATAAAAGACGCATTTTTATTCGATGTAGCCAAAATTTGGGACAGTGGGTTGTGTTAAGCCCTTGGACATCCTTATTCAATCTGGCCCCGATCGGTCCAGATTTAGATATATCTGTCATATAGACCGATCCGCTGATTTAGGGTCTTAGGCCCATAAATGCCACATTTATTAGCAGATTTCGTTGAAATTTCGAACAGTGAGTTGTATTAGGCCCTTCGACATTTTTCTTCAATTTTGCTCAGATCGGTCCAGATTTAAATATAGCTGCCATTTAGACCGATATCTCGATTTAAGGTTTTGCGACCTTAAAAGGCGCATTTATTGCCCGATGTCGCCGAAATTTGGGACAGTGAGTTGTGCTAGGACCTTCGACAACTTTTTTGGTTCAGATCAGTCCAGATTTTAATATAGCTGCCATAAAGACCGATCTCTCGATTTTAGGTTTTGGGCCCATAAAAGTCGCATTTATTGTCCGATGTCGCTGAAATTTGGGACAGTGAGTTAAGATAAGCCCCTCGACATGTTTCTTCAATTTGGCCTAGATCGACCAAATTTTGCATATAGCAGCCATATAGACCGATCTCTCGATTCGAGATTTTGGGCCCATTTATTGTCCGATGTCGCCGAAATTTAGGACAGTGAGTTGTGTCGGGCCCTTCGATATTCTTCTTCAATTTTTTTCCTATCTATTAGGGGTAACACAATAGATCAATGTCTCCGAGAGAAACTGCTAGAAAATCGAGTTTACTATACACATGTTCTTCCACCTTACCTAACCCATATATGAACTTAACAAACCTAAGGGCTAAAAACGTATCTTTGGCGAATTTCATTCCACTAAGCAAGTGACCAGAATAGTGATCCGAATTCAAGCATACCTTGATTCCATTATCAGCATCCCAATGATGAATACTTTCCAAAACTTTGTTAAATGTGTTATACAAAATCTATTTGCAAAAGGAAATGCGTGGAGTAGATTTAATTATGACATCAATCCAATTGGAATTGAACAACTTTTTCCGAAGTCTTAATGGGAAAATTTATTCTCCGAAGGGAAACACCATCTGACGTTGTCTCAGCGGGGCTATTGCCGTCTTTCGCCATGTTTGTCATCCTTTCAACATGTGGCTCATGAATTATTAATGTTTAATTGTAAATAATGCTCCACTGCTACAGCAGGATAGCAAGAAACGAGCATCCATTCCAAAAGAAAATATTCAATAGAAGCTCGTGCTCGTATCATCAACCAGTCAGTTACCCATCCATCCATCCATCCTTGTAATGGCAGCGATATTGTCAACAAAGTTGGTAATGCTGACGATAATCACCAGGGCAATGCTGTTGATGAGTGGAGATGATGCTCTGTCCTCAAGGATGAAAATTGAATAATAATTAATCATGGCATGGGAATATTCAATGCAGCTCGATACGATTTTGGGTACTTATGCAACATTTTTTAAAGTGCTGTTTCAACCCACGATTTTCCATCATTGTAAATCCATTGCTTGGAAGGACAATTGTTGGAATTTGTCAGAAATTAGCGGAATATATCCAGTGTTACAAACTGTGTGAATTCAAGAAAAACATAAAAATAGCTTTATGTAAAGAAAAAGAAAACCCATATAGTGCTATAACTAATATGACATACAAAATCAAAATCTTTAAATCAATCTAGACATGTCCGTCTTTTTGTCAATGGAAATCACATTAGTGGTCGAACGATTAAAGCAAACATTTCAAATTTGGCCCATGAACATTCCACTAAGGAACAGGAGCAAACTTCTCACACATCAATTAGTGAAGTCCAATTCAAGTTTAAGCTCAATGAAAAGGAGCCTCCTTTTTATAGCCTAGTCCGAACTGCTTCTTTGGGGAGACGTTTTTACATAGCATAGTACCTCACATATGTTGCCAGCATTAGGAGAGGAAAGCAAACGCTGAAAAAAAAATTTTTTTCACGGTTCCGCCGGGATTCGAACCCAGGCGTTCAAAGTCATAGGCGGACATGCTAACCTCAGCGCTACGGTGGCGTGAATGCCAACGGTTCTATCGGTTCAGCTACCATATAAAGTGGCTAGCATTTCTGTGTGCATGTAGTCTTCTATTGGCACCTCCAACAAATATGCAATGTACTGTCAAAATCCGTATATAACCTGGCGTATCTCCCATATAAACCTAACTCGAGATTTGACATCTTGAGCTCTTGGAAGCCGCATTTGTTTTCCGATTTGGGTGAAATTTTGCTTGTAGTGGTTTATAATGATCTCGAACATCCACGGTTAGTGTTGTGCAATTTCCTAATCCCATTCAATTGTAAGTACCGGATTGACCCAATTGCAGTCCTTCATCGGCAAGGGCTGCAGCCTCAGTGTATATTTTAGTCTTTTTTTTCGTCATAGGAGAGGCACATCCAGGAGTGCCTTCACCGCACGCTTCTGGTTCGTGTCGGGATTGTAGAGAACCCCGGAGTCTGGTTCTGTTCGGTTGGCCAGAACCAATTCCATCATCGGTCGGTGTCAGTGAGGTGAAACCGCTGCATGGAGTGGGTACATTTCCGACTTGGCTCTGGCCTTACGTTACTATGGGAGTATAGTCGGACTAAGTATTTTGCAAACTGTTGTGCGCACATAGACAGAGTGCGCGTTGTCGTCGGTTTATTTGACCTCTTGGCCCAGATCGGTTCAGATTTGGATATAGCTGCCATATAGACCGATCCGCCATTTAAGGTTCTTAGGCACATAAAAGCCACATTTAATATCCGATTTTACCAAAATTTGGGACAGTGAGTTGTGTAGGCCAGTTAACATTCCTGTTTAATTTGGCCCTGATCGGTCCAGATTTGGATATAGCTACCATATACACCGATCTCTCGATTTAACCCCTTTGTGCCCATAAAAGGCACATTTATTGTCCGATTTTGCCAAAATTTGGAAAAGTTCGAAATTTTCCTTCAATTTAGCCCAAATCGGTCCAGATTTGGGTACAGCTGCCATATAGACCGATCATTCGATTTAAGGGTTTCGACCTATTAAAGGCGCATTTATAGCCCGATGTCGCCGAAATTTGGAACGGTGATTTAAGTTAAATCCCTCAACATATTTCTGCAATATGACACAGATCGGTCTACATTTGAATATACCTGTCATACAGACCAATCTCTCGATTTAAGGTCTTGGGCCCATAAAAGGCCCATTTTTTGTCCGATGACGGCGAAATTTAGGACAGTGAGTTGTGTTAGGCCCTTCAACACTATTTTTCAATTTGGCTCAGATCGATATGCATTTTTCACCGGATTATGACGAAAGATGGTTTACATATATACCCAAGGTGGTGGGTATCCCCAAAGTTCGGCCCGGCCGAAATTAACGCCTTTTTACTTTTTATACCCTATACCACCACTGTGGTTCATTGTATTACAACGTTGTATATTTGTTTGCAATTCTAAGAAACAGAAGAGCTAGACCCATTGATTAGTATATCGATCGGCTTAGAATCATTTCTTGATTCGATTTAGGTATGTCCGCTGTCCTTCTGTCTGTCTTATATATAGTCCATGTATCCTTGTGATCATGGTACAGATCGCATTTATTGTCCGGTCGTCATGAAATTTTGCGCAAGTCTTTTTCTTGCTCCAAGAACGAACACTGTTGATTTTGAAATGAAAATCGGATCAGATTTAGATATAGCTCCCATATATATCTTTTATCCGATAGGGTCTTTTAAGGGTGTAGTAGTGTAGTGTAACCACAGTTTAGGTCCGATCTTTACAAAATTTTGCATGAGATGTTTTATTTAATGTCCCAACACGCTTGCAAATTTCATAAAAAAGTCCGTTCAGGTTTATATATAGCTCCTATATCTTTATATTTCATCCGATATAGCTACAATTTTTATCCGACCTTTACAAAGTTTTGCATGGCACGTTTCATTAGACGTTTCAATACGTGTGGAAGACTGCATAGGTTCCTTGTATTAAAAGTAGTACGTATACTCTGTGGTGTAGGGTATTATATAGTCGACTCTGCCCGACTTTTGCCTTTCCTTACTGGTTTTTTTTTTATTAAATGGAATTTAATGAAAAAATTTATTAATGTTAAATGGGGCACCCATATGAATGTCTTAGAAAAATCTGAAAAAATAGCTGGGTTAAGAAAAGTTTGTAATTCCAAACGTTAACACCAACTCATCGCACAGTAATGTTTTTTTACGCTTTTAAACACAAAATTGTACGACTGCCTGTGCAGAATAACTCCGGGATATCAATTAAAAAAGCACCAAATGAAACAGGGGCAAATGATTCAGAAATCGTCAAAATCAAAGAAGCATCGCCACAGCATTGTCAACATGCGACTTTGTCTCTATCTAATGCAACTGACACTTGAATCTCTTGACTTGTTACATTTGTCGGACAATACAAATGGTCATAATGAGACCCCATCCCATGAACTGGAAAGTAACCTGCTGTTCAAAAAATCTTCGCCATTCGCGACAGTGAAAGCCGTTAAGAAAAATACTTTTAGCCAGAAAAAATTATGACAACCAACTACGAGTTGAAAAGTAAGCATATGGTTGTTAGAAAAGAAAATTGCTTGAAATGTGCACTAAACAAATACAAAGAAGCCTAATCTTAAACTCTTTTTTAGCTATTTAGAGTTTAATGGGCAATTCCTGCCTGCTGGCTGAAACCAAATTACTAAATTTAAAAAGTTTGATTTTTTTAAAGAATAATAGATTTCAAAATCTAATAAAATAACCTTGTCTACTAAGACCAACGACATCACATAACCCCACAAAATATAGTCAAAAAAGTCAAATCAGGTGATCTTGGCGGCCAATTTGCAGGACCATTTCAAAAAAGAAGGATGGATTAGGTTAAGTTGGACATACACCTAAGTCAGTAATCAGCTTGTTGTGAGCTCTAAATACTAAAAAATAACCTCAAAAATTAAAATCAAGTCAGAAATTCAGTGCTATTAACAAAATCCCTAATTGATTTCCATATATCACCCCTAAGTCAGTTCATGCCTGGTATTGTATCCCCAAAGTGCAGGTGTCTATTAGCCGCGAAAGCCGGGCAATGACATAGGAAATGCTCCAACGTCTCATCATCTTGCACACATGCCCCACATATGCTAACACTTGTCGGTCGATTTCGCGAAAGTGAGCTCGTAGTCTTATGTGCCCTGTTATGATACCGAAAGCTATACTGACCTGCTGATTGCTTCCTTTTAGTAATAGCCTGGTCTTCTCATGATCTGAATCTCCCATAGGATTTTCGTAATACTGCTGACCGTTTTGATGTTCCACTGTGTTACATGCGTTCGTAGCCCACGCTCCAAACTCGGTATGCGTCGAACCAAAAGGGTTCACTGCCAAATAGTCCGCTTTTTCATTCCCCCTTTCTCCGCTTTGGCCCGATACCCAAAAGATGCGGGTTTTTCCATCCTCAGGGAAGGCGTTAATTTCCCTCTTACACTCAAAGACTGTTCGTGACATTACCGTCCTGGTTGTTATTACCCTATTGGCCAGTTAACTACCCATAAAGATGTTCACACTCGACGTCCTCGCTTTAACACCACACCACCTCACGCATTCCGTCATCGTCCGGATCTCCATATGCAGGACCGTATTATAGTAAGGTTCTCAACGTAGACCCCTAGGCCCACTCTGTTCTCTAGCTTTGATCCATCCGCGTAACATGATCTTCCAAATAGCAATACTAAGGTTCCGTCAATCCAAGACTGTGCCGCTGGCAGCAGTGCCTTGCACTTAATCCCAAGTGTTATATCAGGTATCCGATCGGAGACATCTTCCCTTCGCTTCAGATTTCCTATCGTCGCCTCGATTATACCGCGATGGTATGACCTGCTCCTATCCTCAATCTATTCTCCCATCGCCTTAAGTCTCATAACTGCCATGGCTTCCTCACAGTTAACCTGTATGTCTATGGCTCGGATATATAGAAAAGTCTCCAGTGCCCTTTTGGGCAATGTCCTGACCGCTCCGCCTATGCCAAGACAATATGTTCTCTGAACCTGTAATATTATCCTTGCACTTTTTCTCCATCGCAGTCCACCAAACTACTGAGACGTAAGTAAGTATTGGTCTTATCATGCTCCTGTAGGGCTAATGGACTAACCTCGGATTCAGGTCTACAAAGTGTCCAACATCTGTAGCCCTGCTCGGTAAACTCCAGAATATGACACTTCTAATTCAGTTTTCTATCCAAGATCACTCCTAAGTATTGGATCTTGTCAGATATCGAATCGATCTGTTGAGAAATGTATTGCGTTAAAATAGCCCACCCTCGTTTTCATCGTGAACAAGCAGATTTCAGTCTTTTCTGGGTTAACATTGAGTCCACTAGGTCTTGCCGAGTCGTATGCCATCTGCAGGACCCATTCGGTTCTTCTACATAGCTGGTCCGGATCCTTGCAAATTGCAAATTTTGCCCATGAACATTCCACTAAGGAACAGGGGCAAACGTCTCACATATCAATGAGTGCAGTCCGATTCAAGTTTAGGCTCAATGATAAGGGGCCTCCTTTTTATAGCCGAGTCCGAACATGGTGCCGCAGTGCGACACCTCTTTGGAGAGAAGTTTTACATGGCATAGTACTTCACAAATGTTGCCAGCATTAGGAGGGGAAAACCACCGCTGAAAATTTTTTCTGATGGTCTCGCCAGGATTCGAACCCAGGCGATCAGCGTCATAGGCGGACATTCTAACCTCTGCGCTACGGTGGCCTCCATACCCCTTAGAATCCTTACCCCTTAGAATTGTTATAACGTCATGTTATATGCGTAGCAGACGGGTTCAAATCCCTCTTAAGTCAAGCATTTTATAGTCACCCATAAGAGTGATGATAAAATGGACCCTGTGGCGTGTTCTGTGCCATTTTCACCCTTATCTTTATGTCATGGGACCCACAATCTAGTGTGTGCCTTAGCATATGGTTTATCCAGTCTCTAAGGAATTGGTCTATCCCGTACTGGTCCAAGGATTGGAACAGAAAGATTCTTCTATTTTATTCACAACTTCATGCTGGGCAGTCTCCACCGACCTTCCCTTGACATAGGCATGCTGTTTGTATTTGAGCAGGTCGCTTGGTGTTCTACTTTGTCATGGTATTCACCATGCGTTCCATGCTTTTAAGTAGAAAGGCTTATAGGCCTTTCAGCCTTTGGTTTCGCTTAACTTGCCTTGCCGGGCTTTGGTATAAATGCTATCCTTGTCTCTTGTCGGGCTTTCGGAGTATTTGCAAGTCCTAGGCACCCTGTAAAAAAACAGGCCAGATGAGGCGCCAGATAGTCGGCCTCTTTCTGTAGTAACGCCTGAAATATTCTATCAGGTGCGGGTGACTTAAATGGTTTGAAGCTCCTTAAGACTTCCTTTACTATACATTCTGTAATGACAAGCCTTCGATCAATCTCATTATTCCCAGATTCTGGTGTCGCCGTGAGTCTCGTCGTATCCTGTGGAAATGCGTTTTTATCAAAGCCACGACATGTCCTTCTTTGTCGCTGCTCTCATGTCGTCTAGTAACACTTCAGTTTGGACATGGGTTTTGGAAAGAAACTTCTTCATCTTGGTGGCGTCATTGACGCTATCGACCAGAAAAGCTTCCAGGAAGCTCGTTTTGCCGCTCTAGAAATCTTATTGTATTCTTTTAGCAGTGTGTAATGCACATTTCAATATACTTCCTCTTTTTTACGACGTACTCTGTTATAAAGTCTGTGGGCCTCTTTTCCAATTTCCATCTCGGAGAGCACAACTATCTTCGAAAGACTCCACAGCTGCTGTCATAATCCTGTTGACATAGTCGACAATGTCTTCTGTGCATGGGCAATCTAAATTATCTTGCCCAAGTCTTCTTCTGAGTGGTCTTCCGAATTTTGGACAGTTGTTTTTTAACTCATTGCGGATGCTTATTGGATTCAGCGCTGGCCGTCCTATTCTAAACCTAATGAAAGAGTGCTCGATGGAGACCCTCCAATCCTGAACCCGATCGATTAGATTTTCCGAACATATTGTCACATCTAAAACCTATTCCCTAATCCTATTAACAAGGGTAGAGGTGTTACCAATATTGAGTGTTATTGGGTCGTTAGTATTCAAGAACTCTGCCAAGGCTTGGCGCCGCTTATTAATGTTACCACTACCCCACAAAATGTGGTTGGAATTCACATATCACCCTATTAATACCTCATTTCCTGTCACTTTTACTTTCCTCACCAACCGTAGCAGCTCCGACGTAGGTGGCGGTGTCGGAGAGCCGAAAGGCAGATAAAGTGATGCCAGGTATGCTCCAACGTCTCGCTGTTCCATCACTGTTGCATCCGACGTTGACATCTCTGGGTAAAATATATAATCTAAATTTCTATGGGAAATAACGCAGTTCCTCGGCCGAATACCAGTATTAGCATAGAATAATTGCTAGTTGATATGGTTCAGTCCAGAAACTTTGCTCCGGGTCGTCCATGGCTCCTGAATTAAAGCAATATAAATCTTGCCCTTGTTGAATTTCTCCATCAGAGCCTGAGTAGCTGTCTCGCTCCGGTGGATGTTAAAATGGGGAAAGGGTGATGTTCTCATCGCTCCCTGCTCATTAGGCTGCATTGACATTCTAGTCACTGCACTTCCTGATGTTTCAATATTAGGTTCTTTGCCTATCCTAGTCTTCCGAATTATTATAAAGTCGGTTATGGTTCCATCATCGGGACCCTGTTCATTAGGCTGTACTGAGTTTCCCGTCCCTGTACTGCCTGATGTTTCAATATTACGATCTTTGATTAGTCTTGCGAATCTTAAGAAAGTCGGAGAAGGGTCCCTGTTCGTTAGGCTGTGTTGGGTGTTTCGCTCCTGCACTTCCTGATTTTTATACCCTCCACCATAGGACGGGGGGTATACTAATTTCGTCATTCTGTTTGTAACTACTCGAAATATTCGTCTGAGACCCCATAAAGTATATATATTCTTGATCGTCGTGACATTTTATGTCGATCTAGCCATGTCCGTCCGTCTGTCCGTCCGTCCGTCCGTCTGTCTGTCGAGAGCACGCTAACTTTCGAAGGAGTAAAGCTAGCCGCTTGAAATTTTGCACAAATACTTCTTATAAGTGTAGGTCAGTTGGTATTGTAAATGGGCCATATCGGTCCATGTTTTGATATAGCTGCCATACAAACCGATATTGGGTCTTGACTTCTTGAGCCTCTAGAGGGCGCAATTCTTATCCGATTTGGCTAAAATTTTGGCACGACGTAATTTGTTATGATATCCAACAACTGTGCCAAGTATGGTTTAAATCGGTGCATAACCTGATATAGCTGCCATATAAACCGATCTTGGGTCTTGACTTCTTGAGCCTCTAGAGTGCGCAATTCTTATCCGATTGAAATTTTGCACGACGTCTTTTGTTATGATATCCAACAACTGTGCAAAGTATAGTTCAAATCGGTCTATAACCTGATATAGCTGCCATAAAAACCGATCTTGGGTCTTGACTTCTTGAACCTCTAGAGGGAGCAATTCTTATCCGATTTCAATGAATTTTGGCACGACGTAATTTGTTATGATACCCAACAACTGTGCCAAGTATGGTTTAAATCGGTCCATAACCTGATATAGCTGCCATATAAACCGATCTTGGGTCTTGACTTCTTGAGCCTCTAGAGTGCGCAATTCTTATCTGATTGAAATGAAATTTTGCACGACGTGTTTTGTTATGATATCCAACAACTGTGCAAAGTATAGTTCAAATCGGTCCATAATCTGATATAGCTGCCATATAAACCGATCTTGGGTCTTGATTTCTTGAGCCTCTAGAGTTCGCAATTCTTATCCGATTGGAATGAGATTTTACACGACGTGTTTTGTTTTTATAACCAACAACTGTGCCAAGTATGGTTCAAATTGGTTAATAACTTGATATAGCTGTTATATAAACCGATCTGGGATCTTATTTAATATTAGAATCCTTCCTTATCCTAGTCTTCCCAATATTGAGACAGTCGGTGATTGTCTCGTCGCCGGGCCCCTGGTCGTTAGGCGGTATAGAGTGTCCTACCACTACACCGCCTGATTGCTTAATATGAGGATATTTGTCTAACCTTGTCTTCTCAGTCTTGAAGAAGACAGTCTTATTCACGTAGTACGACATGCCTTTAATCTACGCCAAACTTGTCACGGAAACTTGATCAATACCCAGAGAATTCCCTCCCGCTTCTCCTCCCTGTGAAAGACCTCCAGTTTTTTCCACGGCCAACTCTTGGTTTTGCTTGTTTAACTCTTCCATCATGATGATAGAAGTGATGAAGACCGTCGCCTTTGTGAGCTGAGGGATGTCGATCTTCCTCACAAGGTCGAGCTTTGCGCCCCAGGGAGTGTGGATACTTCTAACGAGCATTTTGCAGTATCAATAAATTCCACTGTCGTAAAGTACAGCGTTAAGATTTCATCTATACTCGCAGCTCATAATCCGTATGGGTGGACCCCCTTCAGGGATCAACACATGATCGAAAACACGTTCACCGATCACCAGATGATTCACTTGGGGCCGATGATCTGGTGGAATCCTACCGGCTGCACTGCCGATATCGATAACTGCATAAGCCAACTCATCTCTGTTGTCCCTCCTCGCCACTCTGGTGTAAGAGAGCGGCCCCCTTCCCTTCCGCGATGGTTGTGGCATCCTTTTAAAAGTCACAGTCCTCCATGAAGACTAAGAGGACGTGCGCGCTTACTTCGTTGCTGTTCCGACTTTGTATCCCTCCGCAGGACATTGTCTGGAGTCTCCATTGCGGGGGGGCTGGCTTGGTCTTCTTAAAATACTTGAAAGCGGGTAGTTATTTTTCTTATGCTCTTCGGGAGATCTTATTCTCTTTCCACCTTTCGAAGAAGTGCTTAAATGTCAGTTCTATTCCTTCCAGCATCCTGCATTTTCGCCCGATTGCGCTGCCGGCGCACACTCCTCTGTCTCCTTCTTCATGCCCCAGAACGCTTTCTAGGTCCTTTTGCTAGAGCAAGAGAACAGATTTAGCTGCGATGACTGTTTGATTGACACTGTCGCTGTCTGAATCTGAATCGGAATTACCACATTTACATAAAGGCTGGGTACGTTGCTTCCTCATTCGTAAGTCTGATGACTGATTATACGCTTGAAGCAGTACTCTTGACTACAGGTGCTAAGGCACTCACACCAATAAGAGGGTCGGATAACATGCTACGGTCTGATGCTACAATCGAAGCTGTTGGGTCCTTGGACTCCATATTTTATTTTTAGTCCAAAAGCCTTTAAATTTTTTTCGTAATAGGTAGTACGTATTCCAAGATACGAATATTGTTTTTTTTTTTTTTTGAGAACCGAAATGAAAACACGTCCGCTCTTCTCGTCGGTTACTCTACAAAAATTTCATAACCATTTTAAATTTCGATTTTTACATTTTTATCCACCGGGACAACACTGTGCGCCATCCCGCAGACCTCATCTCTCGATTCGGCTGCGATTACTGTTTCATTGATACTGACAGCAGAAAATTACTTAAGATGTTCTCGCTAGGGTATGGGAACTATATCAGGTTATTAAACGATTTGGACCATACAAGACTCCGTGTCCGATTGTGAGGACGATAGACCAATGAAATGGACTGTAAGTTTAAGTTTATCAACATAGTTTAGGCAAACGAGTACATGGCGAAACCTAGGATGGGACCATATAAAAGGGAGCACTCGAGACAGTCAAACAAAGTGTTACAGCGTTGCAGACATGGTGTATAGAGTGATCTAAGAGTGTATTACTGCCTCAAACATATCAGAGTGTGTCCTTTGGCTGCCAAGGAAAAAACAGTAAACAGAGTGTCCTCTTAGCTTCGTGATCGCTAGTGAACAGTAACCAAACTGCGAATCGAACCTTATGTTAGAGTGTGACTATTTTGCTTGCCGTACCCGCAACGGTGTGATCTTTCGCATCCTAATGTGGTGATCGCTCGAACAGTCACGTGTATTAGGTATCCTAGTCAATCAATCAGTACATCGAGCCGTGTATTGGGGTGTGCTTCCGTTTAGCTTTAAAACTCCATCAATCAAATAAGACATATGAATCCTAATTCAAACGCCTTTTTTTTTGTCTAAATCCCAGATCAAATAAATTTCTGTGACAAACCTTGCCACCGGTGAGTTGTACCCCAGCACTCAGAAGTAACTTGTCGTCACACGGTGAAAGTTATAATGGCAGCCATTCTTAAAATTTTATTGACATTAGATAAGAATTGCGTCTTCTATTTAGCTAACAAAAGCCACTCTGGAGAAGCTATACCAGGAAGCGGCATGGGTAGCGATGTGAGTAATACAATAGATATTTTTTTAATTTTTTTGCGAAATCAAATAAGACAAGTAAAAGCGTGCTAAGTTCGGTTGGGCCGAATCTTATATACCCTCCACCATGGATCGCATTTGTCGAGCTCTTGCCACCGTATCTCTTTTTAGGCAAACAAGCGATAAAAGAAAAGAATTGCTATGTTATTGGAACAATATCAAGTTAAGGTTTATTTCGGGCCATAATTGAACTGAATATTGGAGACCATAGTAAAAGTCATTGTGTAAAATTTCAGCCAAATCTAGTAAGAATTGCGCACTTTAGGGGCTGAAGAAGTAAATTAGGCTATAAACCGATTCATATTCGACACGTATGATGGAGGTCATGGAAGAATCCGCCAAATCGGATAATACCTGCGCCCTTTAGAGGCTCTAGAAGTCAAGATCCCATATAGGTTTATATGGCAGCTATATCAGGTTATGGACCGATTTGAACTATTCTTAGCACAGCTGTTGAAAGTTATAACACAACACCTCATGCAAAATTTCAGCTAAATCAGATAATAATTGCGCCCTCTAGTGGCTCAAGAAGTCAAGTCCCCAAAACGGTTTATATGGCCGCTATATCACGTTATGGACCGATTTCAACCATACTCAACACAGTTGTTGGAAGTCATAACAAAACACATCGTGCAAAATATCAGCCAAATCGGATAGGAATTGCACCCTTTAGAGGCTCAAGAAGTTAAGATCCCATATCGGTTTATATAGCAGATATTGTATATCAGGTTATCGACCGATTCAAACTATTCTTAGCAAAGTTGTTGAAAGTTATAACAAAACACCTCATGCAAAATTTCAGCTAAATCGGATAATAATTGCGCACTCTAGTGGCTAAAGAAATCAAGACCCCCGATCGGTTAAAATGGCAGCTATATCAGTTTATGGACCGATTTGAACTATTCTTAGCACAGTTGTTGAAAGTCATAACAAAACACGTCGTGCAAAATTTTAGCCAAATCGGATAGGAATTGTGCACTCTAGACGCTCAAGAAGTCAAGACCCCAGATAGGTTTATATGGCAGCTATATTAAAACGTAGACCGATATACCCCATTTACAATCCCAAGCGACCTACACTAATAAGAAGTATTTGTGCAAAATTTCAAGTGGCTAGCGGACGGACGGACAGACGGACGGACGGACAGACGGACGGACTTGGCTAGTTAGGCTTAAAATGTCATGAAGATCAAGTATAGATGTGCTTTATGGTGTCTTAGATGAATATTTCGAGGAGTTACAAACAGAATGACGAAATTAGTATACCCCCATCCTAGGGTGGGGGTATAAAAACTACTTTTCAAAAGTTTTACAACAGTCACAGGACATGCAAAATCATCTTTGAATTTCACGACGAGCAAAATATTCAAAGGGAATAACAAAATTAGTATTGCTCACATATGCCTCATTTTACCAAGCCAGAAAAAAAATCAAAAGCAAGATTTGGTCCTCCTGGGTTAATTTTTAATGGACTTAGCTGATTTATAACCATTTGGGAGACCACCGTGGCGCAGAGGTCATTAAGTCTACCCATGACGCAGAACGCCTGGATTCAAACCCAGACGTAAACATCAGAAAAATGCTTAGCAGTGGTTATCCCCTTACTAATTCTGGCTTAATTTGTGAGGTATCCTGGCATGATAAAACTTCTCTACCAAGTGGTGTCGCTAAATGACATGCCGATCGGACTCGGACCCGTTATCATTGAGATAAAACTTTAATCGGACTGTCCAATTAGGAAAAGGGGCAACTCGATTCGAAGAGAACTTTTTCATATTGGAAACTCCTAAACTTCTTTAAGTCGAATCAACATGGGAAATGCCTAGGTAGTACTTTTAAAAAATTAAGTCATAATTTTCATTGTAAGTGCATTGAACCTAATTATTATACTTTAACGATTTAAATTTTTGAAAATCTTAAAATCCATATCCGAGCAAAATATTTCCTGTGTTGTTGGCATTTGCTCAAACACTCCAACCAACCAACATATCATAGCCAGCCGGGTAGATACTTTACAATTTATTTTGTCCATTTCATTACCAGCAGCATACATTTTTGTTTATTTTTGCCCTTCATATTGCACGGAAGAAGAAACATCATGCCTTGGCGGCTGGCCACCTGCTGCATCATTTGTCAGCCACTTGTTTCCACTTGCCTCCACTTGCGGTGTGCGTCACCATTTATTCGCTCATTTACTTTTGCAACAGCTATCACTCACTGAGCCAATCACTTCTGGAAACTTTTTCGTGTTTCTTTCCATCACAAAAAAAAAAAACAAAGTTTCAGTGCTGTGGCTGAAATTTTTTCAAATTATCTTCGCTATCGTTGATAGTGGATTTCGGTCAAAGGAGCCCGAGAGAGGCAAATACATGAAACAGCGATTTCTTACAACTTCCAACAGCTGTCAGCTGCTCCAAGCGCACGCTGGTCAATCATGGTAATGAGACAGAGCTTGGTTGGTGTGTGCTAAAGATGCGATATAAGGAAAATCGTGTAAATCAATGCAAGCAAAATTTATAATAAGATTTTTTTCATTAACCATTAACCATGGCAAACTTAACTCAACGCATGGTGATTGCGCTGCACTTTATGTGATGTGGTGTGGTCTTAACGCTCAGGATCACAGCTTTTTCATCTTAATAGAGTTAATAGCAGTTACGCACTGTAATATGACACATTTTTGGTGTACTTCATGGACCCGTTTCCATTGATGTAGAATATTGTAAAATTGCAAATTTTGCCCATGAACATTCCACTAAGGAACAGGGGCAAACTTCTCACATATCAATGAGTGCAGTCCGATTCAAGTTTAAGCTCAATGATAAGGGGCCTTCTTTATTATAGCCGAGTCCGAACGGCGTGCCTCAGTGCGATACCTCTTTGGAGAGAAGTTTTACATGGCATGGTACCTCACAAATGTCGCCAGCATTAGGAGGGGAAAACTAGCGCTGTACATTTTTTCTGATAGCTGAAAAAGACAGACAGGCCAGCGCTCAGATAACACAAGGAGCGTCCGACATCAAGGTGCCGCTATTTATACTAAACATCATTCATTGCCCGCACCGACACTTGTCGCCTTCCACCAATGCTCACCGAAAGTTTCCGATCAACTATAAATCGACTGCCGTCGGTAACCGCACCGAACAAGTACCAACAAGGGAGCCTGGAATATGCGAGGCCCTCGCCGACGAGACACCAGCCGAGCCCACATTAACTCCCTCAAACTCAACCATCATCCAAGAAACGCATCGACAACCGAACGCTTGTAAGCAAAAGCCGAAGACGGCAACCTATTCACCCTTCGCCCCATTGCCATTAACATAACAAAAGTAGATTGTAACATGGAATTAAACCAAACTAGTAAAAAGGCGTTAAGTTCGGCCGGGCCGAACTTTGGATACCCACCTCCTCGGGTATATATGTAAGCCACCTTTCGTCAAACTCCGGTTGAAAATGCATATCTTATGCCCCATAGCAGATATATCGAAATATGTTCCGATTTGGACCAAATACTAATAGGTATAAGTCATTGTTCAATTGTGTATAACAAAACATTGATCTTTTTAGTAGCTATATATAAAAATAAACCGATCTGAACCATATACGACACGGATGTCGAAAAGACCAGCATAAGTCACTGTGTCAAATTTCAGTGAAATCGGATTATAAATGCGACTTTAATGGACCTGAAACCTTAAATCGGGATATCGGTCTATATGACTTAACTTAACTCACTGTCCCAAATTTCGACGAAATCGGATAATAATGCGCCTTTTATAAGCCCAAAGCCTTAAATCGAGAGATCGATCTGGGCCAAATTGAGGAAGGATGTCGAAGGACCTAACACAACACACTGTCCCAAATTTTGACAAAATCGGACAATAAATGCGCCTTTTATGGGCGCAAGACCTTGAATCGAGAGATCGGTTAAAATGGCAGCTATATCCAAATCTGGACCGATCTGTGCCATATCACAGAAGTATGTCGAGGGGCTTAACTTAACCCACTGTCCGAAATTTTAACGACTTGAGACAATACTTGCTCCTTTCATGGGTCCAAAGCCTTAAATCGGGAGATCGATCTGGGCCAAATTGAGGAAGGATGTCGAAGTACCTAACACAACTCACTGTCCCAAATTTCAGCAAAATCGGATAATAATGCGGCCTTTATGGGCCTAAGACCCTAAATCGGCGGATCGCTCTATATGGGGCTATATCAAGATATAGTCCGATATAGCCCATCTTCAAACTTAAGCTACTTATGGATAATCTGTGCATAGTTTCAGCTCAATATCTCTATTTTTAAAGACTGTAGCGTGATTTCAACATACAGACGGACGGACGGACGGACATGCCTAGATCGTCTTAGATTTTTACGCTGATCAAGAATATATATACTATACTAGCTGACCCGGGCCCTCTCCGCTGCGCCTTCTTTTACTTTATATGGAACAAAAGTTTCCTTGGAAAATTTAATTTTTGACAATTAAAGATCTTTTAATGAAATTCCATGTTAACTTGACTAACAGTTTAACAATATAAGGGCCTTTGTCTGAATCCCATATGATCTTTATTGCTTTACGAATTTAAGTTTGGATGTAAGGTGTACTCCATTCTTAAAATACTTCATTTCAGACCGATATTCTCATGATGTCTGATTTATTGGTGTTTTCGGGGGAGAGGTGGTCCCCAAGATACTTGGCCCTGAAAAAATATCAGCATTGTGCTCTTCTCTAAAATACCATTTATTTAAGAGGTGTTTACAGGATGAGGCGTCCCCCAAACACATGGCTCCAAAATAGGTTATCAAATTCGTTTTCTTATCTCAAATACCTTTCATTTGGGCCACATATTGGCATGGTCGAAAAATTTTAACCCTTTGGGGAAGAGGTGATTCCCTAAATACATGGTCCTACATTTGGATATCAAATTCGTATTCTACTCCCAAATACCTTAATTTGAGCCCCATATTGCGATGGTGACTAAAAAATTGACCCCCAGCAAATTGGTCCCGGGATTGGGAGGGGGGGGGGGGGGGGGGGGGGGGGGGGGTTTCAGAAACGCCAGATCTCGTAGATGAGTGGTGCGATTTAAGCGAAATTTTGTGTGCTCTTATATAGTATCCTAAAAATAAAAATTTGGTATCCAAATTTCGGATGGGGTACCTAGGGGGACTGCCCCTAGGTACCCCAGATACGTGGTCTACTCCCAAATACCTTTAATTTGAGGCCCATATTTCTATAGTCGGCAAACATGACCGGCTTGGGGTGTTTTGGGGGATGGGCGGCCACTCAGTGAGTTGGCCTTGAAAATATATATCGGATTCGTGTTCCACTTAAAAAAAACCCTCTTTTTTGAGCCTCATATTGCAATAGTCAGAAAATACTTACTATTTGGGTAGTGTTGTGGCCCCATAGACACTTTTCCCGAATATTGATATCAAATTCGTGCTTTACTCCCAAATACCTTTCATTTGAGCCCCATATTGCAATGGTCGTAATTTTGTGCCCTTTGGGGGATGTTTTTAGTGAGAGGCGGCCCCCCAAATACTTGGTCTCATATTTGGATATCAGATTCTAATTCTACACTCAAATACCTTTTATTTTAGCCCCATATTCCCATGGTCAGTAAATGAGTCCTGTTTGGGGGGAGTTTTGGGGAAGGGGTGGACCCCGATGGTCCCACATTTGGATATCAGATTCGTATTCTACTCGCAAATACCTTTCATTTGAATCCCATATTGCCATGGTCGGCAAATATGTCCGATTTAGGGGTGTGTTGGGGCTTGGGGTGGTCCCCCTAGCACTTGGTCCGATAATTGGATATCAGACACGTTTTCTTTTCCTAAATACCTTTCATTTGAGTCCCATATTGTCGTGATTGGTCAAAATATATGTTTGATAGGTTTTAGGGTGGGGCAGCCCCCTAGGTACCCCATCCGAAATTTGGATACCAAATTTTTATTTTTAGGGAACTATATGAGATCACTATATGAGATTTCGCTTAAATCACACCACCCATCTCCGAGATCTGGCGTTTCTGAAAATTAGAGTAAGGGGGAAGGTCCGCCCCCCTTCAAATATCAAAAAATGTAGTACCCTTTTTCCACCACGGGCTCATTATGCACCATCTGTGAAAATTTCAAGAAAATCGGTTCAGCCGTTTCTGAATCTATAAGGAACACACAAACATACAAACAAGCACAAATTGATTTTTATATATAAGATAGGGTCGGAAGTGGATATTTCGATGTATTGCAAACGGATTTACAATATGAATATACCCCCATACTTCGGTGGTGGGTATAAAAAGTCACCTTATTGTCAACCCTGGATTCTAATTAACTTGTGTTATCACTTAAGGTTTGTGGGTCCTAAAGCTGACCCTGGAGACGACTAAACTTACGTCAGCATTAGACAAAACTACGCAACATAATCTCCAAAGGGCTACGCTGTCTACAATGGCCAACTTATGGTTCGAAGGATCTAATCGTCGCAGCTTTTCCTGTCGCACAATCGTGCGCACAAATGGTTTGGATTTTTTGCTTGTGGTCCCATATCTAGAGGGAATATCGCCACCTGTTATGGCCCGCCCGGATAAAACCAGCTACTGGGCTTGTATTGATGCTAATGTGGTTAATGTCTCCCGCTTTCGAACTGGGTCAACACGACACACATCATACGTTTATCTACTCAGCCAATCCTGCTCGACTTATTAGATACCATACCTCTCTGGACACACCCCATCCAAGTTGCAGAGTTCCAGGAGTTATGGTAGTGGGTATAAAAACTAAACATGCAGTTTTAACAACAACCATAGGACTAAACTTCCATCTTTTGTGTGCTTATCCGGCACTTGTCAGAATTTCACCTCAGTTTAATGTTTCAATGCCAACTAAAGGAAAATTTTTTATTTAGAGATTTGAGAACTATCAGTCGTTTTAAAGCCATGTGAATCAATCACAATAGCATACACAGTCTTATTGAGTCTAATTTCGGACGACATCCTTATCGCATTCTAAATGAATGTCAACGTATTTCATTGACGTTGTTTGTCTACACAGAACAATGAATGTCTAGCGCAATGAAGTAAGCAACATTTCACTACTCCAAATCGCCTTAATATTAAACTTTAGTCACTTTTCTATTGCCTCCCATATTGCGTTGATTCGACGACTATATTTGATTAGAGTATTCATTCATTTTGAAAATTTTAACACAGGTGCAACGGCTGCACGTGCTCAGTCAAATGATAGCGATTACGATCTCCACAAAATGCATTCCACTAAGTTGAGCATTGACCATCGACGATACTGAGCAACTTTTGAAGCACACGAACCATGCAATGGGGCAGACTAACAAACAGACAGTCCAACATTCGCCAATGACAGATGTAGAAGAGAATAACATACAAGGTATACACGTAACTATCAAATACAGTTTCCAATCAGTGCTTTGTTGTCTATGTGATCTGGTCCAATTCACCAACTGTGTATTGCGAGACCTGCAGAGTCTGTTGCTCCGACTGTTGCCGGTGCAGGTGGTGTATAACGTGTCCAAATAATGACATTCCTCCAACCGCAACCACATTTTCCTTTTGTCTGGTTTTGTTGGCAAGGAAAACAAATCATTCTTCTTGTTTTTGTTTCATTTCGGCCAAAGAGAGCTGTGGATGGGGTAAGAGGAGTCCTGCATAGTTTTAGGATGCATTCAATCAACAAATGTTGCTTCTGCTTGTATTGATGCTAATGTGATTTTGTTGCTACTGCTGCTGGTGACTATTTATAATTGCTCTCTCTCTCTCTCTCTCTCTCTCGCTATCTCTCTTCTCGGTTACACCGAAACGCTTCCAATACGAGCCTAATGACAATTGGGGGTTAGGACCATCAGACTTATGCGAAACGATTTCATACGACAAGTGTAACAACAAGACCGACCATGGACTCTGTTCGGAGTAGCAACACATCATTAGATGGCCGTTTGGCCATTCAAAATTCTCTCTCCGTTTGGCAGAATGGCATGCATGCAGCGTTTGAATGTTGATGACATTGATGGCTTTTGATATTGAGCAAATTCGAATTTTTGCCACAAGCATTTTCAAAATAGACCACCTCGACCTCCACCACTGTCAATGTTACCACCCAACCACACACATGCTTCGATCGACTGACGTGTCCATAGAATTAATGGAGGAGTTGGTGAAGCAGCCGGTCTGTGTTTACAGCACAGAAAGACGGACATCATGTGGTTATTGTACCACCACTGGTTGGGCTTGGAACAAAGGATATTGATTATAGTGAAATTCAAAATTTCCATTAGCTTTTGTAGTCAAATGCATGCAGACCATGCTCGGATAGGTAGGTACGTACATCGATTTTGATAAGCATATTTTGCACATGTCATCCATTGTCGAGGCATCACTGATGTCAAGCTAAATAAATGGAAAACGAAATAGAAATTCAACAAAGCACAGCAAGATTAGCTGCATATGAAAAGTCTGGGTGGGGGACGGAGGACCAGAGTCGTTTCAGTATAAAAACAAGGTAAGAAGAAAACAATGTAGAGTGGAACGTACGGCCATACACTGAAAGAGAGAATTCTTTAGCCATAATCAATTTTTTTTTTTGTGCCATATGAGCTTTACAAAGAATCTTTATTTAAATTAAATTGTGGATATTTGGAAATTCAATAGTCTTGAACGTTTCTTTTATTTATAACAATAAATTTACTAAAATTCATTTTTGGTCGCCTTTATCCTAGTTTTGTAAGGAAAGTTTTAGTTAGCCCAAACTGTGTATATCCAACTCCATGGATTCTGCAAAGAACTTGCTTAGGGAACATGAGACCTAAAAGTTAAATGAGTAAAACTCTTAGTGGCTTAAGAATCAAAATCTGGTTATGCCTTTGGTGTCCTATAATGGCAATGATGTTTTCCTTTATTGTGATACCACTAAAAAAGGAGAAGGAAGATGCCTTCTAGTTCCTACCGTTGAAGCATCCAGATCGCTTTAAAAATCCCAAAAAAAACGAATATTCACATCCCAAAAATCAGACAAGTTTTCAAGGAAATGAGAACCTAAAGTCGAACTCCTTCTGACTGCCAGTGCGGGACACACACACAGTAGATATTCTATAGTCTCTTCTTCTTAGACGTTCTCATTGCTATTGCAGAAGTCGTTCTGTTCTAGCCAGCTACAGCAATGCGGTAGATCTCTTCAACTCTAGTTTGGACACAATAACCATCAGTTATTTATTGCCCTGATCCTGAAGATCTAGCTTACATGTCACTAGAGGCATACCCACAAATTCCAGTTACTCTAGAATATGTAAAGAAGTTACAACGAAGAGCATACCCCAGAAGCAATCCATGATGACGATATAGAATGTATACCGTTTGTCAAAATAAGGTCACCAGTAATCCGACTGAAAACAATAAGGCACCAGAAGCCCATGGTTTGCCAGCTGAACTTTTAAAAACAAAACAAGTAAAAGCGTGCTAAGTTCGGCCGGGCCGAATCTTATATACCCTTCACCATAGATCGCATTTGTCGAGCTCTTTTCTTGATATCTCTTTTTAGGCAAAAAAAGTATAAAAGAAAAGAATATTGGAGCTATTTTATTAAGTTAAGTTAAGGTCCGGTCTGAACTGAATGTTGGAGACCCTTGTAGAAGTCATTATGCAAAATTTCAGCCAATCCGAGTAAGAATTGTGCCCTTTAGGGTCTCAAGAAGTAGTATAGAGAGATCGGTTTATATGGGAGCTATATCAGGCTATGTACCGATTCGCATCATAATTGGCACGTATGCTGAAGTTCATGGGAGAAGCCGTTCTACTAAATTTCGGCCAAATCGGATAATAATTACGCCCTCTGGTGGCTCAAGAAGTCAAAACCCAAGATCGGTTTATATGACAGCTATATCAGGTTATGGACTGCTTTAAACCATACTCAATACAGTTGTTAGAAGTCATAATAAAACACCTCATGCAAAATTTCACCCAAACCGGATAAGAATTGTGCCCTCTAGTGGCTCAAGAAGTCAAGACCCGGTTATGCACCGATTTCAACCATACTCAGCACAGTTGTTGGAAGTCATAATAAAACACTTCATGCAAAATTTCACCCAAACCGGATAAGAATTGTGCCCTCTAGTGGCTCAAGAAGTCAAGTCCCAAGATCGGTTTATAAGGCAGCTATATCAAGTTATGGACCGATTTCAACCATACTCAGCACAGTTGTTGGAAGTCACAATAAAACACTTCATGCAAAATTTCACCCAAACCGGATAAGAGTTTTGCCCTCTAGTGGCTCAAGAAGTCAAGACCCGAGATCGATTTATATGGCAGCTATATCAGGTTATGGACCGATTTTAACCATACTCCGCACAGTTGTTGGGAGTCATAATAAAAGACCTCATGCTAAATTTCAGTCAAATCGGATAAGAATTGTGCCCTCTAGTGGCTCAAGAAGCCGATATTCGAGATCGGTTTATAAGGAAGCTATATCAGGTTATGAACCGATTTCAACCATACTCAGCACAGTTGTTGGAAGTCATAACAAAACACCTCATGCAAAATTTCAGCCAAATCGGATAAGAATTGTGCCCTCTAGTGGATTAAGAAATCAAAATCCGAGATCGGTTTATATGGCAGCTATACCAAAACATGGACCGATATAGCCCATTTACAATCACAACCGACCTACACAAATAAGAAGTATTTGTGCATAATTTCGAGCGGCTAGCTTCATTCTTTCGAAAGTTAGCGTGCTTTCGACAGACAGACGGACGGACGGACATGGCTACATCGAATTAAAATGTCATGACGAACAAGAATATATATACTTCACGGGGTCTTAGGCGAATATTTCGAGGATTTACAAACAGAATGACGAAATTAGTATACCCCCATCCTATGGTGGAGGGTATACAACTCCACGCTGATGAGGCGCAAGCATCAACATCTGCTCAATCTGTCTAGAACAACGCATAACCCACAATGTGAACCTCATCACACTATGGACCTACATGCTAATAGAAGCAAGACACTATGTTCTAACTAAAGAGGAATAAGTCGGCTCTACCTCGCATACATCGAACAGACTGTGTGAGGGAATACAATCTTAATAACAAATAATTGGCCTTTAACAATGAGGCTATAGACCTGGTAAATCCACCATAGGCCAGATATTGGCCTTTCGTCAAATCCAGGATGCACCTTCGAACTATATTCAAATGTGTTTTAAGTTATAAACTTAAGTTTACGCTGGGTTATGTGCGAGGGCACTCGACTAGCATCGTTGGTTGCTAGCCCTAGAAGAAGTTAGAAGAGAACAATTAAAAACATGCTAAGTTCGGCCGGGTCGAATCTTGAGAACCCACCACCATGGATTCTGTAAAAAATTAAACAAACAAACTTACTACAAGGCATCTGTGAGTTTTACTTACCAAATTTTTGCTAAATCAGGCACAAATTGAAGCAAATAGAAGCCTATTCGGGAGATCGGTTTATATGGAAGTTATATCAAGTTATGGACCGATGTGGAACGATTTGGACACAGTTATTGTAAGTCATATCAGAACACTTCGTGCAAAATTTCAGCCAAATCGGATAACAACCGCGGCTCAAGATGCAAAATCATTAGATCGGTTTATATGGGAGCTACATCCAAATCTGAACCGATATGGCCCATTTGCAATCCCCAACGACCTACATTAATAAGAAGTATCTGCGCAAAATTTCAAGCGGATACCTTAATTCGTTCAGCTGCTATCGTGATTTCGACAGACGGATAGACATGGGTAGTTCGGCTTAGAATGTCGAGACGATCAAGAATATATATATGCTCTTTGGGGTCCCAGATCAAAATTTCTAGATTAGTATACCCCCCCTATCCTATGGTGGTGGGTATAAGAATAAGAAGGAGAAACATAGATTGTGATTTACCACACCCGGCCCTAAAACCTCAGAAACGAAAAACAAGTAAAACTTGCTAAATGCTGTTCTGCCGAATCTTGGGAACCCGCTACCATGGATTCCACTAAAAATTTGCCCATACAAACTTAGTAGACGAGCACATGTGTACTTCGTGTACCGAATTTCTGTTAAATCAGCCAGAAATTAAATCTTCTATGGGTTGGGTTTATATGGGAGCTATATCAGGTTATAGACCGAATTTGACCGTATTTGACACGGATGTTGGAAGTCATAATAAAACACTATCTTCAAAAAGTCAAATCAAGAAGTCAAATCTGAAGGATGCGGACGAGTAGAGTTAGGATTGTGATGGAAGCTTTAGGGCTTCGAGGCATTCCGTCTGCAGACTATCTCACACGTCTTACTATTCTCTCCCCTCAACGACTCATGACCATCCATAGAAAGATGTGATATTAAGTAGCAATTGCTACATCAACCAAGTGAGAATAACATTCCACTTGTCTTGTCAAAATAGACTTCGAATAACGAATCTCAGTGCGAGAACCTGTGCCAATAAACAAAGTGCCCATTTCCATGTCCAATCGCATGCCCTTTGTATTGGTGTGTTTGAATGTGCATCACTTGCACTGAAACTAAATGGCTGTGTGGCCATATTTATGTAAATAAAAGTGTCTTGCTTGTTGGCTAGCGGGTCCTGACGATCGTATGCCCATTTAAATAAATGTATGTTGGAGTGATACAGCCTTACTGGAAACTGAGAATGGCGTCACTACAACACAAAACGGTGACGAACTATACTATAGCTGCCATAACACGAGGCATAAATTTGGCTGTGGATTTGTGGTTAGTCGAAGACTGAAACACCTAGTCTCCAGCTGTACTCCGGTGGATGAGAAGCCAGCCACAATCCTCATAAAAGCCAAATTCTTTAACATCAGCCTTATTTGTGCCCATGCCTTGTTTGTGCCCATGCCCAAGACAAGGACGAGCAGACCAAGGATATTTTCTACGAGCAACTAGATAGAGAATGTAACCGCTGCCCCGCCCATTATATTATAATCGTTCTGGGAGATTTTAAAGCGAAGATAGGGAAGGAAGATATCTTTGGTCAAATAGTGGAAGAGTTTAACCTCCACGAGATAACGTCCAGTAATAGATTAAGGCTGATAGATTTCTCCGCGGCAAAAAATATGGTAGTTAGTAGCACTAGATTTCAACATAAAAATCTTCACAACACTAGGTACCAAATTGATCACGTTGTGATAGATGGAAGACATTCATCCAGCGTGCCAGATGTACGATCGATCCGTGGAGCGAATATAGATTCGGATCATTACATTGTCGCAGCAAAGGTTCGCACCCGTTTAAAAATCTGACACTGCACGAAAGCTCAACATTGAAGAGCTGCAAACACAACAGATGGCAGCGGCATACTCCACTCTACTGACCCAACTGCTTAATGAAAGCACTCCTTGTTCCGATGATATAATGGCGCAGTGGCAAACTATTCCATGGAGTGGGCCCATGGAAAATGCTGCGGAATCCGTACTTGGGTACCGGAAGCCTCCTCCAAGAAACCCATGGTACGACCAAAAGTGTCGTAATGCTACTGAACCCAAGAATGCGGCATATAGAGCAACCCGCCAGATGAAGGAGAGGTATCGGGAGAAAAGGAGAGAGGAGAAACGTCTACTCCGCAGAAAGAACAAGTAAAAAGCGTTAAGTTCGGCCGGGCCGAACTTTGAATACCCACCACCTCGGATATATATGTAAACCACCTTTCATCAAAATCCGGTGAGAATTGCATACCTTATAACCCATAGCAGTTATATCGAAATATGTTCCGATTTGGACCAAATACTAATAAGTACAGTAGCTACATCTAAAAATAAACCGATCTAAACCATGTACGACACAGATGTCGAAAAGCCTAACATCAGTCACTGTGTCAAATTTCAACGAAATATATAAATGCGCCTTTTATGGGGCCAAGAATAATAAATCGATATATCGGCCTATATGGCAGCTTTATCCAAATCTGGAACGATTTGAGCCAAGTAGCAGAAAATGTCGAAGAGCACTATCCCACATTTCAGCAAAATCGGATAATAAATGTGGCATTTATGGGTCTAAGTTCCTAAATCGGAGGATCGGTCTATATTACAGCTATATCCAAATCTGGACCGATCTGGACCAAACTTACGAAAGATGTCGAACGGCCTAACACAACTCACTGTCCCAAATGGCAGATATATCCAAATCTGGACCGATCTGGGCCAAATTGACGAAGGATGTCGAAGGGCCTAACACAACTCCCTGTCCCAAATTTGAGCAAAATCGGATAATAAATGTGTCTTTTACGGGCCTAAGACCCTATATCGGAGGATCGGTCTATATGGCAGCTATAACCAAATCTGGACCGATTTGGGCCAAATTGCTGAGACATGTCAACACTGGAACGATTTGAGCCAAGTTGCAGAAAAATGTCGAATAGCCTAACACAAAGCACTGTCCCACATTTCAGCAAAATCGGATAATAAATGTGGCATTTATGGAACTAAGACCCTAAATCGGAGGATCTGTCTATATGGCAGCTATATCCAAATCTGGACCGATCTGACGAAGGATGTCGAAGAGCCTAACGCAACTCACTGTCCCAAATTTCAACAAAATCGGATAATAAATGTGGCTTTTATCGGCCTAAGACCCTAAATCCGCGGATCGGCCTCTATGGCAGCTATGTGTAAATCTGACCGATCTAGTCTAAATTTAAGAAGGATGTCGAAGGGCCTAACACAACTCACAGTCCCTATATTCAGCAATATCGGATAATAAAAGTGGCTTTTATGGACCTAAGACCCTAAATCGGCGGATCGGTCTATGTGGGGGCTATATCAAGATAAAGTCCGATATACCCAATCTTCGAACTTAACCTGCTTATGGACAAAAAAAAGAATCTGTGCAAAATTTCAGCTCAATATCTCTATTTTTAAGACTGTAGCGTGATTTCAACAGAAGGACAGACGGACGGACATGGCTAGATCGTCTTTGATTTTTACGCTGATAAAAAATATATATACTTTATGGGGTCTTAGACGCATATTTCGAGGTGTTACAAACAGAATGACGAAATTAGCATACCCCCATCCTATAGTGGAGGGTATAAAAACAAATGCAAACTGATAAAGAGTAACTGAATGGAGTTCATGGTGACTTCAATACCAACTACTGAGAATAGTCACAACAAAGATACGCTATTCATAAGAAATTCTTAGAATTATAGCCGTTATAATGAAAAACTCTAAAAAACTGTGCTTGACATTTTCAAAAATAAGTCAACTGAATTACTATTACCACAAACTCCTTAAATCGTTTTTCAAACCCCAGCGAATTTCATCCCCCCAAGATGCTTTTGGATGGGCCAGTATGAGTATTATGCTAATGTTGCCATTTAATTATATTTACCGACTTGGTAATGGTGCTACGCAGGAGGATACCTTCATCAAGATGCCATGTTTAGGACACTTTATTAAAAGCACACAGTCCTAAATAAATGTCATTACAGTTAACCCAAGCGTTTGCCAAGCATCGCTCAGACAAAAATATCTTCGCAGCCAATTTGAGCTAAATCAGCACTAAGGCAAGCACTATGGCACGAAACGAGGAAAGGAACCTTTTTCATTCTTGGCATACCAATCAACATAAGTCAACAAGATTTAATTTCTGCGTGGAAGTGGGCGTTCATACTTTTTTTTTGTATCATTTTGCAGTGCAAAGCAAAATGTTATCCTTGCACCAGCCAGATATGTTTCGAAAAGTGCTGTACGACCTCGCGCTATACCTTTTTTTTATAAATGTTTTGGTGCTGTCCTCTTTTCGGAGTCAAGGAGCCAGAGTTACAATGCGGTAGGTTACATTAAGTCGTTATCTGGTAGCAGTTGTCACACCGTTGTTAACTCAAATCGCAACATCAACAACTCCATGCAAAACAGCTGAAGCAACAAAGGCTTCGTTGGCTGGCTGGTAATCAACAAGGAGGCAGCATTTATGTGTCCTTAAGGACAACGGGCAGACATACCGTACATTCACTGATTTCAAAAGGATCGGTGTGAGGTGGCACAAAAGGAGATGCTGACAACAGAATAGCCAGTCACAACAACCGAGTTGCTATTTTCGTATGACCCATCTATCTATCGCTGACGATATTTCACTGCTGCTGCTGTTCATAAAGACCCCTTTGTATTTGGTATTACGGCAAAGAGAACATGGAAACATAACGGTAGAGTTGACATCAATAAACACTCACACTATTCGAAGCGCTGTAGTTAAGGAAGGAGCTAAATGTGAATGCGAATAAACAACTTCTTTATCGCCACGAAACACACCGCACAAGACAATGCTGGCCAAATGATATAAACTGGACTCCTCCCCAATCCTCGACGAGGTCCGAGCAGTCATCTCAGGCAATCCGGTTGTCAACAGGCCTTAAAACTCACACACACACAATCACACGATGCAAAGGCAGAGATCATAGTAACGCATGCATACCTACGTTCATACATTGTGGATATGGACGCTGAGAATAAAGCTCCTGTTGTGCAGGATATCCTATTGTTGGGTTGCAGAAACCATGTGAGAATACCAACAAAGGACAATTCTCAACTCATTGTTTGTTGCACACGACTGTAGATGCTGGCTGGCTCAAAAGGTGCTCCATTAAGGTTTCTCCCACGAAAATGTTCGAAAATTGCTAAAGCCAGAGCCTCAAAGTTATTGAATTATATCAGTATCAGTAAGATACATTTAAGTCTGTTGGAATACCGCAGGGGAAGGCATAAAGAAACGAAGCCTTTTAGTTCGCACCAATCAAACCACCAACTAGTTTGTCCTTTCCAAAATGTCAAACATAAAGATCTGTTACCGGTCCAGCAGTACACCCTAGTATTTTTTGACTTCAGCGGAACATTTTCCCGACCACGAAGACTGATGCCACCATGGATACCTGGATCTACAGCCGATAATTACAACTTTCGTCTTGGAGTAATTTTGGTAGCCCACTTCATCCTCAGAGTAAAACCAGTAAGCAAAGCCAAAAGTCGGGCAGAGCCGACTATATAATACCCTACATCTACCCTACAATTATAAATTCGGGCAATATATAAATATATATGTATATGAGAGCTATATTTAAATCTAAACCGATTTTTACCAAAATCAATAGCGTCCGTCCTTGGGCCAAAAAAGTGGTATGTGCAAAATTTCGTGATGATTGGACAACAACGACTTGTACTTTGATTACAAGAATATATGGACTCACAGACGGACAGACGGACATGGCTAAATCGAATCAGAAAGTGATTCTGAGTCGATCGGTATACTTATTATTGGGTCTACCTCTTCTCGTTCATAGTGTTGCAAACAAATGCACAAACTTATAATACTCTATGCCACAGTGGTGGTGTAGGGTATAAATATAAGTGTGCCGGGAAACTTTCCCCTAACCGCTGGACTGGACCATATAAACAAATTATTCTATGCTAGCACTGGAATTCGGCCGAGGATCTGAGTTATTTGTCATACAAATTTAAATGATATCTTTTCCCAAAGTTGTCCATGTCAGATACAACAACACTGCGACGGGGTGGCGGTGGCGCATGCCTGACATCACTTTATCCGCCTTTCGACTCTCCTACACCGCCACCCACGTCGGAGTTCCAACGTCTCATGACGAAGTCAAAACAGACAAGAAATGAGGTACTCATAGGGTGCGTTGTGCACTCTCCTCACATTTCGTGGGATTGTACCAACATAAATGAACAGGACCAAATTGGCAGAATTCTTGAATACTTAAGACCTAATAGCACTAAGTATTGGTAACATCGCTACCCTTTTAATACGATTAGGGAGGGGGATTTAGATGTGACACAATGTCTGGAAAATCGAATCGATGAGGTTCAGGAGACCAATGAGGTAAGGCAAAAGTCGGGCGTTGCCAACTGTATAATACCCTGCACCTACACTATAGGTACAAATTGGGAGCTATACCTAATTCTGAACCAATTTTGATGGACCTCGGATGTTTTCAGATGGGTTATTAAACAATCCGTATCAAATTTCGAGCAAATATGTCATACAGTTGATAAATGACAACATTATTGCAAATTATCCAATATCTGACGAACATAAATATAGGAACTACTTCTAAATCTGAACCGATTTTGACCAAACTTCTTAGATATTGTTGTAGGTATCGAGGAAAGAATTGTGCACAATTTTGGCAATATTGGTCCATAATGCGCTTGCAGTGACCTTAGAAGTAAAAATCGGGCAAAATACATATATGACATCTATATCTAAATCTGAACCGATTTCGAACAGACTTCTTAGATATTGTGGTAGTCGTCGTGGAAAGCGCTGTGCAAAATTTTGGAAAGATTGGTCAAAAACTGCGCTTGCAGTCACCATAGAATTGAAAATCGGGCGATATATATATATGGCAGCTATACATAAATCTGGACCGACTTCTATGAAATTCAACAGTAGTGTCGAGAGTCGCAAGAAAATCCTTCCTGCCAAAATTCGAGAGAATCGGTTGACAAATGACCATTTTATTGCATAACTACTGCAAATTGGACGAACATATATATGGAAGCTATATCTTATATCTCTAGACCAAAAAACATGCCTGTACCAAATTTGAAGAAGATCGGAAGAAAATTGCGACCTGTAGTTTTTACACAAATTAACATGGATAGACGGACAGACGGACCTAGCTAAATCGAATCAGAAAGAGATTCTGAGTCGATCGGTATACTTATCAATGGGTCTATGTCTCTTCCTTCTGAGTGTTACAAACAAACGGACTAAGTTATAATACCCTGTACCACAGTAGTGGTGTAGGATATAAAAAGCAAGGCCAGCGCAGAACTCGATAAGCTTCCGGCATAAGTTGAAATCTAATTGGACAAGATACGGAAGACTGCTCAGAGGAAAACTTGAGCATGATACATTGAAACATCCAAGCATAGAAGACAATGACGACTTCAATTGTGGGATCTTTCGAAGAAAGTTGTCCTCTTCGAGTAAGGAAATCCGCCCAAGAAAAATTACTGGATGACCGGGCAGATTCGCAGCATTGGGAAAGAGGTCCGCAGACTTTATAACAAATCACTTCGTTAAAAAAGTGGTGGCCACCGTAGAGGTTAGAATCTCCGCCTATGACACTGAACGCCTGCGTTCGAATCCTGGCGAGCCCATCAGAAAAAATTTTCAGCCGTGGTTTTCCCCTCGTAATGCTGGCAACATTTGTAAGGAACTATGGCATGTAAAACTTCTCTCCAAAGAGGTGTCGCACTTCGGCACGCTGTTCGGACTCGGCTATAAAAAGGAGACCCCTGTTCCTAAGTGGAATGTTCATGGGCAAAATTTGCATATTACATCGTTAAAAAGCGTCAGTTTATTGGGATGTTTACTTCACATGGCTCAAGGAATACAAAAATATTATCAAAGCTGCAAAATGTGCCTCAGAAGCTTTCCTACAAACAAGTAGAGAGCCTTAATGACGCCGCCATGATGAAAAATTTTCTCTCAAAAACCCATATCCAAACTGAAATGTTAGTAGACGACAAAGAAGTGAGAGCAGAGAAAATGGAGGACATACTGAAGCTGAACGATACGACGAGACTCTTAGAGACAGTGAAAACTCGCAGCAATGAGGTTGATCGAAAGCTCATCAATACAGAATTTGTTGTAAAGGAAGCCTTTAAAAGCTTCCAACCATTAAAGTTACCCGGAATATTTCCGGCATTACTACAGAAAGAGGCCGACTATCTGGCCGCTATTTCACAGCTTGCTTAGAAATTGTAAATACTCCGAAAGACGGTCAGAAAGTAAGGGTGGTATTCATACCCAAGTTCGGAAAGATATGCGACACCCGAGGCCTACAGAACTTTTATTGCCACTGCTTTATGTGACCACCATAAATAATCTAATACGAATACTTTGTTTGTTTTTGTATTCCTTATAGATTCAGAAACGGCTGAACCGATTTTCTTAAAATTTTCACAGATGGTGCATAATGACCCCGTGGTGAAAATAGGGCACTACATTTTTTGATATCTGAAGGACCCTCCCCCTTACCCTAATTTTCAAAAACGCTAGATCGCGGAGATGGGTGGTGCGATTTAAGCGAAATTTTGTGTGCTCTCATTTAGTACCCTAAAAATAAAAATTTGGTATCCAAATTTCGGATTGGGTACCTAGGGGGGCTGCCCCACCCTAAAACCTACCAAACATATATTTAGACCAATCACGACAATATGGGACTCAAATGAAAGATATTTAGGATAAGAAAACGTATCTGATATTCATTTGTCGAACCAAGTGCTAGGGGGACCACCCCAAGCCCCAAAACACCCCTAAATAAGACATATTTACCGATCATGGCAATATGGGACTCAAATGAAAGGTATTTGCGAGTAGAATACCAATCTGATATCCAAATGTGGGACCACGTTTTTGGGGATCCACCCCTTCCCCAAAACACCCCCAAACAGGACTTATTTACTGACCATGGGAATATGGGGATTAAATAAAAGGTATTTGAGTGTAGAATTAGAATCTGACATTCAAATATGGGACCAAGTGTTTGGGGGGAGCCTCTCCCCAAAAACATCCCCCAAAGGGGACAAATTTACGACCATAGTAATATGGGGCTCAAATTAAAGGTCATTGGGAGTAAAGCACGAATCTGATATCAATATTCGGGAAAAGTGTCTATGGGGCCACCCCACCCCCATAACACCACCCAAATAGTAAGTATTTGCTGACTATTGCAATATGAGGCTCAAATAAGAGGGTTTTTAAAGTGGAACACGAATCCGATATATATTTTCAAGGCCAACTCACTGAATGGTCGCCCATCCCTCACAAAACCCCCCAAGCCGGTCAGGCTTGCCGACTATGGAAATATGGGGCTCAAATTAAAGGTATTTGGGAGTAGATCACGTATCTGATATCAACATTAGTGACCAACTGTCTAGGGGGCGTCCCACCACCATAACAATCGCCAAATAGAACGTATTTGCTCACCAAGACAATTTGGGTGTTAAAGAGAGAGGAACTAAATATTTATAGTTTTTAGGGCCAATACCCCAAACCGGACATATTTGCATACTTTTGCAATAAGGAGTTTATATGAGATTAGAAAAAGAATTTGATATCCAATTTTGAGGGCAATGACAATACTTTGGGGTTCAAATAAATCATATATAGATATATGAGAATAGAGCACGTTGCTGATATATTTTCCGGGCTTAGTTTGGGGGACCACCCCAATCCCCAAAACACCCCAAAATCGGGCATATTTACCGACCATGTCATTGTAGAGCTTAAATGAAAGGTTTGGGGGGTAGAGCAAGAATTTTATAACCTATTTTGGGGCTATGTGTTTGGGGGACGCCTCATCCTGTAAACTCCTCTTAAGCCAATGGCAATATGGGGTTTAAATATATGGTATTTGAGAGAAGAGTACGATGCTGATATTTTTTAAGGGCCAAGTATCTGGGGGACCACCTCTCTCCCGAAAACGCCACTAAATCAGACATCATGAGAATATTGGGCTGAAATGAAGTATTTTAAGAATGGAGTACACCTTACATCCAAACTTGAATTCGTAAACCAATAAAGATCATATGGGATTCAGATAAAGGCACTTATATTGTTAAACTGTTTGCCAAGTTTGTATGGTATTTCACTAAAAGATATTTAATTGTCGAAAATAAATATTCCTAGGAAACTTTTGTTCCATATAAAGTAAAAGAAGGCGCAGCGGAGCGGGCCCGGGTCAGCTAGTATACGATAAAGCTTAGTTCATAAAATTTAAATCGGTTTACGATGATATCAAACTAACCGTACTGTCTGAAAACTGGCAAGCTCTGTTTATTGGTAATTACTGGCACTTTTCCAGCATGGCTTCTATTATAGCAATCTGGGTGTTCACTTGAAGTAGAAGGCATACAAGTGACCCTGTTTCCTAATGACCATCTTAACTTAATAGCTGTTTGAATATCCACATTCCTATGCTGGCGGGAAAATTTTAAACATTGTTGGTGGTTATTCCCTCACTAATGCTGGTGAATTTTTTTAAGCATTTATCCCTACAAATCTTGTCAACATTCAATGCAATTCAAATTCGACTAACAAAAGAAAAATCCCTGTTCCATGACATAGTACATACACAATATGCACATTCTAAAAGGCAAATCCAAGTCCAAACTTTTAAGGGAAAATTTCCCATATGTCGAACTTATTTTGAATGTTAGCTGAATGCGTTCTTTCGATAAATGTGAAATGTACATATTGAGGTATACTTTAAGGCGTTCACATTCATGTTATTACTGTGTGTGGAAATGTCTACATTCATACATTGGCATCTTCCAAACACTCATACACTTAGGCATGTATGTGAGTTTATCATACGTCCCTAGTTCGTTGGTTTGATTGTTCGCAATGTAATCATTTAAATTGTGTTATTTCATATGAGAGCATGTTGGTGTGGGCTGTGTACGAGTGAGTGCGTGCGTGTGGCTATGTTTATCCACAAAATCAACAAAAAGTATGAATGAGCGAATGCTTTCGTGCTTCAAGGGAGCATAGGAAGAGTTGTGTGTTGTGCTGCGTTAAATGCGATATACAAACATTTGCTCACTGTGTGTGTGCAACGAGAGAGATAAAACACAACGCTCATATACCACGCACAAACACACGCACTTGCAGGACATACTACTAACTGCCAAGTGTTTCCCTAAATCATGTGTGAATCACGAGTGTATGGTCTCAGGCTCAGTGCAGCAGCAACAATGGTCCAGTAGTTTATCTTGTGCTGTGATTTGTATGTGTGGGTGAGTGGGTGTGTAAATTTGTGGCCCTGTGTTAGCAGCGCGTGTTTTGTCAGTGTTTATTTTTGGAATTAGAGGTAGAAATAACGGTGACGTGCTTGAAGTGTGCTTGTGGGTGTGTGGTGAGGTCGATATTTTGCTCTGTGTGCCATACTTGCCTCTGAGTTTGTCATCATCATCGTTGATACATAATTGTTATGGACGAGATAAGAAAATTCATTATGTTCAATTATTCATTGAAAGTGAGTGGGAGGCGAACAAGACAACAACTCGTTGTGTAGTGTCTACGGTCTGTTGCCACACTCACTGCAGGGGATTGAAAATCAAATGAGACTTAAATATCTTTGCACTTTGTGTTAAACATTGATAGTGGGGGGGGGGGCATATTGGCTTGTCCTTGCCAAGGAGAATAAAGCAAATGCACCTGCAAGTTTAAAGATTTACAATGGCATTCTTCTGGTATAAGTTAATTAATGGATTTTAAATTGTGTTGTTGGTCTTAGATTAGATTACGCTTACATATAGAAAGCATTATAAGTTGCAATCTGACGATTTGTTATAAAGGAAACGCCGGAGTTAGCAGAAGTTTTTTTTTTTTTTGTTGTATGGGAAAATGTCAGCGGAAGAATATGTGACTGGGAAGTCTTGGATGACAACAGCTTCTCTGATCATCGTTACATTGGCTTCAGTCTTTGTGACAATACTGCAGAAGCGGTCCCTCCGCTAAGCAGACAGAAAGTGGTTTGGGATATGATTTGGCACGCATTCTACAACACTGTCCCCTATAGGCCTAAGAAGAAAATACCACCTTAAGTTTGTATGTCCTAGAATCAGACCAAGGGGTAAACAACCAGTAGCCTTACAGTCAAATAGACTTGATTGGTATATGAAACATTTAAAGAAGACTCTTCTTAAAGGAAAATCCAAGGAAAAAGCCACAATACACTAGGACTGGATTGATTTTTTAAGTGTTTTATTTTCAATAAAATAAAATACTCAAATTTGTAACATATATTCAAATTTTGGGCAGACGATTTGGCAGTGAAGGCCAGAGGACTGCCGTCAATAAACTTGGTTAACCCGAAGCCTTTCGGGTCGACACAGTCCGAGTTAAGGGAGGCGACGAATGCGCATGCAACATTTTGGAATAGCGAAACAGTCGGTAGGACGGTGAAAGTCCTATGGAGGGATTAAGAGCATTAGAAGACGAGGCTATTACTGAAAGGAAGTAAGAAGGAGATCAGTATAGCTATTGGTATCATAACGGGACATATAGGACTACGAGCTCAATAATAAAAAATCGGTGCGACAAGTGATAGCATGTGTAGGGCATGCAAGGAAGATGATGAAACGTTGGAGCATTTCCTTTGTCATTGACCGGCTTTCGCGTCTAACAGATACCAGCACTTAGGTAGAGACACAATACCAGACATGAACCAACTTAAAGGAGTGGTATTGAAAACAATTAAGGATTTTGTAAATAGCACGGAATACCTATCATAAAATTTTGTTTTTAAAGGTTACTTTATAGTTTTTATAGCGCACAACAAGCCGATTACTGGCTTAGGTGTACGTCCATAACTGCACCCTCTTTTCAACCTCACCAAACCTATTAACATTTTTATTGAAATGGAAATGGTTAGTTGCAATTTGATTTCTATACCCTCCAACATTGCATGGGGGTACACTAATTTTGCCATTCCGTTTGTAACACATCGAAATATAGATCTGAAACCCAACAAAGTATATATATTCTTGATCGTCTTATCTTTCGATAGCATGCTGACTTTCGAAGCAATAAAGCTAACCGCTTGAAATTTTGCACAAACGCAGGTTGCGCCAAAGATACTTTCTTATTTGAAAAAACTCCAGAGCTGCGAGTTGGGCGGGAAGGTGGTCGTGAGGGGGCTCATCTCATCCCCAAGTTTGTTTTTCTTCCAGTCACTTGACATCAGGCTCTGGCCTAGGGAGCAGCGGGACTTTGCCGTCGAGAGCTTCTTTTCTAATGGTCGCTCAGATGTTGCTACGCCTTCCGCGCTTGTATTGCAATTCCTCCTGACAGACTCGTTCCTGGCCGTAATTTGATTCTGTCGTGGGATAACTTATTTCCGAAGTGTGAAAATGTCGCTAAAGCCAGAAGTGAATGGACCATCAAAACTCCCGAAAGTTGTGCATTCTCAGCGGCGTTCGGCTTGCAAACATGCAGCAGCTATGGGAATTTCTGACACCGCTATTCGACGAATTCTCCATCACCGCCTTAAATTTCATTGCTATTAATTGGCTGTTAAGCAAGACTTAAATAATCTCGATTTTGCTGTCAGTCAAAATGCATACGAAATGCTGATTGACAACCTGCCAGAAGACGCGGTTGTTTTTCTAGTGACGACTCTCACTTTCACATTACCGGCTGCGCCAACAAGCGAAACCGTTATTGGAGTGGTGTAAATACGGTTTTTAAGGGTGGGGCGGACCAATGGAACTCTATCCCAAATTTTTATTACTTTCATATTCTACTCTCAAATACCTTTTGTTTGAGCCTCATGTTATACTGTTCGGTGCACATGTCAATTTGGAGCATAATTTTGGGGTGAAACGACGTCCCTGGAAGAAAATCTAAAATTTTTATACAAGTTCGTATTCTACTTTTGGTCTACATATCGGTTTGGAGTTGCTTTTTTGGTAGCGGGGCGACCCTCCGGCACTAATTGCAAAATTTTAAAATCAAGTTCGTTATCTACTCTTAAATACCTTTCATTTGATACGCATTTTGTCCCAATCGATAGACATATCCGTTGGGGTGGGTTTTGGTGTGGCGCCACAGACCATTTGACCCCAAAGTTTTATTTATACCAATTTCGTGATTTTGGGTTACCATAAGCGTGCAAACAAATTTTCGCTCAAATTACTGCAGCCATCTCCGAAAACTGGCGTTTTTGAAAATTGTAGTAAGGGGGAGGGTCCACTCCGCCTTCGGATATCAAAAATAGTACATATCCTATATCTATCGGGGCGCCAAACTATACCATCTGTGAAAATCGGTTGAGTCTATAGATAGCATACAAACAAACAAACGTTAGTAAAACCTCCAAAAATTGCTTTAAAAGCACATATGTTCTTGATCATCTTGACATTATGATTCTAGGTAAGTCTGTCCCTCCTTTTAACTGTCTATAGAAATTACGATAACATTCAAACAAAACGGACGATATCGATTAAAATTTGAACATAGCCTTTGTCTTGACTTCATGAGTCCCCAGAAACCTTAGTTTTTATCCGATTTGGTTTGAATTAGGTATGTGAAGAATCAAACTCCAACATCCATACCAAATACCGTGCAGGTAGGTAAAATGTATCAACCGATCCTCGAATTTTACTTCTGAGCCACCAGAAGTCTTAGTTTTCACCCAATTTGGCGGAAACTTAGCCAGTCAAGCATTATTTTACCCTCCAAGAACTCACCCCAAATCCTACCCAAATAGGTTCCTAAACAGATGTAGCTCCCATATAGACCAATTCCACTGCATGGCTTCTTGAGACCATAGAAGCCTCAGTCATTACCCATTTTGATTTCTCTAAAAATAAACCTCAAGTTCAAACTGAGGTGAGAAGTTTGTCCCTGTTCCTTGGTGGAATGTTCATGGGCAAAATTTGCAATTAGCCCATGAACATTCCACTAAGGAACAGGGGCAAACTTCTCACCTATCAATGGGTGCAGTCCGATTCAAGTTTAAGCTCAATGATAAGGGGCCTCCTTTTTATAGTCGAGTCGGAACGGAGTGCCGGAGTGCGACACCTCTTTGAAGAGAAGTTTTACATGGCATAGTACCTCACAAATGTTGGTAGCATTAGGAGGGGAAACCACCGCTGAAAATTTGTTATTCTGATGGTCTCGCCAGGATTCAAACCCAGGCGTTCAGCTTCTGCGCTATGGTGGCCTCCACTGAGTTAATTAGTATTAATTATTAGCATAACCATGAAAGCCAAAAGGGAGAGTACCTAAAAGTCGGCTTGGTCGAACTAAGCCCATTTTGACTTGTTTTGATGACATGTATTGTAATTTTTAAGAAATCGTTAATATTAAAATTGTTTTATTTTTCGTATGAATATTTTTCCATCTATCAAATATGCCATTTACCTTACAATTAAGTGTAGATGTGTGAGATGTGTAGGCAAATACAAGATTATGTGGCAACGTCATGAACAGCCACAGCAGCATGGAAAAAGATTCTTAATACCAGCATCAACACTGGCAACCGCATTCATTTTAGTTGTACGAACAGCAAGCCATTCACATGCTGGCATACATACATATGTACATACACATACGAGTACTTATATCACCAGCAACTACACAACTACTCTTCCCTGCAGGATGTTAATAATCATTCCATTCCATATCATTCGCAGTTGCAAGCACTTTTTGCCTCCCTTTTGTCCAAAATGAATTGAAATTAAAAAACAGAATCAACTAACAAACCCACATCCATACACATACGCACGCTCAAATGCAGACATGGAATTGTATGGACCAACATTCGGAATTTTCCTCTCAGTGTGTGGGATGAGACTCGCTGTTGATGTTTGGCCGCAAACGAATAGGGGAACATAGGGGGCCAACCGTTTGTAGAGCGAAGAAATAAAACAAGTTTTGCATTTGACAGTTTCATAATTAGGTATTCAAAATCTTTAATAACGTGTAATGGCAATGGTAAACGTAACGGTAACGTTAATGTAAACTTGGAGTCTGATTCTGATTCTGTTTCTGATGTCGGCTGTGTGACTTCAAAAATGTTTGTTTGATTGTTTTTCGATTGTATGTTTGCATTCTGAATAATAAACTGCCTATAGGAAATCAGGCCCGAGATGAGGCCTTTAAAGTTTTTGTTATGCAAAATATACAGTCTTTGATTTGGTTTCAATGTTTAGAAATAGCGAAAATTTAGCGTAACAAGTTTCAAACTTATGCAGTGCAGGATACTGTAACAAAGAAGAATAATTTAAAGCGTGCTAAGTTCGGCAGGGCCGAATCTTATATACCCTCCATCATGGATCGCATTTGTCGAGTCCTTTTCCCGGTATCAAACAAAGGATAAAAGAAAAGAATTGATATGCTATCAGAACTAAACAAGTTATAGTCCGATTCGAACCATAACTGAATTGAATATTAGGGACCATAGACAAATAGGATAACATGTAATTATAATCCGATTTGTCTGAAATTTTGTACAACGGCTTCTCCTAAGACCATCAATATACGTATCAAATATGGTCTAAATCGGTATACAGCTCCCCTATAAACCGATCTCCCTATTTTATTTCTTCAGCCCCCAAAAGCCCTCTAGGGGTTCAAGAAGCTAAGATCCGAGATCGGTTTATATGGCAACTATACCAGGTTATGGACCGGTTTAGACCATACTTAGCACAACTGTTGGAAGTCATAACAGAAAGCAAAATTTTAGCCAAATTGGATAAGAATTGCTCCATTTAGAGGTTCCAGAAGTCAAGACCCCAGATAGGTTTATATGACAGCTACCAGCTGGACAGGGCCCGCTCTGCAGCGCCTTTTTTCACTATCTTATTTTATCCAAGCCATATACGGTCACGTCAGGTAATAAATCCTGTTTGGGGATACTGGTACGGCCTTTCAGATATTTCGCGCCAATGTGAATATTATATTGGTGCTCTTCTCCCAAATACCTTTCATTGGAGCCTTATATTGCTATGGTCGATAAATATGTCAGGTATGGGGATGTTTTTGGGGGTGAGGCGGATCCCCCATATATCAAATTCGTTCTCGGGTCTCAAATACCTTTCATTTGAGCCCCATTTTTTTTTTTTTTTATTTTTTTTTTTTTTTTTTTTTTTTTTTTTTTTTTTATTTTAATTGCAACTAGCTTTCAATAAGAAGCTAACAAGCAATTTTTTTCAAATTTAACATAATTATCATTGAAAATATGTAAATTTTATATAATCTATCTGAAAATTTATTTTACATTGGGAACAAAAAGAAAATAAATAAGTTTAAAGCTCATGATATTAAGAGATCATAGGGTTTAGTTCTATTCAGTCTACGTCTGGTACTTGGATCATTGAGATTAATGGCTTCTGGATTTACATGAAGGCGTAATCTGGCATCATGTTTCGTTGCTGCAATTGATATTTCCTCTGACACTGTGTTCATGCGGAGGTCTCTATGGAGATCACTGTTGCGAACATACCAAGGGGCGTTAACTATGCTCCTTAGTACTTTATTTTGAAAATTTTGAATCATGTAGATATATTTCTTATGCGTGCAACCCCATAGTTGGATGCCATATAGCCATATTGGTTTTAATTGTTGATTATATAAAAGTAATTTGTTTTGAATGGAAAGTTCAGATTTCCTGCCCATAAGATATTTGAGTTTTGACCATTTAATATTAAGTTCTTCGATTTTCTTCTTGACATGCGCTTTCCAGCGTAATTTCGAATCCAGGGTCATACCAAGATATTTCGCATTGTCCGAATAAGGGATACTGACTCCATTTATATGCACGGGGATGTTCCTGGTAGCTTTATTTGTAAAGTTTACATGAACCGACTTCGAATGGTTCAACTTTATTTGCCAAACAGAGGCCCAACGATTTATTTCATTAAGAGCTTGTTGCAATTTAGTGATTGCTTGCTCCTCTGTATCTGCCACAGCAAGTATAGCAGTATCATCCGCAAAAGTTGCAATGACTGAGTTTGGTGGTTCTGGCAAATCGCTAGTGTATAAAAGATATAGGACGGGACCTAGGATACTTCCTTGAGGCACACCTGTACCAATTTTCTTCATGTCTGAGTAGGAGTCATCCTGTTTAATTCTGAAGAATCTATCCGATAAGAATGATTTTAGAAATTCAACATATATTTCAGGCAACATCCTGCTTAATTTCCTTATAAGCCCGACATGGCATACTTTGTCAAAAGCCTGCGACACATCTAAGAATACAGCAGAACATATTTTTTTATCCTCAAAGCTTTGTTCAATAGTATTAGTTATGCGGTGTATCTGGTCAATAGTTGAATGGGAATTTCTAAAACCAAATTGATGGTCTGGTATGAGATTTTTTTCTGCAATAATGGGGTTTAAACGACTCAAAAACAGTTTTTCTAGCAGTTTGGATAACATTGGTAGTAGAGATATTGGTCTATATGAGGTTACCTCTGTTGTAGGTTTACCTGGTTTAGGTATCATACGGATTTCTGCAATTTTCCAAAAAGTTGGCATTCTTCTTAACTTGAAGCAGGAATTAAATAATTGGGTTATTTTAATGATGCAATTATATGTAAGATTTCTTAGTATTTCAGTATTTATTAAGTCGAAACCTGGACATTTCTTTAGCTGCATACGGCCTATTTCTGCATATACCTCACCAACTGTAACATTCTCGATGCTTTGTTCGAAATTTCCTATACCTTCATTACCATTAGTTGGAACTTCATTGTTATTGGAGAAAACGTTCTCCATGTGTTCTGAAAATATTTGCGCCTTTTCCATATTCGTTTTGGCCCATGATGAGTCATCTTTTCTTATTGGATAATTTCTTGGTACAGGCCTCTTAACTCCTTTTGTTGCTTTCCAAAGTGAATAGTCGGTACTTTTATCAGTTGTTAACGACAACAGATGTTGCCTAAGTTCCATATCTCTGAAAAGTTTGGTTTCTGCACTGAGTTCCTTAGTGATTTTATTTAAGAGTGTCTTGTATGACGGATGTCTAGTTTGCTGCCATTTCTTACGTATTTTGCGTTTCAGTTGAATTTTTTCTCTAATATATACCGGGTAGGTTTGTTCAGAAGCAGTACTTCGATAATCAGGAGTACTTTGCCATGCGGCTTTCTGAATAGTTGCAGTTAGTATTTCAACTTCATTTTCCAAATCGTCTACAGAGATTGGTGCTTCGACTTTCAAATCTGCATTCCACAAGATTAAATTGAAATATTGCCAGTCGGTAAATTTATTTATCAAAAAGGGTGGAGGCTCTTTTGTTAGTATTTTTTCAAAAAGTGTAAGGAAGATTGGAGAGTGGTCTGAGCTTAGATCAAAACCATTTTCTATTTTTATTCGGGACGTCGATATTTTTTTGACCAGAAAAAAGTCTATTAAGTCGGGAATTTTGTTTGTATCAGTTGGCCAATAGGTTGGTGTACCTGATGAGATTATTGAGCAACCAGTATCATTCGACGCTTTGAGTAGTTCTCTGCCTTTTGTAGTTGTTAATCGGGATCCCCAGTGAGTATGTTTGGCGTTAAAGTCGCCTCCAATAATGTGCCTGTCGTTGTGTTTTTCTATCAGCTGTTTATATTGTTCGTATTTAATTTGATGTTTCGGTGGACTGTAGAGAGCTGTTATGAGTAAATTTTCATTTTTAGTGAATATTTTTATTGTGGTGGCCTGAAATTCATCCGTTTTTATTTCCTCATCTTCTATATGCTTTATCGACTTCCTAACTATAACTGCGCTACCTCCTCTAGCAGTATTCGTTGGGTGAGTGGTATGATACACCTCGTAATTTTTGAATCTTATATATGATTGAGTAGTGAAATGGGTTTCTGATATTAGACAAACATCTATTTTCTCGTTGTTGAGCACGACTTCAAGCTCCCTTTGGTGTTTGTGGAGGCCATTGGCGTTCCATAACATAATCTTAAGCGGGTTATACATGTTTAGATACGTTTGATGTTTTCTCGAGATTAGCTAGTCTGATTTCAATAGTTTTAAAAAAGTTTTCTTGAGTACTAAGCCTACTGAGTATTTGTGACAGTATATTGTTTGGAGCTTCTGAAACGATATTTCCGGTGACACTCGCATATGATTGCGGGTTTTCATTGCTATTTCGTGGAATATTGGTGTATGGTATAGTACGCTTACTGGTTGATTGTAATTTCTTGTTTCTTAGCTTCTGCAACTCTTTGGCGACTTGACATCCTCGGTATGATGCGGGATGTTGTTCACCACAATTACAGCATTTTGGACGGTCTATTTCTTTATCGCATTCGTACGAATTATGTTTACCCGCACATTTGACACACCGTGGAGGTTTATTACAGTAATTTTTGGTGTGACCAAAACTTTGGCATTGTTTACATTGAGGAAGCACTCTTTGTTGTTTTATTTCCTCGATTTGAACAATGGAGTGGCAAATACTTCTTATTTTGAATATTTTTTGGATGTCTTCTTTGGAATCAAAAGATAAAACGAACATATTAAGAGGTTGTTTAGTTTTGAATTTAAGTTTATTTTGGGCATCAAGAACATTAAAACCTTGAGATTTGAGGTCATCAATTATTGATTCTTTATCGGTTGCATAGTGGAGATTTTTTACCATCACTTTAATTGGTCTCGTATTTTTATTTTCATAGCTATGCCAAGACACCCCGATTGAAAAGAGATGTTTTGTCAACTTTCTATAATCATCAGAATTAAATGTGTTCACTTTGTATGTTTCATTACTTAGCATTTTAATTAAAAACGAGCTTGTAATATTTTGTTTTAAATCATGATGAAACTTTATGTAGTCAGTAATGCCTGATACCATTATTGGCGGTGGGCGATATTTCTCATCGTTTTTATTTTTATTATTTATATTATTTTTTGGCGAAATTTGATGTGCGTTGTCACTTTGCTGATTTTGGTGAGGAGAAACATCATTATTTAACTTTTTTCTTTTCTTTTTATTTTTTTGTAGAATCCACTCGGTTTCTCGAGCTAGTTCTTCCTCGTCAGTTTGGTAGTGTATGGTTTGATCTTCGCAAGGCTTGGAATTTGTACTTCCATTTGAATTATAACTTGAACTTGCACTCGTACATTGAACCATAGGCATTTGTTTTAATATTTTATTTTCTTCTTTTAACTGGGCACAGTATTGTTCCAAAGATTGGATACGCTGCATGAGCTCCGAATTGATTTTTTCTAATTCTTTCATTTTATTTACCCTAAATAGGGTTAAGCTGTTACGGGGAGAATCGAGAGAAGAAAACTCGTTGAAACTCATTTTTTGAAATTAACGACCGTAGCAGAGTCGATAACACCGTTTTGACTGGACTGACAATCAGCTGATTAGCAGATGCCGCCTTTTTTTTTTTGATATGGTAACACTGTCGCTTCTATGCCAGTATTTGCTGAAGCAGAACAGATGTTTGTTGTTTGTATATAAATTTTTATTTGTATCTTCGTCTCTGTCGGTAGAGTTTCTCTTATATTAATTTTTGTGATTTGATAAGAATTAAAATGAATCTTTTTATTAATTAATTGTTCAATAATCCACGCGCACATTGCGAAACCTTCACTTGCACCATATTGTCATTATTGGTTCGTATTTCATTTGGGTGGTGGCTTTGGAGGTGAGGCGGCCCCCTAGATATCCCACCCCAAAGAAGGGTACAAATTTCTGTATTAAAGTTATTATAAACATACTAAATTTTGCTTAAATCGCCCCACACATCTCCAAGATCTGGAGTTTTTGAAAATAGGGTATGGGGGGATCCACCCATTTGGATGTTAGATCTATTTCATTCTCTTGGATTTGGTGGCGGATTGGAGTAGCCAAACTCTTTCCCCGAAAGTGGATATCAGATTTAGTGAGAGTGTAGTACTCCCAAAAACCACATTGGAGCTGCATATTGCTATAGTCGGTATATTGTATATGTGTGGTTTAGGGGGAGTTTATGAAATGAGGCGTCCCTTAAACACTTGGCCATGAAACATATACAGATTTGAGCCCCTATTTGCCATAATCCACAAATATGTCCAGTTTGAGGAGTATGCAGGGTGGGGCGACCACCCAAGTACTTAGCCCTGAAAAAATATCAACATCGTGTTCTACTCTCAAATTTATTTAATTTGGGCACCAATTCCCATTGGTTTAGGGGGACTTTATGAGGTGACACGACCCCAAAACATTTGGTCTCAAAATTGGATATCAAATTCGTTTTCTACTATCAAATACCTATTATTTATCCCCAAAGTAGGCAACCATGACCGTTTTGAAGGGAGAGTTGTTTGAGCCCCATAACGTCAAGCATTTTGAAGGAGGCTATCAAAATATTCAGGGCTATGGGTCTCGTTCAGATTTACACTAATTAATTCAAAGCGACCACTTGGGATACCACATTCTTAAGGATCCGCAGTTCCTCCTGTGTTCATCCCAATTTGAGGGTAAAGAGTGTACTCTACTACCAAAGACCATTTATTTCCGTCCTATTCTATCCTGATCGGCCTTCATATATTCTTTTTTTTTTTTTTTTTTGGGGTAGGAAAGGGGGAGGGGGATTGCCCTCTGACGCGTCCTTTATTTATTTATTTTTTTTTTTTATTTATTAGTCTATAGATATTATAATCCTTACAGACTAGACTATATACAATATATACAAACTAAGCTTAATAACTACGAATTCAGCAAAATAACAATCTTTTTCTTTAAAGAATATTTGTTTTCGCACAGATCATATTATTTTAATATTTATTAAATTCAACACATAAACGCCTAAATGGGTCATTGTTCGCAAAATTCGTACGATAGTATTCAACATGAAGAAGATTAAAATTTCGTGAAGGTCTCAGCGGCACGTTCAAGTAGATGTGGTCCAGCAGAAACTCCGACTTCAAGTTTCCGTTTAGTATATTTAACATGAAATTCAATTTGATCAAATTTAATCTTTCTTTATAAGATGGTAAAGTATTAAATGTCCAGTTACGTCTACGTAAGCAGAATAACACGAACTGTTTTTGCACAGACTCAATTGAATTGCAGTGGATTTTATAATTTGGGCACCATATTATAGAACCATACTCCAGTATCGGTCGAACAAGGGATGTGTATAGATTTCTTGTGACGATTGGATCAACAAACTCTTTGCTCCAACGCTTAACAAATCCTAAAGAACCATAGGCTTTATTGATCGTCAAAGATATATGTGATCTATAGTTTAACCTTTGATCTAACAAGAAGCCAAGATCCATGATTGATTCCACAGTTTCTAGGGGCGAACCGTTTATAGAGTAAATTGTTGTTAGATGATTTAATCTGTAAAACGATATATGTTTACATTTTTTTTATGTTCAATTCCATTAGATTCAGTTGACACCAATCGTATAATCGGTCAAGGTCGGATTGTAGTTTCAGTTGATCTGTGTCATTTTGAATGGTTTTGAAAAGTTTAACATCGTCTGCATACATAAGTACTCGAGAGAAAGTGGCAGTGGATGGTAGATCATTAATAAATAATGAAAACAAAATAGGCCCAAGATGACTACCTTGTGGGACTCCAGATAAAACATCAATAGTTTTAGAAACAGAATCATTAAATTTTACAGTTTGAGTGCGATTTGCAACGAGTAATCAGCAACGAGTCTGAAAACCCCAGGAGGTCTAGCTTGTGTAATAGAAGACTATGATTTACTTTATCAAAAGCCTTGCTAAAATCAGTATATATAACGTCAGTTTGCAAACGATTTCTAAATCCTTCGTTTACAATTTTAGTTAATTCCAAAACATTTGTTAAAGTTGAGTACGATTTACGAAATCCATGCTGATATCGTGATAACAGTGAAGAAACTTGATGAGACAGTGAGTCAGTGATGATTTTTTCAAGAAGTTTCGGAATAGCGCTAAGCTTTGCGATTCCTCTGTAGTTGGTGACTTCAGATTTACATCCACTTTTAAACAGGGGTATAATGAAAGAATTTTTCCATAATGGAGGGAAATATTGTTTCCGTAAAGATTCATTAAACAATATTGAGAGAACACCGGACAGGGAATTTGCGCAGTGCTTAAGAATATTGCTAGGGATACCATCTGGACCTGGATTGTAGGAACATTTCATATTCCTCAAATAATGCTGTACAGTATCAGATGTTGTTAGTGGAACAGATATCGTGCTATTTCCGTAGAAGCTTTGGGAGAGCTCATTAGTTTTATTATATGTTTTCCGGGAATAAGTAGTGGCAAAGAAATCTGCAAACATATTGCTGATGGAAAGGTCATCATCCGCTTCGATGGCTCCAAATTTCAAAACTTTTGGAAAGGATTCGACCGACGTTTAGAGTTTACAAATTTATAAAAAGACTTAGGGTTTACTTGTAGTTGACTTTTTATATTCGACAAATAAGTGTTGTATGAGATCTTATTGCAGATGTTATATTCAGAACGAACAACAGAGTATTTGGAAAAGTCCATCGCAGTACCAGTTTTCTTATACTTTTTATATAGTTTATTTTTTCTATTCTTCAAGTTGTGCAGTTTGTTATTATTCCAAGGTGGCCCATTACCAATGAAATTACATTTAACAGGAACGGATTTCTGGATACAACCCTTAAGAATATCATAAAATATAGCAATCGACTCATCCAAAAAATTTAATGGAAGTGATTCTTGCCAATCAACTTCGGATATAAGAGTATTAACTTTTCGGTAATCAGTTTTCGAAAAAGCATAAATACTATCAATATTAGACAATCGTGTTTTGCAAAGGAAAGAGGTAGAAAGGTTGACATCAACGTGAATAGTAAGATGAAATACATCCTCTGGACTAGTAATAGCGTTTGTTCTTTGTAGCGAAGTTTGCATAGGTTCAGTGGTAAATAGTAAATCCAACATCTTATCATTAGCGTTGAAAATTCTATTAATTTGGCATAAACCAGTATTCAAAATTGTTTCAATAAATTCCACAACATGACCATTTTTTGTGACGGGTAATAAATAGTTTGTATCAGTATTTTCCTTCCAATGAATAGATGGTAAATTGAAATCTCCAGTTACAATTAGTGAGTCCATTGGTTTAGAAAGACTTAGCACAGATTGGATAGCAGCTAAGTGTGCTTTATAGATTTTAGTAGTAGATCCAGGAGGAATATATGAACAAGTCAAAAATAAAAATTTATTTCCATATTTTAATTTAACAGCCAGGAATTCGATGGATGGATCAATAAATACATCTATGATAAATGCACTGTATTCAGTCGAGACAGCAATTAGGACATCTCCACCAGATTTTTTATACCAATTGTACGATCACGTCTAAAAACTTGATATCTATCACACAAAATTTCAGTATTTAAAATGTTTCCATGAAGCCAGGTTTCAGTGAAAATTATTACATCGTATTCGAATCCAAAACTATCAGTATACAGACCAGATAACTTGGTATTGAGTCCCTTAACATTCTGATAAACCAGAAACAGTTTTTTATCAAAGGATGAGCTCCTTAGTTTTTTGGTAAATCTTCAGAACGTGCAGGCAAATGCGCAATATTTGTACGAATCCTTTCTTTGTATATATATTCCTGTACTGTATTGAGTACAATATCTTCTCGTTCATCCTACATGACAGTTTGGCGTTGCATTTATTGGGAGGAGTGGGTCGCTCCCCCCGACGCTAAGAACCAAACCAAAATTTATTTGAGCCTTTTATTGTCGCGATCTACTGTCCTGCAAAACGGTAGGACGTGACCCAGATACTTGAATCTGACGTGGTATCAGTAACAAAAAGTAAAACGCCAAAAATTAAAAAATTAACGATTATTTTATTTTGTCTTCCTGACACGTCTAGTTAAGTTTTGAGAATGGAAAAAAATTTTTGTACAATGAATATGGCAATGAAAATCAAAGCCTACTACTCTAGCAATATTTAAAGATTCCCAAATTATTTGAATACAAAAACAAACAAGTTATTTCAAAGGCCACTAGTTAGAGAAAAATAATTTAAAATAGAGTTATTTGAAATTAACAATGGCAATCAAATTTAAACTTAATTTGCGCGTCCTCCAGGTTATTTGACCCCAAAATTTTTAACCAATTTCGTGTTTTGGGGTACCATAAGGTGGCATACAAAATTTCGCTTAAATCGGTGCATACATCTCCGAGATCTGGCGTTTTTGAAAATTGGGGTATGGGGATGGACCGATATGGCCCATTTTTGTGTGCAAAATTCCAAGCGGCTTACATTACTCCTTCAAAAGTTAGCGTGCTTTCGACAGACAGACGGACGGACGGACATGGCTAGATAGACATTAAATGTCGTATATATACCATATTCTTGATTGGGGTCTTAGACAAATATTTCGAGGAGGTGCAAACAGAATGACGAAATAAGTATACCCCATCCTATGGTGGGGGTATAAAAACTAGTAAAACATATGTCATTTGAGAAAGGATTGACATAACTCTATGAATGGATAAAGCTAAGTTGTTACTGAGAATATATGCAAATCTCAAGAAACTATGTGGTGCGGGCGTCTCTGGCAGGCCCCTAAAGTTGGTCACCCTAACATTTCGAAAAATTGTTGGGGCTTCCAAATCTACACTTGTGGCCCGATTTCATATTTGCTGGATAGTGTTCAAAAATCCCTACAAAAAAGACGTTTGAGGCATAGAATATCTCCACTGGTTTCGGAGATAAACGAGTTTTAATTTGTATTTGTTGAAATTTTGGCCGATATTGGCTTCATATTTTGCAATTTACATTTTTTGTTAGATTTTAATTTTGATGAATGATTTGGATTGGTAACAATATGTACAATGACTGCTGCAAAAATAGAAGTTTCTAGGAGCACTAGACGGCTAATCGGAAGATGAGTTTATAAGGAAATTATATCAGATTATGGATTGCTTTCGACAATAATTGCCGTCAATGTTTAAGGTCATAACAAAACACTAAGTGCAAAATTTTAGCCAAATAGGCCAACTATTGCAGCTGCTAGGGGATCAAGAAGTCAAATCGGAAGATTGGCTTATATGGCACCTATATTCTCTGCAAAATGTAAACCCAATCGGGTGAAAATTGCCCCTTTTAGGGGCCCATTTTGTAAAATCAGGAAATCGGTTTATATGGGACCTATATGAGGTTATGCACCGATTAAAACCACACTCAGCACGATTGTTGGAAGTCGCATAAGAACACCACGTGCAAAATTTCATGCAAATCGGATAATAATTTCAGCTTCCTGGGGGCTCGGACAATATATATAGAAGCGATATCCAAATCTGAACCGGTATGATCCTTTTCCAATACTGAACGACCAACATCAAAAGGAAGTATGTGTACAAAATTTTAAGCGGATAACGTTATTCGTTCGACTGCTATCATGATTTCCACAGATCGACGGACAGACAGATGGATATGGCTAGATCGCCAAAGACTGTCATGACGATCAAGAATATATTACTTTATGGGGTAATATTATACTAGAAAAATATTTCAATGTCGTATATCTCTGGATGGTGGATAAAATAAAAAATACATAATTCTCTTTGTAACATATGGAAACTCATCTCAGGCCTCTTACTCACCGACATCTGCATCTGTATTGCTCATCTACCAATATTACATAAAGGCTTCCCTAATGGATACTTTCATTGCGTGTGGGAAATAAAATTGATGTGTGCTTTAAATTTGAGTCAGCAGACACCTTTCATGTTTTTGCATGTTTTCATGTGAAACATCAATTTACTGATATTCGATTATTATTCCTACTCACAGTCATAGTGCAAAAGGAGACTTCTCTGTGATAAACATTATGTAAGATTGTTTATAATTTCAAATTATTTCGATATGAAAAATTTTTAGGGAAACAAAAATCAATTTTATGCAAGTACAAATAAAAACAAGTAAAAAGGCGTTAAGTTCGGACGGGCCGAACTTTGGATACCCACCACCTCGGGTAAATATGTAAACCACCTTTCGTCATAATCCTGTAAAAAATTATTTATGCCCCCATAACAGCCTTATCGAAATATGGTCCGATTTGGACCGAATTCGACATGGATATTGAGCGGTCTATTAAGTACAAGTCATTGTTCAATTTTGTAGAACAGAATATTGGTCTTTTTGGTAGCCATATCCAAATAAAGACCGATCTGAACCATATACAACATAAATGTCGAAAAGCCTAACATAAGTCACTGTGTTAAACTTCAGCGAAATTGGATTACAAATGTGCTTTATATGGGGCCAAAACTTTACATCGAGAGATCGGCTTATATGGAAGTTATATCCAAATCTGAACCAATCTGGGCCAAATTGAAGAGGGCTGACGAAGGGACCCTCACAACTCATTGTCCCAAATTTCGGCGAAATCGATCAATAAATGTGCCTTTTATGGGCCCAAAACCTTGAATTGAGAGGTCGGTATATATGGCAGCTATATTCAAATCTGAACCGATCTAAGCCAAATTGCACAGGTTGTCGAAGAACTTAACCCAACTCACTGTCAAAAATTTGGGCGGACTAACTGCCAAAAATTTGCAAACGGAATGACAATGAATTCGGTGGTGGGTATAAAATTTAATCGATTCTATTAATTGTTGAATTGAACCTTAAAATTTTTCCAATAGATTCAATATTTTTTCTAATCGAATCTTAAAAAAAAATCATATATGGTGCTTAAGAAAGTTAATATGAAGGCTGTTTTGACCCCTACAATATAAAGTGAAGGAGATTTAAAAGGCCAATATGTCCCACATTTCTACAAATCTATAGCAGTACCATGGCAGCCGGTTTTACGTGTCGGAGTTGCCCGTCCTTCATCGGCCAAGCGGTTTCAAGCGGTTAGCTTTATGCGTTCGACCGCGATCGCGATTTCAACAGACGGACGGACGGACATGGCTAGATCGACTCAAAATGAACAGATGATCAACAATATATATACTTTATGGGGCCGCAGATCAATATATCGAGGTGTTGCGAACGGAATGACTAGGTTAGTATACTCACCTTCCAAAGGTGCTGGGTATAAAAATAATTGAAAATTTAAAAATTTTCAGTAATTTTTATACCCACCGCCATAGGATATGGGGTATATTCATTTAGTCATTCCGTTTGCAATACATCGAAATATTAATTTCCGACCCTACAAGGTATATATATTTCGGATCTTCGTTAAATTCTAAGGCGATTAATAGATGTCCGGGTGGCTCTCCGTCAGTCTGTTGTAATCATTCTACAGCCTTCAAAAATTGAGATATTGAGCTGAAATATGGCACAAATGCGTCTTTTTGCTGCACGCAGGTTAAGTTCTTAAACGGGTGAAATCAGACCATATTTTGATATAGCTGCCGTATAGACTGATCAGCCGATTAAGGGCCCGAAACCCACATAAACTGCATTTATTGCCCAATTTCGCTGAAATTTGAATCAGTGAGTGTTTTTAAACCTTCCAATATCCAACTCCAAAAAGGTTCAGAACGGACTATATTTAGATATAGCTGCCAATGTAGAAAACAGTGAGTTGTTTCCCAAATATGGTTTAGATCGGACGATATTTAGATAAAGCTGTCATATAGACCTATCCGCCGATTAAGGTATGAAGCCCATAAAAGCTTTATTTATTATCCGACTACGTTGAAATTTTAAATAGTGTGTTGTTTAAAGCCTCTCGACATCCTACCTAAATATGGTTCAGATCGGTCTATATTTAGATATAGCTGCCATATAGACCGATCGGCCGATTGAGGGTCTTAGGCCCCTAAAAGCCACAATTATTATCCGATTAAATGAAATTTGAGACAGTGAGTTGTGTTAGACTCTTCGACATCCTTCCTCAATTTGGCCCAAATCGGTTCAGATTTGGATATAGCTGCCATATACACCCATCTCTCGATGTAAAGTTTTGGCCCCATAAAAGGCACATTTATAATCCGATTTCGCTAAAATTTGACACAATGACTTATGTCAGGCTTTTCGACATTCGTGTCGTTTATTTGGATATGGCTACCAAAAAGACCAATATTTAGTTCTACAAAATTGAACAATGACTTGTATTTAATAGACCACTCAATATACGTGTCGAATTTGGTCCAAATCGGACCATATTTCGATAAAGCTGCTATGGGGGCATAAATTATGTATTTTCCACCGGATTATGACGAAAGGTGGTTTACATATATACCCGAGGTGGTGGGTATCCAAAGTTCGGCCCGGCCGAACTTAACGCCTTTTTACATGTTTTTTTTTTTTTGAAAATGACAATAATTTCAATCACAATTGTAATTGAAAAAAAGCATTCAATCAAAAAATTATTAAACCAATCAATTTTTTTATTGACAACAATTTTATTTTCAATTAAATTTTTAATTGAAAATTTTTTGGCGATTTTCTTTCGTGACCCTGCCACCACAGTACAGATGTTGGATATAATGACATACTTCATAGAAAAAAAACTTTCTGCCTTAATTTTTGCACATATACTTCAAATTGTTGGTGGCCACCGAGGCGCAGAGGTTAGCATGGCATGGTCGGTAAATATTTATGTCATATTTAGAATTGTTGTGGGGGATAGGGTGGTTCCACAGACACTTAACCATGAAAAAATATCAGCATCGTGCTCTACTCTCAAATACCATTTATTTAAAACCCATATTGCCATTGGTTTAAGGGAAGTTTATGGGATGAGGCGTTCTCCAAACACTTGGCCCCAACAATGGGTTATGAAATTCGTTTTCTAATCTTAAACACCTTTCATTTAAGCCACATATTGCCATGGTCGGTCAATTTGTTCTCTTTGGGAGGTGTTTTGGGGAAGGGTGTTCCAAATGCATGGCCCCACATTTGGATATCAAATTCGTATTCTACTCCTAAATACCTTTATTTGAGCCCCATATTTAGGCGGTCAGTAAATAGTTGCTGTTTTTGGGGTGTTATAGGAAAGGGGTAGGCCCCCAGAAAATTGGTTAAAAATTGGATATTAAATTCGTTTTCTGTTTTCAAATACCTTTCATTTAAACCCCCATTGCAAAAGTCAGTAAATATGTTCGGTTTGGGGTATGGGCCCTAAAAATTATCAATATCGACCTCCACTCTCTTTAAGACCCAAATTGTCATGTGGGCAATTACGTCCTATTCGGGGGTTGTTATGGGGGTGCGACGTCCCCAAGACAGTTGGTCCCGAATGTTGATATAAGATTCGTGATCTACTTCCAAATAACTTTCATTTGAGCCTCATATTTTCATAGTCGGTAAACGTTTCCGGTTTTGGGGAGGGGTGTTTTGGGGGATGGGGCGCCCACTCCATGACTTGGCCATAAAAAGATATTTCAGATTCGTGTTCTACTTTAAAATACCTCTTATTTGAGCCCCATATTGCAATGGTCAGCAAATACGTCCTATTGGGGTGGCGTTATGGGGGTGGGGTGGCCCCATAGACACTTTCCCGAAAATTGATATCAGATTCGTGCTCTACTTCCAAAGACCTTTCAATTCAGCCAAATATTGCTATCGTCGTAAATTTTTCCTCTTTGGGGGTGTTTTTGGAGATGGGCGGCCCCCCAAACATTTGATCTCGCATTTGTATATCAGATTCGTATTTTACTCGCAAATACCTTTTATTTGAATCCCATATTGCCATGGTTGGTAAATATGTCCGATTTAGGGGTGTTTTGGGGGTTGAGGTGGTCCCCCACACACTTGATCCGACAATTGGATATCAGATAAGTTTTCTAATCTTAAATACATTTCAGTTGTGTTCCGTATTGGCGTGATTGATCTATATATATATTTGATATGTTTTGGGGGTGGGGCGACCTCCCTAATTTGGATACCAAGTTCTTGTTTTTAGGTTACTATAAGAGAGCACACAATTAAATCGCACCATTCCTCTCCGAGATCTGGCGTTTCTGAAAATTAGGGTCCTCCCCCTTCAGATATCCAAAATGTAGTACCCTATTTTCACCACGGGATCATTATGCACAATCTGTAAAACTTTCAAGAAAATCGATTCAGACGTTTTTGAACGGACCAAATAAGACCATATTAGGATATAGCTCCCTTTCAGACAAATTTTCCGTGTTAAGTTCTTGAGTCAGGTGCAAGAGATTGGAGAAGAAGTGCAGAAGATCGCGGCGTACAGTGTTGCCTCTAAGTGTATTTGTTGGACAGAAAGAGTTTTAGTAAACATAGAGCTCTTAAAGTTTGTACAGAGGTATATTTGAGTGTATTATTGATAAAAGTGGAATATGGTCCAAATCGGTGTATAACCTGATATTGATCCCATATATTCCGATCTCCTGATCTATTTTCTTGAGCCTCCAGGAGTCGGAATTATTATCCTTTTTCCTGAAATTTTGCATGATGACATAATTTGTGGTAGTCTTAACAACTACCACAAATTTGGTCTAAATCAGTCTATAACCTGGCATAGCTATAACCTGACATAGCCATAAGGACATCATTTCAAAATTGGCACAATTTTTGAAAAATATTTTAATTTTTTATAATAATAACTCCCTCAGTTATAGTGACCCTGATTGATAAGGTTTTTAAACATTCATTCCATCAACAACTATGTATGTCTGTCGATACTGCAAAAATCTTTCTTTTATTATTGCTATGGAAAACTGGATGGCTCTGAAACTGCCCATCATCATAGTTGGTCATGCTAAGAAAACATAGCCCCCCATTCCAAATGGCTTTTACTAATTAAATTGCCATAACCAAATGGCAAATGTCATTTAATTAGCCCAAATGTGTTGTCATCGTAAATCGCCAAAAGTTCCAAACAAACCAACAAACAGTGACAACCGATTGGAACATTTGGCTGGCCAACAGCAAAATTTTTGCGATAAAACCAAAACCAGAACATTTTCATTTTTTCTTTCGGACAGCACATGTTGGATTGTCGTTACTGTTGTTGTTGTTGTCGCTTTTTGTTGGTTTGGTTCCATGATCCAATGTCCTGTAGTTGTAGTTGTAGCTGTAATAGTAGATGTTGCTGTTGTTGTTTAACACCTATAAATAGTGACACCATCTGTGACAAAACACATACAAAATTTGTCGAACATGACTGGTAAAAGTGGCACCCATGTCTCTTGCCCCCAATCTGCCCCCATTCGGCCGCCGAACGAGCATAGTTTGCAAATAAACAAACGTGTCACCAACCAAACGGCCGGCCAACTTCCCACTAGAATCTTACCCAAATTTTCACCCACTCACCAGGGGGCACAGTGGTCTTAGAATTACTAACACTTTAAAAATATGTCCCAATGTTGCTCGATAACTTTGGATATCGGTCGATATGCCAGATGTATCGAAATATCGGTCGATAGGGAATACCAATGGTATAATAAAACGAATTATCTCCAGTTTCAACGAAATTGTATGAAAATGCCTCATTTAGGTGTTTTTCGTTGACGGTACACCGAGCGATATATCTATAACGAGTCTATATCAAGCATAGTCCAAAATAATCCATGTTCGTACTTAACCTGCTTATTGACAAAAAATAAACTGTACCTAGTTTTAGTTCGATGGCTTAATATTTAAAGACTATGGCGTGATTATAGACAGACAGACAAAATGACATTAAGACTATAGTCTTCATACGTTTGTATAGGTTAGGTTAGGTTGAAAAGAGGGTGCAGATATTAATCCGCCCCATGCCACTATGGACATACACCTACGGTCCTGCAGGCGGAGATCCGGGCGATCACGGAATGCGTGAAGTGGTGTGGTGCTAACGCGAGGACGTCGATTATGAATATCTTTACCGACAGTAAAATTGCCATAAGGGCGATAACAACCAGGACGGTAAGGTCACGAACTGTCTTGCAGTGTAAGAAGTAGATTTACGCCTTCTCTGAGGCGTTAATCTCCTACGTTTGTATAAAATCCCAGCATTTGGATGCCTTTCATTGGAGAAAAAAGGATTCAACAATCTCCCTGATTCACTGTTCCCCAAATGGCCGAAAAGTTGAAATACCACAAAAAATTTTAAAACAAAGTTTCGATGCCGCATCACGTTTCCAACAAAAACTCTTTCGTACACGCACAGCCCTTGCAACAGCCATCCATATGTATAGTACATGCTTACACATACTCTTATCAGGTCTGTATTTAAAAGGACATGTGTGAACATGAATGCAATCACTCTTTTACTACCCTCCTGAGGAAGGAAAAAACAAAATCACACAGAATTCACTCGAAAAGAGTAAGCAAAACCACTAAAATGTTTTAAACATGGCACAGGGTTCAGATGTGTGTAAATGTTCCGTCCACACAAGCAAGTTCATGTATGGTCACTGTGCATATGAACAGAATGCTTTTAAACCAAACCATTATCTCATCCCATTCTTTGATCTGCAACACCATAAGAGGATAAATAGTGAAAGATAGCATAGATTAAAGGGCCAAAGCCACACAGAATTGTTGTGATGTTGCAACATAATGGGAATGCAAAACGTAAAACTTGTTAAACAATCATTAAAAACAGCTAAAATTGCAAAAAAGATGTCACCCCACTCAACAGCTAACACAGAGGCGATTACATATCAATTTCACTTCTTCTACCTTAGCCTTACATCGACAATAAAAAAAAAACCGGCGGCACAAGCAACAGACCAAATTGTAATGGAGTGTCATCATGAAGAAGTCTTCTAAAAAAACTTGAGCTTATGAGTTATGAACCATGGTTCTCATGGCTGTAGGTTATTTTTAAGTGGCGCTCTGGCATCAGACTCACTTAGTCCTTTTCGCCCTTTGTGATACCACAGGCACAGGAGAAGGAAGATACCTTCTAGTTCCTACCGTTGAACCATTCATATCGCTTAGAAAAGCCTTACAACTAGCGAATGTTCACTTCCGCTAATTCAGGAAAGTTCTTAAAGAAACGAGGCCTTAAGTGAAACTCCTTCTGACGGTCAGGGCGTGGCACACACAAAGCAGATGTATAGTTTCTTCTTCATCGACGTCCTCGCAACTTCGGCAAAAGTAGATACTAGAATCCTTCAGTGCGTCAGCATGTAATCCAATCAGACAGCAACCTATCATGACGGCACTTTGACTGAGGCATCTGTTCTGTCAGCGACGGCAAAGCGGTTGACCTCTTCAAGTCTAGATTAGCCTACATAATTTTGGAGTGTTCCCACTTTGTGACTATCTGTCATTCGTTGCCCTTCGGATCGCTAGAGGCATACCCACAGATTCCAGTTTCCCTGGAAATTGTTGGGAAGTTCTAGTCTCGCAGCTCTACAATTCGCAGAGAAAATTCTGTGGCTCGGCACCCAGAACAGGTCAATGATCCACAGCGATTTAATGGCTGCCTGGATGTCTGAGAAAATATTTATGTCAATCCTCGTAATGACATTATTACAAGAATATCCGCTTGAGAGACACTGCTACTCGATATGAGCAATTCTAGTTCAAAAGAGTACACCAGAAAGCCCACCTGGTAGTATGGTTTGGAACCATCCGCAGATAGGCAACTTCTAGTATCAGCTATATTGTTGTTGTTGTAGCCACATTTTCATGTGGAGGTGACGATCCTCGTTAAGCGTCTGTAGGTGAGCAAGCTCGTTACGGTCCAAAAGACCGATCGCCGCGGGAACAGTGTGGCCATTGGTTATTTAAAGGCGCCAGTAAACCGCCTTGTCATATCTAACATCATGCAAATGCAAATTTTGCCCATGAACACTCCACTATGGAACAGGGGCAAACATCTCACATATCAATGAGTGCAGTCCGATTCAATTTTAAACTCAATGATAAGGGTCGTCCTTTTTATAGCCGAATCCGAACGGCGTGCCGCAGTGCGACACCTCTTTGGAGAGAAGTTTTACATGGCATAGTACCTCTCAAATGTTGCCAGCATAATATAGGCGGACATGCTAACCTCTGCGCCACGGTGGCCTCCATCGAGCATCATAGGCACTCAGTATTTGTATAAGAGCTGATGCCGCCCGGCCTCTCACTGAGACTCCCAGCTTAATACCGCGAATTGTTCGCGACTGCGTTGCAGCAGTCGGAGCATTTCACTATCCGCAACTAGTGCACGCTCCCAGTAGATCGCAACTAAGCTTCACGTGACACAATGCATACCATACAAATTGGAGATCAATGTTCTAGCCTATGTGGTGCTCACAGTTATCCCATGCCAGGAGGGATTTTGTAGTCCAATCGATTATATTAGGACTAGTGGTGCAGAACTTTTTATCAAAAAGCACCTCAGGAAGTGTGTAATCCACAGTGCCGGGAACATCGAGCATTGTATCAATGATATCACAGTATCCGTAGCCTCCGGGACCCGTAACGAAACTTATTATTTCTATCTTGCGATAGTCGATAACGAGAATGTGTGTTAGGAAGATTTTTTTTTTTTTTAATAATCTCTTCTTCCTAACACACATTCTCGTGGTCATATAAGCCCGACTAGCGTAAGAAAGAATGATTTATTCAAATGACCGGCTCAAGTAGCCAAAACAAATAAACAAAGGCTGGCTACTACGGAAACTCTACTGCTTAGCGACGGAATAAGAAAAACTTTTAGACTACTCATTGGTAGAAAACAGACTCTGTGTCACCCATTCCGCGTACCATTAAGTAATAAGGTACCTTAGTGCTCGCTTACAATGGTGAAGATTTATCCGCAGAAACATAGTCTTTACTTTACTTTAACTGGCTATGACAGAACAATTGTTCCACTAGACGAACGTAGAATAGCGTTCTAAAATCTCTGACACCACGTTTCTAGATGTTTCCCACTACTTGATCTTTCCATCGGGCTTTTGGTCTTCCCGGTTTGCGTGTACCACCGTGTTTGCCTTCAAAAACTTCTTTGCTGGACCTTCTTCATCCATTCTGACAACATGACCTAGCCAACGAATCCGTTGTATTTTGATGCGTGTAACTATGCTATCGTCGTCATACAGCTCGTGGTTCCCCATTAACTCAAACTGGTCCATATATTTTACGAAGAATCTTTCTCTCAAACACTTCTAGCACTGCCTCATCTGCTTTCAAAAGTGCCCATGCCTCAGAACCATATAACAACACGGGTAGTATCAGTGTCTTGCATAGTGTAATCTTCGTCTGTCGAGAGGTGGCCTTGTTTCTAAACTGCTTACTTAGCCCAAAGTAGCATCTGTTTGCAAGTATTATCCTTCGCTTTATTTCAAAACTTGTGTCATTCGTTTCGGTTACGGCAGTGCCGAGGTAGATAAAGTTAATGACTATCTCAAAGTTGTGGTTCCCAACTTTCGCCATTTTCTTTATCTGCCCGGTTGCACAAGGCGTTTTGGAAGTTGAAACCATCCATTTCGTCTTATCTACATTTACTGCCAGACCTATTTTCACTGACTCTCTTTCGATTCTTTCAAAGGCTGCAGTTACTACTTCCGGTGACCGACCTATGATGTAGATATCGTCGGCATAGGCGAGTAGCATGTGTTCTCTTGTGATTAGTGTGCCATATTCACCAGCAGGTTATTAGGATCACACGATAGGCTGTCTCCTTGTCTGAAACCTCGTTTGGTATTAAATGGTTCGGAGACATTATTTCCTATTCTTTCTGAGGAACCCATATCAGCAAGTATCATGCTGCAGAGTCTTATTAATTTTGCAGGGATGCCAAACTCAGACCTTTAAACGTAAAGGAGTATCGAAGGCGGCTTTGTATTCAACAAAGAGATGGTAGGTGTTGATTTGTCCTTCTCGCGTCTTTTCTAGGATTTGGCGCAGTGTGAATATCTGGTATAGTATTAATAGGGCCCAATTATCTCATTGACTTTAAGTTTTAATCTTTCATACAGTACGCTCGAGTGTATTTTGTATGCGATGGGGAGGAGACTTATTCCTCTGTAGTTGGCACATTCTGTCTTATCTCCTCTCTTGTGTACTGGACATAGTATGCTGAGGTTCCAATCATCGGGTATACGTTCTTCTAGCCAGATTGCGCAGATAAGCTGATGCATACACCTCATCAGCGTGTCGCCTCCGGTCTTAAATATTTCACTGGGTAACCCCAGGTGCAAATCATGGTCCTTTTTTCGTTTGAGTGGGTCGTTAACGTTGGGGGGTCCGTTTTTACTTTTCCTTTATTTTTCACAGCAGTTCACCGAAACATAGTCAGGATAAATATTTGCCACCATTGTCGCGTTAGCCTCGTCGTCTGAGTCCGCAGGAGTTCATCCTTACATAATTCGTTCGATCGTGCCAAGATGAGTTTCCTTACGCATCCAACAGCAGTTGAGAAAACAGTGGAACCACTCTTCCTCAGAACACTGCCTTTTGTGTTCCGTCTTTCCCCAATGGCACACACTGTGAGCCCCATGCAAACGTTTGGCCTACCTATACAGTGCTTGTTGGGTCCAGTCTTGATGCCATCACAGGCCCTCGTGCCAGGACCGCTTCCGTAACTGTTGGGTCTTGTAATCCAGCCTATTGAAGGAAACTGAAGACTACGTACATGCAGTTCGATCGGCGGAAAGTGCAGGGTGCTCTTAACGATAGAACTAACATTCCAACCACTTCTAAGGAAACTGAGAAGAAAATCAGGTCTTTTAAGGAGCTGAACACTTCGAAACCGCTGAAAAAGATAAAATTCTCCCCGCTTTCAAGTACTCTGCGAAATCCAAGAGATACAGAGAAAGCACGCACGTCCACTGAGACTTCATGGAGAAGTATGGCTTCCAAAAGGACGCCTTTGTCATGTCGGAAAAGGAAGGCGGTCGCTGAAGTAGCCCACTTAAATTTAAATAGCCAGGAGGCACAACAGAGACGTTCTGACGTATGCAGTCATCGATAACGAGCGGATCTTGGATTATCCATACTAATTATGCAAAATGCAAATTTTGCCCATGAACATTCCACTAAGGAACAGGGGAGAACTTCTCACATATCCATGAGTGCAGTCCGATTCAAGTTTTAAGCTCAATGATAAGGGGCCTCCTTATTATAGCCGATTCCGAACGGCGTGCCGCAGTGCGACAAATCTTTGGAGAGAAGTTTCACATGGCATAGTACCACAATGTTGCCAGCGTTAGGAGCCACCGCTGAAATTTTTTCTGATGGTCTCGCCAGGATTCGGACCCAGGCGTTCAGCGTCATAGGCGAATATGCTAACCTCTGCGCTACGGTGGCCTCCTATACCATACTAATTATGAGCTGCGAGTATAGCGGGGATTTCTTAACGCTGCGGTCGATAACGTTAATGATGCCGCCAAGATGAAACAGTATCTCTCAAAATCCCATGTCTATACTTAAACGTTAGAAGACGACATGGGAGTAAGAGCAGAGTCAACGGATAACATATTGAGGTTTTTGACGAAAACTCATTTTACACGGAACACAACGCGACACCGGAATCTTTTAACAATAAAGTTGATCGAAGGGTTATCATTACAGAATTTATGGTAAAGAAAAGCCTGATCATTCCCTTACATCCGGTTGACTTAAATAGCGCTACTACAGAAGGAGACGGACTACCTGACGCCCCATCTGTCAGCCATATACACAGCATATCTAGGACTTGCATATACCCCGAAGCCTGACAGGAGGCAAGGGTGGTATTTATACAAAAGCCCGGCTGGGCAAGTTATGCGACATCGACCACAATGGCAGGCTTCTTATGCCTTTTGTTCGCCTGATTTTACTTTCGAATTTGACGTATAGGCCAAACTTGGTGTTAAAAACTCCTGGGCTAAAGCAGCGCCTCAAGGTGATCATACAAGAAAACCGCAGCGGCTTCCCAAGCGCATTATAATTGACCTTCATTATCTGTATTGCCTCTTATGACACCAATCGGTTTATACGATGTTAAAATATTCGCTATGATTTAATTATAATTCATAATTGAACAAAAGTGCTGAGCAACACGCCCGCCACATTAGCAATTCCTCCCCAGTGGAAAGGAAAAACAACTCTGAGAAATGTCCTTGTATGCGTTGCGTTATGTTTGTGGTAACACCTCATCTGTTCAATTGCTGTAAAAATGTAATCAATTATCCTTGAAACAATACGCACAGACGTGCAACAACATGAATGTGGAATTCACAAAAAAGGCACTCACACACAGCCATGGCAAAATCTAGACACAACACTCAGGATGTGGCAGAGATAGATATTGACACACAAACAAGCGTAACCACAACAAAGAACGACACAAGAAAAACACTCAACCAATCTCGGAGCTAGGAAGCAAACAAGCAGGCAAAATACATTCGTTCCATTCACACAGACATGATGCTGTGATGTGACAGCTTAACACTGATGAGGGAAATAATGCCGCATCCATCCCCTTCCCATATCTGCCAACTTTCTCTCAGTCGTCTGTCAACGACGACGAGAAAGCTGATGAAGATGCCAATATTGTTGATGATGATGGCGATGTTGGTGGCGCAATACCAATGATCAAGATGAGCCATTAATGGATGTCTTTTTTTTTTTTTGGCGCTGGATTTCCTTAACCCCTTATTCGATGGCTCGGGCACGTTTAAATCGCTCACACTCTTAGCCAATTGAATAGCAGCAACAGGAGAGTTTTCCCACAAGAACCCTTTCTGTGCAAACAAAATCAACATTCCTTTTTTTTTTGTTTTGGATTTGCTTCCTTCTTCGAATGAAGAAATTATTACGTTAGACATTCATACACGTACACGCACACACAATCACAGGGGCATGGGCAGAAAACTGATCCTTTGTAAAATTTACCACAATCTGTGAAAATTCGCACAAAACATCCTAACACTGCGTGCCTTTGCCAGTGTGTGCGAAATTGTGTTTTTAAATGTTTTCAAGTCTATATGTGAGTGTGGCCCGAGCTTCCAGGATTTCAATGAATTGCCAAGCTCACGTTACATTTGTACATATCCCTTAAAGCACAGTGTGGTGTATTATGGATTTATATGCTACAAAAATTAAGTTATGTTGTTTTATTTAATAAACGAGTATCCGTCGTACAAAATTTCAGGCAAATTGGATAATAATTGCGACCTCTAGAGGCTCAAGAAGTCAAGATGCCATATCGGTTTATATGGCAGCTATATCAGGTTATGAACCGATTTGAACTTTATTTGACACAGTTGTTGAAAGTAAGAATAAAATACGTCATGCAAAATTTCAGCCAAATCGGATTGGAATTGCGCCCTGTAGAAGCTCAAGAAGTCAAGTCCGCAGATCTGTTTATATGACAGCTATATCAGGTTATTAACAGTTTTGAACCATACTTATCGCAGTTGTTGGGTATCATAACAAATTCCTACGTGCAAAAATTCATTCAAATCGGATAAGAATTGCGCACTCTAGAGGCTCAAAAAGTCAAGACCCAAGATCGGTTTATATAGCAGCTATATCAGGTTGTGGACCGATTTGAACCATACTTGGCAAAGTTGTTGGATATCATAACAAAACACGTCGTGCAAAATTTCATTCCAATCGGGTAAGAATTGCGCACTGTAGAGGAAGTCGAGACCCAAGATAGGTTTATATGGCAGCTATATCAAAACATGGACCGATATGGCCCATTTACAATCCCAACCGACCTACACTAATAAAAAGTATTGTGCAAAATTTCTAGCGGCTAGCTTTACTCCTTCGGAAGTTAGCGTGCTTTCGACAGACAGACGGACGGGCATGGCTAGATCGACATAAAATGTCGCGACGATCAAGAATATATATACCTAATGGGGTCTCAGACGAATATTTCGAGTAGTTACAAACAGAATGACGAAAGTAGTATACCCCCCATCCTATGGTGGAGGGTATAAAAAACATATAAAATTCAGAAAAATTCATGAAATCTTTATTTGAATCGATAGTACGGTCCATATAATTTAATGTTTGAAGATTATTTCATGCAAATGTTAAACTTGACTGCGCCTCAAATATGAGCATACTCTATCCAACATTTCGGCCGGTATCTTCACGAATAATTGCTTCAATGTTCTCTTTCAATGCGTCAATCGAAGCAGGCTGGTCTGTATAGATATGAGCTTTAACATAGCCCTACAAAAAAAAAAAGTCTAAAGGCGTTAAATCGCTTGATCCATGCGGCCAATCGACCAATTTTGGGCAAAAACAAGTTGGATATCATCGCACGGTAACGCTCACCATTCAAAGTTACGTAACGATTCGCATCATTTTTGAAGAAGCACGGTCCAATGATTTCACCAGCCCATAAACAGCACCAAACTGTGACTTTTTATACCCTCCACCATAGGGTTGGGGGATACTTATTGCGTCATTCAGTTTGTAACACCTCCAAATATGTCGCTAAGACCCCATAAATTATATATATTCTTGATCGTCGTGACATTTTAAGTCGAACTAGCCATGTCCGTCCGTCTGTCTGTCGAAAGTACGCTAACTTTTGAAGGAGTAAAGCTAGCCGCTTGAAATTTTGCATAAATACTTCTCATATTAGTAGATCGGTTGGGATTGTAAATGGGCCAAATCGGTCCATGTTTTGATATAGCTGCGCTGATATAGAAGGCGCAATTCTTATCCGATTTGGCTGTAAGTTTGCACGTGGTGTTTTGGTAGCACGTCCAACATTTGTGCGAAGTATGGTCCAAATCGGTCTATAACCTGGTATAGGTGCCATATAAACCGATCTTGGATCTTAACTTATTGAGCCGCTAGAGGGTGCCATTCTCATCCGATTTGGCTAAAATTTTGCATAAGGTGGTTTGATATGACTTCCAAAAACTGTGATGAGTATGGCGCAAATCGGTACATAACCTGATATAGCTGCCATATAAACTGATCTCATCTGATTTGGCACAAATTTTGTACAACTGCTTCTCCCATGGTTTTCAGCATACGTGTGCAAAATGGTTTGAATCAATCTATAGCTTGATACTGCTCCCATACAAACCGATCTCCGGATTTTGTTTCGTGAGCCCCGAATCGGACTATAACTTGTTCTGGATGCATCGGTAGCTCTTGCAATGCTTTTGACTGATCTCCACACTAAAATCGACAATTCAGCTTATTTACGTACCCAATGAGCCAAAAATGAGTGTGTTCGTCGGTGAACACAAATTTTCGATAAAAAAGTGAAGTTTTGGCCAACTTTTCAAGAGCCCATTTACCAAAAAATACGCGTTGCGGTAGATCGTGAAGATGTTTGACAGTGAAACAAAACACGCACCACCAAGAGAACCGCATATGCGCGGTATCTCTTTTTAGGCAAACAAAGAACAGTGAATAAGTACTATTATGCTTTTGGAGCTGCATAAAGTTATTGTCCGATTCGGACCATAAATGAATGCTAAAATTCGTTGAAGTCACTGTGTAATATTTCAGTTCATTCGGGTAAGAATTGCGCTTTGTAGGGGTTCAAGAAGCAAAATCGAGAGATCGGTTTATATGGGAGCTGTATCAAGCTATTGAACGATTCAAACCATATAAGACACGTATGTTGAAGGTTGTACAAAATTTCTGCCAAATCGGATGAGAATTGCCCCCTCTAGAGGCTCAGGAAGTCAAGATCCCAGATCGGTTTATATGGCGACTATATCAGGTTATGTACCGATTTGCGCCATACTAAGTACAGTTATTGGAAGTCAATACAAAACACCTCATGCAAAATTTCAGCGAAATCGGAAGAGAACTGCGCTCTCTATTGGCTCAAGAAGTCAGGACCCAAGATCGGTTTATATAACAGCTATTTCATAACATTGATATTAACCCATCTTGAGCCCTTAGAAGCATCCATTTTCATCCGATTTGGCTTTAATTTGAAAAAAAGACTTGAATTATGACATTCAATATCCATACCAAGTATGATCCGAATCGGTCTATGAACAGATTTAGCCCCCCTATTTACGCCGATCCTCAGAAGACTCAATTTTCATTCAATTTGGAAGAAAGACTTATGCTATAAGTTTCAACCTCCACGCTAAGTAGGATTCGAATAGGTCTACATACAGATATAACCCGCAAAAAAACCGATCACCGAATTTGATTTCTTGAGGCTTTAGAAGCCTAAATTTTCATCCGGTTTGGCTGAAATTTGGAACAATAACTTGTGTTATGAACTCCAACATCCATGCACAGTATGATCTGAATCGGTTTATAAATAGATATAGCTCCCATCCCCGGATTTGACTTTTTGAACTCTTAGAAGCCTCAATTTTCATCCGATTTGGGTGATATTTGGCACAAGGACGTCCGCTATCACTTGGCACTTTTATTATTGCAGTAATGTAGTCATTTGTCAACTTAGGATTGTTTTACAATATGACTTATGAGATTATTGTTGGTTTTCATAGAAATCGGTTCAGATTAAGTTATAGTTCCCATATATATGATTCACCCGATTTTCACTTTAGAGCCATTGTCAGAGCATTTTTCAACTATCTTCTCAAAATTTTTCACAATTTCTTCTTTTATGAATATGACTACTATATGTACAGAATTTTGTCGATATCGGTTCAGATTTACATATAGTTTCCTTATATTCGTTAATCTCATTTTTAATAATTTGCAATAAATGTAATTTTTCAGTCTTTCACCATGAAAATTGGAACATATCATTATCAAACGACCATTGTCATTTGAAGTGATTTTTATCAAAATCGGTCATATATGCATTGTCCGATTTACATTTATAGAGCCGTAGTTATGCACGGATTTGCCAGAAATTGAGTATGGAAGGTTTTAATATCTATATGAACTCCTTTATCGAAGTCTTACCAAAGCGTTTGGAATTAGATATGGCATCAGACAATGACATCGTTTTTGTCATTAACTTTTCATCAACTTTTGCCCTGACTTATTTCTTTTTATACCCACCACCATAAAATGGGGGGTATACCAATCTAGTCATTTCGTTTGTGACACCTTTTTATACCCTACACCACTACTGTAGTACAGGATATTATAACTTAGTGTATTTGTTTGTAACACCCAGACGGAAGAGAAAAAGACCCATTGATAAGTATACCGATCGACTCAGAATCAGTTTCTGATTCGATTTAGCCATGTCTGTCTGTCTGTCTGTTTGTCCGTCCATCTGACTGTCCATCTTAATTTGTGTACAAAATACTGGTCGCAGTTTTCATCCGATCGCCTTAAAATTTGGTACAGGTATGTTTTTTACCCTAGAGACCTATTGAAATTGGAAAAAATCGGTTCAGATTTGGATATAGCTTCCATATATATGTTCGTCCGATTTTCAGTAATAATGCAATAAAATGGTCATTTGCAAATTTTTGCAGGAAGTATTTTCTTATGACTCTCGACATTACTAGCGAATTTCACGGAAATCGGTTCAAATTTGTTATAGCTCTCATATATATATATATATATATATATATATATATATATATATATATATATATATATATATATATATATATATATATATATATATATATATATATATATATATATATATATATATATATATATATATATATATATATATATATATATATATATATATATCAGATTTAGATATAGCTCCTATATATATGTTCATCCGATTTTGAGAAATATTGCAGGAAAGTGCTCATTTTTTAACCGAATCTCTCGAAATTTTGAAGGAAGGATTTTCTTATGATTCTCAATATTTTTGGTCTCATATATGTATGCAATATATGTATATCGCCAGATTTTCACCCCAAGAGCTACTGCAAGCGCAATCTTGTCAAAATTTTGCACTACGCTTTTCTTGAAGACTACCACATTATCTGAGAAGTTTGCTCGAAATCGGTTCAAAATTAGATAAACCTTCCATATATACGATCGTCAGATTTTGTGTAATGCAACAATGTTGTCATTTGTCAAACAAAGTTTTTACAGTTTGACCATATTTGATCGCTCAGGTCCATCAAAATTGATTCAGAATTAGATATAGCTCCCACATTGTACTCAGTGGGTAGGTGTAGGGTATTATACAGTCGGCACCGACCGACTTTTGCCCTTCCTTACAGGTTTTTACTAAAAAAATTCAAGCTAAATTAATTTTTCTGTGCTGTTACTATTTTGAATTCAGCAATTCAAACCCCGGATCATACATTTGATGGCTATATTCTTCAAAGCGTGTGTGGCCTTCAAAAGGTGTACAAAATATTATCTCCTTTTCACTTTTTCAGCTTCGCCAATCACTGTATGTTACACTGGCTGTGTCCTCTCTAACGATATCGTTTATTTTGTTCGTCCGTCCGTCCATCTGAGACAATTTGTGTGTTATCACAGCTGCACTTGTTACGCTCTATGGCTGATGACGTTATTTTGCTTGGGTTTTGTTTTGTTTTCGCCCTCCTCGTCAATCAACTACCGCTCAGCTCACTCACTCCAAGGTGATTGTCATCGTTTCCAACATTGTTCTCCTTAATGTAACTGTTTCTGTTGGTGTTGTTTATTCCGTTTCCCATGACAAGAATGTGGGCAAAAGCACAAAGACATGGGTTTTTCCATTTCGACAAGAAGACATTAACCCCTTTTTTCTGCCTGAATTGTAGATGAGTTGATGGCAAATCTCTCTCATGGTAAGCTTCATACATAACGCAGTCCTTCACATACTTCGAAGAGGTTGGTTGTCTGTCTGAATGTCGATGAATTTGGGAAATAGTATGGGCTGGCTGCTCAGATGCCGGTGCACAAGTGTTCCGTTTCTCATACATAAGAATGGGCAAATTAATGCGACCCACGTGTCTATCACGATAAATGTTCCCATCATTTGTTTTGCAAGTGCCAGTATTTGCATTCCGAAGACGTCTATGATGGTATCGCAGTCCAGGACATGAACGTTTGGTTGTATACGTAGCATACAATGGTGGAATCGGTGTCTCTCTCTCTCTCTCTCTCTCTGTCCTACTCGCCCACAACCACTTTAGATGATGGGTATTCAATCATGTGGCAACGTTCTAATTTATGGCATGGCATTGTATATCCTATGCTGCCATAATCGTGGGCATTGTTATGTAGAAATGATTCATTTCATTTAATCAGCAACTAATAATTTACGAGCAAGCTAGCCTCAAAATAGAAATCAAATTAATTCTCTTCTGCATTAATAACTACAAAAGCCTACAGCAAGTTTTGAAAAACATAAATTTTGCATGAAATACTATAAAATGTCATGGCTTGAAATTGAATGTTTTTTGACCACTACCTATCTACGGGGTCCAAGTTACATCGAAAAAATTTTTATCACTTCACCAATGCTGGCGCCACACAGTGGGAGAAAATCGAAAAACAACTTGTGAATATATGCTGTGTGAGAACGGGTGGAGATATTTCTTTGAAATTTGAACTGGTTAGAGCTGAGGTGTTAGCGAGATCACGGCCCTAGGTTGTCTGGGCGCCTTTCGGCAGGTCCCTAAAGTTTATCACCTCGGTATTTCGAAAATTTGTTGGGGCTGCCAAATCTTCGTTGAAGGTCCGAGTACCAAATGTGCTCGAAATTCCTACAAAAAAGACCGCTTGAGGTCTGAAATACCTCGTCTTATTTCGGGGATATTCGACCTTTTAGTTTTTATACCCACCACTATAGGATGGGGGTATACTTATTACTCATTCCGTTATATATATATATGTATATATAACGGAATGTATAATTATAATAATATATAACGGAATGTATAATATATATAACGGAATTATACCCACCACCAAAGGATGGGGGTATATTCATTTTGTCATTCCAATTGCAACACATCGAAATATCCATTTCCGACCCTATAAAGTATATATATTCTTGATAAGCGTAAAAGTCTAAGACGATCTAGATATGTCCGTCCTTCAGTCTGTTGAAATCACGCTACAGTCTTTAAAAATAGAGATATTGAGCTGAAATTTTGAGGTTCGAAGATGGGCTATATCGGACTATATCTTGATATAGCCGCCATATAGACCGATCGGCCGATTTAGGGTCTTAGACCTATAAAGGCCACATTTTTACTATCTAATCTTGCTGAAATTTGAGACAGTGAGTTGTGTTAGGCCCTTCGACATCCTTCGTCACTTTGGCCCAGATCGGTTCAGATTTTGATATAGCTGCCATATAGACCGTTCTCTCGATTTAAGGTTTTGGGCCATAAAAGGCGCATTTATTGTCCGATGTCGCCGAAATTTGGAACAAAGAGTTAAGTTAATCCCCTTGATATACTTCTGCAATATGGCACAGATCAGTTAAGATTTGGATACAGCTGCCATATAGACCGACCTCTCGGTTTCAGGTTTTGGGTCCTTAAAAGGCGCATTTATTGTCCGATTTCGCTGAAATTTGGGACAGTGCGTTGTATTAGGCTTCGACATATTTCTGTAACTTGGCCCAAATCGGTTCAGATTTGAATATAGCTGCCATGTAGACCGGAATCTCGATTTAAAGTCTTGGCCCCATAAAAGGCGCATTTATAATCCGATTTGACTGAAATTTGACACTGTGACCTATATTAGACTATTCGACATCCGTATATGGTTCAGATCGGTTTATTTTTAGATATAGCTATCAATATTTTGTTATACACAATTGAGCAATGACTTGCTCTTATTAGTATTTGGTCCAAATCGGAACATATTTCGATAAAACTGCTACGGAACATAAGGTATGCAATTTTCACTGGATTTGGATAAAAGGTGGTTTACATATATACCCGAGGTGGTGGGTATCCAAAGTTCGACCCGGCCGACTTAACGCCTTTTTACTTGTTAACCCTCGCAATATTCGTCTAAGACCCCTTAAGGTAAATATATATTGTTTATCGTCTCGACGTCCTGAGTCGATCTAGCCATGTCCGTTCGTCCGTCCGTCTGTCGAAAACACGGTAGCGTACGAACGAGTAAAGCGAGCTGCAATATTTATAGACTCCACAACAAATTTACTAGGAATTTTTAAGCACTGTCCAGCAAAAAATTTTGGAAATAATATCATAAACGTAGATTTGGCCACCCAACAAACTTTCGAAGTTCCGAGGTGATCACATTAAGGGGCATGCCAGAAGGCGCCCGGGCAACCTACACCTTTGTTCTAACCAGTTCAAATTTCATAGAGATATCCTTACCCATTCTCACATGGCATATTTTTTAATAGTTTTTTTTTTCGATTTTCTCCCACTGTTACCACTTCATTTGTGACAAATGCTTAGTCTGTCGCTACTGTATAACAATGAACTTAAAATTTGTCTAAGTGAGAATGGAAAGGACTGCCACTTCTACCTAACTAAACGAAACCTAGGTTAGGTTCGGTTGAAAAGGGGGTGCGGATAAAACAGCCCCATGTAACTATGCACATGCACCTAAGTAATAGGCTTGTTGTGATCTCTAAATGCTAAAAAGTAACATCGGGAAATAAAAATGTAGGAATTCCGTGCTACTTACAAAATCCCAAATTGATTTCCATACCAAGCTCCCAAGTTGGTTCATGTCTGGCATTGTGCCCTCACCTTAGTGCTGGTATCCCCTACTTACGAAAACCGTGTATCCCCTATTAGTCGCAAAAGCCTGGCAAAACTAGGTTAGGTTAAAAAGAGCGCGCAGATTATAATCCATCCCATGGAAATACGAATATACACCTAAGCCAGTAATCGGCTTGATATGGGATCTGAAATATAACCCAGAAGAAATCTATGTCAGGAGTTCCGTGCTACTCACAAAATCCATAATCGTTTTCCATTCCATGCCCTTACGTTGCTTCAAGCCGGGTACCATATCTTCACCTAAGTGCGCAAATGGGAGCAGCTCATACCATCGCGGTATAATCGAGGCGACGATAGGAAACCTGAAAGGAAGGGAAGAGGTTTCCGATATAGAGGTTTCCGACATAGGACTACGAGCTCACTTATGCAAAATCGGTGCGCCTAGTGATGGCATGGGTAGGACATGTGGGGAAGATGATGAGAAGTTGGAGCATTTCCTATGTCATTGCCGTGCTTTCGCGACTAACAGACACCGTTACTTAGGTGGGGACACGATACCAGACATGAACCATCTTGGGAGTGGTATGGAAGACAATTAAGAATTTTGTAAGTAGCACGGAATTAATAACTTAAAAGTTTCTTTTCGAGGTTACTTTTTAGTTTTTAGAGGACACAACAAGCCGATTACTGGCTTAGGCACCCTCTTTTCAACCTAACCTAACCCAACCTAAGTGCGCAAATATTCATATCTGTCCAGTAATTATATGGAGAACCGTCAGATCCCCATGAGATTTTCGTCATCCTACCGACAGTTTCATCGCACATACCGTTAGCACAGACTAGGTGGCCCAGGATGGGCCACCCGAAAGGCTTCGCATTCACAGTACACTTTGTGAATGTGATGGCAGTCCTCTGTTCCTTTGTGTTAGCAGTCCTCTGGTCATTACACCTAAGTCGTCTGCCCTCTCATTGCCTCTAATTCCAATATAGCTTGGCACCCAGACGTAAAGTGGCACAATTGTGGGCAAAAAATAATAAGATTTTGTTAATAATTTTAAAATTCTTTATTTATTTTTTTGTCGTTTATGTGCGTTCACCATATACCAACACGGGTAGTATCAGTGTCTTATATAGTGTTATCTTTGCCTGTTTACTTCGCCTGCTTACTTAATCCAAAGAAGCATATGTATTATTCTTCGCTTTATTTCTCAACTGTTGTCGTTTGTTTCGATCACGGTGGTGCCGAAGTAGGTAAAGTTGCAGACAATCTCAAAGTTGGGATTTCCAACTTTCTCCATTTTCTTTATCTGCTCTGTTGTACAATGCGTTTTCGGAGTTGATACCATCCAGTTTGATTTATCTCTATTTACTGCCAGACCCATTTTCACGCTCTTTGACCCATCAAAGGCTGCAGTTACTACTTCCGGTGACCGACCTATGATATCGATGTCGTCGGCATAGGCGAGTAGTAAGTGTTCTTTTGTGAATAGTGTGCCATATTTATTCACATCTGCATCTCGTGTAATCTTCTCCAGCAGGATATTAAAGAGATCACACGATAAGAATGGTTCGGAGAGATTCTTTCCTCTTCTTATTGAGGGACGTGTATCAATAAGTGTCCTCCTGCAGAGTCTTATTAATTTTGAAGGGTTACCAAACTCTGACATGACTTGAAATATCTTTGAACATAAAGGGGTATCGGAAGCGGATTTGTAGTCAGCAAAGAAATGGTAGGTGTTGATTTTTCCTTTTCGGTTCCTTTCCACGATTTGGCGCAGTGTGAATATCTGGTCTATGGTGGATTTAGACCTTGTACTAAAGCCGCATTGATAGGGCCCAATTACCTCATTGACTTTAGGTTTTAATCTTTCACACAGTACGCTCGAGAGTATCTTGTATGCGAAGAGACTTATTCCTCTGTAATTGGCACATTTCGTCTTGTCTCCATTCTTGTGTACGGGACAAAGTATTCTGAGGTTCCAACCATCGGGTATGCGTTCTTCTAGCCAGATAGTGCAGACAAGCGGATCCATACGCCTTATCAGTGTGTCGGTCTTAAAAAGTTCAGTGGGCAACTCGTCGGCTCCTGCTGCCTTGTTGTCTTCAGTCGGGTCACAGCTCCTAGGACTAGGAGGTAAACATTCTATACCATCATCAGGGATGGGTTCTGTGGTATCCTCTTCGCCGCCATCGTCGGACACTAGCAGTTAGGTAAAATGTTCATTCCATATCCCCGGAACACTGTCTGTGTCAGTTACCAGATTTCCTTCTTTGTTTCTGTAGGAGGATGTGCCTGTACAAAAACCATCGGACTGATGTTTAATCCCTGATAGAATTTCCAGACTTCATTCTGACTCCTGTACATCTCAATTCGCTCACACTCACGTCTTTCCATTTCCATTTTCTTTCTGCGGAATAGACGCTTCTCGTCTCTCCTTTTCACGCGATACCTCTCCTCCATTTGGCGCATTGCTACTGATTACAGAGTTGCTCTGTATGCCACATTCTTGGCTTCAATAGCATCTTGACACTCTTGGTCGTACCATGGGTTTCTTGGTGGAGGCTTCCGGTATCCAAGCACTGATTTCCTGCATTTCCATAGAGTGGGCAAGGATTGCTTTCATCAAGCAGTTGGGTCAGTCAATTTCAATGTTGTTGTGTCAGATTGTACTTTTCTCGCCATACTCATATGGGTGCGAAACTTTGCTGTTAAAAGGTAATGATCTAAATCGCCCCACGGTTCTATCGATCTCGCGTTTTGATCGGGAGACAACCATGTGGTCGTGTGAATCCTTCGATGTTAGAATTTGGTGCTGCTAACTACCGTGTTCTAGCCTCAATCCATTATCGGAAGTTTCTTCGTGTAGGGTAAATTTTCCGACTGTTGAGCCAAATATGTTTTCCTTTCCTATTTTCCCTCTCACTATTTATTTATTTATTTATCTATTTCATCTACAGAGTAAACTCCTACAGACTACATACAATTAACTTACATACGTACATAAAGTAGGCAATTTTAAACGTTATCTATAATTTGAAGAACAATTTTTTTAAATTTTTGTTTGCCAAGATTCTCTCCAACTAACCACAAATCCACACCCAAATTCATGCCTCATCGCATGGCAGCTATAATATAGGTCGTCACCACTCAGTGTCGTTGCAGAGCCCTTCTCGAGCCGTCGCACTTCCTGTATGGCAGAAATGTCTGCCCTGTAGTTCTCCAGTGCATCCGCCAGTGCGTACTCTGCCCCTCTCTGTTAGTGTGCGGATATTCCAGATGCAGATACGCAATCATCGTCCTTAAAACGTCCGTTTTTATACCCACCACCGAAGGATGGGGGTATATTCATTTTCTCTTTCCGTTTGCAACATATCGAAATATTCGTCTAAGACCCCATAAAGTATATATATATATTCATAATCAGCGTAAAAATCTAACACGATCTAGCCCTGTCCATCCTTCTGTCTGTTGAAATCATGCCACAGTCTTTAAAAATAGAGATATTGAGCTGAAATTTTGCACAGATTCTTTTTTTTTGTCCATAAGCAGGTTAAGTTCGAAGATGGGCTACATAGGACTATATCTTCATATAGCCCCCATATAGACCGATCCGCCGATTTAGGGTTTTAATCCCATAAGAGCCACATTTATTATCCGATATTGCTAATATTGGGAGAGTGAGTTGTGTTAGGCCGTTCGACATCCTTCTTCGATTTGGCCCAGATCGGTCCAGATTTGGATATAGCTGTCATATAGATTGATCTCTCGATTTAAAGTCTTGGCCTCATAAAAGGAACATTTATACTCCGATTTTGCTGAAATTTGACACTGTGATTTATGTTGGGCTTTTCGACATCCGTGTCATATATGGTTCAGATTGGTCTATATTTGGATATGGCTACCAAAAAGACCAATTTTTGTTCTACAAAATTAAACAATGACTTGTACTTAATAGACCACTCAATATCCGTGTCGAATTTGGTCCAAATCGGACCATATTTCGATAAAGCTGCTTTGCTCTTTCCCAACGTTGTAAATCTCCACGGTCATGCAGGTTTTTTCCTTTCTCGAAGCTGAAAATCGTCGAAAGACCCTACTATTTGCCAAATTTCAAGAGAATCGGTTAACAAATGACCATTTAATTGAATTATTACTGCAAATAGGACGTACATATATTGGGTTGCCCAAAAAGTAATTGCGGATTTTTCATGTAGTCGGCGTTGACAAATTTTTTCACAGCTTGTGACTCTGTAATTGCATTCTTTCTTCTGTCAGTTATCAGCTGTTACTTTTAGCTTGCTTTAGAAAAAAAAGTGTAAAAAAAGTATATATGATTAAAGTTCATTCTAAGTTGTATTAAAAAAGCATTTACTTTCTTTTAAAAAATCCGCAATTACTTTTTGAGCAACCCAAATCTGAACCGATTTTTTTCAATTTAAATAGGCTTCGTCTCTAGGCCAAAAAACATGTCTGTACCAAATTTTAAGACGATCGGATGAAAACTGCGACCTGTACTTTGTACACAAATTAACATGGACAGACGGACGGACACACCGACAGACAGACACACAGACGGACATAGCTAAATAGAATCTGAAAGTGAATCGATCGGTATACTTATCAATCTCTTCCTTCTGTGTGTTACAAACAATTGCACTAAGTTATAATACCATGTACTACAGTAGTAGAAACTGATAGCTTCTATCGTGTAAAATTTTAAAGCGATTGCACCACAAGAAGGTTTAGTTGTCTTATATGCGTTAAGTATCATTAGATCGATGGTATTGGAGAAAACTGCCAGGGCTTGGCCCAATTTATTAATGTGTGTATTACCCTACACGTGAACAAAGTTCGAGGTAGGCGATCGTTGTGTGTAAAAGCATAATGTACTGCCTAAAATTCAACTTATCAGCTGTGGCAAATGTTTCATTAGATAAGCAGAAGCACAATTTTAGACGGAAACATTCAAACAATTGTCAACATAGTCTAATGTTAACCTGTAATGAAAAATGCATGATTTTTAAGCTGGTCCATACTAGTCAACTTTATATCTGGACTTTAATTGTTTATTATGAACACCTTTTTATCATACCAAATTGAATTTTACAAAAAAAAAAATAAAAACACATTTTTTTATTACAATATAATATTTAATCAATAGAAAGTTGATTTCGACATTGTGCTTTTCCCAACGAACTCCAGATGAAGTTTAATAACCAAAATATTTGTCATTTGCCTTTGCTCATTAGTTCCTGGATGTAATTTCGCTCACCATGAGGGCAAATGTTTGTAAACAACAATAATTCACCATCGCAATCACAAAATTCCAAATGTAATTGATTTAAATGTATCCCCCTATCATCATTTATGAACGACCACCACGACTATGAGTGGGCCCCACTTGAGTGTAAACAGAAAATCTCCAAAAAAGGCCATTTGTGTGACACCATGAAAACCACTGGGTGCTGTTGCCACCATCCATACGCCATATCACACCCAATCACCCACACAGGAAAACCGAAAATATGCAACGCATTAAAGTGGCACCAAATGGTGCCAACAGCCAATGTTTCCATATACATAAACATGACGAACACGGAGCAGAGATGGTAAAGTAATGGAATTGTTCTTTTTTTCTGTCATTTTTGGGATGAGGTTTAACTGTACCCCTGCCTGCCAACGATTTATTTTACCCTACACCACTATTGTGTGGTTTATGGGGTAGTGGCATCATTGGACCGTACTTCTTCTAAGATGAGGCGAATCGTAAAGTAACTGTGAATGGTGAGCGCTACCGTAAGATAATATTCAACTTTTTTTGCCCAAAAAGCAAGATCTTGATTTGCATGACATGTGGTTTCAACAAGACGGTGCCACATGCAACACAGCATGCGTAACAATGAACTTACTGAGAGACAAGATCGGTGAACATTTTATTTCACTTTCGGGACCGGGCAATTGACCACCTATATCGTGCGATTTAACGCCTTTAGACTGTTTTTTGTAGGTCTATGTTAAAGCTCATGCCTATACAGACAAGCCCACTTCAATTGGCGCATTGGAAGACAACATTGAAGTATTTATTCGTGAGATACCGGCCGAAATGTTGGAAAGAGTATGCCAAACGGATGGACCATTTCAGCATTTAAATTATATGTACCGTACTATCGATTTAAATAAAGATTTCATTAAATTTTTTGAATGTTATGTGTTTTTTTAAAAACTTTCCTAAAGCTCTTAAAAAATCACCCTTTCTTATACCCTCCACCATAGGATGGGGGTATACCAACTTAGTCATTCTTTTTGTAATACCTCGAAATATGCATCTGAGACCCAATTAAGTATATACATTCTAGATCGTCATGTCATTCTAAGTTGATCTAGCCCTGTCCGTCCGTCTTTCCATCCGTCTGTCCATCCGTCCGTCAGTCTGTCTGTCGAAAGCACGCTAACTTTCGAAGGAGTAAAGCTAGCCGCTTGAAATTTTGCACAAATACTTTTTATTAGTGTAAGTCGGTTGGGATTGTAAATGGGCCAAATCGGTCCATGTTTTGATATAGCTGCCATATAAACCAATCTTGGGTCTTGATTTCTTGAGCCTCTAGAGGGCGCAATTCTCGTCCGATTTGACTGTAATTGCACGTAGTGTTTTGGTATCATTTCCAACAACTGTGTTAGGTATGACTTAAATCAGTTCATAATCTGGTATAGCAGTCATATAAACCGATCTTGGATCTTGACTTCTTGAACCAATAGAGCGCCCAATTCTCATCCGATTTGGCTCAAATTTTGCATAAGGTGTTTTGTTATGACTTCCAATAACTGTGCTAAGTATTACGCAAATCGGTACATAACCTGATATAGCTGCCATATAAACCGAACTGGGATCTTGACTTCTTGAGCCTCTAGTTTTCTTTTATAATATGTTTGCTTAAAAAGAGATAACGGGAAAAGTACTAGGCACATGCGATCCATGGTGGAAGGTATATAAGATTTGGCCCGACCGAACTTAGCACGCTTTTACTTGTTTTTTAACAAATTTGGATATCATTCTATGATTCTGGTTGCAGTGTGGTCTACCATCCTTTATACATCTATGTCGCCGCAGACTTCTGTTACTAATACTCTGATCGGATATAACTTTTTCTTATCAATTGGGTTAGATTAGGTTAGGTTTAAGTGGCAGTCTGCCATCAGATTCACTTACACGTTTTTGTTCATTGTGAAACCACAGGATCAGAAGAATGAAGATGCCTTCTAGTTCCTACCGTTAAACCATCTAGATCGCTTTAAAAAGCCCATCAACTTGCGAATGTTCATCTCCGCTAAATCAGACAGGTTCTCACAGAAATGAAAACCTAAATTGGAACTGCTTATGACTGTCAGTGCCGGACACACGCTCAGAAGGTGTTCTATAGTCTCTTCTACTTCGATGTCCTCACAGCTTTGGCAAAAGTCGTTACTGGCAACCTTCAGTCTGTCAGCATGTTTTCCAATTAGACAGTGACATGTCATGACGGACACAATGACTGAGACGTCTGTCCTTGCAAGTGACAGCAAAGTGGTAGACCTCTTCAAGTCTAGATTAGGTCACATAGTTTTGGAATGCTCAGAGCCCCCTCTTTGTGACAATCTATCCTTCGTTGTCCTTCGGGCCAGTCCTGAAAACTCAACTTACATGTCACTAGAGGCATACCCACAGATTCCAGTATCTTTGGAATGTGTAAGGTAGTTCCTAGTCTCGTAAGCTCGTTCGCTTTACAATTTCCTGGGATATCTCTGTGGCCCGGCAGATGTTCTATAGACTCTTTTTCTTCGAAGTCCTCGCAGCTTTTGCAAAAGTCGTTACTGGACACCTTCAGTCTGTCAGCATGTTGTCCGATTAGACAGTGGCTTGTCATAACGGACACAATGACTGAGAAGTCGGTCCCTGCAAGTGACTGCAAAGCGGTAGACCTTTTCAAGTCTAGATTAGGCCACATAGTTTTGGAATGGGCCATATTGGTTCAGATTTAGATATAACTCCCACATATACCGATCTTCCGATTTGATTTCTTGAGACCCTGGAAGCCGCAATTTTTGTCCTATTTGGCTGAAATTTCACGCAGTGTCCTATTATGACTTCCAACAACTGTGCTTAGTACCGTTCAAATCGGTCTGTAACCTGATATAGCTCCCATATAAACCGATCTCCAGATTTAACTTCTTGAGCCTTTACAAGGCGCAATTTTTGTCCGATTTGACTAAAATTTTGCATGTAGTGTTTTTTTATGACTTTCAACAACTGCGCTTGTACGGTTCAAATCGGTCTATAACATAATTACGTTAGGAAAGAGGTATACCAATTAAATTTGGATTGAGGTAATGTGGACGAATGAAACCAGCTTAACAAAAAATTTACCATCATATAAGGTCAGTCGAAAATCAATTTATTATAGCTCATAAAATCTAAGAAAAAATGTATGTGCTCGAAATCGACTCCGGAGTGGTAGTCGAGCGATCTTCCCGGAGTCGAAGACGAGTCAAAATTGCTCGACTTTGCAAACCTCATTCTAAAACAGCTATAAAAAGCAGGTCCCTTATCATTGAGATTAAACTTGAACGTGATAAAACTAATTTATAAGTGAGAAGTTTGGCACGGATCCTAAATGGAGTATTTGTAAGAAAATTTGGAAATTTTTTGTCCACCAGACCACAACACCATATAGCATTATGCAGTATACAACCAAATCATGACACTTTTGCCAATGGCCATTTTGCAGGTATAAGGACAAGAGTTACATTTTGCGCCCCCTCCAAAATGTTGGAATTAAAACTAAGTTTCCTGATCTGTACAACACCCAGATGGACTGATGGTCTGACAAATCATACTAGAACTTTTTTTCACTTTTTTAGAAGAACAGTTTAAACATTTTTTTGTGTGGCTGCGTGAATTACGATTTTGTACCACTTAATTTTTTCCCATCTTCGGCAGAGAGTGACTCACACCACTACCTACCGATACCAAGCCACCAATAACGACGACAATAACCGATGACGCAGCACTTGTAAGGAGCAGGGTGTAGCATTCATTCATTCATTCGTTCATTCATTGTACACAAATGGTGAAATTGGTTGGTATGCTAGGGCATGGCATGGCATGCAATGCCATTCATCGAAAGAAAGAAACACCAGCAGACTGGGATCAGGACTCATACTCCTTAGAGTAAAATAAATACAATTTGCAACAGCTGACGTTGACCCACGAGGACTAAAAGAGAACACAACACACACACACACTCCTATACCGGGAGCTTCTCAATCATGCACACGTATACACACACGCACACGAACAAGCAAACAATTCCAAACAACAACCCTGCAAACATTTTTCATTTTTTTGCAGAACGTTCGTCTCCGCCATGAATAAAACAATTTTCTGGAAGATTTTTGCGCAATTGTTCTTCCGTATAAGATGCGAAACACACTTCTAGGATATCATTGGGCAATCCATTGGGTGTGCAGAAGTTTTAGCAACTTTTTGACACGATTCTCTTACAACTCATTGAGTTTTAATCGTCCGTATAAGTGGCGAAACACTACGTCATAATCGTATGTATGAGTCATAACACACTCTTCTTGAAGTGGGCCGAAGTTTTAGCGATTCTTCGCGATGATTGTTACGATACTTATTACGTTATAATTGTCCAGAAGATTTGATTATAAATCAGCTGAGTTAACTTATAAAAATTTTAGTCTTTTTTTTTTTTGTTTTTTGAGTGGTCAACTTTCACAATACCACACGATTGGTACTTAGTATTACTAGTAAAACGAAAAAATTTTCGAAGATTTTTGGGATTGGTAAAGTCTCGTCCAGTCGAGTAATGTGCAAATCTTCTGGAAAATTATTTTATTAATCTACTAAACCATTATTTTTTTCGTCCACACAATTCTCGCGCTATTCTAATATCTTCCAAGACTTTTCTGACTTACTCGTTAGGAACTCATATGGAAGAATCGCGGAACACTATTTCAAAAGAGTCGTCTTAAGAACACAACTCCTCACAACAAGTGAATCGTATACGACTCTTAGAAGAACGCATACGCGATCATAACCTCCTTCAAGAAGATTCGCGGAATATTGTTTGGCGATCAAAAATGTTTGCAGTGAAGCAATGAATACTCCTACACGCATTCATCCACCCATAACAAAGCTTGCATAGGAACCAATCCAAATTTCCTGTGACAGTATTTTCCTAATTTAGACTGGGGTGAAATTTAGGCAAAAAAATTTAGATCGCATAGTTACGACGCACGATATGCTAGTCTCAGTGATTATCTAACAAACTCACTCAGACTTTTTCATTCATTGTGATTCCACAGGAACAGGAGAAGGAATACGCCTTCTAGTTCCTACTGAATCAGACAAGTTCTCAAAGAAATGAGAATGTAAAGAGAAACGGACTGCCAGTGCGCGACACACACACAGCAGATATTCTATTATCTCTTCTTCTTTAAAGTTCTCATAGCTTCTGCAGAAGTCGTTTCTTTCAACCTTTAGTCTGTCAGTATGTTTTCGGATCAGACAGTGTCCTGTCATGACGGAGACGTCTGTTCTAGACAGCGACAGCAAAGTGATAGGCCTCATCAAGTCTAGATTGGGTCACATTATTATGGAATGCTCACAGCTCCCTCTTTGTTACCATCTATCATTCGTTGTCCTTCGGGCCAGATCCTGAAAACTTAGCTTACATGTCGCTAGAGGCATACCCACAGATCCCAGTTTCCCTGGAATGTGTAAGGTAGTTCCTAGTCTCGCAAGCTCGTCCGCTTAAAAATTCCCGGGGATTCCTCTGTGGCTGGCAGCCAGAACAGGTGAATTTTGAATTATTCAGCCAACTCGTGGCTGTCTGAGAAGATATTTATGCCAATCATTGTTATGACATTATATTTTAGCCATTCCACCACTTCCTCAATTTCAAGGATATCCGCTTGATACCCACTGCAGTGGAGGGTAAACTTTTCGATATGACCAGTTCTAGATCTTTAGAGTACACCCCAAAGCCCACCTGGTCGTCTAGTTTTGAACCATCCGTAATGAAGTTTATGTAACTTCTATTACCAGGGATATCGTAGTTCCAATCGGTTCTATCAGTACAGTACTTTTTATAAAAACGCGGCTCAGATAGGGTGTAACCCACACTGCCTGGAACATCGGCCATTGTATCAAGGATAACACAGTGCCCGTAGCCCCCACATGAGAAAACTCCCATAGCCTCATGGCAGTGTTCGCACTAATTTGTCTAGCCACAAAGTCCACAGGCAACAGATGTAGCATTAAATTCATTGCATCGGGTGGCATCGTCTTCAGTGAGACTGTGAAACATCAATTAAACAATAGGTGGCCTTTCTAAGCGCCGTCCACCAGGCCATAATACCATATAGCATATAAGTCTGACAACTGCAGTATATACCCAGTGCATGACACGCGGTCTAAGCTCCCAACTTTTGCCAATGGCGGTCCTGCAGATGTATAGAGCAAGAGTAGCCTTTCTTGCCCTTTCCAAAATGTTGGATTTGAAGTTCAATTTCCTGTCCAGCAAAACACAAAGGTATTTTGCGCTTGCTGTAAATGGAAAATTCTCTCCTCCCAAGGAGACAGGTGCCAATGTAGGTAAATTGTATCTCCTGCTGAAAAGAACTACTTGTACCTTGCACGGATTTAGGCCTAGACCACTTTCGGTAGCACACTTCACTGTTGTACGCAGAGCTTCCTATATCCCATTGAGTGCTGGGAAACTTTCGCCTAATCGCAATAGCCAAGTGATCAGCATACGCGATCACTTTTAAAAATTTGTCTTCCAGAGACAATAATATATTGTTAGGGGCTATATTCTAAAGTAGAGGAGACAGTACACCTCCTTGAGGTGTTCCTCTGCAGGCCCATCTTTTAAGATTCTCAGGTCACAAGACTGCCGTAATGCATCTTTTAGTATGTAAGTTATTAATAAACTTTCTTACGGTAGAGTTGATGCCTAGAAACTCCAACTCCTTCATGATTGGCGTTTATTTTACATTATTGAAAGCATCATCAATGTCAAGAAATGCTACCATTGTATATTCCTTGACAGCGAGAAAACCCTCAATGTAGCCGACTAGGTCGTTCCAGTGGACCTTCCCTTAGTATATGCATGCTGCTGCCTAGACAGGCGATCTCCCGAAATCTTTGATATGTTTCTATCATCCTCTCAAAAGTCTTCAGCATAAAGGATGACAGACTAATAGGACGAAAATCTTTAGCCCTCGTAGTGTAAGATTTTTCTGATTTTGGAATGGAAATGACATTTGGGTCCCTTCATCCCACTGGTATATATGACATGCAGATACAGGCAGAGTATATCGCCTTGAGCTAAGAAGCCAGTCTATCGGACACAGCTTGAAATTCAACCGGTGATACATCATCAGGGCCTGGCGACTTAAAGGAATCGAAACTTCTTATCGCCCAAAGGATTTTCAGCTCAGACATAATTTCCCCAATAACCTTTGACGAATGCATACCAGTTGCAGCCTCTTCTGGCACCACATTGTCCGTTAGAGAATTTCCCGGGAAAGGTGTGTCAACGAGTACCTCTAGTGTTTCCTCACTAGACATTGTCCATACATTCTCTGACTTCTGAATATACCCCACCGTAATGCATACCAGTGACAACCTCTACCGGCGCCACGTTGTCCGTTGTAGAATTTCCCGGGAAATGTGTATCAACAAGTAGTTTTAGTGCTTTCTCGCTAGACATTTTCCATACATTCTCTGACTTCTGATATAGGTCTGATATATAGGTCTCGAGGACAGATCCTTCCTTAGCCTAGAGGCCTCAGATGTATTCTCCACGGATCGACAGAATTCCACCCAGGATTTGTTCTGAGCTTTTCTCTGCTCAGCTTAATTGATTTCCCAATCGTTTCGTGGGTTTCGCCTGTTGAAGAGTTTTCTGCAGTCCTTCCTTAGACCAATCAGTTATGGGTCTACCAGGGCGATTGCTGTTTGACCCTAGGCTTGGCTCTAGGACATGCTGACAAAAGCGAGTCACCCAGGGCCTTCGTGATCCGCTTGACCACTATGTCTATATCCTCCGCAGTTTCCACTTCCCTTTTGTGGGAGTGAGGGACCACTTTTGCAGTACTTTCCCCAAGGCTGAAACTAATATAACGATGTTCAGAGAAGCTGTGACCATCCAACACTTCTCAGTCGCATATTCTTGCGCTTTTATATTCCGATACATAAGTAATACTCGAATCTAGTACCTTCTGCCTGTTCCTGGTAATAAAGGTCGGTTTATCCCCTTTATTACACAACGCCAGATTGCAACTTATAATATATTCGATAAGCAGCTCACCCCTTTTGTTGACATCCGAACTTCCCCATTTCTGATGATATGCATTAGCTTCAATCAGCAACTTAAGGCTTGAAGGCGGCATCTCTGAATCGTGCGTTTAAACCCTAGTTTATTACACAATACAAAAGCAATGAGTAAAGTTTTCGTAGGAACTAGTTATTTTTAGTACCTAATTCAAATAAAATGTGATTTTTATTTATTCTGCTTATACTTTATACGGTGATATTAATTTTCATATAACAGGAAAAAGAGAATAGTTGTTAAGTACATGACTATTCCCAAATTTATATATAATAAATCAATGGTTATTATACGATAAATCGAAATCGGAATTAAAACGGAAAAGAATTTTCCTTATATATATGTTCAAAACATGCTGAAATTGAGTTCAAATATCCCAACTTCTTGAAAATTTCAACAAGATTTTAGGTCACTCGCATATACTTAAAATAAGAAATTGAGGATAGCAAACGGGGAAAAAATCGTAAGCGCCAAATCATAGTTAATTTTACTACCATTTAGTTCAGTTTTCATTAATTTGGGGTTCACTTTTTTGAGTGTATAAGATCGGCCCGGTCGTACTTGGCAAGTTTTAACACGTTTTAAGTTATAAATCACGGAGTACGTGAGGAGGTGTGGTGCTAATGTGAGGACGTCGAGTTTGAACATCTTTACGGCCTTTTCTGAGGATAGCTGGGTGCGGGGCCATAACGGAGTAAGAGGGAATGAAAGGGGAAACGATTTGGCGGTGACGGCCAAAAGGCTGCCGTCAATAAACTTGCTTAACCCCAAGCCTTTCGGATTGACGCAGTCCGAGATAAGGGCAACGAATGCGCATGCAACCCTGTGGAATAGTGAAACAGTCGATAGGACAGCGAAAATCTTATGGAGGGATCCAGATCGTTAGAAGACGATGCTATTACTGAAAGGAAGTAAAAGGAGGTCATCCTTCACCCTCTTTTCAACCTAACATAACCTAAGTTTAAAATCATATCTAAAATGGGCTCAGTTCGGTCGGACGAAATTTGGGATTCGTCCCAAGCGACAAAAAATTCTATTTGAAATATATTGCAGCAATCAGATCTGCTAATCATTGATGCTTTTAGGGTATCAAGAAGTGAAATTCAGTGATCGGTTTATATGGGGGCTATATATATTAATGAGTATTTGAGATCATACGTGTTCTGCACGTACTAAATTTCACTCGAATTAATGGGCATTGAGACTTCTAGAGGCGTAAGATCGGCTATATAACCGCTATGGCCCTTTTGCAATTCCCAACCAATGAGAAGTATCTGTGCAACGTTTCAAGTGCATATTTTTATAGGTTCTTCGCTTCGACTTGGAAAGTCAAGACAATCAATAATGAATATTTTTATAGGGTTGAAGATAAATATTTCAAGGTGTTACAAATGGAATGACTAAATTAGTATAATCCCATCCAATGGTCGTGGTTATAACACACACACGAGAAAAATTAATACAAATTGTTACTTATTGAAAATTCAACTCCCATCGCTAAGTGTATGCGTGACAGGGATGGTATAGACTCCAAATTTTTAAACCGCCCGTTTGATGCGCTCACATTTGATGGTTCAACATTGTGAAGTCCTAGCTGCGTTTTGTAATTTGTTGCCTCAAAAAACCGGTCATTGGCTGGATGAGTTCGACAACAAACGGGACATTAATCCCACACAGCGTTGCCCTCCATGCTCTTTTGGCTCCAGCGCTTTTGGGTAAGCATTAGCCGCTATCACACCCACCTTTAAGATATTCCGCCCGCATATACAAGTATTGGTCAAATAAATCCTATTTTCTATGCACGACCCATGCTAATGTTCAAATGACGCCACAGTAATTTTGTGAACTTTGGTCGATAGGCAACAAACACTCATCACTCATCCCTATCGTTGTACCGAGCAGCTAACCCAGTGGAGAATAAAACTTAAATGGCAAAATATTTATCAATGTGCGGGTGACAACAGTTGGGCCCGCTGTTGCTGCTACTACTGCTGCTGCTGCTGCTGTTGCCACAACTCCAGCCAAAGGTTTAACGCCGCCCCTCTAATAAACAGAGGCGAACGATAGCTGGAAAATTTAGTTTTCCAGCAACATGAAAATGTTCGCTTCATGTTGTTGTTACTGCTCCTTGTTTGGCGAGAGTCGAATGTTGAGAGTAGGGCTAATTCCAAGTTTGAACAGCTGCATTTGTTCACAGAAATGATGTAGCAGCACATCAAACAAGAAACCGACAGTTGTGCCAAAAAAGAGTGTAAAAACAATAACGTTGACGACTACAAGGAAAGAGAAAAATTATGATACCAAAAACTTTGGGGTTTAGTTTTTTTATCGAGGATAACGCAATCGATCTCCCACCCTGTCCACTTCTACAGATTCCAACCTATATATATTGAGGAGGCATCTTTGCCAGATTTTTTTGCATAAAAAAAATGTGCTTAAAGTAAAGGTAACATAATTTTAACAAAGAGACAATACAGTTAAATGGAATTGGGCTTTTGAAATCAAAGCAAGTTAAACTCATGGCTCAGTGGAACAAACTGAAATCTATTTCCAAATACAATGCTGTATAACCAGGAATACAAGTAAGAACAACGTTGATTCTCTGCTCCTCCAATACTTTTGGAATATAAATTTGGAAATTTTATAAGCTAACATAGCAACCATACAGCGGTAGTAAGGAGTATATTCTCATTTCATTGGTGATACATATCAATTTTCCAATAGAACTGCGTAATTCAAGCTTGGGTTTAAGTAATTTGAAGTAATCTCTTAAGATATAACTGCAGCTATGCAGGTATCAGGACCCATAATGCTTGTTGCTTCTACAACATTGCAGGGCGGTGTTTGAATTTAGAAAAGAGCCCCACTTGAAATTTAATATCTTGCTCGCTGTTTGAAAAAATACAATATATGCCAGCCACTCCGCCTACTCATAGCAGCTTTATCGAAATATGGTCCGATTTGGCCCAAATTCGACACGGATATTGAGTGGTCTAATAAGCAGAAGTCATTGTTCAATTTTGGGGAACAAATTACTGGTCTTTTTGGTAGCCATATCCAAATATAGACCAATCTGAACCATATACGACACGGATGTCGAAAAGCCTAATATAAGTCACTGTGTCAAATTTCAGCGAAATCAGATTGTAAATGTACCTTTTGTGCGGCCAAGACTTTAAATCGAGAGATCGACAACTATATCTGAAACAATCTGGGCCAAATTGAAAGAGTGCTGTCGAAAGGCCAAACCCTACTCACTGTCCCAAATTTTGGCGACATCGGACAATAAATGCGCCTTTTATGGCTCCAAAACCTTAAATCGAGAGATCGGTCTATATGGCAGCTACATCCAAATCTGGACCGATCTGAGCCAAACTAACGAGGGATATCGAGGGGCCTAACACAACTCACTGTCCCAAACTTCAGCAAAATGGGATAATAAATGTGGTTTTTATGGGCCTAAATCGGCGAATCGGTCTATATGGGGGCTATATGAAGATATAGTCCGATGTAGCCCATCTTCGAACTTAACCTGCTTATGGACAAAAAAGATTCTGGGCAAAGTTTCAGCTCAATATCTCTATTTTTAAAGACTGTAGCGTGATTTCAACAGACAGACGGACGGACATGGCTAGATCGTCTTAGATTTTTACGGCGATCAAAAATATATATACTTTATAGGGTCGGAAATGTATATTTCGATGTTTTACATACAGAATAACAAATATACCCCCATCCTTCGGTAGTTGGTATAAAAATGTTCTATGTAAAAACTAATTTAAATTTAAGAACCCATCCACTTAACTCTAAGTTGCAAGCTGCACAAATGCTATCAGCCGGTATTTGGACCCATTCCTGTTCAACGGCTCTCTTCAGCGCATTCATACTGCCATATTTTTAACTTCATCTCACTAACATAGTTTCGTATCATTACCTTGTTGCTGCAATGGTTCGCACCTATATAAGGGTGGCGAGAAAAGTACAATCTGATACTGCACGGAAGCTGGACACTGAAAAGCTGCAAACACAACAGATGGCAACGGCATACGCCACTCGACTGACCCAACTGCTTGATGAAAGCAATTCTTGTCATGATAATATAACGGCGCAGTGGCAAACCATCGCCCACTCCATGGAAAATGCCGCGAAATCCGTACTTGGGTACCAAAAGACTCCACCAAGAGTGTCGAAATGGTACTGAAGCCAAGAATAAGACATACAGAGCAACACTACAATCAGCGTCAATTCAAGCACAGGTATCTGGAAAAAACGACAGAGGAGCAACGTCTTTTCTATAGCAAGGGCAGGAAGAAGTGTGCTTAGCTGGGCCGGACCCACCCTTATTTATCCTCCATCATGAATCGCATTTCTCAAGTTATTTACCCGGTAACTCTTTATAGGCAAACAAAGATAGATAAACTTGTCATGCTATAGAAACTTTATCAAGTTATGGACCGATTCAGACCACACTTGGTTTGGATGTTGGAGACCGTATGGAGGCCCAAGAAATCAAAATCCAAGATCAGTTTAAATGACAGCTATATCAAAACAAATGGCCCATTTACAATCCCAACTAACCTACACTAATTGAAAGTATTTGTGCAAAATTTTAAGCACCTCACTTTATTCTAAGTAGTTTGGTGGGCTGCTATGGAGAAAAATTGCAACATAAGGACCATACAACAGGTTCAGAGAACATATTGTCTTGACATAGCTGGAGCTATGAGGACCTCGCCCACTAGGGCACTGGAGACAATTCTAGATATCCGACCCATTGACATACAGATTAAGTGTGAGGCAGCCACTGCGGCTATGAGACTTAAGGCGATGGGAGAATGAATTGAGGATGGGAGCAGCTCATACCATCGCGGTATAATCGAGGCGACGACAGGAAACCTGGAAGGAAGGGAAGAGGTTTCCGATTGCATACCTAAGATGAACCTTGAAGTCGAGTGCGAGGCACTGTTGTCATCGGCACAGTCTTGGATTGACGAAACCCAAGTATTGCCATCTGGAAGATCATGTTACACGGATGGATCAAAGCTAGAGGACAGAGTGGGCCTGGGGGTCTCCATTAAGAACCCAGGGACTGAGATCTGTTTTAGACTGCCTGACCATAATACGGTCCTGCAAGCGGAGATAGGGGCTAGCACGGAATGCGTGAATTGGTGTGGTGATAACTTAAGAACGTCGAGTGTAAACATCTTCAACGACAGTAAAATTGCCATAAGGGCAATAACAACCGGGACGGTAAGGCCACGTTCTTGCAGTCTAAGAAGAAGATTAACGCCTTCTCTGAGGATGGCAAAATCCACATCGTGGGTGCCGGGCCATAACGGAGTAAGGAGAAATGAAAGGGCAGAAAATTTGGCGGTGAAGGCCAGATAAACTTGGTTAACCCGAAGCCTTTCGGATCGTCGCAGTCCGAGTTAAGGGAATAAGCGACGAATGCGCATGAAACATTGTGGAACAGCGAAACGGTGGGTAGGACGGCAAAAATCCTATGAAGGGATCCAGATCGTGAGAAGATGAGGCTATTACTAAAAGGAAGTAAGAATGAGGTCAGTATAGCTATTGGTATCACAACGGAATACATAGGACTACGAGCTCACTTATGTATAATCAGTGCGGCAAGTGATAGGGCATGCGGGGATGATGATGAGACGATGCACCAATTCCTTTGTCATTGCCCTGCTTTCGCGTCTAACAGATACCGGCACTTAGGTGGGGACCCAATTCCAGACATGATCAAACTAAGGGAGTGGTATTGAAAAAAATTAAGAATTTTGTAAGTAGCACGGTATTCCTGACTTACAATTTTCTTTTTCGAGGTTACTGTATAGTTTTTAGAGCGCACAACAAGCCGATTACTGTCGTAGGTGTATGTCCATAGTGGTATGGGGCGGATTAATATCTGCACCCTCTTTTCAACATTACCTAACTTAACCTAACTTTATTCTTTCGAAAGTGGGCGTACTTTGCACAGACGGATGGACATGGCTATATTGACTTAGAACGTCAAGACGATCAAGAATATATATACTTTGTTGGCTCTCAGATCTATATTTCCAAGTATTACAAACGGAATGATGAAATTTGTATACCCCCATCCTATGGTGGAAGGTATAAAATGAAAATGGAGAGACGTAAGTGTGAGCGAATTGTGATGTACGGGAGTCAGAATGAAGTCCGGAAATTTCACCAAAGAAATATACACCAAATCAATGGTTTTTGTACAGGCACATCCTCCTGCAGAGAGAAAGAAGGAAATCTGGTGCCGGATACAGATATCGTGCTTAGAATATGGGAATCATATTTTTTCTAGCTGCTAGTGTACAACAATTGTGAAGAAGATAATACCGCAGAACCATTCCCTGATGAAGGTATTGAATGTTTACCTCAGAACGATGTCCACTTCTCAATTACCCAACTAAAGAACAAAAAGGCGGCAGAAGCCGATGGGTTGCCCCCTGAAATATTTAAGAATGGAGGCGACACTCTGATAAGGCGTATACATCAGCTCGTCTGCTTGATATGGCTAGAAGATAGTATACCCCATGATTGGAATCCCAGCATACTTTCTACCGCACACAAGAAGGAAGACAATATAGAATGTGCCAAATGCAGAAGAATAAGTCTTGTCCCTATCGCATGCAAGATACTCTCGAGCGAGCTGTGTATACGATTAAAATCTATTGTAAAGTTAATGGAATAATTAGGCTCTATCAATGCAGGCTTAGACCTGGTAAATTCGCCCTAGACCAAAAATTCACACTGCGAGTAATCTTGAAAAGACTCGAGAAGGACAGGTCAACTCTTACCATCTTTTCGTTGACTACAAAGCCGCTTTCAAAGGTATTTTAAGTAATGTCTGAGTTTGGTATTCCTGTAAAATTCATCAGACCCTGCAAGATGACGCTTGCTGATACACGTTCCGCACAAATAATAAGAAAGAATGTCTCCGAAACATTCCTTACCACAAACATTTTGCATGGATCCATTGAAAAGTTAAAAGTTTTAATTTTATATCAGCAGACAGGTCCTGCGTCTTTCATTCCACGCACCATTCTAACTACTAAATTTCCAATTAACATTCCATTAAGGAACAGGGGATACTTTCCTCTTTACAATGAGTGCAGTCTGATTAGAGCTCAATTATCTGGGCCTCCTTTTATGTGCCGATACATGCAAGATAACTCACACAAGTAGCTGGCATTAGTAAGGGCTAACAGCCGCTAAAAATTTGTCTGATGTTCACGCCGGGATTGAACCCCGGCGTTCGGCGTCATAGGAGGACAAGGCAGCGGGCCACCGCTCTACGCAACAATAAGTGGTTTAAGTCCGTGCTCACAAGAATAGTTTGATTTTATCAGATGAGCATCCTTATGCATCAAAGGTAGTTGAAAAAGTAGTAACACCACTCTTCCTCGGTGTGGAGTTCGCCTCACATGATCCCCTAGCTGCTGCTGTCTAACAACACTTTGTGTTCTCTCCTAGCAGCTAGCACACACTTAGATCACACCGAATAACCACTGCACGAATTCAGTCTTGGGGCCTTGCCCTCTTTTTTTTTTTGGTCGAGGTACACATAAAAAAAATAAATGTTTCGAATGTCTTCACCACAAACAAATCTGTTTTATTGGCGAAATACTGTGTAACTGTAGACCAATTTTCTCCACCGTTGAACGATATTGGTAAACTTGACATTTTGATCTTAAAGTCACTTCACTTAAACTTCGTATGTGGTAAATGATGGCTCTTTTACGGAAAAATTCAAAATTCAAAACAAAAGCCGAATATAACACGAAATAATGACTGCATTGATTTGTTTATATATTGCGTCAATTTCATTTGGCAAAGAGTGTAGCTGAAAAGACTAATTTAAGGTTTTTTTCATTGGGCGAAGCTCAGTTTACCAGCAGTCAGTATTGGGAGGTTCGCAATGGTATACAGAAGTAAATTCGGAAATTGACAATATGGAGGAGGTCCTGGCAATTCCGTAAGGACATCAGAGTATATCGATGACAGTCTATCGTCACATGTCACATGTTCCAAGGTATGCACTACTATTCTTTTCTATTGGTGTTAAATTTCATCACCCAGCTGTCTTTAGCGACATTAGCTAAGTTTGCCGAACCCACAATACTGTTGTTTGCCTTATTGATTGGGGATAGTTTGTTCACCAGGAGACCGTAGTCTTTTGGATGATTGTTATACCGTTGGACATGGACCCTCCGGGTTAGCCTGGCCAGATACAATTCCCTAAGCCCAATTAATTGAGTATCTCCTTATTGATGAGTGTCTTGAGATCCGTCGGACCAACCCTCTAAACAAACCTGAGAGCAAGGCGCATTTAATCTGCCCATTTCTTCGAAGGGACTCTGTATTCGCTGAAAATGGCTGGTGGCCTACGCAAATGGCAGGAATGGCAAGACTTGCCATCAAGAGCCAAACCCAATGGCCAAGCAAAAGACTTTGTAGACCGGACGCCTGTCGGCTAGTGGAGCTTGATGCAGCCACTCCACTAGTCGAGGTTTCAATAGCAGACTAGCCTGCTATGGTCTGACCATAAGTTTCCAGCCGCCATGTTGTTTAGATTTTTTTTTTATTGGAGTACTCAAAAGTAAATGATCTCAGTTAATTCGTAAATATAAAAAAAATCGTCTCCGATACGTACTTTCTGCTGAAAAGCTCAATCCAACCAAAAAAACCCTAGTTTGATTTTACTTTGGGCCTTCGTAAACAGCCATAAAATATAGGATGACCGTTGATTGCAAGTTCGAGAGCTACACTCATAGAAAAACGTCTACTGAAAATAGCAAACACTGTCTGCTAATTGTTAGTAGGTAACTTTGCTGTTTTTACAGCAGTAGTTCTGCTATTACAGCCCTAATTCTGCAATTTCCTAATAGAAGGCTTAATGCTGAAAAGTCCCCTGTTTAAAATATGTTTGCACTGCTGTTATTCTACTATACTATACACGAGAATTGGATAAAGTCAAAATATCAGAAAAACAAAAAAAGGAGATTCCCCGCAGAAGCGGAAAGTAAGAAGGGTCAATTCTTACATAGGTAAACCAAAAAACTAAAATAAAATTGTCACAGACAGATTTAAGTAAGTTTTTTGAATGAGATAATGACCAGTAAGCAAAAGAAGATGTGTATCTCAGTGGCTGGAATGTATGGAATGTAATACGGCTTTTCCATATATTATAACGATATAAGCAAAACGAGCTATAAAACCAGTAGCCACGATAGTGTGAGCATTAACAAGTAAAAGCGTGCTAAGTTCGGCCAGGCCGAATCTTATATACCCTCCACCATGGATCGCATTTGTCGAGTTCTTTTCCCGGCATCTCTTCTTAGGCAAAAAAAGGATATAAGAAAGATTTGCTCTGCTATTAGAGCGATATCAAGATATGGTCCGGTTTGGACCACAATTAAATTATATGTTGGAGACCTGTGTAAAATGTCAGCCAATTCGAATAAGAATTGCGCCCTTTGTGGGCTCAAGAAGTAAAATAGAGAGATCGATTTATATGGGAGCTGTATCGGGCTATATACCGATTCAGACCATAATAAACACGTATGTTAATGGTCATGAGAGAATCCGTCGTACAAAATTTCAGGCAAATCGGATAATAATTGCGACCTCTAGAGGCTCAAGAAGTCAAGACTCAAGATCGGTTTATATGGCAGCTATATCAAAACATGGACCGATTTGAACTATATTTGGCACAGTTGTTGGATATCATAACAAAATACTACGTGCCAAAATTCATTCAAATTGGATAAGAATTGCGCCCTCTAGAGGCTCAAGAACTCAAGACCCAAGATCGGTTTATATGGCAGCTATATCAGGTTATAAACCGATTTGAACCATACTGAGCACAGTTATTGGATATAGTAACAAAACACGTCGTGCAAAATTTCATTCCAATCGGATAAGAATTGCGCACTCTAGAGGCTCAAAAAGTCAAGACCCAAGATCGGTTTATATGGCAGCTATATCAAAACATGGACCGATATGGCCCATTTACAATACCAACTGACCTACACTAATAAGAAGTATTTGTGCAAAATTTCAAGCGGCTAGCTTTACTCCTTCGGAAGTTAGCGTGCTTTCGACAGACAGACGGACGGACGGACATACGAACGGACATGGCTAGATTGACATAAAGTTTTACGACGATCAAGAATATATATACTTTATGGGGTCTCAGACGAATATTTCGAGTAGTTACAATCAGAATGACGAAATTAGTATACCCCCCATCGCATGGTGGAGGGTATAACAAAGTAATAAAGTTGTCGAGGAACTTTTCGCCACATTCATAACAAAGGCCGCAATGGCTATGTGTATATTTTTATACCCTCCACCATAAGATGGGGGGTATACTAATTTCGTCATTCTGTTTGTAACTACTCGAAATATTCATCTGAGACCCCATAAAGTATATATATTCTTGATCGTCGTGACATTTTATGTCGATCAAGCCATGTCCGTCCGTCTGTCCGTCCGTCCGTCCGTCCGTCCGTCCGTCCGTCCGTCTGTCTGTCGAAAGCACGCTAACTTCCGAAGGAGTAAAGCTAGCCGCTTGAAATTTTGCACAAATACTTCCTATTAGTGTAGGTCGGTTGGTATTGTAAATGGGCCATATCGGTCCATGTTTTGATATAGCTGCCATATAAACCGATCTTGGGTCTTGACTTCTTGAGCCTCTAGAGTGCGCAATTCTTATCCGATTGGAATGAAATTTTGCACGACGTATTTTGTTATGATATCCAACAACTGCGCCAAGTATAGTTCAAATCGGTCCATAACCTGATATAGCTGCCATATAAACCGATCTTGGGTCTTGAATTCTTGAGCCTCTAGCGTGCGCAATTCTTATCCGATTGGATTGAAATTTTGCACGACGCGTTTTGTTATTATATCCAACAACTGTGCCAAGTATGGTTCAAATCGGTTCATAACCTGATATAGCTGCCATGTAAACCGAACTTGGGTCTTGACTTCTTGAGCCTCTAGAGTGCGCAATTCTTATCCGATTGAAATGAAATTTTGCACGACGTGTTTTGTTATTATATCCAACAACTGTGCCAAGTATGGTTCAAATCGGTCCATAACCGGATATAGCTGCCATATAAACCGATCTTGGGTCTTGACCTCTTGAGCCTCTCGAGGGCGCAATTCTTATCCGAATGGAATGGAATTTCGCACGACGTGTTTTGTTATGATATCCAACAATTGTGCCAAGTATGGTTCAAATCGGTCCATAACCTGATATAGCTGCCATATAAACCGATCTTGGGTCTTGACTTCTTGAGCCTCTAGAGGGCGCAATTCTTATCCGAATGGAATGGAATTTCGCACGACGTGTTTTGTTATGATATCCAACAACTGTGCCAAGTATGGTTCAAATCGGTCCATAACCTGATATAGCTGCCATATAAACCGATCTTGGGTCTTGACTTCTTGAGCCTCTAGAGGGCACAATTCTTATCCGATTTGAATGAATTTTTGCACGAAGTATTTCGTTATGATATGCAATAACTGTGCTAAGTATGGTTGAAATCGGTCCATAACCTGATATAGCTGTCATATAAACAGATCTGGGGATTTGACTTCTTGAGCTTTTAGAGGGCGCAATTCCTATCCGATTTGGCTGAAATTTTGCATGACGTATTTTATTTTTACTTTCAACAACTGTGTCAAATAAGGTTCAAATCGGTTCATAACCTGATATAGCTGCCATATAAACCGATCTGGGATCTTGACTTCTTGACCCCTAGAGGTCGCAATTATTATCCGATATGCCTGAAATTTTGTACGACGGATCATCTCATGACCATCAACAAACGTGTTTATTATGGTCTGAATCGGTCTATAGCCCGATACCCAATGGGCCCAATTCTTATACGAATTGGCTGAAATTTTACACAGGTCTCCAACATATAATTTAATTGTGGTCCGAACCGGACCATATCTTGATATCGTTTTAATAGCAGAGCAACTCTTTTATTATATCCTTATTTGCCTAAGAAGAGATGCCGGGAAAAGAACTCGACAAATGCGATCCATGGTGGAGGGTATATAAGATTCGGCCCGGCCGAACTTAGCACGCTTTTACTTTTTCTTCAATATTTTAGCAGATTTTTATATTTAAAACAGATGTTTTTGTTAGCTGAAATAGCAGTATGAAATTTTTGCTAAAACAGCAGCTATGTTTGCTGAAACATCAGAAATGTTTGCTTTTCCCTTTCATCAAACAAAACTTGTTGTTAAGCAAATATTTTTGCTGTTTTCAATAACAAATTTCGTTTGCAGGTTGCGTTGATGGCTCTGAACGCTAATACTACGACAAGTGTTCGTTATTGGTTGGTTCAAACCACGGGTCGAATTTGTAAAATTTTTTCTAATTTTATTGGCCCGTTAGGGCGAAGAAAGTTTTTCTAATGATGTGTGTTCGTTAAAATCCGGTGAAAAATGCATACCTTAGGGCTCATAGCAGATGGGCTTAGTGATCGCAAATTGTTATTCAATGGAAACAATATTGAGATACACTACACCAACCATGATTTGACGCGTTTCCTTTTGCCACTCTTTGAACTTAACCAACCTACGAGCAAAAACTAATCAATTATTTTTTTGGCGATGGCTATAAAAACCTGTGAAACCATGGCTTCTGGAAACAAGTGTGGCGAAAATTCTCAAAAATGTTGCATGCAATTCAGTATTTCCTATAACCGTTTAACATCAGCCATTTCCATTATGTGGTTTGTGCTTCACATTTATATGGCGCTTCATTCCTTTTTTTTACATATCCAAAAGGTACTCTTGACAATCGAGCCGTTTTCACAATGAGAGGGAACATTTGTAGACATTTAAATATTCGCTGTCAACACAAACCGTTACACAAATTACAGTCATAACAATGACAGCAGTGAACAGCACACAACCAGGATCGAGATTCAACTTCACCAACCATCTTAAGTGGCATTACTATGTTGTTGCCAAGATTGTTCATCATTTCAGTTACCACGCAGCGGCAAGTTGGCAGCTTGCAGCCACTCCAAGCACTCGTTCATTCGTTCAACCATCTATCATACAATTCAACAATTTCAGTGAATCATACAACCTTCTAGCCTGCCACATGCCCAATGACATTTCTGTTACTTGAGTCTCATAAGAGTCCTTTCGGCAGTCCTTTTGCGAAAACGCACAAAAGTCAGAGTCGTGTAGGTCTTTATTTTATGGGAGATACAAATTGAAAATTTTCTTCTTGCTAATTGAGCTCTTCATCAGATTACAGAGGTATTGCAATTCCCAACACCAGAGACACAACATCGTTAAGGACAATCTTAAATATCACCCAAATAAATAATAGACTATGTCGGTCTTTCCTGTTTGAACCGTAGAGTGAAGAGGACGTGTTTTTAATTTACATCGGAAATATGTCACTGCTTTTCGTCGTAGGAGATATATAGTTTTATCAGAAACTTAGGATAACTACAACAATATTATCCTGCAAGCGCTTTGTTGTTGTTGTTGTAGCAGTGTGTTGTACACTGAGGCGGTAGCCATTGGCGATGAAGGACTCCATCGGGTAAATTCAGTATGTAGAACCCGCTGCCATGGAATTGATTGGTCTTTGTCTGCTTCCTGTGGAGCAGTGGATCAAGAGACAGCAAGTGCCTACTTAAAACCAAATAGCTGCGGTGGTGGTTTTATCAGACCGTAGCATGTTGTCCGCTTCTGACACCTCAACTCATAGAGTGGCTTCTCCAGGCTCTACTTCCACATAGGTTACTCGTCGCCTGAAGCTTTTGACGAAGATAACTGTCACTGTTGACATCTTTGCATGCCTGCCATTTTCCTAGGCTATCAGACTTCTCTGGCAGAGACTAAAACATTTCGAAGAGCCTCATCGTTCTAAAGTTTATGGAGAGGACTAGTGCGACTGATCCTATGACTATTGCTAGGAATGTTGTCTACTTCTGAAAGCTCAACTAATAGAGTGACTGCGCCAGGTTCTACTTCCACATAGGTTATTGGTCGCCTGAAGCTTTTGACGAAAATAACTGAGTACTGTTGACATCTTTGCATGCCTGCCATTTTTATACCTTCCATGGGGGTATACTAATTTCGTCATTCTGTTTGTAACACCTTGAAATATGCGTCTGAGACCCCATAAAGTAAAGATATTGTTGATCGTCATGTCATTTTAAATCGATCTAGCCATGTCCGTCCGTCTGTCTGTCGAAAGAACGTAAACTTTCGAAGGAATAAAGCTAGCTACATGCAATTTTGCACCCGGTTGGGATTGTAAATGGGTCAAATCGGTCCATGTTTTGATATAGCTGCCATATAAACCGATTTTGGGTCTTGACTTCTTGAGCCTCTAGAGGGCGCAATTCTCGTCCGATTTGACTAAAATTTTTAACGGTTCATAATCTTGTATAGCTGTCATATAAACCGATCTTGGATCTTGACTTCTTGAGCCAATAGAGCGCGCAATTCTCATCCGACTTGGCTGAAATTTTGCATGAGGTGGCAGAAATTTTGTACAACGGCTTCTATCGTGACTTTCAACATACGTATCTAATATGGTCTGAATCGACCAATAGCTTGATAGAGCTCTCATATAAACATATCTCCCGATTATGCTTCTTGAGCGCCTACAAGGCGGAATTCTACTATGTTCAGCATTCATTTATGGTCCGAATCAGACTATAACTTGATACAGCTCCAATAAATGAATAAGAACTTATTCAGTATTCTTTGTTTGCCTAAAAAGAGAAACCGCGCATAGAACTCGACAAATGCGATCCATGGTGGAGGGTATATAAAATTCGTCCCGGCCGAACTTAGCATGCTTTTACTTGTTAGTATTTGGAGCGGGAAACAAGCCGATTATTGACTTAGGTGTATGTCCATAGTCGCGGCCGACACGGTATAATTATGAGCACCACACAGTCTGGAACCTTGAGTTCCAACTTGTGTGGTGTCCATCGTTACCACGGGAAGATTAACTGAAAGCTACCGGGCGCGTCCACAGGTTGCGGATAATGGAAAGCTCCGTTTTTATGCGGAGTAGCTGTAAATTCGGCCGCGGGTAGTCAGTGATTTACGAGAGGAGAGTCTCAGTGAAGTGCCAGGAGGCCAAATTCTTGAACATCAGCCTTATTTGTGCCCATGCCCCGACGAATGACAAGATCGAGCAGATCAAAGGTATCTTCTACGAACGCAGCAATGGTTCGCCTCTGTTTGAACATGGCGAGGAAGAACGATCTGACACTACACGGAAGCTGGACATTGAAAAGCTGCAAACACAACAGATGGCAGCGGCATACTCCACTCGGCTGACCCAACTGCTTGATGAAAGCACTCCTTGTTCCGTTGTTCTGGTAATTGGCGATATGGCAAACTATTGCCCACTCCATGGAAAATAACTCGAAATCCGTACTTGGGAACCGGAAGCCTCCCCAAGAAACCCATGGTACGGCCGGGAGTGTCGAGATGCTACTGAAGCCAAGAATGCGGCACACAGAGCAACCCTACAATTAGTAGCAACGCGCCAGATGAAAGAGAGGTATCGGGAGAAAAGGAGAGAGGAGAAACATCTATTCCGCAGAAAGAAAAAGGAAACGGAAAAACGTGAGTGTCAGCGTATTGAGATGTATAGGAGTCAGAATGAAGTCCGAAAATTCTACCAAAAAATTTAACTTCAAACCGATGCACAGACAAAAAAAAGAAATCTGGTAATTGACACAGATAGCAAGCTGAGGATATGGAAAGAACATTTTACCCAACTGCTAGCTAGTGTCCGACGTTGGCAGCGAAGAGGTTACCGAAAGAACCAATCAATGATGATGGTATAGAATGTTTACCTCCTAGTCAAAATGAGGTCCAGGGAGCAGTGACCCGATTGAAGAACTACAAGGCAGCTGGAGCCGACGGGTTACCCGCTGAACTATTTAAGACTGGAGGTGACACGCTGATAAGGCGTATACATCAGATTATCTGCGCAATCTGGCTAGAAGAACGCATACCCGATGATTAAAACCTCAGCATACTATGTTTCGTACCCAAGAAAGGAGACAAGACGGACTGTGCCAACTACAGAGGAAGAAGTCTCCTCCCCATTGCATAGAAGATACTCTCGAGCATACTGTGTGGAAGATTAAAACCTAAAGTCAATGAGATAATTGGGCCCTGTCAATGTGACCTTAGACCTGGTAAATCCATCCTGGACCAGATATTCACACTACGCCAAATCCTGGAAATGACCCGAGAGGGACAAATCAACACCCACTTAGCCGCTTCCCTTTAAGTTCAAATGTATTTCAAGCCATGTCTGAGTTTGGTATCCCTGCAAAATTAATAAGGATGACACTTGCTGATACGCGTTCCTCAGTAAGAATAGGAAAGAATCTCTCCGAACCATTCAATACCAAACGAGGTTTCAGACAAAGAGACAGCCACCTCTCGACAGACGAATATTACACTATACAAGACACTGATACTACCAGTGTTGTTATATGGTTCTGAGGCATGGGTACTTGTGGAAGCAGATGAGGCAGTGCTTGAAGTATTTGAGAGAACGATTATTCGTAAAATATATGGACCAGTTTGTGTTAATGGAGAATATAGGCGTCGTATGAACCACGAGCTGTATGAGCTGTATGACGACGATAGCATAGTTACACGTATTAAAATAAAACAACTGCGTTGGCTAGGCCATGTTGTCAGAATGGATGAAGAAGCTCAAGCAAAGAAGTCCTTTGAAGGCAAACACACTAGTACATGCAAACCGGTAAGACCAAAAGCCCGATGAAAAGATCAAGTGGTGGAAGACACCTCGAAACTTGTTGTCAGAGATTTTAAAATGAGCGCAGAATACCGAGACGTTTAGAATGCTATTCTACATTCGGCTAGTGAAAGAAATGTTCTGTCATAGCCAATTAAAGTAAAGTAAGTAAGTCCATAGTGGCATGGGGGAATTAATATCTGCACTCTCTCTTTTCAATCTTACTTAACCTAACCCTAAAAAGCCTCTTTATGGTGAAGCGAAGCACATCGGGCCAGTTAACACCCGATAAGAACGATTTAACTACAATATCTCTAGGAATGGAAGGCACGTAGACTTTGATATGAATGGGTATAGTCCGAAGAACTGGGACTGGACATATCGAGAAAGTTACCTTATCACTTTAGTTTCTATCGTACCAATCGGAAGTCTTGTAGTTAAATTTTGTCTAAAGCATAACCGATAGTGCCCAATTGTTTCAAGCTCTTTCATAATAAGGAGGAAAACTGTAGTTAAGGCATATTTTTGGCACTCATTCGCTTAACAATACCACAAGAGCGAAATTTTTAAAATAGTAGGCTCTCTTTGAAAATATTTTGGTTTTTTACAAAATCCTTACTCACTTAATCATTGTCTAACAAAAGATATATCTTACGACTAACATAGATACTTGCCAATGACTTTGGTCATATGCTTCCCTATTTTGTGCTAGCTCCAACGCAGCTAACCTACAGAACTAGCACGCTCCTGTCGCATCCAACAAAACAATATTTAACAAATGTTTTCTCTTCGTCGTCCACCCCCCAGAAAACCATTGACAAAAATCTCAATGCATACAGGAGGGGTGAGATGTTAGGGACAATAGACCAAAGGATGAGAAAAGGACGACGATATGAACGACCGAAAATAAAATGAATGATTACTTGCGCTAACGGCATTAAAATGCAAATGAAATGTGTTTTTGTGTCACAAATGTTTTTTGTGACGAAGCTTCATTCCCCGGAACTTTATTGCCCAAAAATTTAACCAAATCGAACTTTTGCTCCGACATATTGAACTCTGGCACAGTGTGAACATTGCAACAGTTCGGGTGGGTATGAAGCTACCTTTGGTCCTATTTGCTTCTGTGCGAAAACGTGGGTGAGCAAATGTGTTTGAGTCTATCTTGTTCATTGTCCTGCCACAAGCAGAGTGTAAGTGTGTGTGTTTGTATGTAAATGTGCACGGATGTTGAATGTGCGTTAGTATTGGCATTTCTGTGTTTGTCATTGGCACTCTGATGTGGACATTTCTATTTATGGTCAAAATGGCAACATTAGGAACAGCAATAACCCCGAAACTGTTAAAGTCATAAGAATAACACAAATAATGAAAAATCAGCAAAAGCCAAAACCATTCTCATACAAATTTCCCAGTTAGTGTGGAAAAAGCAAACTCCTCTGCAGACACCTCCTGTCGAGCGCGCAAACAAGACCCACTTTCAGCAAGAAAATGAAAAGAGAAAGAAAAAAATCGGAATAGAAATGAACAAATTTATGGCGTGCCAACATTTGCAAAGTATGAGCCAAAGTTCAAACGCAAAATTCGATGTGTCAAACAATAAGAAACAGTTGTTGCTCTGCATGTCCAGTTGTGGACCAAAGCGATTGGTGTGGACAACGTACACTGCAGCAGCATTGACTAATGGCTGGTGGAGGAGATGGAGGCATGGGTGTCAGTGGTGGCCTGAGAGTGATTTTGAAGCTTTAACATATTTTTAATTTATAGGTCTTTTATGTGGACAAAAGATTTTCTCAATGTGTTTGGAAACCAAGCAGCAGCACTTTGTACAAAACTTTATTAGTCAGGTTTGAATTCAATGTGCTACCCAAATGACTTGTTCAAGGGCATTTGCCAATTTAAACTAAACTTGCGGTCTTAACTCTTGACACCCTATATGTTAGATCTTTTTTTTTTAATGTCTTAATGCGAAATTATGCTGTCATTTGTAGTGCCCATACATCCAGAAAAATTAGTATGCTGATATCAGCAAACACTGTCTGCTGACATTAAATTAAACACTTGACATTTTTGAAAAAAATCATTCATCATTTTTGAACTTCTTAATAACTATTGAGGCATTTGCTGTATATTAATACAAAAATTTGCCAATGCTTAGCGTTGATTTTTTGCTTAAAACCATTAAAAATTGTAGAAAATTAAAAAAACAAATACATTATATGCTTATAAAATTGAGAGATAAAGGGTGATTTTTTTGAGGTTAGGATTTTCATGCATTAGTATTTGACAGTTCACGTGGGATTTCAGACATGGTGTCAAAGAGAAAGATGCTCAGTATGCTTTGACATTTCATCATGAATAGACTTACTAACGAGCAACGCTTGCAAATCATTGAATTTTATTACCAAAATCAGTGTTCGGTTCGAAATGTGTTCAAATTTTGACAAATTTTGTTCAGCGATGAGGCTCATTTCTGGTTGAATGGCTACGTAAATAAGCAAAATTGCCGCATTTGGAGTGAAGAGCAACCAGAAGCCGTTCAAGAACTGCCCATGCATCCCGAAAAATGCACTGTTTGGTGTGGTTTGTACGCTGGTGGAATCATTGGACCGTATTTTTTCAAAGATGCTGTTGGACGCAATGTTACGGTGAATGAACACATTTCGAACCGAACACTGATTTTGGTAATAAAATTCAATGATTTGCAAGCGTTGCTCGTTAGTAAGTCAATTCATGATGAAATGTCAAAGCATACTGAGCATCTTTCTCTTTGACACCATGTCTGAAATCCCACGTGATCTGTCAAATACTAATGCATGAAAATCCTAACCTCAAAAAAATCACCCTTTATGATAGAATATTAAAAAAAAATTTAAATATCTATGTATGACATTTTTGAGCGTTTTTAACTTTTGAAATTTTCAAAACGGCAGAAATGTTTGCTGTTTTAGGGACAAATTACTGCTGTCACATTTCCAGCAGACTTTTTGCTGTTACAGCAAACATTTTTGCTGTTTTTACTAAAAAATTCCTTTAAGTGTACTAAACGCAGTTTAAAGAATACCTTGCCTGCTAAAACTCCATCACCAACGATCCTAATCAACAGTCTTAGCACATAGAAGGCTCCAGGCTAACACGATTTGCATACAAGTTCAGTTAAAACGTTCAGCATGATCAGATAAACAATTAAAAGCGTGCTAAGTTCGGCTGGGCCGAATCTTGGGCACCCACCACCATGGATTCTGCTAAAACTATATACAAAACCAGTAAAAGATTGCTAAGTTCGGCCGGTCCGAATCTTATATACCCTCCACCATGGATCGCATTTGTCGAGTTCTTTTCCCGGCATCTCTTCTTAGGCAAAAGAAGGATTAAAGAAAAGATTTGCTCTGCTATTAGAGCGATATCAAATATGGTCCAGTTTGGACCACAATTAAATTATATGTTGGAGACCTGTGTAAAATGTCAGCCAATTCGAATAAGAATTGCGCCCTTTGGGGGCTCAAGAAGTAAAATAGAGAGATCGATTTATATGGCAGCTGTATCAGGCTATAGACCGATTCAGACCATAATAAACACGTATGTTGACGGTCATGAGAGGATCTGTCATGCAAAATTTCAGCTAAATCGGATAGGAATTGCGCCCTCAAGAAGCTCAAGAAATCAAGTCCCCAGATCTGTCTATATGACAGTTATATCAGGTTATAAACCGATGTGAACTATACTTGGCGCAGTTGTTGGATATCATAACAAAACACGTCGTGCAAAATTTCATTTCAATCGGGTAAGAATTGCGCTCCCTAGAGGCTCAAGAAGTCAAGACCGATGATCGGTTTATATGGCAGCTATATCAAAACATGGACCGATATGGCCCATTTACAATACCAACTGACCTACACTAATATGAAGTATTTGTGCAAAATTTCAAGTGGCTAGCTTTACACCTTCCGAAGTTAGCGTGCTTTCGACAGACAGACGGACATGGCTAGATCGACA